>NW_027361730.1:40040000-40640000 GCF_039654945.1 Dendrobates tinctorius
TATATGAGAGAGAGATATATATTATATAGGTTGCAGGATTTGGGAATGTTTAACTTGCAGAAGAGAAGTCTGAGAGGTGACTTCATAGCTGTCTACAAATATCTCAAGGGCTGTCACATTGTAGAAGAATCATCTTTATTCTCATTTGCACAAGGAAAGACTAGAAGCAATAGGATGAAACTGAATGGGAGGAGACACAGATTAGATATTAGAAAAAACTTTGACAGAGTGATCAATGATTGGAACAGGCTGCCACTAGAGGTGGTAGAGTTCTCCTTCAATAGAAGTCTTCAAACCGAGGCTGGACGAACATCTGTCTGGGATGATTTTGCGAATTGTTATGATTGGGTCACCGAGGAGGAAAGCAAGACCAAGTTAAGCCACAGAAAACCAGAGAGGTTGGTAACTAAGCGGATTGCAGACCCCTGATCCTATCCACACAACTAGCAGTAGACGTGGAGCGTACCTACAATGATTCAAGACACCTTGACACAGCCGGAGAGCTAAATAAGCCTAAAGCAAGAAAGGAGAAATCTAATCTGTCCCAGAGCAGACCCCAAAGGAATAGATAGCCTCCAAACATATATTGTCGGTGAGACAAGATGAAAACACAAACACAGGTAGGAAAATAGACTGAGCAAACAATGGGGCCCACACTAACTAGACAGGACAGGAAAGGAAAGACTGTCTGCAATCACTAAGACCTCAGGAGGCAGGAAAAAATCACCAGCAGGGATAGAGGGAGTTGTCTGTCTTAAATCCAGTCAGAAACTCCAGATCTCCAGTCATCCTCCTCATTATCAGGTGGCAGGCCTGAGCAGGGGGTTGGACCAGATGGCCCAGGAGCTCCCTTCCAACTCTACGAATATATGTGTATTCTTTCCTGTCTCTACAAGTAGTCAATCACCAGTTTACATGTATTGTGGAACTGTAAGTGATCACCAATACTGCGGCAATAAATAGGCCAGGCTGTATTTCACAAGTATGTTTTACGATTTGAAATTTTATTTATTTTTTGCAAAAGGAGTGTGTTTCAAAAATGCTTTGCCATGTGATAAAATAACTTAATTTTTTTTTATTTATATAGCATTGATTCCATGGTGCTGCTCACGAGAAGGGGGGTAACATAAAAATTACAGATATCATTTACTGTAAACAAACATCACAGACTGATACAGAGGGGAGATGACCCTGCCCTTGTGGGTGTACGTTCTACAGGATGGTGGGGAAGGAGACAGTAGGTTGGGGGGTTGCAGCAGCTCTGGTGATGTTGAGGCGGTAGCACAGGTAGTGGTGAGGAGGCAGCAGGGTCATTGCAGGCTGTAAGCTTACCTGAAGAGGTGGGTTTTCAGGTTTCGTCTGAAGGATCCGAATGTGGTTGATAGTCGGACGTGTTGGAGCAAAGAATTCCAGAGGATGGGGGATATTCGGGAGAAGTCTTGGATGCGGTCGGGTGTGGAGGAGAGAAGGAGGTCTTGGGAGGACCGGAGATTACGTGAGGGAAGATATCGGGAGATTAGTTCAGAGATATATGGCGGAGACAGGTCAAGGATGGCCTTGTAAGTCAGTATTAGTGATTTGAACCAGATATGCTGAGGGAATGGGAGCCAGTAAAGAGATTTGCAGAGAGGAGAAGCAGAGGAGTAGTGAGGAGAGAAATGAATTAGTCGGGCTGCAGAGTTAAGGATGAACTAAAGAGGTACGAGGGTGTTAGCAGGGAGGCCACAAAAAAGATGTTGCAGTAGTCAAGATGGGAGATGAGGGCATGCACAAGCTTTTTAGTAGATTGAGGTTTGAGGAAAGGACAGATTCTGGAAATATTTTTGAACTGGAGGCGACAGGCGGTGGAAAGAGCTTGGATGTTGAAGGACAGGGCAGAGTCAAGGGTTACGCTGAGACAGCAAACTTCCTGTATGGGGTGAAAGCATGATGTCGTTAATTGTGACAGGTCAGGTAAGGAAGATCTTTGAGATAGAGGAAAGATGATGAGTTCAGTTTTGTCCACATTGAGTTTGAGGAAACGAGAGGAGAAGGAGGATATGGCTGATACACTCTGGGATTCTGGACAGCAGAGAGGTGACATCTGGGCCAGAGAGGTAGATCTGAGTGTCATCAGTTTAAAGGTGGTACTGGAATCCATGGGACTTAGTTGTCCCAGGCCAGTTGTATAGCTTGAGAAGAGTAGGGGTCCTAGAACAGAGCTTTAGGGGACTCCAACAGAGAGAGGGTGGGATGAGGAGGTAGTGTGGGATGATCCTGATGCAGATAAGAAGGAAAAATCTTATTACGGCCTTTACCTTGCCTATGGCTGTATACACAGAGCTAAATAAGTGCTGAAAATTAAGAGACCACTTTCAAATGTTCAGATTCTGATTTTTCTCTTTATAGGTATATTTTTGAGTTAAATGTAAATTGTTCTTCTATTCTATAAACTTCTGATGTGTCTCCGAATTTCCAAGCAATAAATTTTGGACTTTTTTCTGACAAAGAAAAATAATCAAAATTAAAAAAAAAAAAAAAAAAACCTGTGCTGTCAGACCTCAAATAGTGCTAAGAAAACAAGTTCATAATCATTTAGAAACATCAATACTAATGTTTTTAACTCGGGAAGAGCCCTGAAATCAATATTTTGTGGAATAACCATGATTTTTAAAAACAACTTTCATGTGTCTTGTCATGCTTGCACCAGCCTTTCACACTGCTTCTGGTGTAAAAATGTAAGCAGTTCTTCTTTGATGGCTTGTGACTATCCACCATCCTCTTGATTACATTCCAGTGGTTTTGAATGAGGTTCAGGTCTGGAGAATGGGCTGCCCATGGCAGGGTTTTGATGTGGTGGTCTCTTAATTTTTGCCAGAGCGGTATATTCATAATCTACAACTGGGACTAATATTCCAACCTTATAGGGAACACCCTATATGGAATTAAAAAATAAATAAGCAAGAAAATATACAAGCCATTGCCAATACAATTTTTTACTAGCCCAGCCCCTGTCAAAGTCTAATATACAAAATTGATATGGAAGGAGAGTAAAATTTTAAATCGTTTTCAAAATGGATACTGCTGGCTGCCATATTTATGCAACATGTATGCTTATTTTAAAGATTAGAGGATAAGAAAAGTCCTTGCCTTACTGCTCACCTCCCCTGCTCCTCAGTAACCCATCTGGTCCTTGGTGCCTCTTATCTTTGTTGCCAAGAGCTGAACCCACAGGATGAAGCTAGGGATGTTTCCGCACAAGGTTACGGCACACATCATGTCTCTGACATTACGCACACTTCTGGGCCACATCAGTCAAAAGCCCTAACCTGGTGACTAAGTGTTCAGTGGTGGGGATGAGAAGATGCACAGAGAACTGGATGGGTGACACTGGAGTGGAGGGGCTGGAGAGGTGAGCAAGTAAAGAATATAACATAATTAGTATTTTTTTCTCATCCTTTTTGGGTCAATTCATTTCATAGAGAATAACTTCACTGCAAAACAAATTTCCCTAAAAAAATCTGCAAAAAAGGCTAAGACAAATTTTTCTTGATCAGCTAACCTCTGGTTCCAATTAATTGGTTTCCCTGTCATCTTTTTATAATTTGTGCACATCTGCTACAGTCTCTAGTCATTTATGTAATACAACCCTTGATTCCACTTTTTGGGGAAATTGTGCATTTATCTTGTGTTTTCAACTAATATACATTTTTCTTTCCTGCATAGCCTTAATTCTAACCTTTCGTCCAGTACACATGGATAACGTAAGATTAAGAAGTGGCCATGAGACTCACTGGAAGCATTAGTGAGATGGAGCTGTGCTTTTACCAGGCAGTGTCAGCTGGCTCTGTATCTGCTTTACATATGGTGGATGTGGTGTCTGGACAGTGACTTGCATATTTTAACGAAAGATATTTTCTCCTTGGGCTCCTCCTTTTAAAGGCAAGACGCCTCAAAAGGGAATGAACATCCTTGCTACTGATGACTGAACCAGCATTTTTGTTACTGTGTAAAAAATTAAGTAATTTGTCCTTCAGCGGTTTTTTTGTTTTACTTGAATATATCTCCAAACACCCTAGGAGTAACTTTCTTATGCTTAGTTTCTTCACTTTTTTTTTTTTTTTTTTAACTTTTAAGTTCTTTAAATGATTTATGTCAAATGTTTGAATAGTTTTGTCTCCTGTCCAAGTTTAGAGGTGTTTAATAAAAAAAGTGAAATGTCTTGTGTGTTGCTTCACTGAGTGCACCAATGCTATAGTGGCTTTACTGTACAGACTGAAACTAGCATATGGCACGTTGGCTGTATAAACACTTGTAAATTTATTCCATATTAACATGCTGTCTTGTCTTATTGTAATTGGGTAATTCATACCTGATGATAACCTCAAATGTATCTGATACAATAAACTAATCACACAAATACACAATACAGGCTCTTAATTGTTAGACCTTAAGTCAAATTATCCAAATGTTCTTGTTTTTAAAGAATCACTCCCATCAAAGTTTGCATCCTCTTAATGTATTGAGATCATATTGCACTGTGCACTTACAATTGCTCATTTTGCATTTCTACCCAGTAAATTCTTCTGTTTTCCATTAGGTCTGTTATATCAAGTGATTTAAAAGTGGTCTAGCTGAATCCTTCTTGGCTCTATGTAGGAACAGGAGATTAATTTTTCCCTGTATGAGTCATATGACATTGGAAAAGACCCTGGCAGGGGGAAGGAGGGAGCAGATGGGTCATAAGTAGAGATGAGGTAATATATTAGGAAAATGATCGGCAACCATAAGTTCGGCACGAATAAGGCACATTTGGAGTCGTGATTGGAAATACAAGCATTTTTCTTAAAATTGGAATGTAAAAGTGCGGGAAAATAATTGGGTTGCCACTAAAGCAGTTCAAAGGAGATGATAGATAAAAAAGCCTACAAATCAGCAGACGTGTACAGTAAAATCACAGCGGAACTAGACATAACAGACAATTACATACAGTATATACACATAGCATAGATGGGTATATAGATGTCAATGACACACATACAGCAATGGCAAAAATTAAGAGTCCACTGCACAGTTTTATAAAAATCAGCTTCTCTACATGTTTGACAGCCACTCCATTGTCACTTGAATTCCAGCTAGAGTACACCTCATTCTACTTAATGTGCTTCTGATTAGGTGATGATCACCTGAACCAAATCTTATTTAATGAAGGAAAGTATTAAAAAAAATAAAAATAAAAAATCCCTGCTGTGGTGTTCACAATCCTCTTGCAATAGGAGAAGCTGGATGGCAAAAACTAGTGCTAGTAAAATCCCAAAAGTAATGGGAGTGAAAAAATAACTTTTAACCATGCCAAAGTAGTTGAATAGAAAAGTCTTGAGTGAGGAAAAGAAGGGCTCAATTTTGGCTTTACTATCAGAGGGATACAGTGACCTTCATGTTGCCTCCATCCTTAAAATTTCTAAGATTGCAGTCTATTACAACAAGGTCAAGCAGCAGACATTGGGGACATCAAAGCTACAGACCGGCAGAGGGCGTAAACAACTCCCACTGACCGGGATGACCATCATCTTATTCAAATGTCACTCAGCAACTGCAGGATGACAACAAGTGACCTACAAAAGGAATGGCAAATGACAGCTGGGGTGAAGTGCACGGCAAGAACAGTTTGTAGCATGCTCCTAGAGGCAGGGTTCAAGTCATGTAAAGGTAGAAAAAAGCCTTTCATCAATGAGAAGCAAAGGAGAGCCAGGCTGAAGTTTGCCAATGACCTCTATGGTTGTCAATGCTGGATTGCTGTGAGTGCCATCCAATGGTCGGCGCTCATAGCAAGTCAGCAATTCTACTACATAGAGGCGATCTGACCATCGCCTCTGTCGCAGAGCCGATCGAGTTGTGGCAGCTTCTAGCCTCCCATGGAGACTATTAAAGCATACCAAAAGTTAAAAAATTTTTTTTGTAAAATAAAAAAATATAAAAGTTAAAATCACCCCCCTTTTGCCCCATTCAATATACCGTACTTGTAAAACAATAAAAATAAAGTCAAACATACACATATTTGGTATCACCGTGTTCAGAATCGCCGATATATCAATAAAAAAATTAATCTGATCGCTAAACTGTGTGACAAGAAAAAAGTCAAAACGCAAGAATTATGTTTTTTGCCGCGACTTTACATTAAAATGCAATAACTAGCAATCAAAAGATCGCATCTGCACCAAAATGGTATCAGTAAAAATGTCAGCCCAGCGCGCAAAAAAATAAGCCCTCACCCAGCCTGAGATCACAAAAAATAGATGCTATGGGTCTCGGAAAATGGCACTTTTTTTTTTTTTTTTTTTTTTTTAAAGCAAAGTTTTGAATTTTTTTCACCACTTAGAAAAAAAAGAACTTGGACATGTTTGATGTCTTTGGACTCGTAATTACCTGGAGAATCATAATGGCTGGTCAGTTTTAATATTTAGTGAACCTAGCAAAAATGTCAAACAAAAATTAAGTGTGGGATTGCACTTTTTTTTTACAATTTCACCGCACTTGAATTTTTTCCTGTTTTCTAGTACACAACATGGTAAAACCAATGGTGGTGTTCAAAAGGACAACTTGTCCCACAAAAAAACAAGCCCTCACATGGCCATATTGACAGGAAAATAAAAATGTTATGGGAAGCAGGGGAGCGAAAAACAAACGCAAAATCGAAAAAACCTCGGGGTTAAAGGGTTAAATTTCAATAAATAAAAAAACACATGTGGTCCCCCCATTTTTGTACACCAGCCTTGCTAAAGCAGACAACTGGGAGCTAGTATTCTCAGGCTGGTAAGGGGCCATGGATATTGACCCTCCCCCAGCCTAAAAATAGCAGCCACCCAGAAAATGTGCATCTATTAGATGCTCCAATTCTATCCCTATGCCCGGTTTTTCCCACTTACCCTGTAAAAGTGGCAAGTGCGATTCATATTTGTGGGGTTGATATCACCTTTGTATTGTCAGGTGACATCAAGCCCACGGCTTAGTAATGGAGAAGAATCTATAACACAGCTATATCCTCTAGTTATATGGTAAAAAAAGACACAGGTAGAATAGTCCTTTATTAGAAATAAAAAAATCTTTCATTTTTATTTAAAAATAATAAACAGGCTGTGTTCACACAGCGGTTTTTTGCGTTTTTCCCGCGGATTTATCAAAAATTCCACTCAAACGCTTAAAAGAAGCTTCCCATTAATTTTAATGCATTTTGCACTTTTTGTGCATATTGATGCGTTTTTTACCTCGGAAAAAAAACTCTTCGCGGTAAATGCAGCATGCTCATTAATTTTGCGGTAAATTCCGCATTTCTGGCTAATTTCTATGTGGGGACGCATGGAAAAAAATTGCTGCAAAAACGTGCGTTTTCTGGAAAGGAGTCCTGTTTTTGTGCAGAAATTTTCTGCATACGTGTGCACATAACCTTATAGTCACCTAACTCCTAATTCCACTCAATCCTCCATCTCCTGTAATCAAAAATAAAAAAAAATCCCTCACCTGTCCGTCGTTCTGCCCCACGCAGTAATTCATGTCTGGGGATTGATAATTTTCAATCTGGACTGTGCCAAGATGCGACAGTCCAAGTTGAGAACCACTGGTGAATGGCCTGCTGTGAGCACAATCTCTGGGACTAGCGGTGACATCGAGGTTACTGCCAGTCACTGAGGCTGTGTTCCCCACTGGCAGTAAAAAACAAATTGGGCGAAAATTTTGCAATTTTCAAAGTTCTAATTTGTATGCCCTTAAATCAGAAAGTCAAATCACACAAAATAGTTAATAAATAGCATTTCCCACATGTCTACTTTACATCAGCACAATTTTGGAAGCATTTTTTTTTTTTTTTTTGTTAGGTGGTTATAAGGGTTTAAAGTTGACCAATGATTTCTCATTTTTACAACAAAATTTGCAAACCTTTTTTTTTACGGACCACATCACATTTGAAGTGAGTTTGAGGGGCCTATATGACAGAAATTACCCCAAAATGACACCATTCTAAAAACTGCACCCCTCACGGTACTCAAAACATTCAAGAAGTTAACCCTTTAGGTGCTTGACAAGAATTTTTGGAACGTGGATGGAAAAAATAATAAACATTTACTTTTCTTTCGCAAACATCTTCCTTTAGACCTATTTTTTTTTTATTTTTTTTTTTTTTTTTTTTTTTTTTTTTTTAACTCGCAACTGTAACAGGAGAAAATGAACCATACATTTTGTTGTGCAATTTCTCCTGCACATGCTGATACCCCATATGTGGGGGAAATCTACTGTTTGGGCACATGGCAGGGTTTGGAAGGGAAGGAGCACCATTTCACCTTTTGAATGTAAAAATTGCTGGAATAATTAGCGGTTGCTATGTCATGTTTGGATAGCTCCTGATGTGCCTAGAAGAAACCTCCAACAAGTGACACCATTTTCTAAACTAGACCTCTTAGGGAACTTATCTAGATATGTATTGAGTGCCTTGAACCCCCTAGATGCTTCACAGAAGTTTATAACCTTAAGCTGTGAAAAAAAAATCGCACTTCTCCCAGATAAATCTTTTTAAGCTCCAAATTTTGCATTTTCAAAGGTTAAAAAAGAAATTGCTCCATACAATTTGTTGTGCAATTTCTCCTGAGTTTACACATACCCAGTGTGTGAGGGAATACTACTGTTTGGGTGCATGGCAGGGCTTGGAAGCGAAGGAGCTTCATTTGACTTTTTGAATGTAAAATATGCTGGCATAACTGGCGGTTGCCATGTTGCATTTGGAGAGCTGCTGAGGTGCCTAAATTCTGGAAATCCCCCACAAGTGACACCATTTTGAAAACTAGACCCCTTAGGGAACTTATCTAGATGTGTGTTGAGCACCTTGAACCCACAGGTGCTTCACAGAAGTTTATAATGTTAAACCGTGAAAATAAAAAAAATCAAGTTTTTTTTTTTTTTTTTTTATTCCCCCCCCCCCCCCAGATTTTAGCTCCAAATTTTAAATTTTCATAAGGGTAATGAGAAATTGCTCCTTAAAATTTGTTGTGCAATTTCTCCTTTGTACACAGATACTCTATGTGGAGGAAAACAACTGTTTGGGCGCACGGCATGTAATACGGCCAGTGGAAACATACCCTTAGGGAACTTATCTAGATGTGTATTGAACACCTTGAACCCACAGAAGTTTATAATGTAGAGCCGTAGAAATAAAATCGCACGTTTCCAAAATAAATGTTTTAGCTCAATATTTTGCATTTTCATAAGGATAACAGGTAAAATTGCTCTATAAAATTTATTGTGCAATTTCTCCTAAGTACACCAATACCCCATATGTGGGGAAATACTACCATTTGGGTGCATGGCAGAACTTGGAAGGGAAGGACTGCCATTTGACTTTTTGAATGTAAAATTTACTGGAATAATTAGCGGATGCGATGTCGCGTTTGGAGAGCCCCTGATATGCCTAAACAGTGGAAACTCCCCTCAAGTGACCCCGTTTTGGAAATTATAACCCTTTGTGAATTTATCTACAGACGTAGTGACTATTTTGACTCTGTTTTCCAGAAACAGGTAGCAGTTGAGTGAAAACTGCAAACTGCCGTTGTAGTGACCAGTACGTTATTCCCAGCTCATGCTTCTGGAGATGCTCACCTGTAAATTAGGTGGGCTCTCCTTACTACAGAAATGCCAAACATGTGGGCACTAAGTATTGTTTAGGCACACTGGGGCTCATAAGGGAGGGGGGGATTTGGGAGCGGAGAATTTCCTGAATTCCTTTTGGTGGGTGAGGAACCATTTTGCTTTTCCAGAGCCTTTGTGCTACCAGTAACGTGGAAGCACCCTATATTTCCATTTACAGATGACAGATCTGAGTGGGGACTTGCTTTTTTTGTGTATTGAGTTGAAGCTTTTATTGGGAACATTTTACATAATGTTTGGGATCCCATTTATCTGGCGCTCTACACTGATCACTTACTTTGGAGTTTCCATCTAAATATCTGAGTGACGTGACAGATGAAATCCCCGAGGGATCCATCACTGTAATGAGGCAGCAGATTTACTCTGGACTCTGTCTGGTCTCTGTTCAGAGGTGTCTGTTTCAGAAGTGCAAACTTAAAAGCAGACACCACCGATCTCGGGTTATATGGTGTCCACAGTGACGCCATCTGCCTCATTAAGAAACTTTCCGCCAGGTTTTCTGTCTGAATCGTGTATTTCAGAGATTTACTCAGAAACCCTGGTGTAAGTGCTCCGCATGGAGCGCAGGATAAATGTGCGACAAACCTTACTGCGATCTATGGGAGGCAGAATGAAAAAAACCACAGCATGTGAAGAATTAGTTTATTTTTTTTTTATGCCATTCCTCGTGCGGTGTAAGTGATTGGACAACATTATTCTTTGGGTCAGTGCAATTACATCGATACCAGATTTATACCAGGATTTTATGTTTGACAGCTGTCACACACTAAAAGACACTTTTTATTGCAAAAACTAGTTTTTACATCACCATATTTTGAGCTATAATTTTTTCACATTTCGGTCGACAGTCATGTGATGGCTTGTTTTTTTTGCGGGACGAGCTGACTATTTTATTGGTACTATTTTTGGGCACATGACTTTTTTTGATCGCTTTCTACTCTTATTTTCGGTGGACAGATTGATCAAAACCCAGCAATTCAGGAATGGCGTTTTGTTTTTTATACTGTTTCATGTGTGGTAAAATTGGCAAGGCAGCTTTATTCTTTGGGTCAGTATGATTACAGCTATACCTCATTTATTTTTTTTTATGTTTTGACGCTTTTACACAATAAAAACTAATTTTACAGAATTTTTTTTTTAATTTTTGCATCGCTTTATTCTGAGGGCTATAACTTTTTTATTCTGCTGATGGAGCTGTATGGTGGCTTGTTTTTTGCTGGACAAGATGTTTTCAGCGGTACCACTTTTATTTACATCAGTCTTTTTGATCGCGTTTTATTGCACCTTTTGTTTGGCGGTATGATAAAGCATTGTTTTTTTTTTTCCTTTTTTTATGGTGTTCACTGAAGGGGTTAACTCATGGGAAAGTTTTATAGAGCAGGTCGTTACGAACATGGCAATACCAAATGTGTTTTTTTTTTTTTTTTTTTTTTTTTTTTAAATTTACATAAATGTATTTATTTGGGAAAATATCTATTTTTTTTTCTTTAGGAATTTAAAAAAAAAATATTTTTACACATTATAATATATTTTTTTTAACTTTATTACAGTATCCCAGTATGGGTCATCACTATATGTCATATCGCTGATCTGACACTTTGCACTGCTTAGTATCAGATCCGCGACCTGACAGGCATTGAAGTAGGCTTGCCGGCGCCTGTGCTCGCAAACCACCTCACTGAAGGACCCCGTGGCCATCTCGGTGCTGGGGTGTCTCCATGGAGACCCTCAGGACAACTCGATCGCATCAGATTGTTCTGAGGGAAGCGCGCAGGGAGCGGGCTCCCTGCAAGATGCTCCTCTATGCCACTGTCACTAATGACAGCGGCATCAGAGGGGTTAAATGCCTGCGATCAGTGCTAGCACCGATCGTGGGCATTGCTGTGGGGTGTCAGGTGTCACATACAGCTGACACCTGCATGCGATCGCCGCGGCGCTCAGCGTGAGATCGCTCAATCGTGCCGCCGTACTAGTACTACTGTTTGCGGGAACGCACTTCCCGCAGAGCAGTACTTGTATGACGCATGTCGGGAAGCGGATAAATGAAGTGCTTATGTCTTCTTTAATTTATGCCTGCCAATATGTTAACCTTCAGTAGACTCTGACTTGATTAATCTACTGAGCTTATCTAGAATGAATGGAAAAAGCTCCTGTACTAGGGAGTTATCAGTCCCCACATCTGTCATTCCCACAGGAATCAGCAACCATTAGCAATAATTTTTAGATAAAGTAATATGTGGACAAACACCTGGTTTCTCTCTATGAATACTGAACACCTCAACCAATGAGATCAGAATTCATTTGAGACACAACTTGTTCTTGTCCTTTGATTTTTCTGGCCGTAAACCTCCAAGATTAATTTGGCAGCAGACAATTAAGATGGGAAAACACACCTTGTATGCCCTAACAAAATAATAGCAAAAAACAATGTGGGGACCCCTCTTCTTCAAAGTCAGCCTTGCTGACGACAGCTGAGAGTTGCAGATTTGCCTGGCTGGCTAAAAAAAAATACAGGGGAACCCACGCCATTTTTATAATCTAGTTATAGCGCAGGTGGTGGGTGAAGAGGAATACTCCCATCAGCTGCTCCTGCTGAAACTTTTACTAGTGGCAGCAAGTGTAGGCTGATGGGAATAATAGTCCCAAAAGCCGCTGCCTGCTGTCATTGTTCACTTGAATACCACTCTCATCACTCTCTCCTGCTTATGCTGATCGCTGGCAGAGCAGGGGAGAATGATGAGTTTTCAGCACCTGGCACCGGGGGAACAGTGCTTACTGTACCGCTGCTTCCCTGGCGCCCACTGTGTGGCACATGGGCACCAACCAGATTGCACACACGGACACTGACCTCTCCGGTACCTGTTTTTTTTACAGTACTGTAAATATCGGGACATGTGACTGGTCTCAGGATGTAAATCTGACGCTAAGTTTTAAAAACCAGATTGTACTCACGTGAAAAAAGCTTGACACTGGCATTACGCTCGTTTGACTTTGTAGGAACTAAATCAGACCAATTTTAAAATCGCTAGTGTGACTCCAGCCTTGGGGTATGTGCGCACATTGAGCATTTTGCTCTCAAAAATTTCTGCAAGGTTTCTGCATCTCTTGGCAGCAAAAATGCACATTTTGGCGCGTCTTGTGGTGCATTTTTGCTGCGGTTTTGTATGAGTCTTTGTACAGCAATGAAGGCTTTTTTTTTTTTAGCTAATTAAGATATTTAAAAAAAAAATTGGATGTAATTTCTTGGTTCAAAGTCTTTTTCATTCTTATCCAGTAGTATCAGGGTAATGGGATTCGGGCTTGGTGTCAGCAGCTGTCACTGACACTAAGCCCTAGGTTTATGAAAGAAAAGGTGTCAGCCAGACACCCTCATTACTAATCTGGTAAGTAAACACGCACACCCTGTAACCACAGCATCTTCAGTTTGTACCACCTGTCTGTAAACAATTGCAATGTATGCATCTGCCACCACCCCCAAAAAAGAGAATTTTTAGAAGGTCTATAAAATGTAGGTAGTCTAAGAACTCTGATACTGCTGTGTGGTAGTAAATTTGCTCTTGGTTACCTACTGGATACCATCTGTTTCCCCTTGCGAGATAGGTAGAAGTCATTTGGCCATTAAAAAGGCTGTATTTACATTACAAAGATCAAAATTAGTGATTGGCAAACTCAAAACGGTAGCGTTCGGGGTACGGACTAAACTCCTACTGTTTCGGCACGGACCCTGAACACTGACTTCTACAGGAGGTTTGTGTTGCTGTTCGGGTTCAGCACTCTGAACTCTAACATCGGGTGTTTCTTACGATGTCCTCTCAATGACAGAGCGAGAAACACTAGCATCTCGGTAAGTTCATTATCGCCAGTCAGTGCACCAGCATTTTTGACCAGTGGTAAAAAAAACAAAAAAAAAACTACCTCATTACCTATGGTCCCAGTGGCGTCGGCTGATGAGTACTACTCCCATCAGCCTACGCCTGCTGTCACTGTTAGCAGAGAGCAAGCGTGGCTGATGGGAGTAGTCATCAGCTGGTGCCTGCACTATAAATGAATTAAATAAAGGGGAAACCATGCAGTTTGTTTTATTTATTTTTAATAACCAACTGTCAGCCTTATCAGGGCTGGTTATCAAGAATAGAGGGGTTCCCATGCAGCGTTTTTTAAATTTATTTTAAGTTTAAAAAAAAGAAGGCATAGGGTCCCTCCACTTTTGACAACCAGATATGCTAAAGGCTAGTATCCTCAGGTGGTAGGGGCCATGGATATTGCCCATAGTTTGGGTTCTGTTCTGGTACCCAAATCAAACTTATTTTTTTTTATATTCATCCAATCCATTGGGCCTGAACATCCAGGGGGTTGCCCATCACTGCTCCAAAACATGTTCAAATTACTCCAGGGGGAACTCTGTGTTCTACACATATTTTCTAGGCAATTACAGGCTCCTTAAATTGTGCAGTTCACTCAATTTATTAACTGCAAATCAAATTTTGGGGGGAAATTTGGTGAAGTCAGCAAATTTGAATTTCAAAGGCTCTGCTCATCATTATTATTTTTTTATTTTTTTTTTTTTTATTCCTATAGGAATATTAGGTTTTGTTAACACATTACAGATTTGATACAGAATACTCCATTTGTGAAGGTGATTCTGTATGAAGTGCAAAACCCAATCAATGAAAGGTAACTGATAAAATTTCTGCAGCAAATCTGTGTGAAAATCAACACTTATTTTTCTTGTGTATTCATGGAATTTTTTTTATCTTTATTTTCTTTTGTTGAAGGCAAAAACAGGTTTGATAGCTGAGACAATGTGCATTACAGCAAATACATGGGTTACCCTGTTATACCCTCCAGTAGTTACTTATTTTTCCAGCATTAAATATTTCTCTGTGGATATTGCATTTAAATTTGCCCTTAAACCTCATTTAGACATTCACTAGCTAAAACCTTATATGCATTTTTTTTACCTGCAAATTTTCCCCATCTAATACAATTCTATGGGGAAAAGATGAACATAAAAGAAGAGAAATTGACATGTTGCAAATGTTAAAAGTGCACCGCAGGTCAGTATACACTGTGTGGACTGCACAGCACAGTGTAGACACAGTGGGTGCGAGTTCTGTAAGGGTATGTGCACACGATCAGTAATTGCTCCGGGTTTGACGTGGCTCCCTTGCGGAGATGGACATGCAACGCTTCTCTCCAGACCGCAGCCGCAGCATGTCAATTTCTCTTGACATGTGAGTCTTCACAAAAGAAATTTCACCCATGCAATGTATTGGATGTGTTGAATCTGCATAGTTCAGTGGACATATGCGGGTACACCTGCAGCGCTTTGGATGTGGCGGACATGCACTGCATCCAGTAGCGTAGCTACTGGGGGGGAGGGGGCAGAGAGGGCGGTGGCCGTGGGCCCCACGCTCTGAGGGGGCCCACCTGAAGCTGCACTACTGTAACTGTATCAGTGTGCGCAGCATGCCGTTACAGTAAAATTCTGTGGCAGAGCAGGGAGAATGTATCTCCCTGCTCTGCCACCAGGCTGCTATGGGCCAATGGGCCCCCCGCCCGTTATCCCAAGTTCAGCTGTATCGGCTAGATGCCGATACAGCTTACTGCATTGGTGAGAGAAGGAGCGTTACGCTCCTTCTCTCATCATCCCCCTGTCAGCGTTTGATGTCACCAACGCCGACACTGACAACGGGCTCGATGATGTCACTGCTCGGCACCCATTGTCTAGAGATGTGTGGGTGCTCAAAAAGCGGAGGAACCAGGGGGAAGAGAGGTGAGTATTGGATTTATTGTTTTTATGGGGTGCTTTATATTATATAGTCTGACTGTCTACCTATGGTGAGGGTATGTGTGCAATATACTATAGTCTGCCTATGGGGAGGGGGTGTGTGCAATATACTATAAAGTCTGCCTATGGGTGGGGTGCAGCATGCTATAGAATGCCTAAGGGGAGTGCATTATACTATAGAGTCTGCCTATGGGGAGTGGGTGTGTGTAGTATACTATAGAGTCTGCCTATGGGGGTGCATTATACTATAGACTGTGCCTAACAGTGGTGCATTATACTATAGATATATAGTCTGCCTATGGGAAGTGGGTGCGTGCAGTATACTATAGAGTTTGCCTCTGGGGGGTGCATTATACCATAGATTCTGCCTATGGGGGTGGTGTATATTATACTATAAAGTCTGCCTATGGGGAGGTTGTGTGTGCAATATACTATAGAGTCTGCCTATGGGGAGGGGGTGTGTACAGTATACTATAGAGTCTGCCTATGTGGGGGTGCAGTATACTATAGAATCTGCCTCTGGGGCGGTGTATTATACTGTAGAGACTGCCTATGGGGGCGGGGTGTATTATACTATAGAGTCTGCCTATGGTGGGTGCATTATGCTATAGAGTCTGCCTATGGGGGTGCATTATACTATAGCGTCTGCCTATGGAGGGGTGCATTATACTATTCAATTCAAAGAAGCTTTATTGGCAGGACCAAATAAACATTTGTTTTCCAAAGTACGTGTACAGTAGAGACTAGGGACTGTGTGGATAATGGGTGGGGACAGTAGAAACGATGGATGGGGTACAGGGAGGGGGCTAAGGAAGTCCATGGCATATAATGGTTGTCTTTCTCGCAGCCTATGGTGCATGCTCACATACTGTGCTGCTATCTCCACCACACTTTCTTCTTCCCTAGCAGGATATACCGTGTATACTTGCGTATAAGCCGAGATTTTCAGCCCTTTTTTGGGGCTGAAAATCCCCCTCTCGGTTTATACGTGAGTCATATACCAGGGGGTCGGCGGGGAGGGGGAGCGGGGGTGTCAGGTCATACTTACCCCCTGGCACGGTCTCTGCAGCTCCCCTGCTTCTTCTGGTCTCAGGCTCCTTCCTTCAGTGGTCATGTGGTACCGTTCATTAAAGTCATGAACATGCACATGTTTATGACTTTAATGAGCGGTACCACGTGACTGCTGAAGGAAGGAAGGGAGACCGTGGGAGAAGCAGTGGGCTGCAGAGACAGCGCCAGGAGGGGTAAGTATATGCTATATTCACCTGTCCCCGGTCCATCGCTGCACGCTGCTCAACCTCTCCTCTCCGTCCTCTGTCTGTGATGTTCAGGTCAGAGGGTGCGGTGACGTAGTTGGTGCGCGCCACGCCCTCTGCTGCCTGAGCGTCACTGACAGAGGACGCGGAGATCAGAGCAACGCCCAGCCATGGAGCGGGAATCGGTAAATATTGCCAGTGCCGGGGTCCTGAGCCAGCGGTAACACTGGCACATGTCCCCGCCTGCTCAGGACACAGACACCAGGCCCCCAGCGATGAGAGGTGAGTATGTCATTTTTTTTATTTGCAGCAGCAGCATATGGGTGCATAATCAATGGAGAATCTTATGGGGGCATAATCTATGGAGCAGCATATGGGGGCATAATCTCTGGAATATCTTATGGGGCCATAACCTTTATGAGGCAGCATATGGGGCATATTATTCTATGGAGCATTTTATGGGGGCATTATTAACCTTTGTGCAGCATTATATGGGGTGTATTTTGTATGGAGCTTCTTATGGGGCCATCATGAACTGTATGGAGCATTATATGGGGCTCCTGATTCAATATGGATATTCAAAAACAGTTAACCTACTGATGCATTTTCCATCCTAGGCTTATACACGAGTCTAAGTTTTCCCAATTTTTTTGTGGCAAATTTAGGGGGGTCGGCTTATATACAAGTATATACGGGTATGTTTTCTGTTCCTCCTTCATGGAGCTGATATCCGGGAAAAGATCAGGCTGTCTCCTGAGGCGAGTGTCCCTCACTGCTGAGTATTTAGTGCAGTGTAGCAGGAAGTGGGTTTCATCCTCCAGGTCACAGTAAAGGCACAGTCTGTCTTCTGTGGCCCTGTAGCTCTGTCTGTGCCAGCCGACCTCGATGGCCAGATTGTGGGCACTAAATCTATACCGATTCAGGATCTGGTGGTCTCTGGGGTCCGAGAGTTTCTCCAGATTTGGAGCCAGTCTTTAGTCTCCCTGTAGACTCTGGTACATGGTTAGTTTCTGAGAGCTGCTGATTAGTTCTTCCAGTCAATGACATACCTTTCCTGCCCCTCGTCTACTATCTTCCTGATTCTAACTTTTGTCAGGTTGCTTCGGTTGATGGTTCGGTCAGGTTGAGTTTTGGTGAGCTGTTCCATGTGTCCTGGTTTGTGGGGACCACCTATATGTAGCATGGCTTTATGGTGATGGGAGCTTGG
Organism: Dendrobates tinctorius; assembly: GCF_039654945.1. NCBI lineage: Eukaryota > Metazoa > Chordata > Amphibia > Anura > Dendrobatidae > Dendrobates > Dendrobates tinctorius. Next base: position 40,057,924 of record NW_027361730.1, read on the forward strand.
GTTGCTACTCTGTAGGTGAGCCTGGAAGGACAATGCCCTCTTCAGGACTGCTGTGCAGTGGGAATCTGTCCAGCTCAGCCCGGCAGGCATTATTGGTGGTGCTCCGATGGACCTGGAGAAAGTGTTTACAGAATTCTAGGTGGAATATTTCTGTTGGACTAGAATCCCACTTTGCCTATGGGGGGTGCATTATACTATAGAGTCTGCCTATGGGGAGGGGGTATGTGCAATATATTATAGAGTCTGCCTATGGAGGAGGTATGTGCAGTATAATATCGAGTCTACCTATGGGGAGGGAGTGTGTGCAATATACTATAGAGCAGTGTTTCTCAACTCCAGTCCTCAAGACCCACCAACAGGTCATGTTTTCAGGATTTCCTTAGTATTGCACAGGTGATGGAATTAATGATTGAGCAGGTGTTGAAATCACCTGTGCAATGCTAAAGATATCCTGAAAACTTGACCTGTTGGTGGGTCTTGAGGACTGGAGTTGAGAAACACTGCTATAGAGTCTGCCTATGGGGAGGGGGTGTGTGCAATATACAATCGAGTTTGCCCATGGTGAGGGTGCGTGTGCCGTATGCTATAGAGTCTGCCTATGGGGAGTGGGTGTGTGCAGTATGTTATAGAGTCTGCCAATGGGGGGGTGCATAATACTGTAGACTCTGGCTATGGAGGTACATTATACTATAGAGTATGCTTTTGGGGAGTGCAGTATACTATAGAGTCTGCCTATGGGGAATGCATTATTCTATATGGAGGCCTATGGGGAGTACACTATGCTATAGAAGCCTAAGAGGAGTACATTAAACTATATTGAGAACTATCTGGTGCATTATACTATATGGAGGCTAACTAGGGGACATCGTACAGTGTAGAGGTAACAGTGAGGCGGCCATCATAGAGTTCTGGAGCCATTAAACAGTTTGGGGGCTACTAAGTGGTCAGTATACTGTGTGGGTGGTACTATACAGTGAGTAGTCATTATACTGTGTAGAAAGATGCTGTACAGAGGGGAGACTCGGGGCAATATTAAATGTAAAGTGGGCACTTATTGTTATAGGGAAACTCGGGTTACTGTGACTGTCAAAGGGGCGCGCAGTGCATTATTACTTTCTCGGTTTCTAGGGGCAAAATATGGGCACTGTTTTCTAGGGCACTTGCACATGGCGTTACTATATTCTAGAGGGGTTTTTTACCATCTAGAGGCGCACTGTTCCACAGAGCACACGCAGTAATAGGGACACATGGCATCAGTGGCTCAGTATTGGGGTATCAGGTGCAGTAATAGGGACACATACGGCAGCAGCAGCAGCTCAGTATCAGCAGGATGAGGAGTTTGTGCAGGTTGGGAATAGATGCTGATGGGGCTGGAAATATGAGAAGTGAAATGTGTCTTTGCTGTAATCTCTACAGCCGAGTCCTGGCTGGAACAAGTTGTCATGTCGGTCTGTGCCAGACGGAAAAGAGGGGAAAAGTGAACGATTCCATCAGAAAGAACGTGAGCGGTAAGTCACCATCTATAACGGTGCTGTAATCTCTTTTATGCTCTGTAGGACTGGTATCTACCACTGACCATATGGCGGTAATATCAGCGTTGGTCTTTATATAGAGATTATTTTTAGCAACAGCGCAGTCATCTGCTGAGGTTCTCCTACATCCACTATTAGGGTGCATAACCATAGTTGTAATCAAGGTTACCTGGTTAGGGGCCCACTCAGAAGTTTTGTCTCCCCTGAACCAAAATCCTAGCTACGCCTCTGGCTGCGTCCAAAGCACTGCTACTTCCAGATCCTGTGCACCCAGCCTAAATCCCATACATGTTGCCATGGCTGTAACATGCTGCGTATTTTCCGCAACAAAAGATACGCAGTGTCAAAAAATCATTGTGGGAATTTAACCTAGTTAATTTGTTTAGCAGTCAGGAAAATGCAAGGAAACAAAGAGGCTGTAAACGCCAACAATGCAGCATTTTTAATGTACCCCTTAATATTGAAAATTATTTAAGTGCAATAAAAAATTGTCCCTGAAGGTGTCTGTTACCTATAAAATCTGGTATGAAATAACATTGCTTCTATGACGAACCGTACAACAGAAACTTTTCCTTTATGCATGGACGTAGTGTCTCCTTCTTGATTCACAGAAGCGTATAAAAAGTCATTAGCGTTTCAACCAAAAAACTTGTAACATTTTTCTTTTGAAATAATTTACATTTTCCTAATGTTAAGAATTTCAGGGTATCTGTAACCAAAAAAAAATCAGGTGCTGTATGGATGTTCTGTATGGGATCTGTTTTTCTCTGCACACACAAAGGCGTGAATGGGCATGTCTGGCCCGACATATGAAAGAAACTTACTTGGCATGAATTTTATTTTCACATGAAGGTTCGGGAAAAGTTTATGGGGAAAAAAGTCTTCTGAACACCCAATTGAATAAAATTGGCCTTGGACCTCACCGGGTCTTCACAAACTGTAGTCACTAGAGTTGAGCGACTTTTGGTTTTTTAGGGTCGCGTTTCGTTTCGTGAGCAAGATCGTCCGATTATAGGGAAAAGTCGGGGTCGTCACGAAACCCGATGTAAGTCAATGGGGAATAAAAGTCGGCAGTGAGAGGAGGACAGGAAACACACCTACAGTGCCCATTTGAATGCCAAAAGCATCAATTCTTCTTTCTTAAGCTTGTCAACCTTAATTAACTTCAGAATATAAGTTACGCACTGAAAAATGGGGGTTATTTGGCTACAAACTGTGGGGGGGGGAGGGCTGGCTCCAGGTTTTCATGTGCCCTGGGCGAAAGAGCGCCCCTTTAACACATACCACAACTCATCATGCTCCGATACGGCAGAGAAATAGCGGTATAGTACAATGAAAAATACTTCACTTCTTACATCTCATGACGAGGCCCATCTATTTCTCCATACAGAATCATTGGTCCCATATAATGTTTGAAACAGTATATGATGAGCTCCACATAATGCTACAGTATATGTTGGTCCCCATGGATGAAGCTCCACTGTCTTATGGGCCCAAATAATGCTCCAAACATAATGGGCCCCATTTCTAATGCTCTAGTGTATAATGGGCCCTGTAAATGCTGCTCCAGTGTCTGATGTCCACCTTTGGAATGTTCCAGTGTATGGTGGGCCCCATCTATCATTCTCCAGAGTATAGTGCTCCCCAAAAATTGCTGTCCCAACATTGAAAACAATCAAATAAGTCTCCTCGCTAGGGAATCCCTGTACTTGTCTGGACAGGTGCTGTAGCTTGCTTAACAGCTCGCCAGCCGTTCTCACGCCCAGTATGGATTACACGTGATTGCACAAAGGTGAGAAAGGGTACCGTATCCCCAGATAACATGTATGGATAGCGTACACATTCAAAATATATGTCTCAGGAGGCAGGCTCAGACGGTGTTAGGCCCAGTATGGATTGCACGTGATTGCACAAAGGTTAGAAAGGGTACCGTATCCCCGGATAACATGTATGGATAGCGTACACATTCAAAATATATGTCTCAGGAGGCAGGCTCAGACGGTGTTAGGCCCAGTAAGGATTGCACGTGATTGCACAAAGGTTAGAAAGGGTACCGTATCCCCGGATAACATGTATGGATAGCGTACACATTCAAAATATATGTCTCAGGAGGCAGGCTCAGACAGTGTTAGGCCCAGTATGGATTGCACGTGATTGCACAAAGGTTAGAAAGGGTACCGTATCCCCGGATAACATGTATGGATAGCGTACACATTCAAAATATATGTCTCAGGAGGCAGGCTCAGACGGTGTTAGGCCCAGTATGGATTGCACGTGATTGCACAAAGGTTAGAAAGGGTACCGTATCCCCGGATAACATGTATGGATAGCGTACACATTCAAAATATATGTCTCAGGGGGCAGGCTCAGACGGTGTTAGGCCCAGTATGGATTGCACGTGATTGCACAAAGGTTAGAAAGGGTACCGTATCCCCGGATAACATGTATGGATAGCGTACACATTCAAAATATATGTCTCAGGAGGCAGGCTCAGACGGTGTTAGGCCCAGTATGGATTGCACGTGATTGCACAAAGGTTAGAAAGGGTACCGTATCCCCGGATAACATGTATGGATAGCGTACACATTCAAAATATATGTCTCAGGAGGCAGGCTCAGACGGTGTTAGGCCCAGTATGGATTGCACGTGATTGCACAAAGGTTAGAAAGGGTACCGTATCCCCGGATAACATGTATGGATAGCGTACACATTCAAAATATATGTCTCAGGAGGCAGGCTCAGACGGTGTTAGGCCCAGTATGGATTGCACGTGATTGCACAAAGGTTAGAAAGGGTACCGTATCCCCGGATAACATGTATGGATAGCGTACACATTCAAAATATATGTCTCAGGAGGCAGGCTCAGACGGTGTTAGGCCCAGTATGGATTGCACGTGATTGCACAAAGGTTAGAAAGGGTACCGTATCCCCGGATAACATGTATGGATAGCGTACACATTCAAAATATATGTCTCAGGAGGCAGGCTCAGACGGTGTCAGGCACAGTATGGATTTGACGGCCCAGATTACACAGTGGAGGAGCAGGGAGAGGTAAAGATTGCAAATGCTGGGGCCCTGCCCAAGCAAGGGGGGCCCACTCGTGGGCGTCGGTACTGGCACTGGGCCCCTCATAGTACAGCGGTGTGTCTGACGGCAGGTGTGCACCACCACCGTCAGAGACACTTGATTGCACTATGAGGGACCCTGTGCCAGTGCCCGCGCCCAAGAGTCGGCCTACCCACCTGTCCAGGGCAACGGCACTCGCACGGTGTCGTGCGGTAGGTGGTGACCCCGGCCATGGGGGGGAGGCAGCACAGTTAGGGAGTTTTAGAAAGTGGCATATGTTGATGTTGGACATTCAGCTGATGCAAAAGGCGAAATAGGTGAAGTACCAGGAAGAGGTGGACCAAAGCAAGCCATTTTTCTGTCACCCTATGTGTCATCAGGGGAAGGTGGGACAAAATCCTTGGAAACCCATGCGTGGTTCATTTTAATGAAGGTTAGATCATCCACATTTTGGGTTGACAGACGGGTCCTTTTTTCTGTCAGGATTGATCCAGCTGCACTGAAGACTCTTTCCGATAGCACACTTGCAGCTGGGCAAGCGAGCTCCTGTAAGGCATATTGGGCGAATTCAGGCCAGGTGTCCAGTTTAGCGGCCCAATAGTCAAAGGGGAATGACCTGTGTGGGAGAACATCGATCTGGGAGGAAAAGTAGTTTGTTACCATAGTTGACAACTGCTGTCTCCTGTCACTTTCCATCGATGCAGTATTACCAGTTGTGTGAGCGGTATTTGAAAAATCAGTCCACAACATTGTCATGAAACCCCTGTCTCCAACGCCACTTCTGCTGTGTGCACCACGAACACCTCTGCCAAGCTGCCCCCGGCCCGTACGGCTCATGTGAGAACCATCACCGCTGCTGTGTGCTGGGAATGCCTCAAGCAACCGATTTACCAGAGTTGCTTGTTTATTAGCCAATATTAGGTCAAGGTTCTCCTGTGGCATGATGTTTTGTAATTTGCCTTTATAGCGTGGATCCAGGATGCTGGCCAACCAGTAGTCGTCATCGTTCATCATTTTGGCAATGCGGGGGTCCCTTTTTAGGATCCGCAAGGCATAATCTGACATGTGGGCCAATGTTCCCGGTGTCAATGATGCACTGCGAGTGCTGGGTGGAGGAGCACTTTCTGGCAAATCCACATCCCTCCAATCACGCACAAACCCTGTACCAGACCTTGCCACGCCAACATTTTCACTTGCCCCACGAGATGCATCCTCCTCCCCTAAGTAATCATCCCCATCATCCTCCTCCTCCTCCTCTTCTTCCTCCACCTCGTCCAGGAGAGGTCCCTGAGCAGACAATGGCTGAATGTCATCAAGGATTCCCTCCTCCTCTTCCTCCTCATCAACATTGGCTGCAGACGCCTGCTCCTTAAGGTGCGTCAAAGTTTGCATGAGCAGACGCATAAGTGGGATGCTCATGCTTAGGATGGCGTCGTCTGCGCTTACCAGCCGTGTGCATTCCTCAAAACACTGAAGGACTTTACAAAGGTCTTTCAGCTTCGACCACTGCACACCTGTCAACTCCATGTCTGCTCTCAAAGTGCCTGGCCGTGTATCCTCCCACAAATGCATTATGGCCTGCCTCTGCTCGCACAGCCGCTCCACCATGTGCAGGGTGGAGTTCCACCTTGTTGCAATGTCGATAATGAGGCGGTGGTTGGGAAGGTGGAGCAATCGCTGCAGCTTCTGCATACGAACGGAGTGTACAGGTGACCGGCGGATGTGCGCGCACAGTCTTCGCACCTTCTGGAGCAGGGCTGTTAACTCCGGATAATTTTTGAGGAAGCACTGCACCACCAGGTTCAAGGTGTGAGCCAAGCAAGGTATGTGGCTGAGTTTTGAAAGGGCTATGGCTGCCACAAAATTACGGCCGTTATCACTAACTACCTTGCCTGCCTCAAGATGTACACTGCCCAGCCATGACTCAGTTTGTCGCTTCAAGTACTCGGCCAGCACCTCGGCGGTGTGTCTGTCGCCCAAACACATCATCTGCAACACAGCCTGCTGACGCTTTCCACTAGCTGCTCGATAGGGGGACACATCGTGTGCAACAGTGGCAGCTGCAGATGGAGTGCTCGTACGACTGCGCTCTGTGGACGAGCTTTCGCTTCTGGAGGAGGAGGAGGAGGAGGAGGGTCGAACGCCTACAGCCAACTGTTTCCTATACCGTGGGCTAGGCAGCACTGTCCCACCACCGCTGTCCCCTGTGGACCCTGCATCCACCACATTAACCCAGTGCGCAGTGATGGACACGTAACGGCCCTGGCCATGCCGACTGGACCATGCATCAGTTGTGAGGTGCACCTTTCCGCTCACTGACTGCTTGAGTGCATGGACAATGCGGTCTTTCACATGATGGTGGAGGGCTGGGATGGCTTTGCGAGAGAAGAAGTGGCGACTGGGTAGGTCATAGCGTGGTACTGCATAGGCCATGAGTTCGCGGAAAGCTGCGCTTTCCACCAACCGAAAGGGCATCATCTCAAACGAGATTAGTTTGGCAATGTGGGCGTTCAAACCCAGTGTACGCGGATGAGAGACTGAGTACTTTCTTGACCTACTCATAGTGTCTGGGAGGGTGAGCTGGACTTGAGAGCTGCATATGGTGGAAGTAGCGGTGGACAGGGCGGACTGAGAGAGGGTTGATGATGGTGATGGAGTTGGTGTTCTTTCTGATGGCCTAGAATCAGTCTTTCGTTGATATAACAGTGGGATTCCCTGACTGCTGTGGTCTTGCAACGACACCTCAACATTTGCTGCTGTGCTAACTGGTGGGCTTACAGTGGGGGAAACAATGTAGCGTTGCTGACTACCTTCGTTGTGATCAGTTGCACATGTGGCACTTGAGGTTTGGTGTTGTGTCCACGCTTGCAAGTGCATGCTGGTTAAATGTCTAAGCATGCAACTGGTATTCAAATTTTTCAGATTTTTCCCTCGGCTAAAGGTCTTTGCGCACTTCTTACAGATAACCTTGGCCTGATCATGAGGATTTTGTTCAAAAAAGTGCCACACTGCACTCTTCCTACTTTGGCAGACATTTTGCGGCCTAGCACGCTGTGATCTTTTGACCCTCTGGACAAGCTGTCCAGCAACTCTTTTGATGTTTGGAACCTGTCTTTGGAGTGCTCCGGGCCTGCCAGATAACAGCTGTTGCGATGTCGATGTCTGCTGTGGATGCTCCTCATCTGAGCTATTGGAAGCAGCACCCTCTTACCCCAATGGATGCCAATCTGGGTCAACAACTGGGTCATCCATCACCTCCTCTTCTATGTCATGTGCACCTTCCTCTGTGTCACCGTGTATGGTGGTATAGTGTGCGGGAAGGGGCACCTGAGTCTCATCAGGGTCAGAATCTGGCTCTGTACACTGCGAGGACAATGTAGTGCTCTGAGTGAATGTACCAGCAGAATCATCCATCAGCGGCTGTGCATCAGTGCACTCCATGTCAGATTCATCTTGGCCTGGGTAATTCACCATTTCACTTGATAATCCAGGCATGGTATGTGAAAACAGCTCCATGGAGTAATCAGTAGTATGGCCTGCGTCATCCTTCAATCTTGGTTGGGGTGAAGGACACAAGGAAAGGTGTGGTTCATGAACATGAGCCTCCAATGACGACTCAGTGCTTTTACTTTTTACAACTGAAGAAGAGGAGGCGATAGAGCTGGAGGCTGAGTCAGCAATGTAAGACAAAACTTTTTCCTGATGCTCTGGCTTTAAAAGCGGTTTGCCAACTCCTAGAAAACTAAGCGTTCGAGGCCTTATGTAGCCAGACGATGACGCAGGGTCAGCACCTCCTGCATTTGGTCCTATTTTGCTCTTGCCACTACCATCAGATCCACCACCAACACCATCATTACCAGCTGCCAACCCCCGCCCAATTCCACGGCCTCTTCCACCAGCCTTCCTCATTTTTGGTAGAAATGTAGACAAAATCCAACAAACTATATAGTAATGTAAAACAAGGTACAAGGTGTCTATAGGACAGGGGAGATTTTGAACTTCTGCAGACACTTGTGGACAGTGGACACTTTTGGGTTGTGTGAGGCCCACTGATATCTGAGCGCTATGTGACAGGCTCGATGGCACAGCTGTGACAAAAGTGACTAGAGGATAAGGGAGATTTTGAATTTCTGCACACACTTGTGGACAGTGGACACTTTTGGATTGTGTGAGGCCCACTGATATCTGAGCGCTATGTGACAGGCTCGATGGCACAGCTGTGACCAAAGTGACGAGAGGATAAGGGAGATTTTGAATCTCTGCGCACACTTTTGGACACTGGACACTTGTTGATTGTGTGAGGCCCAATGAATATCTGAGCGCTATGTGACAGGCTCGATGGCACAGCTGTGACCAAAGTGACGAGAGGATAAGGGAGATTTTGAATCTCTGCGCACACTTTTGGACACTGGACACTTGTGGATTGTGTGAGGCCCAATGAATATCTGAGCGCTATGTGACAGGCTCGATGGCACTGCTGTGACAAAAGTGACTAGAGGATAAGGGAGATTTTGAATATCTGCACACACTTGTGGACAGTGGACACTTTTGGATTGTGTGAGGCCCACTGATATCTGAGCGCTATGTGACAGGCTCGATGGCACAGCTGTGACAAAAGTGACAAGAGGATAAGGGAGATTTTGAATCTCTGCGCACACTTTTGGACACTGGACACTTGTGGATTGTGTGAGGCCCAATGAATATCTGAGCGCTATGTGACAGGCTCGATGGCACTGCTGTGACAAAAGTGACTAGAGGATAAGGGAGATTTTGAATTTCTGCACACACTTGTGGACAGTGGACACGTTTGGATTGTGTGAGGCCCACTGATATCTGAGCGCTATGTGACAGGCTCGATGGCACAGCTGTGACCAAAGTGACGAGAGGATAAGGGAGATTTTGAATCTCTGCGCACACTTTTGGACACTGGACACTTGTGGATTGTGTGAGGCCCAATGAATATCTGAGCGCTATGTGACAGGCTCGATGGCACTGCTGTGACAAAAGTGACTAGAGGATAAGGGAGATTTTGAATTTCTGCACACACTTGTGGACAGTGGACACGTTTGGATTGTGTGAGGCCCACTGATATCTGAGCGCTATGTGACAGGCTCGATGGCACAGCTGTGACCAAAGTGACGAGAGGATAAGGGAGATTTTGAATCTCTGCGCACACTTTTGGACACTGGACACTTGTGGATTGTGTGAGGCCCAATGAATATCTGAGCGCTATGTGACAGGCTCGATGGCACTGCTGTGACAAAAGTGACTAGAGGATAAGGGAGATTTTGAATTTCTGCACACACTTGTGGACAGTGGACACTTTTGGATTGTGTGAGGCCCACTGATATCTGAGCGCTATGTGACAGGCTCAATGGCACAGCTGTGACCAAAGTGACGAGAGGATAAGGGAGATTTTGAATCTCTGTGCACACTTTTGGACACTGGACACTTGTGGATTGTGTGAGGCCCAATGAATATCTGAGCGCTATGTGACAGGCTCGATGGCACAGCTGTGACCAAAGTGACGAGTGGATAAGGGAGATTTTGAATCTCTGCGCACACTTTTGGACACTGGACACTTGTGGATTGTGTGAGGCCCAATGAATATCTGAGCGCTATGTGACAGGCTCGATGGCACAGCTGTGACAAAAGTGACTAGAGGATAAGGGAGATTTTGAATCTCTGCGCACACTTTTGGACACTGGACACTTGTGGGTGGTGTGAGGCCCAATGAATATCTGAGCGCTATGTGACAGGCTTGATGGCACAGCTGTGACCAAAGTGACGAGAGGATAAGGGAGATTTTGAATCTCTGCGCACACTTTTGGACACTGGACACTTGTGGATTGTGTGAGGTCCAATGAATATCTGAGCGCTATGTGACAGGCTCGATGGCACAGCTGTGACAAAAGTGACTAGAGGATAAGGGAGATTTTGAATTTCTGCACACACTTGTGGACAGTGGACACTTTTGGATTGTGTGAGGCCCACTGATATCTGAGCGCTATGTGACAGGCTCGATGGCACAGCTGTGACAAAAGTGACTAGAGGATAAGGGAGATTTTGAATCTCTGCACACACTTTTGGACACTGGACACTTTTGGATTGTGTGAGGCCCAATGAATATCTGAGCGCTATGTGACAGGCTCGATGGCACAGCTGTGACCAAAGTGACTAGAGGATAAGGGAGATTGGATTGCTTTTAAAAAAGCAGTTTGCGGAACAGTGGGTAAACAGCAATGCCAGCCTGTCAGGAAGCCTTAAAAGGCAGCCCAACAACCAACACCACTGATACACCACTATATAGCCTCCCCTTGCACTGCACACACAGTGACTGGTGTGTTGTGCAGGCCAAATTGCTAGCAGCAGAAGCAGTTTTTTTTTCTTCTACAGCAGGACAAAAAAAAAAATTGGGATTGCTTTTAAAAAAGCAGTTTGCGGAGCAGTGGGTAAACAGCAATGCCAGCCTGTCAGGAAGCCTTAAAAGGCAGCCCAACAACCAACACCACTGATACACCACTATATAGCCTCCCCTTGCACTGCACACACAGTGACTGGTGTGTTGTGCAGGCCAAATCGCTAGCAGCAGAAGCAGTTTTTTTGTCTTCTTCCCTGCCTAACGCTCTCCCTACAGAATCAGCAGCAACCTCTCCCTATACTAAGATCGGCAGAAGTAAGATGGCGGTCGGCGTGCACGCCCTTTTATACCCCCTGTGACGCCCACCAAAGCAAGCCAATCACTTGCATGCCCTTCTGAAAGATGGTGGTGACCCGTGCCTATGTCATCACGTTGCCCACAGTGTCCGTGGATCCTGATTGGCTGAAAAAGAGCGCAAAACAAACTTTTGAAACGCGACTTTGGCGCGTAAGTCGCCGACATCGTGGCCGACCTCATCCTTGGGTCGGGTTTCATTTCATTTTTGCTAAAAGTCGGCGACTTTTGAATTTTTTCGACCCGTTTCGCTCAACTCTAGTAGTCACTGAAAAAACACTAGTATTAACTTACCCTTGTATGGACAGGTTTTGTGTTCTTTTGGTAAAAAATATATTTTTGTCACATATTACATAGAGTAATTCTGTCTAGAGTAGACCTGTCTGCAGAGATTTTGTATAATGCTACCGAATAACTGCATCTTGTGAACAGAAAAAAATAGAATAACCTGTGAAAATCTGGCACAAAAAATCCAATGTATAATGAAATGACTGCTCAAATCTATTTTTAAAAACTTTTTATTAGAATATTGTAAACACATTCCTGAAACTCGAACAATATAATGTGCTGACATGACTGTTAAGACATGCTCACAATTATGATGGACCTTTCTTTGCAAACCTGGTTAGATTTTAAAGAAAAACTGATGTAACCTGATGGACTTCATTTAACGCCAACTGAATCTGTGTTACGAATAGAGTTGAGCGAATTTGTTCCGATTCGTTTGCCGAATCTGAATTTGCCATATTCGTGCCGAATATATGTTTGATGATCGGTTCCAAACATATTCAGTAATTTCTACTCCCGTTGACTCTAATGACATTCGGCTGTGTTCGACGAATATTGTATAAACAATATTCGATGCCGATCGTATTCGGAACCGAATCCAAATTCGCTCAATTCTAGTTATGAATCCCTCACTTGGCTTCTGTTATAAATGGAAGCCACAGAGCACATTTAAAAAGGACTTTAATAAATACAATGTATTTAGAGATGTTGTATTTTCTGGACCAAGGTAGCTGCAAACAGCCATATTATAGGTCTGAGTAGGATTCGACAAAACATCGGGTTACACCTGGACCGATGTTTATGGGCCTTGCACATATCTGATTTTTTTTCGCCTCAGATAGAATATGGGAAAAAACACCATATGCTCAAATTTGATCCAATATTTGGATCTCGCTTAGCCAGGCAGATCTATAGGTGTGTGTGGAAATCATCAGACTGTACTCGGGTGACTTCTAAGTGCAGTCTAATTCCTGCCCTCTGACGCTATGGAGAAATTTGATTAGTCATCTTCTCATAGTGTGCTCCGATTCGCTCATCCTAGAGAATTGGATCACACGACGCTGACTTGGATCAAACTTTAATCAGAGATTGATCACAGCGTAATTTGCATAATCGACCCGATTCTAGCTCCTCAAGCCCTAAATGTTAGAATAGCTGATCTCTTTGGGAACAATAGTCTTAAATTGGTATCCCCGAGGATGAAAATCCAGGTTTTACCTTTTACTAGTCAATCTTATTCCATAGACTTCATGTGTAAAGCAGAGCTGTGTCCAGAAGGCTGTACAGTCACTTGGAGGTCCCTGAAACTTCATACAGCTCTGGTGTCTGTCTGACATGTTGCTTGTCGACAATATTTCTGTAATACTACAAGAGCACACTATGATTTTTCTATCTGATTCAAAAGGACTCTGACAATAAAGACCTCTGTATAAAATCTGAGGTACATTTGGCCCCAAAGAAGTTGAATGCAACTGAAATGCAGCATGTGCACTAACCTTTCCCCTGTTTTACATACATAAAAGCTTTTTCTAACAGGGCATGTGATTGTATTTTATCCGTTTTCTTTTATGTGTTACTTAGTTTTCTTTACTATGTATATTGCTACTGTTTGTCTACTCTGTTTAAATAAAGAATTTATAACAAAAAGAAAAATATACAATAATAAATAGAAAACTCAGCTTAAAAGGGCGTCAGCTATATATCAAAGCTACCCTGCTTGAATGAAAAAAAAAAAAGAAAAGAAAGCATAGTAGTACTATTGTAATCCACACCTTCCACCTTTCTGCTCCAGCGATGTCATTTTGGCTGTCAATGCCAGACAGGAAGTGAGGACATCCTTACCACCTCTCACCTGACCCTGCAGCCGGTCAGTGGCAGCAGCGGTTAGGTCACTGGTGTTTACTGTTGCATTTTCAGAAAGAATTTTTCATGATCACGTTTTCTCATCTTTAACCCATCTGACCTTTTTCGTTCGGTCATCATATAGGATGAGAAATTACAGAACAGAGTCCCTTCTATGAGGACTACTTGACACAATAATTATACAGCATACAACTTGCTATCAAATAATTCTAATGAGAAAAGCGCTAATAAATACAAAAGGAATGTTTCCTTCATGTTCGAAAACGTCCCTCCACTGAAACTGAATGGGACCCTTGGAGTGGTTGATTGCACGAGAAAGGAGGTTGTGGTGGTGAAGAGGTTGAAGAATAGAAAATGTCATTATTGAAAAATGGATACAAAAATCCCATACCTAGAGGATGCTGAATTGTAAAAAAAAAAAAAAGTGACAGCATAAAAAAAAGGCAAACAAAAAAACAAACACACAAAATGTGGAAAAATTGGCAAAAAATAACCCACTGTTTGTAATGTGTTTCTTATTTCTCTGTTATTTGATTGCAGAGTTCTTTGTTTTTAGAAAGAATGCTGCTTTTTTGTATCATTTTTCCTGGTATTTTCATGGGATTGGGATTTTTTCAAGCATTGTGTGTGAAACCACCCCTGTTGCTCTACCACAAAGGTAACCGTGTCTGATAAAGCAGTGATTAGCATTTAGGGTTCTTTGGAGCTTGATCATGGATTTTCCAGAAGACGACAGCAGATGAACTTGGATCTTCTTCAGTCTTAATAGCAAAACCAGTGGCCCTTTTGCTATGAGAATAGCCAAATTACACAACCATAAAATGCTTTATCCTGTGCAATATACTTGCTCTTTAAGGTGGGATATGTAGTAGAAGTTCATAGTGACTGAAATTCTTTTTAAAGGATTCCATTACTGTCAAATGGATATGAATCACAGAGATATAACGGTAGACATGTTGGTTAATGCCAATATTCAGTCCCAAACACTTCAGATGAAGATAATTCAATTAAAAAATTGATCACAATTTTTTTTGTAGATGTAGAAAATATCCCACAATGTTGCATCCAGGGTAAATGAGATAGATGGCATCCTCTAGGCTAAAAAGTCTTTGTTGTATTTTTCCATGAGAATAATCTTTCATGAAAATCTATTTTTGACAAATGATTCTTATTGTGTCCTCCAAGGAATTTATGGGAATTGGGTGCATGTTGTACAAAGTCCATATGGATGTGTATCCTACTGTTTCATTTTTGAGAAGATTAATGTGGAAAATCATAGGAGTGAGTCTAGAATATGGAGAGAATTGAAAAAAATAAACATTCATAGAAGCAAGAATTGAAAAATATTATCCATATCTAATTCTGTGCCTGATCTAAAATGGACTATAAATGATAGTTACATATGATTAGCATTAATAATGGCAAAGGATGGGAGGGTCTGCAAGCGACATTAAATCCAGTATACATCATACACATTACATCTCTTCTGACGTCTCCTGTCTTTGTGCCGACACCTCAGGAACTACTTTGCTTAATGTTCAAATCAAACATGCTTGATCCTATTTTCCCTCAACAGCAGATATTGGGGACAATTAGGATGTCTGATGTACCCATTAACTCAAGATTGGAACCTAATTCACCAGAATATTCCTGATGTATACTAAGCACAGTGTAAAAACAAGACTTGATATAGTATAGCTAAATTTCTACTACCCAGCCAAAATCTTGTATTATAGTTGCATGATCAAAAAAGCAATTGGGTACAAGAAAGTGCACTAAAATGTTCAAATGTACCTCTTATTTCGCTTTTAATCCCCCCAGATAGGTATGTTTTGCTGGTCTTCCCTATATCTAATTGCTAAAAGCAACTTATGTTTCTAATTGTGTTTAAAGAGGTTCTCCAAGAATGTGATAAAACTTCAGGTAAGTCAAGCTGCAATCTGTCTTAGTCACTTATCAAGTGCAGTCTGAAGAAACAACTCCCTATACCTGTGTCTCCACTGATGAGCTGTATAGTAAACACAATAATATTAATAACAACATATACCTTTGTGAGATGAAGAAAAGTGTATGACAAAGCTGACTACACTCAGAGACTGAGGCCCTAGAACGCATACCTGGGGCCTCGCAGGCCCGCCCTGTTAATTGTTTTCTATTTTATGCAAGATTACTTTAGTTAGAACTTTGAAACTCTAGGTATTCCTCAGGTATATAGTTGTTTGTCATTTCCAGTTGTTCATTTATTTTTATGTTACAGGCATTTTGGATTAACAACTCTTTTTTGTGAATGCCCCATATTCACATACCTGGGGCCTTTTAGGCCCGTACTAGGTTTACATGTGATCCTAAGTCATTTTGTCTTCACTGTTGCTGGGGAAGTCTTTGACTCAGTCTTTATGACTCTGCTGTTGCTATGAAGATTGTGAATTCTGCCTGACTACATGGTCATGTGATCTTGGGAAGGAGGCTCCCTCACAATGTCATGCGTCTCTGACATCATCATAGGTCCTGAACACTGTTCATTGTGTGCTACTTGCTGAAGAGACTTTGGAGGAAGGAGTCAGCTTTCTTGTTTATTGAAAAAGAAACTTTCTGAGTTCCAAAAATCCAAAAGCTTCTACTGCACCTAAAAGAAAGTGGTGACCTGCTGAAGGTGAGAAGAGGGGTCTGCACTTTACCCTTAGCACACACACTAACAAAGAGTGTACAACCCTGATTGTAATCATTATTTTTTTCTTCATTTTAGTTTACTGATATCTAAGGTTACAATGGCACAGTCTACATCCAGGGGTTTGACTGACCAAGAAATCGAAGCGATCATTTTTGATAGTGATGAAGACAGTGAACTTTCTTTGTCTGATGAAGAGTACATGCCACCAGCTAATGTCTCTACTTCATCGTCCAGTGATTCTTCAGATGATGAAGAAGTAATGGATCCAGCAGAACGTACAAATAGAACATCCAAAACTAATGTTTTTTGGAACAGTACCGCTGAGGTTCTTGGACGAACCCCATCACATAATATTGTAAGAGTTGCTCAAGGAACTGTAGGAATTCCACAATTCTTGTCCAAAAGAGAGATGTTCTGTAAATTTTTTTCAGATATTGTAGATGAGGTAGTTTTGTATACTAACTTAGAAGGAAAATGTATCGCTTCAGGAAAAAAAAACATGGAAAAATATAACAAAAGAGGAACTGTATGCTTATATTGGCCTTACTCTTCTGGCAGGGAGTACAAAAGCATACGATAAAAAAAGAAAGCGATGTTATATTTGTCCTGCAAAGGAGGACAGGAAATCTGAGCGTGTCTGTACTACTTGTGGACAAAATGTCTGCAAGGAGCATTCTTCCGAACAGATAATGTGTGAAAGTTGTTGCGGTCATTAGTAAAGTAGAAAAGGAACCTTTGAAAAGAGATATTCCTGCAGAATGTTTACTGCAACTTTTATATAAAAAACTTTAAGACAAAAAAACATTATTAAGAGTTATATCGAATGCGTATATTGGGCGTTTTAAGCTCGTTCAGTTACTCTTTTGTTTTTTTTTTGCACATAGTAATGTTTTGAATTATTCACATCTTAGGCTGTGTTCCCACTGGTGCTGGGGTCTGCCAGGAGGTGATCCGTAATGGATCTGATCTCTTGGTAACTCCAGTTAAGGCTACTGGAATGCCGGGATTCCGCCAGCCTTAGCTGGAGTCACCAGGAGGTCAGATCCATTACAGATCTCCTCCTGGCAGACACCAGCGCTAGTGGGAATGCATCCTTACTTTGCAATTTTCAAATAAACTTTGAAAATTATTTTTGTTTGAGTTATTCCATGTTATTTGCACACGGGCCTAAAAGGCCCCAGGTATGTGAAAGTGTAGATTTTTATGGTCATGCGTTCTAGGGTTAAAAAAATCCTTTATGCTCAGTCAGCTTAAAAGATGATTTATTTCTGCTCATGTCAACGCCATTTTCTGGCAGCTTCTCTCGAATGTGTTCTTACATTTCAGCTCCTTTGTCAGTTGAGACATAGGTCTCAGGAGCTGTGTTTAATCATACTGCAACCCATAATGACATGTGACAAGGGTGGGCTATCGCTTGATTTATGTTGATGGGCTATTTAATTACAGTCTTGGTCAACCTCTTTAAAGTGGCAAGCAGCCCCCCTTTGACCTGGAAGTTTGCGCACATGGTATATTAACCCTGGTACAGTCCACTTAACTTATGTAGGTTATAAGCAGGCTATTAACTATGGGTAATGCAACTTGCTAGTTACCATTGTTAAATTATTATTTGAAGGAGTTATTTGAAAATAAATCAGATGCACAAGGAGTAGTTCTTAATTATTCATGCACTGTCTAAAGGTAAATTCCTGAAATAAGGACTATTTCACACTTGCGTGGACTATAGCTATGCCTTGTCCTACTCTACTGCATTTGATGGCTAAACAAGTGTGACCCAAATATGTGTTTAGGTGTATCACAAAGCATTTTACCATGGTGTCTCTGGTTGGTGAGTCGTAAACTACCAATATATGTGCAGTGAAACTTTTTTGAGATAACTTAAATAGAAATATGTTCTTACCCTGTAATTAGTCAAGGCAGTTGGAACACTAACGCCATGATAGCGCTCATAGGGAGGCTTAAGAGAGCAAGCGTTGGAAAGTTTCCGACACAAATCTGTTTTTAAAGCCTAATGAGAGGAAAAAGATTTAGTTAATCTTTTGACCAATATTTGGAATTGCTGTCAGAAATCATTAATATATTTTAATAAAATACCATTCTACCACGTCTTTCCTGAAAAAAAAAAAAAGGAAAAACACATTCCTGAAGAAAGCAGATTCAAGCCTTGCTTTGTAAACAATATGTAATCTAAGCATTACTGATTATTTCAAGAATAATGCAGCTAGTGCTTGATTATTGTAAGATGAGTGGCAAAGTGCATTCACAAAATTTGGAATAGCTATTCTATGTGTTTTGATTATATTAGCCTTAATTCTATGCTGCCTAGCTCCATGCCTTAAAAAGTTAATGATGAAGACCATGGAAACCACAGTAAAGGCCCCGTCTCACTAAGCGATCTCAGTAGCGAGATCGCTGCTGAGTCACAACTTTTGTGACGTAACAGCGATCTCACCAGCGAGATCACTGTGTGTGACAGCGATCAGCGAGCGGCCACCCTGCCGGTATCGCTGATCGCTGGAAGAAATCTCTGGACATTTCTTTGGTCGCTGGTCTCCCGCTGGCCAGCATGCATCGCTGTGTGTGACAGCGGGAGACCAGCGATCAGGTGTAAAAAAATAATAAAAAAAAATAAATATAGTTATTCTCACCTTCCGATGTCCCGTTCAGCCATCCTGCCTCTCTCCACGCTCCGGTCCCAGTGATCCTTTGCACGAATGACCGCGAGACTTTGTTATCCCGCGAGACTGTGACATCTCGCGGTCATTCGTGCAAAGGATCACTGGGACCGGAGCGTGGAGAGAGGCAGGATGGCTGAACGGGACATCGGAAGGTGAGAATAACTATATTTTTTATTTTGATTCTATTTTTTACAGGATGGCAAGCGATGCCGGGCGCTCGGCATCGCTGTGCTGATCGCTGGTGAAGCTGTCTGTGTGACAGCTCACCAGCGATCACATAGCGACTTACTAGCGATCCTGACACCTTGATATCGGTGTCGGGATCGCTGGTAAGTCGCTTAGTGTGACGGGGCCTTAATGACCATGCATGACAACTTTGATGTCCTAGATGAAAAGATGCTGCTGTGAAACCATGAGAGGAATGCCATATCCACCTCCCCCAGAATATGCCTGCCTGAAACAACTAGTGAGAGAGAGAGAGTAGGATCTGACTTCCTTCTGCACTAGTCCGTTAGGAGAGGGTCCATCTGCTAGAGATGGGTCAAGTGAAGATTAGCTCAGCTAGTTGCCAAAAAATTTAGGTCCAGTTAGATAGGTGCACTAGGACAGATCGATAAGCTCGACGAGATTTTGATTTAGCATATCTCCAAAGGGGGACTTTTAAGGATATGATATAGATATATAAATGATATATGTAAATCAAATCAAGCTTATATTACAAATGGACACTTTGCATCTCAAAGTACACTCTTATCACCAGGTTACATTGACCTCCAGATGGACTATAAAATGATTGCATAATCCATTAATCTTATCAAGAGTAAATAACTGTGTTTCTATTAATAGGGTAATGACTTTTAGTATCCCCTATAAAAATCAAAAGATCGATGTGATGCGTGAGAGACAGACGTCAGTTCGACATGGAGCATGATCGCAATAAAGATAATGTCATAGAATATGCATAATCACGTAAACAATAACTGCAATAACTTGCAATAATTATTAGCAAAAAACAAATGAAGTAATGTGGAAACCAAATAATTTTTCCTATAAATACTGTGCTGTTTAACCAATAAAATCAGAATTCATTTGAGACACAACTGTTCTGTTATGTCTTGTGTGTTTTCTCCGTGCAAGTTAAATATCTCTCTGAGGTACGATTTGGCCACAGACAATTAAGACGAGTCACCCCCTAGTGGTGACAGAATCAACACCATCATAATCCATATATGTGAACCGAATTAGCTGCAGAAAATATGATGTGTGACCTTTGGGTCATACTGTAAAATCTGAGCCCCCATTTAATGTGTCAATTATAATATTGGTGTCTTATATGATAACTGGGCCTTTGGGTCCCTTCAGGCACAAGGATCTCAGTGTGACTGCAACCTCATCACCGTCCATAACTACACCCTTGATCAATATGACTATAAACCTCCCACCTCCACATTTTTTTTTTTTTTTTTAAACCAAAGATTTTTTATTATATTCAAATGTCGTTATAATTACATTTAGGCAAAGCTTTCAAATCATCTCCATTGCATACAGAAAAAAACGGAACACGACATTCAATTTCCTCCCCGTCATAAAAGAAGAAAATAAAAAACAGAACCAACCTCCTCCCTCCTCCCTCCCCCCCTTCCCAACTGCAATACAGGCTTTCTCAATGTGATTGTCTCGACTGTAACCACATGGCCCAGAGTTTTTCAAAGTGTGCCTCTTTATGTCGTTTTCTATAAATTCTCTCTTCCAATCGGATTACATTATTCACACGAGTGACAAACTCCCCAATCGTTGGGGGTACAACATCAATCCATTTTTGTGCGATCAGCTTACGGGCAGTATATAAGAGTTTTGCTATGATGGACTTATAGGCATTTCCCACCGACGCCTCCTCCACATATCCCAACACACACGTGATTGGATCTCTTCCTATATCACATCGGTATATCTTCTCAACAAGCCCTATAACCTCTTCCCAGTATGACAAAAGTCTTGGACAGGACCAGAGCATATGAAGCAGTCCCGCAGGTTCGTACCCACATCTTGGACACTCCGCGTTGTCCCTCAAGCCCATTTTCCTCATAAGTTCTGGGGTCTTATAAGTTCTATGAATGATATATAGTTGAGATATCCTACCCGGCTCACTCAAAGAGAGTTTAGGTATATACTCTAAGATGGTCTCCCATGTCTCATCTACTATGTCCCCCAATTCTCTCTCCCATTTAGATTTTACGGTTAGAGGAAACCCAGCCAAGTAAGAGTATAATAGATCTCTATAAATGGTAGAGATAGCACCTCTAGTACCCCCGGGTGCACACACATAATCCAGCACCACATCCCTCTGTACCGTCATATTCGTTGTCTGTTTCTGTGCTTGAAATGCATGCCTAAGACCAAAATATCGAAATTCCCCACTACATGAGAGTCCAAACTCTTCTTTTAGAACAGAGAAAGGCTTGATCTCAGACCCCTCCAATAGTTGCCACACATTTTGCAAACCTCTCCTCTCCCAATCGATAAAGTCCTTCAGTTTATATAGTTCCGATAGATTCACATTATCCCAAATAGGTGTGTATATCGTCAGTTCCTCAACTCGTCTAAGAAGTTTGATATGCTGCCATATCTTGTGCATTAGTCCAAATGTGGGTATGTCCTTCCCAATTCTCCCAAAACTTCCTGCTTCCAAACTTTGTACCAATGTTCTCTTGTTGGTCAGTTGGACCAAAATTTCCACCATAACGCTCAAGTTCCCCTCCTCTCGCCAGCCCCTAAAGTGCTGCCCCTGCGTTGCTACAAAGTATATCCATGGATTTGGCGCCGCCAACCCTCCCTCTTCCTTCCCCCTTTGCAGTATTTCCAATTTAATTTTTGCTTGTTTTTTCCCCCAGATCAGTTCTCTAAAAATGGTATTAACTTTGTAAAATTTTTTCTTTGGGATCCAAACCGGGGCATTATGGAGGACATACATCAACTGAGGCATCATTATCATTTTAATTAGATTCATCCTCCCCACTATTGATAATACTAACTTACACCATGCTGTCATTTTAACTTTGAATTTAACTAGTAATGGGTCGAAGTTTAGTTCGAGAAATCTAGATACAGGCATAGATACCCATATTCCGAGGTATTTAAACTCCTTAACTACTTTCAAATGACCAACCGCCTCCCCTACAGCTCGACAGCCCAACTCTCCATCAATCCCCATGATACATGACTTGTCCCAATTAATTCTCAATCCGGAAAAGAAACCAAATTCCCCTATAAGGTCCATGACCGCAGTCAGTGTCTCTCCACCGTCTTTTAAGAACAGGAGTATATCATCCGCGTAAAGGGCGATCTTTTCCTCCAGTTCCCCATTTCTAAAGCCTTGTATTTCTTTGGAGTTGCGAATTTTAATCGCTAACGGTTCCATCGCCATAGCAAACAATAACGGTGACAATGGACAACCCTGACGAGTTCCTCTGAACAACCCAAATGCCCCCGAAGTCTCCCCATTAATCCTAATATATCCTTTCGGGTCTACATACAATAATTTAACCCAAGAAATAAATCTGTGCCCAAATCCCATACATTTCAATACTGCCCATAAATACTTCCACTCTACCCTGTCAAAGGCTTTCTGTGCGTCCAGTGAGGCCACCACCCTTTCCCCCCTATTATCTGCTGGAATTTGAATATTTAAAAACAGTCTTTGCAGGTTAATGGCGGTAGATCTGTTTTGCAGGAACCCTGATTGGTCTGGATGTATTAATTTTGGGACAACAGTAGACATTCTTAACGCCAACATTTTGGCTAGTATTTTAACATCTGATGTCAATAACGAGATTGGTCTATAGGATTCTACGGATGAGGCATCTTTCCCTTCTTTAGGAATCACCACGATTACAGCCTCCCTCATAGAGCTTGGCAATACCCCCTTCTCCACTGCCACCTCAAGTACATGCTTAAACTTAGGCGCTACAATTTCTATTAATTCTTTGTACACTTCTCCCGGGATTCCGTCAGATCCAGGTGACCTGTCATTTGTTAATGATAGGATAGCCTTCTCTACCTCTTCTACAGTGAATAATGCTTCCAAATTTTGTTTATCAGTATCATCTAACCTAGGTAATTCTATCCCTTGTACGTATTTATCCAACTCCAAGTCCGAGGCCCTCATTTCCGAGGTATACAATTCTACATAATATTCCTTAAAACATTCCAATATCCCGACGGTATCCCTATGAACTGCCCCATCTTTAGTGACAATTTTGTATATTTGTGAAGGTTTTTTCTGCGCAGCAGTAATCACTGATAATAAGTGTCCCACCTTTTCCCCCTCTTCATAGAACAATGCTTTTTGGAATGCCCTTTTCTTATCTATCCCTTGTAGATATAACTTATTTACTTCTTCTTGTGCTTCTTTTAATTCTTTCTGGGTGTCGGCATTGGGTCTAACTATCATCTCTTCCTCTGCCCTGCTGAGTCTCTCAGCAGCCTCTTGGTTTACCTGCCTCGTTCGTGTCTTCTGCCTCGAGATAACTCGTATGAATAAACCCCGCAGATAAGCTTTCATGGCATCCCATACTATGAGTGGATCCGCAGTGCCTTCGTTAAACTGAAAGAACTCAACAATATCATTCCTAATAGTTCCCATGTTTAAGCATTTGAGCCATTCCGGATGAATCGTCCCCCCTACTCTCCTCCTTTTCCCCACTCCCAATCTCAGACTAACCTCAACTGCCCTGTGATCGGAGATAAGTCTCTGTAAGTATTCCACTGTTCCAACCAATCTGTCCATGCCCATATTACCCAGTGCCAAATCTATGCGTGATAGAGTATGATACGAAGTCGAATAACACGAAAAGCATTTCTTCCCCTCATTGCGTACTCTCCATAGGTCTATCATATCCATTTCACCAACATATGTCCCAAATGGAGTCATCCTATCTTTCCTAGGGCAATTTCCCTCACTGCCCGCCCGGTCCCAATACTCATTCATAACATTATTGACGTCTCCTAATATTAGCACTGGGCAATCCCCTCTCCCCCAATCCACTCAAAAATCTCCTGTAGTTTCTTTTTCGAATATGGGGGTGGGATATAGAGGGCCACCACAATTATGCATATTCCAGAAATTCGACAACGCAGAGAAACAAACTGACCGTCCTTATCTATATAAGAGTCAATTTCTTCATAATGAGTATGAGAGTGTATTAGTACAGATACACCCCTTGCGTAAGCCGAATACATAGAGTGATAGGCCCGAGTGACCCACTTTTTCTCTAACCAATTTTCCTTTCCTTTAATCAAATGAGTTTCTAATATACATGCGATATCTGGGTTATGCTTTCTAATTTCTGCCATAACTGCCGCTCTTTTATTTGGATCTGACATTCCCCGTACGTTCCAACTTAGAATTTTAACATCACCACTCATTATGTCCTAAAAAAATAAAAAATAACCGGACTTCTGTGGTCACTATATTATATTGCAGTATGCGAACTCCCCTGTAGCCAACCCACCCCTGTCCCCTTCCCCTCCCCCCCTCCCCTCCAACCCAATCTAGCTGATTCTCTCCTTCCAACGAGAGAGAATACAGCCAGCACCCAATTGCTTCACACCCATATAAAGCCACTGAGTCTCCCTTGTTTGGCGTCCTTCACTCCCACCATCAGAAAACAAAAACAATCATCAATACTAATCAGGCCGCATAACATTTTCTAACAAGGATATTGCAATAGTCATCAAAAAACACCCGGGGATCAACGCCCCCAAAAAAGTTTTTGAAAAACCAGGTGCCTCGGAGCACAACATCCAAAAAAGAAAGGAAAGGAAATATGTCCGAGAGTCTCTACTTCATCCTTCACCGTCTCTCACTGCTCCCAGCTTGGAACGATTGTTCTCCATCCATTTGACTGCTTCTTCTGGGGACGGAAAAAACTGAACAGACCCCAACGCTGCTACTCTCAGTTTAGCAGGATACATCATAGAGTACTTCACTCCCAGCGCTCTCATTTCTCTCGCCAAATTTCATCCGCATTTTCTGGACCTCTGCTGAATAGTCCGGATATATTTCAATACGGCTTCCATTAAACGCAAGATCCTGCAGCTTCCTTGCTTCCCGGAGGATAGTCTCTCTGTCTCTACAATTCAGTATCCTGGCCAGCATAGTACGAGGAGCACTACCCGGTGGGAGGGGTCGTAGGGGGACACGGTGTGCTCTCTCCACCGCGAACACTCTGGAAAGCGTGTCTCTGCCGATCTTGGATAAGATCCATTGCTCAATAAAGTCGGTGGGGTCGCTGCCCTCTACTTTTTCCGGAAAACCCACAAATCTGAGATTGTTCCTCCTTGATCTATTTTCCAAATCATCCTGCTTTAAATGCACTGCTGATATCTTTTGAGCATGCTGGGACTGAGTCCTCTGCATTTTGTTTACAGAGTCCTCAGTGCTGCTCACTCTCTCTTCCACAGCACCCATCCTGGTATCTGCTTTGTTCAGTGCCTCTTTAATGCCAGTGATTTCTTCTTTAATCTTATCAACCCGGCTATTCAACTTAGTCAGTGTCCTCTTGCAGAACGACACCACCATGAAGACATCTTTCAAGGTTGGCTCTCTCTCAGGAGTCTCATCATCAGCTTAACTGTCTTCCTCCTCATACACACACTCAGGGCCAGCGATTTCCCCTCCCTCTCTTCTCCTGCTATCAGCTTCTCCCACGGTTTCACCGCTCACCCCCTCTCCTTCCAGCACTATACCTTCTTCAGTGTCCCCGTCCTCCTCTCTTGCAAAGCGCTGAAACTTCTGAAGGATCTGTGACCTTTTACCAAAGCTCTCAGATTGTCTCCGCGCCTCCTCCACTTTCCTGGCGCCATCTTGTGCAGTCACGCTGCCGTCCTCCCCGATATCTTTCTGCCTCCTCCTCCCCATCTCGGCGCTCCTCTGCACTCACGGCGTCTCCTCCCGACTATTGGGCACTCACTGTGCCAATAGATGTGTCCAGGTCAGTGTTAGAACGGCCTGTTTAAGGATAATTCATAAATCTGACGGCGGAGCTCTTCTACCTAGCGTCCACTCACATCCGCGCTAGGCCACGCCCCCCCACCTCCACATTTTTAATGAAAATGAAATCTCAGAGACAATAACAATCAGATACAAAATTGCATAAGATAAAATGAAAAATAAGCTTACAAATATGGCTACATATGTCTCTTCATTATACATGGTGTAAATCTACATCATTATATGGAAAATGTTTTTCTTTATTATATAATATTATTATTATATTTTCTTTTTGATTATGAGAATTCATTCTGTTTTTTAGTTTCTGGCCTCTTTTACCTGCATACTTTATATAGTAACTACACTTGTCATACACTGATCATTCACTCTCAAAAACTGTTTAACTTTGTCTACAGATCTGTCTTCAGTGAGAGAACAAATTACAACTGCTGCCTATAAAAGTCTATGGAGAAAGGCAAGCAGGGGGGAAATATAAATAGACAGACACAAACAGACACTGCTTTCCTCTAATGCAGAGGAAAAAACTGCTAAAAAATACAGAATTAATTTATTTTTCAGTTTGAAAAGTCACCTGAAAGTAGTGACATTTTATTCATTCTTGAAAGCTTGGTTTAGTTAGCCATTGTTGCATGAGGACAACCCATATTCATATGCCATATTCGGGCAAATTAACATAATTGAGGGAGTACTTTCTTCTGTAATTTTTAAGTTTTCTAGCGAATGGCTGACATTGTAAATTTTTTTTTTACAAAATGGCAAATTTTAGTTTAGTTTAGTCATTAATTTAGATTTATTTCCCCTCATCACAAATGTATCACTAAATAGATTATGTAAATATGTTGGATTTTATTTCACTAAATTTACATGGCAATATGTGAGTTATCTAAGGGAAGTGCAATATAAAAGAAAGTCACTATACATAAATTACTTATCAGACACATCTCATATGGAAACTCACCAGGACTATGACAAGAGGTATTGCCAATATGAGGAGGATGCACATGACAATAATTGCCACTCCATAACCTGGGACAGAACTTGCAGGAGGTGGATTGGTCGGTGCTACAGGACTTGTATCTGGAATTAGTAAAATTATTTGAAACACATTAATCCACGTATGCTCAGTTGTACCTTTCTTAAAATACAAGCTGTAGAATTGTGGCTAGCAACATTGACATTAATTGGGTTCATTCATTGAATTTAATAACAGGATTCAGACAGAACCTCTAATGGCGCCATTAAGTGCCAAGGGACAAAAGGAGTTCAGATATGCTCAGTTTGTGCTTTTCATGTGGTGTCCATCTTTTCAAATCGGTACAATAAGAACCTAGTAGACTACAACACAGAGTCAAAACGTAACATGATTGGTTCCTTAGTTAAAGGGAACCTGTCACCAGGAAAATGCAGCCCAATCTCTAGGCACCATGTTATAGAGCAGGAGGATTAGAGTAGATTGATATATAGTTTTATGATAAAATGTTAAACTGGGTTTTAACATTTAAACCATTTTGCCTTCTGGGATTTTCGGTTTAGTGGGCACTCCTATCAGTGATCGACAGCTACATCTGCGTGCACACACATACAAAGAAAGCTGTTAGTCACTGATAGGACCACCCACTGGACTGAAAATCACAGAAATACCGGAAGATTAAATGATTAAAACATAGATTATATTGAGCCTTTTTCACAAACCACCTCTGCTCTATAACATAGTGCCTTCAGATTGGACTGCATTTTCATGATGACAAGTTCACTTTAATGGTTTTAACTAGGACTATTTAATTTTTTTTACTATGAGTCTAAGAACTAACTGGAATTTTAGACCATTCTTCTTTGGCAAACTGCTCCAGGTCCCTGATATTTGAAGGGTGCCTTCTCCAAACTGCCATTTTTAGATCTCTCCACAGGTGTTCTATGGGATTCAGGTCTGGACTCATTGCTGGCCACCTTAGAAGTCTCCAGTGCTTTCTCTCAAACCATTTTCTAGTGCTTTTTGAAGTGTGTTTTGGGTCACTGTCCTGCTGGAAGACCCATGACCTCTGAGGGAGACCCAGCTTTCTCACACTGGCCCCTACATTATGCTGCAAAATTTGTTGGTAGTCTTCAGACTTCATAATGCCATGCACACGGTCAAGCAGTCCAGTGCCAGCATGGTAGAGACAGGAACATTCAGGTCTTTGGAGATGGACTTGTAGCCTTGAGATTGCTCATGCTTCCTCACAATTTGTTTTCTCAAGTCCTCAGACAGTTCTTTGGTCTTCTTTCTTTTCTCCATGCTCAATGTGGTACACACAAGGATACAGGACAGAGGTTGAGTCAACTTTAATCCATGTCAACTGGCTGCAAGTGTGATTTAGTTATTGCCAACACCTGTTAGGTGCCACAGGTAAGTTACAGGTGCTGTTAATTACACAAATTAGAGAAGCATCACATGATTTTTCGAACAGTGCCAATACTTTTGTCCACCCTCTTTTTTATGTTTGGTGTGGAATTATATCAAATTTGGCTTTAGGACAATTCTTTTTGTTTTTTAATTTAAGACAAATTAAATGAAGATAATAATACCAAAGAATTTGTGTTTGCAATCCTTTTCAGGAAGAAACTGAGTATTATCTGACAGAATTGCAGGGGTGTCAATACTTTTGGCCACAACTGTAAATAAGTAATACTAAAGCCGCTTTACAATATGTCTGTGGATATGTCAGTTACTCACACAGAGACTGAGGGTCCAGATAGAGATTCAGCCCTGCGAGGTTGTCTTTTTTGTTAACTATTGCTTGAGTCACTTGAGAATATGATGTAGCTTCAGAAGGAAATGTAGTTTCTACTGTGCTGATCACTGATCCTTGTCTGTAAAAGAGAAAACAAGAGTCATAAAAGAAAAAAATGTAGAATTTAACAAAACATTGCACATTTTTACGCATTGTTTGGCCACGTAGAGGGGAACAAGAAAAACCTGAAGAAAGTAGATTGTGATCTCTCGCGGGCAGGGTCCTCTCTCCTTCTGTACTTGTGTGTCCCTTGTCTTACATATGTTTATTGTACTTGTCTATATTTCCCCTTTTCATATGTAAAGCGCCATGGAATAAATGGTGCTATATTAATGTATAATAGTAATAATAATAATAATAATAATAATAAAGAAAGATGCATTTTAAAAGCAACCCAAAGACTGTACTTAACAAAAACATGACCACATCTGCATCAAGAAGAAGGGTATAGGTGTTAAATACAGCCATTTTGGTTTATATAAGATTATCGATCTTTGTAGAATACTACAGTAAGTACAATAATGTGAAATGTGAAAAGTATTGATTGGCGAGATCAAAGTGCTCAGTCTCCACCAATCCCTAAAAGAGAGGGGCAGAAGCACTCAGACAAGTGTTTACTCTTCTCTGAGACTGAAGATGGGCTCAATAAAAGGTTTATCAGTCCGTCTTCAGCTAAGAGATTGTATTCAGATGAGCGTCAAAAAAGGGCCTGTATTGGTTTCAAAACTTCTAAAGAGCAAAACTTCTCATAAGCCGTTGTGACATATGAAAAGTGATGTGAAATGGTTTTAGAAATAGGTTTGGGATTGATTCATAACAATTAATACATTTGAAAATTGTTTAATTTGTTTCATTCTGACAAGCACCTTAATGGCAGGGGTAAGATGATTTACAACATTTCTTGTAAACATAATATTTGTACCGTACTTGATGGGTTTGGGGGAATTAGAAGGAGGATAAAATACAAAATGTGCTTTTTTTTTTTTTTACAAAATACGATATATGTATATATATACTTATAAAATAAACTAATTATATTGATAAAAACCCTCATAGTCACCACCTTTCCATATCTCCTTAAACCTTCAGTTCTTAGTAAAAGAAATGAAATAAACCTCAAGGAGATTAAAACTAAGTTCACCCTCTGCATTTTTACTGCTTTTTTATGCTAATTTTCAGCTGCTTTTCACAGCACCAGCAAAGCTTTTGAGATTGCAGAAATCTCATGCACACAGTTTTTTTTCCATCAGTATATTGTGCATGGTTTTTTGGACATAAGGCATGCCACTTCTTTCAGCGTTTTTCACCTGAATTGAATGTAAAAAAACACACCAAAAACACCATAAAAAATGCAGCATAACCAGCATTTATTCAGAGCTTCTTACCTGCCAAGTTTTGCTGCAGAAAAAAAAAGCAGAAAAAAAAAGCAAAAATGCCCAGTGTGAACTAAGCTTAACACTTAACTACATATAGTCTAGTTCCCTTGCACTTAGCCAGAATGTATGACATGCAGCCTCAAAATTGCTAACAATTTATGAAAATTTGTAGTGGTTTTCTTTTACTGGGATACAAAAAACTTTATTGATTTTAAATATAGAGCTAAATCAAAAACAGAATTGCTCATTTATAATAATTGATAACCATGTAAGAGAAAGAATTCAATAAAAATATGCCCACTGCTGACTAGGTAATTCAGCAATAGGAACAACAGGGGGCAGTAATAATAGATAACAGTTGACTAAAGCTGGAGTCACACATAGTGACTTACCAGCGATCCCGACAATGATATCAACGTGTCAGGATCGCTGGTAAGTCGCTATGTGATCGCTGGTGAGCTGTCACACAGACCGCTTCACCAGCAATTAGCACAGCGATGCCGAGCGCGCAGCATCGCTGTGTTCGTTAGCGCTGATGCCATCCCTGTAAAAAAATAGAATTAAAATAAAAAATATTGTTATTCTCACCTTCAGACATCCCGCGCAGCAATCCCGCCTCTCTCCACGCTCCCGGGCCCAGTGATCCTTTGCGAGAATGACCGCGAGAATGTCATGGTCTCGCGGGAGCGCGACGTCTCGCGGTCATTCGTGCAAAGGATCACTGGAACTGGGAGCGTGGAGAGAGGCAGGATGGCTGCGCGGGACGTCAGAAGGTGAGAATAACAATATTTTTTATTATTTTTTACAGCTGATCGCTGGTCTCCCGCCTGTCACACGCATCGATGCGTGCTGGCCAGCGGGAGACCAGCGACGAAAAAAAAAGTCCAGAGGTTTCTTGCAGCCATCAGCGATACCGGCAGGGGGGTCGGTTGCTGATCGCTGTCACACACAGCGATCTTGCTGGTGAGATCGCTGTTGTGTCACAAAAGTTGTGACTCAGCAGCAATCTCGCTAGCGAGATTGCTATGTGTGACTCCAGCTTAAACCTATTAGTGATTGGTCCAAAGTATGAAGCATTCACTGTTGCAGGTACTTACTGAAATGATTGCACAAATATCTGTTTCACGTTGAAATCCTTTAAAATACCACTGAGCTGAAAGAATAAAAATATTAGGATCCAAAATTAGAAGAAATATATAATTGTTTTAAAAGTCTTCTCGCTTGCCTAGCAAAATAGAGAAAAATAACTTTCAAAACCTTATAAATAGAACTCATTTTGATATATTTCTAACTTTTATGGATTCTCTCTCATGTTTGACAGTTATGTTCAGACTTAGGACTCATTCCCACTTGCGATGAAATCAGTCAACTGCAATCCGATTAAAATTCGGATAGCATTCGGGCCAATGTTATTCTATCATTGTGTGTTCATTAGGGATGGGCGAATCCTGAAATACTCGGAATCGCTAGACTCTAACGAGTCCGACTCGGAAACTCGCTATTCGTTGCAAGTCTAGCGAGTCCAATGTTAATGAATGGGGATGCGAGTATTGCAGCGATTCCTGTGCTGCCATTTTTTTTACTCTTTAGGAATGCATTGTTCCGCTTACTTCCCGCATGTGGCTGTGCACACCATGCGGAAAGTAAGCAGAACAATTGCGGATGGTACCCACGGTCCGGAGGAGAGGAGACTGTCCTCCGGGCTTTGGGTACCATATCCCTGTAAAAAATAGAATTTAAAAAGAAAAAATATTGTTATTCTCACCCTCCAACGTCCCGCGCAGCCTTCCCGCTTCTCTTCACGCTCTCGTTCCCAGTAGTCCTTTGCGAAAATGCCCGCGATGGCGTCCGTTCTCGCGGGATCGCGAAGTCTCGCAGTCATTCGCGCGATGTCCCGCGAGAACGGACGTCATCGCGGGCATTTTCGCAAAGGATTACTGGGAACGGATGCGTGGAGAGGCGGGAAGGCTGCGCGGGACGTCGGAGGGTGAGAATAACACCATTTTTTATTTTTTTTTACATTTTATCTTTAACTACTGATGCTGCATAGACAGCCTCAGTAGTAAAAAGTTGGTCACACTTGTCAAACACTATGTTTGACGAGTGTGACCAACCTGTCAATCAGTTCTCCAAGCGATGCTACAGATCGCTTGGAAAACGCTAGCATTTTGCAAGCTAATTACGCTTGCAAAATGCTAGTTTTTCTGCCGGAAAATCGCGGGAATTTAAAATGCGATTTTCCCGCGGAATGGAATTCCGGAATTCTCGCGGTAATTTCCGCGAGAGTTCCGGTATGTGTGCACTTAGTCTTAAACTCTGAAAAAACTAGGATTGCCATTGATTTGCATTGAACTCGTTACTGTGCGAGTAATCGCTTGGAAACTCGCAGAGTACCGACTCCTGCGAGTCCCCTACTACTCGCAGAGTAACGAGTCCTAACGAGTAGATTCGCCCATCCCTAGTGTTCATCTGTCTTTTTTTCCCAGCTCGAATCGGTTCACGATTGGACTGGAAAAACAATTGCAGCATGGTGCGTTTGTAATCAGAAATCGGATCACATCCCTTAATAGAAGTCAATGGATGCAAGAAAAAAAATCGCACAGCACTCGGACCATGTGAGTGATGTCCGATTTTTTTTTTTTACACACAGATCGCATTTGAAAAAACAGCAATTCATGTGCCATGTACAGTAAAATCACACTGACAGGTTAGAATAGAATAGATGGAATAGATATATACACATAGAATACACAGATATATAGATGTCAGTGACACACACATAGATATATGTATTTATATTGCATAGATAGAAGAAAAGCCGGCAATTCATGTGCCATGTACAGTAAAATCACAGCAGGATCCGACAGGATAGAAGAGATGGATAGGATAAATAGATATAAAGATGTCAGTGACATATGCAATTAACAAGTAGAACAATGCATATTATACACAAAATATTACATTTTTTTTAAAGTTTTTAAATTTTTTTTTAGTTTTTTTATGATATATATTTTTAAAAAAATAATACAAGCAACTTGAGACTAAACAAGGAACAAATTGAGGAAAGGGTTATAAAACAAAAGTAACTGATAATTTTTTTTTTTTAATAAAAGCAAAAAATCTAAAATAAAAGCATAAAGACAGAAGTGGCCATTTGGGATTTATTTGAAGTAATGAATTTGTACAGAGAGGGAGATGACCCTTTTGGGGAGGTCTTCTCTCTTTTTCTAGTAGGTTGAATGTGTATATTTGAACAGAAATCAATTTGACAATTTTCTTAGAATGCTATAATTTAAATATATTGCTCTCTATATATCCACAACCTGGTTTTAACACTAGAATGCGTGACGTCGTAAATCTACACTTTTACGTAACGGGGGCCTCTTAGAATATTCTATAACTAAGGGCTTCGGCCAGAAACGCGTCAGAATTTCTTCTTGTTCTTAACCTGTCTGGACTCATTTTAATGACATGAAATAAAGGAGAAGTTTTTGTATCCATCTCCAGCTGGTCGATCCTTCTTTCTCTTTTTTTTACAGCTCATTACTGTGTTCAGAAGAACCTGAGATGATGTCATGGCCTTATCACTTCGTCCCAAAATCATATGACATCCTCACATGGCATGATCCACCCCCTGGCCCCTTCACCAGCAACCCTGACTACAAATAAAGTAACTTGAGACACAAGCACTGCTGAGTACACTATAAAAATAGTAGGGGCCTAAAAGACCCCCGTTTCGTACAGATGTGGTTTTCCCCAAAAAAGCATTGTTATAGCAAAATGCCTATCAAAAAAATTATATGAACATCTGGATATTACCAACAACGACTTACTTGAGGAATACCTAGAGTTTCAAAATTCTGACTAAAGTAATTTTGCAGATAATAGCAAAAAAGTAAGCGCCGGGGCCTTTTAGGCCCCTGATCCGCATTCTAGGGTTAACAATACAGGAAAGACAAGAGTTTTCAGGGTTGTAACCACACCCACATCTGATGGGGTTATATATTAAACTCTCCATATGCCACATCACTTCATACACCTGAGGAAGGCTCATTCAGAGCAGAAACACATTATTTTTTAAAAAGTTTTTTTAAAAGTTGTTTATGTTGTTAGTGCATGAGCACTTAAAAAATATTTTTTGAACAAATTTAATTGTAAAAACGCAAGTATAATTGTTATTCAAGGTCTTGTTGGGATTCCAGCTACTACAAGGAAGCGCCTCCGAAAAAGCTTTTTCCTCTAGATTTTCATTTGGAGCAGTAAATGGAACAGGACTAACACTTCCCCACCCTATTTTGATGGGCAACAAGCCATGAAGTTGGAATCAAACACCTAACAAAATAATTCATAGAGTTGTGCCTAGTCTGTACCACCCCTACAGGTGAGCATATCCAAACCCATCACCATTGTCATTTTAAAGTTTTTTACTGTGTTTTGGGTAGCGCTGTCTGTTTTCTCTCTCCCCTTCTTCAACTTCCTCCTATCATACATCTATATACAGTTAGTACAGTGTGTGCAACTGAACATGTATTTAATTATACATGCAGGAACAAAATCGGACTGATTTTAAAATTGATAGTGTGACTCCAGCCTTAGAGATTGTTGACTACCGCAGTATCGAATCGGTGACTGGATCTTTAGCAGTATTTAAATGCCTATTCATATTTCCTGGGTTCCTTACAATTGAGATGACTTTCTTCCAAAAGATTGTCAGTTCTTGTGGATCAACATCTATTGACATAAGGACTTACTGTGAGTCCCCAGTTAAACAATTAACAACTAAGTAGTATTTTCCATTTTTTGGGAGGTAAAAAAAACAACAGAAACCAGCAATTTTGAAATTGTCTTTAAGGGTTTTTCTTCACGCATTCACTGTGCAGTATAAATTATGCTTTATCTCCTTAAGAGACAATGTTACATCCTATATGATCAGATACTTTTTAGTAACATCGGAGGGACAGATACCAAAGTATTTTTTTTATATGACACACTGTGATGTTTTGTGTTCTAATTTTTATAAAACATTTTGTAATTATTGCTTTTCATTAGAGGTGAATAAAATGTTTAAAATATATGACTGTTTTTCCTTATAGTTCTTTAAGTTTTAAAATAGCAAATTTATACTAAAGTATAAGAATGAGATTCTCTGTTGTGAGTTCATTTTCCCCTTCACCATTGAGGTCTGATGAACTCCCTCTTCTGGTGAAGGAAGGTAGTGAGGCTGATTACCAAGCACCTGAGCAGAATGATGATGACTGGGTGACTGGAATTGCTAACTGGATATAAGGCAGCCGAAGCCCTTCTGCCTTGCGGGTGATTTCTCTGAGGGATTCTAGGAGACCAGTCTGATTCCTGCTCCTCAAAAGCTAAGTTTTCTGCTCTGCTTTTTGCATTTGTGTTTTGGTTTTGTTTTGCCTTGTTTTTCTGGATTTCTGCCATTCCCTGCGGGGGTAGCTGAATTCCTTTTTTTGCTCTGTCTTCAGAAAATACCTGAGTACTCATATAGTCTTTTTGAAGCCTAGCGTCTTCAGGGCTTTTTTCCCTATCAGTCTGTTGGCTCTTGTTTTCATAGGGTTTTGGCGGATTGCAGACAGCAGCTTTTCTATCCTGTCCTATTTAGTTAGCTTGGGCCCCATCATTTGCTCAGCCTATCTTTCTATCTGTGTGAGTGTTTTTTCATCTTGTTTCACCGTCATTATATGTTGGGGGCTGCCTATTGCTTTGGGGTCTGCTCTGGGGCAGTTTAGATTTCCCTTTCTGTCTTTAAGCTATTTAGTTCTCCGGCTGTGATCGAGGGGTCTAGGGCACCGTAGGAACCCCCCACGGCTACTGCTAGTTGTTGTTGATAGGTTCTGGGGTCTGCAATCCGATAGCTGCCAACTTCTCTGGTTTTCTGGACTTAGCTAGTATTTCTGTTTTTGCCTCCTACGGTGACTCATTCATAACAATTCTCTGTGTATTCTTGGTTGTTTTGATGCATAATATGTGTTGTCTTGGATAATGGGTGTCTGTGCTGGTGGCTTGTGTTGGCTTGTAGCTTTTTTTTTGAGAAACAATGATGGGGTATGTGTATACAGTATTTTATCAAGGCCGGTGCACCACTGAGTTTTTACTATAGGAATACTCTTCAGGAAAACAACAGCAGTGTTGTTCCTGACGTGTCATCTTTCTGTGGTGTTTACTGTGGTGGCTTTTTTGGCAGTTTTCATGATGGCATCCTTTGGAGGCTCATCCAAAGGATCATGACTCATCCTCTGGACTTGTGATCAGCTGCCAAATAGAATCAGCCAGATAAATGATCAGGTCACTTTTTAACCGCTTCATGGCTTTCAAAACCTAAAGTGGTTAAAATAAAGTGAAAAAGACTGAAAATATGAACAGCAAGTCATTTTGACATTACAGTGCACATGGTCATTCTTTCTCTCTCTCTCTCTCTCCTTTTCCAGACGACGGTTCCTTTAAATTTCCTGCTCTTTGCAACTTCGGCGGATGTGTCCAAAAAATGGTCCGCTGACATCCGTTTGTTCCCTAACGGAAACGGATCCGTTTTTTTTCCTCTGATCACAAAAGATTGAAGTGTGAAAAAGGCCTAAGCAGCTTGGTCATTCTGAAGGGCTCCAATACAGGCAAAAGAATTGCTGATTGCGCTACTCAAGGCCTGATGGTTGTAAAGCTGTATGATGACTTTTTTGTGAGTGGGGCTGCAGTTTTTGACACAATTTTATGGTACATTTTAACTTTTTAGCATTTGGGGAGGCAGGATAAACAAAAACAGTTAACCTAGCATAATTTTTTTTATGTCATAATGGGATAATGTGAAATAGTTTAGGTAATTGATGAGTTTATCCCACCACGAACAAAGTACATTTTAATTAATAGATTTTAGAATAAAAATAAGTTCCATGATTACAACCCCTGGCAAAAAATTATGGAATCACCGGCCTTGCAGGATGTTCATTCAGCTGTTTAATTTTGTAGAAAAAAAGCAGATCACAGACATGGCAAAAAACTAAAGTTACTTCAAATGGCAACTTTCTGGCTTTAAGAAACACAAAGAAATCAAGAACAAAACATGTGGTAGTCAGTAATGGTTACTTTTTTAAACCAAGCATAGGGAAAAAATTATGGAATCACTGAATTCTGAGGAAAAGATTATGGAATCATGAAAAACAAACCAACAAAAAAACACTCCAAAACATCACTAGAATTTTGTTGCACCACTTCTGGCTTTTATAACAGCTTGCAGTCTCTGAGGTATGGACTTAATGAGTGTCAAACAGTACTCTTCATCAATATGGCTCCAACTTTCTACTTTCTGCTTTTTTCTACAAAATTAAACAACTGAATGAACATCCTCCAAGGCCAGTGGTTCCATAATTTTTGCAAGGGGTTGTAGATGTGTTAAAAAAAAGTTACTGTGTTGAGATAATCTTATAAATGCACGGTCAAACACGGCTATTACACAATACACAGCAGGGCCACATTTATAAGATTGTCTCAGCACAGGGACATTTTTTTGTCCTATTGTCAAACTTATTTTTATTCTAAGATCTAATGAATAAACTGTACTTTGTTCGTGGGACAATCCCTTTAACTGCAACAATTATGTGCGTTTTTTATTTTGTTGTTTAATTTTCACATAATAAAGCAGGTAATAGCTTATTGTGTTTTCTTTTTCTTTTTTAACCCTTTAATGACCGCCGATACGTCTTTTAATGGTGTCAGCTAAGGGGCCTTATTCTTCAGTGCCCCTTTTTAATGGCGCTGAGAAATAAGTGTAGAGCGCCCCCCAATTTTGGAAAATCTTCGCGGTCTTGGCTACCGAGGGTAGCTGAGACCCCGGAGAACATGATTCGGGTCGGTTTTTACCATTACCAGTCACGTGATCACCATTATTCACCAAATAACGGCGATCACAAAAAAAGTCCAATTTCCATTCATTTCTCTCACCTCTGATATGCTCTAGCATACCAGAGGAGCGAGAAATGGAGTCTCTGAGCCCCACCTGTACCTCCGCCATTCAAGGACCCTCCTGCTCCGTCCACCGGCCACCAGCATCATCTTTCTGGATGAAAATGGCGGGCGCTTGCCAATAGGAGATTTTTCCTATGGGTTCATTTTGATCACTGTGATAGACCCTTCCACAGTGAACAAAACAAAAAAATAGTAAATAAAACCTCCCTTTGACACTCCCTTAGCTAGATAAAAAATAATAAAATAAAAAAAATGTATTTTTTCCAATCTTTTCTGCTAGGGTAGGGTTAAGGTTGGGGTTGGAGCTACGGTTGGGGCTAGGGTTATGGTTAGGGTTGGGACTAGGATTGTGTTGGCGTTAAAGTTGTGTTAGGGTAAGGGTTGGGATTACGGTTGTGTTGGAGTTACGGAAGTGGTTTTGGGATTAGGGTTGTGATGTTGGAGTTAAGGTTGCCTTATGGTTGGGGTTGTGGTGTGGTTAAGGGTTGTGGTTAGGGTTAGTGTTGGGATTAGGGTTAGCGGTGTGTTGGGGTATGAGTTCATTTTTATGGCTGTGTTAGGGGTGGAGTTAGAATTGGGGGTTTTCACTGTTAAGGCACATCAGGGGCTCTCCAAATGCAACATGGTGCACACCATCGATTCCAGTGCTCCCTCCCTTCTGAGCCCTGCCATGCGCCCAAAGAGTGGCTTTCCCCCACATATGGGGTATCGGCATATTCAGGAGAAATGGCACAACAAATTTTGGGGTCCATTTTCTCCTGATGCCCTTGTGAAAATAAAAAAGTTTAAAGTAAATTTTTTGTGAAAAAGTTAAATGTTAATTTTTTCCTTCCACTTTGCTTTAGTTCTCGTGAAGCACCTAAAGGGTTAATTAACTTCTTGAATGTGCTATTGCACACCTTGAGGGGTGCAGTTTTTAGAATGGTGTCACTTTTGGGTATTTTCTGACATATTGACCCCCCAAAGTCACTTCAAATATGAAGTGGTCCCTAAAAAAATGATTTTGTAAATTTTGTTGGAAAAATGAGAAATCGCTGGACAACTTTTAACCCTTATAACGTACTAATAAAAAAGAATTATGCTTCCAAAATTGTGCTAATGTAAAACTGATGTAAAGTTGACATGTGGGAAATGTTATTCATTAACTATTTTGTGTGATGCGACTCTCTGATTTAAAGGCACAAAAATTAAAAGTTTGAAAATTGCTAAATTTTCAAAATTTTTGCCAAATTTCCATTTTTTTTCATAGATAAATGCAAGTCATATAGAATAAATTTTACCTCTAAAAAGAATTACAATATATTACAAAAAAAATTCTCAGAATCAGTGGAATTAAATAAAGCATTCCAGATCTATAACCTCATAAAGGTGACAGTGGTCAGAAAGTTCAAAATTGACTCAGTCTCACTAGAGGACAATAACTTGTTGACTTTTATAATAAACAAAAATACATTAATAATGAAGTGCATTATTGTCTGTCAACATTCATTCTTGCCTTTGCCTGTGCTAGACCATGACGTACAGTTGCATGTAAAAGTGTGGGCACCCTGGTCAAAATTACTGTTCTTGTGAACAGTTACAGTGGGTACGAAAAGTATTTCTGTTTTTTTCAGTCAAGATGGGGTGCAGAGTGCACATTAATGAGAAAAAAATGAATTTTTTTGAATTTACCAAATGGCTGCAATGAAACAGTGAAAAATTTAAAGGGGTCTGAACACTTTCTGTACCCACTGTAAGCAAATTGAAATTAAATGATCTCTAAAAGGCCTAAAGTTAAAGAAGACACATTTCCTTTGTATTTTCTGCAAAAAAAATATATACATATAATTTTTACATGTTAAACATTTCAAAAAGGAAAATGGGCCCATGCAAAACATTGGACACTTGGAGATTTGTGTGCTCACATAACTTTGAGTAAGGTTTCAGACCTTAATTAGCCTGTTATGGCTTGTTCACTATCATCTTTAGGAAAGGACAGTTGATGCAAAATTCCCATCTTTATAAAAACCCAGCCTCCTCTATCCGTGTGCCAAAAAACAGCAGTCATGGGTTTTTCTAAACAGCTGCCTAACACTCTGAAAATGATGGAGGCCCACAAGCAGGAGAAGGCTATAAGAAGATAGCAAAGTGTTTTCAAGTTTCCTTTTCCTTAGCTTGAAATGTAATTTTGAAATGGCAGTCAACAGAAACAATGGAGGTCAAGATAATGTCTCAAAGTCCAAGCAAAATTTCTGTGGGAGCTGCTCATAGGTTTCCCAGAGGCAAATCAGGACTTGTGATACATTGTTCATTTGTTCAGAGACACCTTCACAAATATGGCATTAATAGAAGAGTCATCAAAAGCAAACCTCTCCTGCATCCTCACCATAAAATTCAGCGCCATAAGTATGCAAAAGAACACCTACACAACCCTCATGCAGTTTAGATACAAGTCCTGTGGACTGATTAGGTTAAAATGGAAAACTTTGGCTACAATTATCAAAGGTGTGTGGAGAAAAAAAGCACAGAATTTCAGGAAAAAAACATTTTATCAACCATTCAGCATGGGGCTGGATCAATCCTGCTTTGGGGTTGTGTTGCAGCCAATGACACAGGGAACACTTCATGGGTAGAGGGAAAAATGGATTAAATGAAATTTCAACAAATTCTTGTTGCAAACATAACATCATCTGTAAAAAAAACCTGAGGTTGAAAAGAGGATTGCTTCTACAAATAAACAATGATCCTAAACACAAATCAAAAGACGTAAGCTGAAGGTTTTACAATGGCCCTCACAGTCCCTGATCTGAACATCATTGAAAATCTGTGGCTAGACCTCAAAATAGCAGTGCATGCAAGATGACTAAGGAATCAAACAGAGCCGGAAGAATTTTCCAAGGAAGAATGGATAAAAATCCCTTAAATAAGAATTGAAAGACTCTTTGTTGGCTACAAAAGGAGTTTACAAGCTGTGAAACTTTCAAAATGGGCTGCTACTAGGTATTAACCATGAAGGTGTCCAAACATTTGCATCGGCCCATTTTACTTTTTGTAATTTTTAAAATGTAACAGATGAAAATATATACACTGTGCTCCAAATTATTAAGCAAATGATATTTTTCTCTGATTTTCCTAAATAGTCGGTACAAATGACAGTCAGTCTAATAAAGGTCATCACCGGTTAGAGTATACATCAAATTTTATTGAAGAAACCTCCCAATGATAACAGTATAATCTCCAAAATGAATAAAAACTCAAATTGCACTGTTCCAAATTATTAGGCACATTAGAATTTCTAAACATTTGATATGTTTTAAAGAACTGAAAATGCTCATTTGTGGAATTTGCAGCATTAGGAGGTCACATTCACTGAACAAAAAAGCTATTTAACTTCAAAACATTCCTAACAGGCCAAGTTACATGTTAACATAGGAACCTTTCTTTGATATCACCTTCACAATTCTTGCATCCATTGATATTGTGAGTTTTTGGAGAGTTTCTGCTTGTATTTCTTTGCATGAAGTCAGAATAGCCTCCCAGAGTTGCTGTCTTAATGTGAACTGCCTCCCACCCTCATAGATCGTTTGCTTGATGATACTCCAAAGGTTCTCCATAGGGTTGAAGTCAGGGGAAGATGGTGGCCACACCATGAGTTTATCTCCTTTTTTGCCCATAGCAGTCAATGACTCAGAGGTATTCTTAGCAGCATGAGATGGTGCATTGTCATGCATGAAGATGATTTTGTTCCTGAAGGCACGGTTCTGCTTTTTGTACCATGGAAAACAGCTGTCAGTCAGAAACTCTATATACTTTGCAGAGGTCATTTTCACACCTTCAGGAACATTAAAGAGCCATACCAGCTGTTTCCCCATGATTCCGGCCCAAAACATGACTCCTCCACCTCCTTACTGACGTCGCAGCCTTGTTGGGGCATAGCGGCTGCGACGTCGACGTCTTCATGTATGTCTGGGCCCACTGCAACCATTTCTGCTTGTGAACACTGTTTAGGGGTGGCCGAATAGTAGATTTATGCACCACAGCAAGCCTTTGAAGGATCCTACACCTAGAGGCTCGAGGGACTCCAGAGGCACCAGCAGCTTTAAATATCTGTTTGCTGGTTTGTAATGGCTTTTTAGCAGCCACTCTCTTAATCCGATGAACTTGCCTGGCAGAAACCTTCCTCATTCTGCCTTTATCAGCACCACATGTCTGTGCTCAGAATCAACCACAAATCTCTTAACAGTACGATGATCACGTTTA
Organism: Dendrobates tinctorius; assembly: GCF_039654945.1. Lineage (NCBI taxonomy): Eukaryota > Metazoa > Chordata > Amphibia > Anura > Dendrobatidae > Dendrobates > Dendrobates tinctorius. The sequence continues at coordinate 40,100,109 of NW_027361730.1, forward strand.
AGTTTTTGGGAAATATCTAATGTTTTCATCTCTTGACCAAGGCATTGCACTATTTGATGCTTTTCAGCAGCAGAGAGATCCTTTTTCTTTCCTAAATTCCTTGAAACCTGTACCATGCTTAATAATGTGGAACATCATTCTTAAGTAGTTTTCCTTTAATTGAGCTCATCTTGTAAACTAATTATCACAGGCGTTTGAGATTGATTTCAGTGATCCAAAGAGCCCTGATACACAATACCATCTATGAGTTTATTTGAAAAACAAAAAATTACATCTTTAGGACACTTAAATTCAATTTGCATAATAATTTGGAACACAGCGTATACTGCTCATAGAAATAAAGGGAACACAAACAGCCTGTTGCAAATGGAATAGTGTTCCCTTTATTTTTTTGAGCAGTATATATTTTTTGCCTAAATACAAAAGAAATGTGTCATCTTTTACTTTGATCTTTCAGAGATCATTTAATCTTCAGCTTGCTTAACTATTCACAATAACTGTAATTTTGACCAGGAGTGCCAAAACTTTTACATGCCACAGTACATGAAAGAACTGCTCTATCTTTTAAACATCATGAAGAACATAAAATTTTAAGAACACAATACAGACTTTGAGTCTATAAATTTAAAGTATACATTGTAGGACCATCCTGAAAATCCAGAAATATATATGTATGTATATATATATATATATATATATATATATGTATATATATACAGTGCTCAAAAAATAAAGGAAACACAAACAATACAATGTAGCTCCAAGTCAATCAAATTTCTGTGAAATCAACCTGTCCAGTTATGAAGCAACATTGATTGTGAATCAATTTCTCCTGCTGTTGTGCAAATGGAACAGACAACAGGTAGGAATGATAGGCAATGAGCAAGACATCCCCTATAAAGGAGTGGTTCTGCTGGGGGTGACCAAAGACCATTTCTCTGTTCTTATCCTTTTTGGCTGTTGTTTTGGTCGCTTTTACATTTTGTCTTTGCTCTCACCCCTAGAGGTACTGTACAGTAGAATGAGGCGGTGTCTGCAACACACAGAAGTTGCTCAGGTAGTACAGCTCATCCAGGAGGGCACATCAATTTGAGCTGTGGCAAGAAGGGTAGTTTTGTCTGTCAGCACAGTGTTCAGATACCAGGAGACAAGCCAGTACACCAAGGGATGTGGAGGGGGCCGCTACCTCCTCCTTTGTGCAAGGAGGAACAGGAGAAGCAGTGCCAGAACCCTGTAAAATGACCTCCAGCAGGCCACTAATATCCATGTGCCTGCTCAAACTGTCAGAAACAGACTCCAAGAGGGTGTTGTGTTTACAACCCAACACCGTGCAGGGTGATTGGCATTTGTCAGAGAACATCAAGATTGGCAGACTCATCATGAGTGCCCTGTGCTCTTCACGGATGAGAGCAGGTTAAAACTTAGCACATGTGCCAGACGTGACAGGGCCTGGAGATGCCGTGGAGAACATTCTGCTGCCTGCATCATCCTCCAGCATGATTGGTTTGGCAGTGGGTCAATGTTGGTGTGGGAATGCATTTCTTTGGAAGGTTGCACAGTGCTCAATGTGCTAGCCAGAGGTACCCTGACTGTCATTATGTCCCGGTATGAGAGATCCTCAGACTTTTTGTGAGACCATGGGGAGGTGAAGTGGGCCCTGGGTTCCTTCTGATGCATGACAATGCTAGGCCTCAAGTGGCTGAAGAGTGTCAGCAGTTCCTGCATGATGACGGCATTGATGCTATGGACTGGCTTGCCCATTCCCCAGACCTGAATTCAATCAAGCACATCTGGGAATTTGTCTCGTTCCATCCACAAACAAACCACCACATTGCACCAGAGAAAGTCCAGGAGTTGACTGATGCCTTAAACCAGGTCTGGGAGGAGATCCTTCAGGAAAACATCCGGCTTTGTAGGGAGATCGTACCGGCACATGGAAGCCACACGCACTACTGAGCATCATTTCCTTGTCTTGAGACATTTCCACTGAAGTTGGATTAGCCTGTAATTTGATTTTCCACTTTGATTTTGAGTATCATTCCACCTCCAGACCTCCAAAGGATATTAATTTTGATTTACACTGATCATTTGTATAGTTTATTGCTCTCAACGCATTCCACTATGTAATGAATAAAGATTTGCAACTGAAATATTTCAGTCAGTGATATCTAGTATGTGGCATTTTAATGTTCCCTTTTATTTTTTTGAGCAGTATATTATATATATATATATATATATATATATATAATATACTGCTAAAAAAAAAATATATATATATACAAATTTGTATATATTGTATATATTGTATATATTTGTATATATTGTATATACATTTGTATATATATATATATATACAAATGTGTGAAAAAAATATACAGTACATATATTAATATAACATATATAATATGAACCTTTATTCTATCACCATATAAACTGAGAAAATAATTTGACTTTAAGTTGTCCACTGGCACCCCACGTAAGGGTTTTACAACTACTAAACAATCTGTCATCTTACCCCTTGTGTAATATTGTCCTTCAATTCTATGAACCTTTTACTATTTCTATCTTTTAAGTCTTCACCATAATCTTGATTGGTGAACCTCGGATTTAGCGTAAATACATCAAGAACTGGTTTAATGTCTGGAAATTAAAAATAAAAACAAAATACAATTAACCCTCATGCTATCAAACACAAATCAATGATGAAAGGAATCAAAATGAGAAGGTGAAGACACTGCTGATATTTTTTGTTTCAATCTCATTCAATCAAACATAAAGTACATATGGTTTGGGTAAAAAAAAGATATTTACATTGTCCGTAATAATGGACACAGCTTGGGCAACAAAGCAAAGGATCATTAGTAAAAAAAAAAACTATGATCAAAGGAAAAATTAGATAAAACAGCATGTTCTGATTCTTTGTATAAAAAGATCCAAATTTTATTCCATCTTGACTTAAAAAACAGCATATCGTAGCATTGCATAGACTCCATAGAAAGCATCTAGCACGTTTCTGGCGTGTTGCTTAATCACAGTTCAGTATGACCCTATGAACCCGTCTATAAGGCTAGTTTCACACTAGCGTATGGAGGAGCTGCGGAGGGATGCGGACTTCCTCCATGAAGCTCTGCCCACTGCCATGCCTCCTCCATTCAACAACGCCTCCGTAGGCATGCTGCATGCGTACCCTATCTTTAGCATTGGGTACGCAGGCCGTGTATGATGCCTCCGCATGCGTCGTTTTGACGGTGCGGTGACTTGCGCCGAACGCAACATGTTGGATTTTGTTGCGGTCGCCGCACCATTAAAATGAAACATGTGGAGGTATCCGCATACATTGGGTACGCAGGCCGCATGCCAACAGAGGCGGAGCTGAACGGAGGAGGCGCGGCAGTGGGCAGAACTTCACGGAGGAAGTCCGCATCCCTCCACAGCTCCTCCATATGCTATTGTGAAACTAGCCTAACAAAGCAGCAAAAAACAGCAGGGGGGTTGTTCCAAACATCTTGGAGAACTAACCATAAAACGTAATCATCGAGTCTGTGTACCTGAAGAAACAGAAGGATCTGCACAAGCCTACATCAATATAAGATCTGTTAGTTCTCCAAGATATTTCAAACCACCTCTCTGCTGAGATCCTTCACATGTTGCTTGCAAGTGTAACTAGAAAATTGATGCGGTCACACCAAATATTGATTTGATTTAGATATTTATTTTGATATACAGTGGATATAAAAATTCCACACACCCCTGTCAAAATTTTTGTACACTTTTTATATCCATAAATTATGTGACTTTAAAGATGGAAAAATGTTCTGAAATGGTTCTTCTTGGTATGATTTTTTTTTAACATAACAAAAACCTGCCATTTTAATAGGAGCACATAGACTTTTTGTATTTCCTGTATAATTCTTATACATGCTGTAAACATTGAAATATTCTGCCACACACACACCAGACTCCATACAGACAGTATGCAGCGCTGCCACATAAGAGTTGTCCATTCTCTAAATGTGAATGACATCTGTCCTAACAAGAAAAGTTACAAAACTTAATAAGATGCCTGCATGTCATTGATTCCACCTGTATGTGATTTGTGGGTTGGGGAACTATGTTGACCCCTTCACTCCCCAAGCCTGTTTTTTCCTTCATAACCAGTTCAAATTTTACAATTCTGACCAGTGTCACTTTATGTGCTAATAACTCTGAAATGCTTCAACAGATCCCACTGATTACGTGAATGTATTTTCGTAACATATTAAACTTCATGATAGTGGTAACATTTCTTTAATATGACTTGCATTTATTTTTGAAAAAATGGAAATTTGGCAAAAATATTGAAGATTTAGCACATTTCAAATGTTTTGTTTTTATGCCCTTAAATCATAGAGGTAAGGAACACAAAATAGTTAATAAATAACATTTCCCACATGTCTACTTTACATCTGCACAATTTTTGAAACATAATTTTTTTTTGTTAGGAAGATATAAGGGTTAAAATTTGACCAGCGATTTATCATTTTTTCACCAAAATTTACAAAACTATTTTTTTAGGGACCACGTTACATTTCAAGTGACTTAGAAAGGTCTAAATGACAGAAAATACCCAAAAGGGACACCCTTCTAAAAACTGCACCCCTCAAGGTGCTCAAAACTACATTTAAAACATTTATTAACTTCAAGTGCTTCACTGGAATTTTTGCAACATGGAGAGAAAAAATGAACTTTTTACACCCAAATTTTTCTTTAGACCCACATTTTTATTTTCACAAGGATAGCAGGAAAAATATTGACCCCAAAATTTGTTGTGCAATTTCTCCTGATTTGGCCGATACGCCTTATTTGGGGTAAAACTACTGTTTAGATGTATGGCAGGGCTCGGAAGTGAGGGTGCACCATGCTAAGTTGGGACAGCCCCTGATATGCCTAAACAGTGGAAACCCTACACAAGGGACCCAATTTTGGAAACTAGACCACTCAGGGAATTTATCTAGAAGTGTGGTGAGCACCTTGAACCCTCAGGTGCTTCTCAGAAGTTTAGAACATTGAGCCGTGAAAATACAAAAATCAAATTTTTCCCACAATACTGTTTATTTAGCCCCAAATTTTGCATTTTCATAAGGGTAACAGGAGATATTGCACAATAGAATTTGTTGCAAAATTTCTTCTGAGTACGTCAATGTCCAACATATGGAGGCAAACTACTGTTTGGGTGAACAGCAGGCCTTGGAAGAAAAAGAGCACCATTTTTTACTTTTTGAAAGCAAAATTTGCAGGAATAATTTTAGTGGGTGCCATGTTGCATTTAAAGAGCCCATGATGTGCCTAAACAGTGGAAACCCCCCGGAAGCGACCTAATTTTGGAAACTAGGAACTTACATTATCTAGATGTGTGGTGGACACCTTGAACCCCCAGGTGCTTCACAGAAGTTTATAATGTAGAGCTAAGAAAATAAGAAAATAACATTTTTCCCACAAAAATGTTCTTTTAGCCCCATAGTTATATTTTCTAAACAGTAACAGGAGAAAACAGAGCTTGCATATTTGTTGTGCAATTTTTCCTGAGTGTGCCAATACCCCATATGTTGGTGAAAACTACTTTTGAGGCATTGAGGCATAGTGCAAAGCTCAAAAGAGAAGAAACGCCATATTGGAATTCAGATTTTGCTGGAATGGTTTGGGATAAACACCATTTTGGAAACTAGACCCCTCAGGGAACATATATAGATGTATGGTGAGATCCATAGAAATTTATAAAGTAGAGCCGTGAAAATAAAAAAAATCATATTTTTACCACAAAGATATTATTTTAGCCCCAAATTTTTTCTTTTCATGAAAGTGACAGAAGAAAATGGAACCCAAAATTTGTCCAGAGTATGCAGATACCCCATATGTAAGGGTAAACTACTGTTTGGGTGCATGACAGGGCTCAGAAAAGGAGGGATGTTTTGGAATGCAAACTTTGATGGAATGGTGTGCAGGTGTCATGTCATGTTTGGAGAGTCCTTGTTGTGCCTAAAAAGTAGAAAATCCCCCATAAGTGACCTTGTTTTGAAAAGTAGACCCCACAAGGAATTTATCTAGATGTGTCATGAACACCTTAAACCCACAGGTGATTCAAAGAATTTTACAATGTTGATCTGCGGAAATGAAAAAAAAGGATTTTTCACACTAAAATGGTGTTTTAGCCCCAAATGTGTTCATTTTCACAAGGATAGCAGGAAAAAATGGACCCCAAAATTTGTTGTGCAATTTCTCCTGAGTACAACGATACCCCATATCTGGTCAAAACTACTTTTGAGGCAGTTCACAGCTCAGAAGGGAAGGATCGCCATATTGGAGTTCAGATTTTGCTGGACTGGTTTGAGGGTGTCATGTCATATTGGCAGAGCCACTGAGGTGCCAGAACAGCAGACCCCCATAAGAGACCCCATTTTATAGACGACACCTTTCAGTTAATTCAGCCAGAGGTGCACTGATTATATAGACACCACAGGAGGATCACAGAGTTTTACACCATTGGGCTTTGAAAAAAAATAATTACATTTTTACCACCAAAATTTAGTTTTGACCCCAGATTTTACATTTTCACACTGGAAAATAGGCAAAATATCACCAAATTTGTCCCACAATTTCTGTGATCTGTCACAGTGATCTGTGATGTGACAGATCAGCGATCTGTCACAGGACAGTGATGTCCCACCTGGGACTATGTAATAAAGTAAAAAAAAAAGGGTTAAGATAATTTTTAAAAAATCGCCAAATAAATTAGAAAAAAAAAAAATATTACCCCAAAAAATCTATTTTTTGGAAATAAAAAAAACAAACAATAAAAGTACACATATTAGGTATCGCCGCGCCTGTAACGACCTGCCCTATAAAACTGTCCCATTAGTTAACCCCTTTAGCGAACCCCTTAAAAAGTAAAAATAAAAAACGAAGCAAAAAATAATGATTTATTATCATACCGCCGAACAAAAAGTGCAATAACGCGCGATCAAAAAGACACATATAAATATCCATGGTACCGCTGAAACCGTCATCTTGTCCCACAAAAAAACGAGCCACCACACAGTGTCATCAGAGAAAAAATTAAAAAATTATAGCTCGCAGAATAAAGCGATGCAAAAATAATTATTTTTTATATAAAATAGCTTTCATTGCATAAAACCGACAAAACATGAAAAAACGACCTAAATGAGTTATCGCTGTAACCGTACTGACCCGAAGAATAAAACCGCTTTATCAATTTTACCGCACGCGGAACGGTGTAAACGCACCCCCCCAAAAGAAATTCATGAAACGCTGGTTTTTGTTCATTCTGCGTCCCAAAAATCGGAATAAAAAGCGATCAAAAAATATCACATGCCCGAAAATGGTACCAATAAAAACGTCAACTCGTCCCACAAAAAACAAGACCTCACATGACTCGGTGGGTCAAAATACGGAAAAATTATAGCTCTCAATATGTGGTGATGCAAAAACTATTTTTACAATAAAAAGCGTCTTTTAGCGTGACAGCTGCCAAACATAAAAACCCGCCATAAATAGTAAATCAAACCCCCCGTTATCACCCCCTTAGTTAGGGAAAAATAATAAAATTAAAAGAAAATGTATTTATTTCCATTTTCCCATTAGGGTTAGGGCTAGGGCCAGGGCTAGGGTTAGGGCTAGGGCTAGGGTTAGGGCTGGGCTAGGGCTGAGATTAGGGTTAGGGGTGTGTTGGGGTTAGGGTTGGAGTTAGAATTTGGGATTTCCACTGTTTGGGCACATCAGGGGCTCTCCAAATGCAACATTGCGTCTGATCTCAATTCCAGTCAATTCTGAGTTGAAAAAGTCAAATGGTGGTCCTTCCCTTCCAAGCTCTGCCATGCGCCCAAACAGTGTTTTACCCCCACATGTAGGGTATCAGCCTACTCAGGACAAATTGCAAAACAACTTTTGGGGTCCAATTTCTTCTATTACCCTTAGGAAAATAAAAAATTGGGGGCAAAAATATCATTTTTGTGGAAAAAAATGATTTTTTTATTTTCACGCCCGGGCGTTATAAACTTCTGTGAAGCACTTGGGGGTTCAAAGTGCTCACCACACATCTAGATAAGTTCCGTGGGGGGGTCTAGTGTCCAAACTGTGGTCACTTGTGGGGAGTTTCAGTAGTTTAGGTACATCAGGGGCTCTCCAAACGCACATGACACCCGCAGACCATTCCATCAAAGTCTGCATTCCAAAACGTCACTACTTCCCTTCCAAGCCCCACGTGTGCCCATACAGTAGTTTTCTCCCACATATGGGGTGTCAGCGTACTCAGGACAAATTGGACAACAATTTTTGGGGTTCAATTTCTCCTGTTACCCTTGGGAAAATAAAAAAATTGGGGACTAATTGATCATGTTTGTGGAAAAAATACGATTTTTTTATTTTCATGCCCGGGCATTATAAACTTCTGTGAAGCCCTTGGGGGTTCAAAGTGCTCACCACACATCTAGATAAGTTCCTTAGGGGGTCTAGTTTCCAAAATGGGGTCATTTGTGGGGGGTTTCCACTGTATAGGCACATTAGGGGCTCTCCAAATTGCGACATGGCGCCCGATCTCAATTCTAGCCAATTTTGCATTGAAAAAGTCAAGCGGCGCTCCTTCCCTTCCGAGTTCTGCCATGTGCCCAAACAGTGGTTTACCCCCACATATGGAGTATCAGCATACTCAGGACAAATTGCACAATAACTTTTTGGGTCCTGTTTCCCTTGGGAAAATAAAAATTGGGGGTAAAAAGATCATTTTTGTGGAAAAAATATGATTTTTTTAACTTTATGGCTGTACGTTATAAACTTCTGTGATGCCCTTGGTGGTTCCAAGTTCTCACCACACATTCAGATAAGTTCCTTGGGGGTCTAGTTTCCAAAATGTTGTCATTTGTGGGGGGTTTCCACTGTTTAGGCACATCAGGGGCTCTCCAAATGCGATATGGCGTCAAGTCAATTCTACATTGAAAAAGTCAAATGGCGCTTATCCCCTTTCGAGCTCTGCCATGTGCCCAAACAGTGGTTTACCCCCACATATGGGGTATCAGCATACTCAGGACAAATTGCACAATACATTTTGGGGTCCTGTTTCCCTTGTGAAAATAAAAATTGGGGGTGAAAAGATCATTTTTGTGGAAAAAAATATGATTTTTTTAATTTTATGGCTGTACGTTATAAACTTCTGTGATGCCCTTGGGGGTTCAAAGTTCTCACCACACATCTAGATAAGTTCCTTGGGGGGTATAGTTTCCAAAATGGGGTCACTTGTTGGGTGTTTCCACTGTTTAGGCACATCAAGGACTCTCCAAATGCTACATGGCATCCGCTCTCAATTCAGCCAATTTTGCGCTGAAAAAGTCAAATGACGCTCCATCCTTTCCAAGCTCTGCCATGCGCTGAAACATTGGTTCCCCCCCACATATCAGGTATCAGTGTATTCAGAACAAATTGCACAATAACTTTTGCAGTCCAATTTCTCCTGTTACCCTTGGTAAAAATAAAAAAATTGGACCTGAAGTAATTTTTTTGTAAAAAAAAGTTAAATGTTCATTTTTTTTAAACATCCAAAAAATTCCTGTGAAGCACCTGAAGGGTTAATAAACTTCTTGAATGTGGTTTTGAGCACCATGAGGGGTACAGGTTTTAGAATGGTGTCACTTTTGAGCATTTTCTATCATATAGACCCCTCAAAGTGACTTCAAATGTGATGTGGTCCCTAAAAAAAATGGTGTTGTAAAAATGAGAAATCGTTGGTCAAATTTTAACCCTTATAACATCCTAACAAAAAAAATGTTGATTCCAAAATTGTGCTGATGTAAAGTAAACATGTGGGAAATGTTACTTATTAAGTTTTTTGTGTGCCATATCTCTGTGATTTAAGAGCATAAAAATTCAAAGTTGGAAAATTGCAAAATTTTCAAAATTCTCACCAAATTTCCATGTTTTCACAAATAACTGCACCTTATATCAATGAAATTTTACCACTAACATGAAGTACAATATGTCATGAGAAAACAATGTCAGAATCACCGGGATCCATGGAAGCGTTTCAGAGTTATTACCTCATAAAGGGACAGTGGTCAGAATTGTAAAAATTGGCCCAGTCATGAACGTGCAAACCACCCTTGGGGGTAAAAGGGGTTAAGTACCATGTGGGCTAGAAAAACATCTTTAACAAATGACTGAAGGCTTGTTTGAATTAATGTTGCTGCTGCATAAACAACTACTGTTAGCATTTAACAGCTACTGAGCTTTCCCTGCAAACAAATTAAGGCTAAATAATGAAGTCAATAGTCTTTTCCAATGACCTACCATTAACAGACATACTTGATAAGCGGGTAATATTGATTAGACCAGCATTATTTACAAGATACTCTAGTACTGAAGAAATGGCCACATTCGTTGTGTAGTTAAGATTGTAATCAATATCCATAGCTGCTAGTCCATCAGAATTCCTAAAGGAATAAATTATGGAAAATGAAAAGGAATAAGTATAGTTTTACGATGTATGAACTCGTTTGCTTGCTTAGCTGAGTTACCAAAGCTCATTATTACTGTATGGGCCAAAGTGCTATGATTCATTATATATCAAATGGAGCAAAATTTGAAAGACTTCATGGAAAAAAACAAAACATAATCTAGTTTATTAACATTTATTGGAAACAATTATGACAAATTTGATTAAATTAATCCATTCCCGACGTGGCCAATTTCCATTTTTTCCCTCCCCTTCTTCTTAGAACCATAACTTTTTTATTTTTCTGTCCATATAGACGTATGAGGGCTTTTGTTTGCAGAACAAGTTGTATTTTTGAATGACAGAACTCATTTTACCACAATGTACTGGAAAAGAGGAAAAAAATTCTAAATCGTGAGACAAATGCAAATCTGTCTCCTTTGAAGCCTGGCAACATGCTGGGCTTCAAGGGAGCTCTGTACTGAAAAGCACAAAGGTTTTCAACAGACTCCAAGCTTTCAGAGCATCACGTCAGTGAAGCAGCGATGTGTGCACAAAATAACACACCCCCAAGCTGGCGCACTGTTAATGGCGCTGCCAGAGTGTGTCAGCGCCATTTAACAAGTTAACAATCGCTTTCTTTAGTTAAGTCCAAATAGATGCTTTCATTTGGGACATATACTTCTTCCTGTGTGAGATGCTATCTAGTTAAACCAGCTTGGAACAAACTACAAGAAGATGGACCAGCTGTGGAATTGAGCACTGTGGGCCTTCAGCCGACGCCAACCCTGAGACCAGCTGATCGGTGTCAGACCCCGACCGGTCAAACATTTGATGACCTATCGTAAGGATAGGTCATCTATCAGTATTGGACAACCTCTTTAAGTCTTTAGGTGCTAATAATTTGCTAAAATCTCCGCAACAGAGAGGTGAAATAAAAAAAAGTTTGGTTTCGCCCTGCAGCCACTATTATATCGTCTGTCCAGTTCAACATGAAAAATTTTGTGAAAAGTCCTCTTTAATGAAAAAATACCCTGCTGGAACATTGCCATGTCTTGGGACACATTTGGAAAACCTCGGTCTTGTTAGCAAAATTCTCCTAAAATACCCCAGAACAAGATGATTTTTGTGGATATTTTAGCAAGCTTATGATTGTAGCCCCCCCGTATTTATACTGATGTAATATACAAATTTCTAGTCTCTATGGCAAGTAATCTAAAATGCATTTTTAAGTCTGTTCATTAATATTTTACACAATTATTGCAAAAGGAAGGTCAAACCTGAAAGACACTGATGGTGGATCTTGTAAACTATTGCCATAGAGCGTTCTTAATCCTGGTGTTAGCTGAAAATAAATAAAGTGGAAATAATGTATCAGCAGCCTTTATTACAGCTTTGGTCTTCATGTATTGGAATCAAACAGTATAATTATGGCTGCCACAGGCCATGTGAATTTAGTTGTACAATGACATGCATAATACAGATTAATGTTCATTTTTAACTACAAGAAGACAATTTGCAGTATGCTTCTTTTAGGGGAATTATGTTCAATAGGAGCAAAGTGAGCTGTAAGGCTAGTTTCACACTAGCGTTTATTTCCTGCAGCGCACGGCGCCGCTAAGCCCCGCCCCCTCCTGGCTCCCTGCCCGCCCCATCCGGTCATCGGCGCCTACTAGCGCACATGGACGCTTGCGATCTGCGCACCCTATCTTTAGCATAGGGTGCGCAGATCGTGCGCTGGCCGTGCACTAGTAGGATTTTAGCGTGCGCTGCACACTTTTGAAGGTGCGCCGGTGTGCGCCGAACGCAGCATGTTGAATTTTGGTGCGCACGGCGCACCTTCAAAAGTGCACAGCGCACACTAAAATCCTACTAGCACACGGCCAGCGCACGATCTGCGCACCCTATTCTAAAGATAGGGTGTGCAGTTCGCAAGCATCCATGTGCGCTAGTAGGCGCCGATGACCGGATGGGGTGGGCAGGGAGCCGGGAGGGGGCGGGGCTTAGCGGCGCCATGCGCTGCAGGAAATAAACGCTAGTGTGAAACTAGCCTAAGCCAAGTAAAATGGATGTTACATACCTACACAAAATAAATAAAAATATTTTGAAGGGTACATTTATATATGTATTTCTGCTATTGACCTCCCTTAGCAAAAAAATCAATCCACATATTATTGCAAAAATTATGTAGGTAAACCGCCCTCACATCTGCAGCATAAATTGCATTGCTGCGGATTTCAAATATGTAGCTCTGGCCAGTTTACGCTGCAAATATGTTTTTCAGCTTGTGTATACTAGTACTGTAAAACCTAGTGGACATACCATCCCCAAAATCTAGATGTAAAATCTGCAGTGGTTTCCCTATACAGGAAAATACCATGAGAACCCCAGAAATGGCATGAATAATGACACAATGTGTTTTTTAATCCTAATCAAAAACTATATATACTGTGTTATACTGTACATACCAAGTCCAGCACTCTATTCTGGAGTTCAGTGGCATCAGAAGATGAAGCATTAGACAAATTTGAAGTATAGTCCTGCATGAGTGTGGATTTCACTTGAACGCCAACTACAAGTGTAATAAAACAATACAATGATATTATAGAATTCTTGATTCTATGGCTGTGTTCACACCATGAGCTTTTGGTGCATTTTTAAAGCTATGTATTTTCGCTGCATCAAAAATACAGGGTCTTACAGTTCCAACAAAATGGATAGGATTTATAGTAACCTCATGCCTGGGTAAGTAGGTAGCGAGGACCCTCACATGTCTCCTCTCCCCTAGTAGCAGCTCACAGGATTGCAAGCAGCACCTCATTGTTTATTAATGTGAAATGCAAATTTTATGTACTGTAATGTCGTGTGTCTGTCAGGTACTGTGCATAGGCTTAGGGCTTGGATAAGATCTTAGATAGTATAGGACCATAGGGGGATTAGAATAGAGAGGGGCACACTAGAGATAGAGATTAGAATAGACAGGAGTTTTAGCTAGATACAGGCAGCTTAAAGGTTAAGCAACTGGGAGGGGTCACAGAGCAGAGCAGCATAGAGCAGGGAAGTATAGGACGGGCACTTCCTGATTAGAGGCAGAAGGATGCAGTATTGAGTCCAGACGGATTGCTGGCTGTGGGGATAAAGCTGTGATGGCAGTAAGGGGCTCCAGGTGGTGAATAGTGCAGTCAAGCACCAGCTCAACAGGACCAACCCCAAGAAGGATTTGGGGTCAAAGACCAGGGCGGGAACAGCTGAGATGGCACTCCCAGCACCTTTCCCAATTGTAACCGGACGAGGTGCTGACAGGGAGATGGTGACATGGAAGGCACGGACTGTCCAAACAGTCTGCCTGGATGGCAGGAAAAAGGAAGGCACGGACAGAATGGAGTCTAACTAGAGGTACGGCAGTGAATGCCGGGAAGAAATAGAGAGTGATTACAGAAAGAATAGAGTCTGCCCGGGAGGCAGGAAAAGTGCAGAATACATGGCTCTGTGTGAATACTGTAAGTGATCTTTGGATTCCTGCTGGTTGGTTATATTCTTCCCTATATTACCTTTAGGATCCAGTAGGAAGAGATCCAGATTGAGGTTCCTTTTCGTGAATGTTCCCACATTAGCTTCCACTTGGTTGATCACAGTTGTTTTGTTTATCGCATCACTTTGAAAATACAGATCAACGGAGACCATACGACTCAGAGGGTCATTTCTGCAAATTATATATGTCAACAATAGATAGGTATGAGTGACTATGCTAATAGAAGGGGAATAGAAAACATAAAACCACTGTATAATGAAAATAAAATTCTGTATAGGTTCTGCAATACGAGCTGATTATGTGCAGTTGCTTTCACAGCAGTTACAACATTCAGTGTTTTTGTCACAAGTATCATTATTAAAGGACTGGATAGTCATGGCACTTGGTGATACATACTGTGGGTTATGGATAATATGAATAATATCATATGATCCTTCACTCCATGTTCTCTTAGTCCACATGTCTGAGTCCAGGCAAACATGACCCTGCATCTATCGTGCTGGGGAGAGGGGGCACCTACAAGCCATTGGTCAATGTATTTAGTTATATGGCAGCAATAGTAATTCTATATTGGAGGAGCAAACTTATAGTTGCTATGACTGTGATGAGGATCTGGATGGCGTGGGTGTGGATTCACTATCACACGTTTCATAGCAGTTGTGTGGTCTGCCTCATTGACTCATATGCCACTTTTCCAGGGCATGATCAGACATGTACCACTTGTGACGGTGCACATAGCAAAAATGTGTATAGAATCAGATAGTATTCTGCAGGGAAATATTGCAGAACATCATTACTCTAGAAACAATATCTGGAAAAACAGCTACTTACGTGAAGCTTGTTACTATTGGTTCTACCTGCTGCTCCCCAAATATATCTTTAAACTAGAAAGAAAAGATTAAAATGAACAGGATTGAATGATCACATAAACAATGGAATTTAGCCCATTGTGTTTGCTATTGGGGGATAAAAGAGGGAAGTCTAGAGTTCCCTTAGGCCATGTTCACACATCTTTGAGGTGTAAAAATCCCAAAGAAATGAATGGGGCTAATTGCTGTGGGGTTAACGTACCATTATAGCTATGCGGGAGGCCAGTAACTGACCTGTCACTTTTTTTTGCAGCATAGATTCCCAATTTGCGCTCTTTAAAGAGCAGATTTCCCATTGAAATTCATTGTAAGTGGATTTTACACAGATTTTGGTGCAGAATACGCATCAAACTCTATGTGAAAACTTTGTGTGAACATGATTCTAACCGCTGTATTGTTGCTGAATAATCTGCAAAAATCACCCCACATGTAAACTAATGTGTCTATAGACTTTAATAACACAAAAGTAGAGAAAATATTCCTAGCAAATGATGCTAATAATCAAAAATAATTATATGGTCCAGTGGGACAAAAATTTTTCTAGCATCCAAATAGGACTGTATAAAAAGCTGTTCTACACCACAACAGATAGAGCACATAAGGAGAGGTGTAAGATGAACAACAAAAGTACAATGCTTTATCTAATATATAAAGCTCAATGTATGTATGTATGTCCGGGATTGGCATCTGCACCGTCGCAGCTACAGCCACAAAATTTGGCACAGTCACACGTTTGGACCCCGAGAGCGTCATAGGCTATGTTCTGAGGCGAAATTGTAACCCTGCGTGTTCCAATTCACCAAACAATTTTGCCCCTATCTACATAATGAGGAAAAAGTGTGTGCGTATCAAGCCCCGCCCCTCATTATGATGTCATAATGGTTGACTATGGGATGGAGGATGTGTGATGGGTGTATGGGCACTGGACTATGGGATGGAGGATATGTATGACGGGTATATGGGCACTGGACTATGGGATGGAGGATATGTATGACGGGTATATGGGCATGGGACTATAGGATGGAGGATGTGTAATGGGTATATGGGCTCTGGACTATGGGATGGAGGATATGTATGAAGGTTATATGGGCATGGAACTATGGGATGGAGGATATGTATGACGGGTATATGGGCACGGGACTATGGGATGGAGGATATGTATGAAGGTTATATGGGCATGGGACTATGGGATGGAGGATATGTATGACGGTTATATGGGCACGGGACTATAGGATGGCGAATATGTATGATGGGTATATGGGCATGGGACTATGAGATGAAGGATGTGTGATGGGTATATGGGCACTGGACTATGGGATGGCGAATATGCATGATGGGTATATGGGCATGGGACTATGGGATGGAGGATGTGTGATGGGTATATGGGCATGGGACTATGGGATGGAGGATATGTATGACGGGTATATGGGCACGGGACTATGGGATGGAGGATGTGTGATGGGTATATGGGCACTCGACTATGGGATGGAGGATATGTATGATGAGCATATGGGCACGGGCCTATGCTCGGGCAGTGCCGGGCTCTTCAGCCAGTTAGAAATAATTTAAAAAGACAAATAATGTTAAAAAATGCCATTATAGTGCAAGGTGATTTTATCACTTTATACAGGTTCATACCCTTTGCACCACCACATGATTCACTGATTTACTTTGGGTCCATTTGTATTTTTTTCTTCTCTTACCCTTTGCTTTATTTTATACCATCACATTCTGCACACCCGTTCCCTTGGTTATACTATGTCTCCATCTCTAGCTAGGCCTATTATTCATGTGTATTCTATGGTGTATTGCCAGGTAGGGTTATTTATTCCACACTGCGGCCGATGCGCATGCGCTCTGGCTCTCTAGGCGTGGCTCCACTGACGGCGTCTCACAGTGGCAGCAGGTGGGTCGCATGCCGCAGCCTCCACGTGGGTGGTGGCTGGGGTTATCGCGCCTCCCTGCTCGCCGTGACTCCCTTGCTGGTGTCACAGGACCTGGATGTGTCTGCGCTACATGCGCCAATCCACAGCCTTTTCTGTGTGTGTTATGGGAGGCACATGCTTAGTTTAGCTTTCCAAAACTACGAGTTCCAGCATCCCATTCCCCCACTTCCTGTAGCATTTGGCCATGTGATTAACACTGGGTATATTGTGATTGGTCAGTTTGGATCTATAAAACTACGAGTACCAGCATCCCATTTCCCCACTTCCTGAAGCATGTGGTCATGTGACTAACACTAGGTATATTATGATTGGTCAGTTTGGTTCTTTAAAAACTATGAGTACCAGCTTTCCATTCTCCCACTTTCTGTAGCATGCAGTCATGTGACTAACACTAGGTAAATTGTGATTGGTCACTTTGTTTTTTAAACTATGAGCACCAGCATTCCATTCCCCACCTTCTTTTAACATGCAGTCATGTGACTAAAATTAGGTATTTTGTGATTGGTCAGTCTAGGTTTTTAAGGAGCATGTTGAGGCCATTATGCCACTCCCCCTTATGAAGGCAAGCCGCCGAAATGTGCGTAAAAAAAAGATGAAGTGGCACCATCACATGGTGTTGTAAGATATGTTTATTACAGTCATTACATCAATGTAGGATACTACGGTCTTCACATCTATGCTCCAGTGTTCGATCCAATGTGTATAGCAGACACTTTAGCAGTAATTTTGAGGGTTATTGGAATATAGTCAATGCACCATATGATTTTTTTCTAGTCTCTGGATGGAAGTTTTATTTATGTTGGTACTTATTTCTGTAATTTCAATCTTTGACTACATTGTCTATTAGCATTACATCTTGCTCCTGTCTGCCATCTGGTGGTTCCACTTACTTTCTTTGGCTCATCACTTTGCACTATATTGGCACTTTTTTAACATTGTTTATCTTTTAAATTATTTCTAATAAAGTATTGGACTTTTATTGTTCATCTTATGCCTCTCTTTGTATGCTCTCACTTTAATGGACACGTGTATACCAAAAGGTGGCACAATTTTTTCTGCACATAGTAGCTATTTTCTAATCTGTAGCAGAGATGGGGAGTGGAGCTCAGGATGTCCCTCTTTTATTACCCATATAAATGTATCTGTTACATATTCACATATATCATTATTAAAGCAAAAGTATTATACTTCCACTTTACCTCTTTAAGAGGAACATGTCTTTCAATAATAATAATAATGATAATAATAATAATAATAATAATAACTAGATGGGCATTTCCTGAAGGGAATACATGGTGCTTGAACAGCGCTGCCAGCTTTACAGCAGTGTATCAGGTGTCAACTGTAAGAAAGCAAAGTTAGAATATGAATGTTGTGTATACACTTGGAAGCCACTTAAGCACATTTGGCACCTCGGTAGCCACTTTTGCCAATTGGTAGCCACTTTTGGCACATTCGGCACCTCTGTAGCCACTTTGGCCACTTGGTAGCCACTTTGGAACATTCGGCACCTCGGTAGCCACTTTGGCCACTTGGTAGCCACTTTGGCCACTTAGTAGCCACTTTAGCACATTTGGCACCTTGGTAGCCACTTTGGCCACTTGGTAGCCACTTTGGCACATTTGGCACCTCGATAGCCACTTTGGCCACTTGGTAGCCACTTTGGCACATTCGGCACCTCGGTAGCCACTTTGGCCACTTGGTAGCCACTTTAGCACATTTGGCACCTCAGTAGCCACTTTGGCCATTTGGTAGCCAATTTGGCACATTCGGCACCCCGGTAGTCACTTTGGCCACTTGGTAGTCACTTTGGCACATTTGGCAACTCTGTAGCCACTTTGGCGACTTGGTAGCCACTTTGGCACATTTGGCACCTCGGAAGCCACTTTGGCCACTTGGTAGCCACTTTGGCCACTTAGTAGCCACTTTGGCACATTCGGCACCTCGGTAGCCACATTGGCCACTTGGTAGCCACTTTGGCACATTCGGCACCTCGGTAGCCACTTGGTAGCCACTTTGGCACATTATGCACCTCAATAGCCACTTTGTGTCAAAGTGGCTACCAAGTGGACAAAGTGGCTATCAAGGTGCTGAATGTGCCAAAGTGGCTACCAAGTGGCCAAAGTGGCTACCGAGGTGCCAAATGTGCTAAAGTGGCTACCAAGTGGCCAAAGTGGCTACCAAGTGGGAAAATGGCAACCGAGGTGCTGATTGGCCACTTGGTAGCCACTTTGACACAATCGGCACCTCGGTTGCCACTTTGGCCTCTTGGTAGCCACTTTGGCCACTTGGAAGCCACTTTGACATATTCGGCACCTCTGTAGCCACTTTGGCCACTTGGTAGCCACTTTGGCATATTCGGCACCTCGGAAGCCACTTTGGCCACTTGGTAGCCACTTTGGCCACTTGGTAGCCACTTTGGCACATTCGGCACCTCAGTAGCCACTTTGGCCACTTGGTAGCCACTTTGGCACTTTCGGCACCTTGGTACCCACTTTGGCCACTTGGTAGCCACTTTAGCACATTTGGCACCTCGGTAGCCACTTTGGCCACTTGGTAGCCACTTTGGCACATTCATCACCTCAGTAGCCACTTTGGCCACTTGGAAGCCACTTTGACACATTCGGCACCTCGGTAGCCACTTTGTGTCAAAGTGGCTTCCAAGTGGCCAAAGTGGCTACCGAGGTGCCGATTGGCCACTTGGTAGCCACTTTGACACAATCGGCACCTTGGTTGCCACTTTGACCTCTTGGTAGCCACTTTGGCCACTTGGAAGCCACTTTGACACATTTGGCACCTCAGTAGCCACTTTGGCCACTTAGTAGCCACTTTGGCACATTCGGCACCTCGGTAGCCACTTTGTGCCAAAGTGGCTACCAAGTGGCCAAAGTGGCTACCGAGGTGCCGATTGGCCACTTGGTAGCCACTTTGACACAATCGGCACCTTGGTTGCCACTTTGACCTCTTGGTAGCCACTTTGGCCACTTGGAAGCCACTTTGACACATTTGGCACCTCAGTAGCCACTTTGGCCACTTAGTAGCCACTTTGGCACATTCGGCACCTCGGTAGCCACTTTGTGTCAAAGTGGCTACCAAGTGGCCAAAGTGGCTACCGAGGTGCCGAATGTGCCAAAGTGGCTACCAAGTGGCCAAAGTGGCTACCGAGGTGCCAAAGTGGCTACTGAGGTGCCGAATGTGCCAAAGTGACTACCAAGTGGCCAAAGTGGCTACAGAGGTGCCGAATGTGTCAAAGTGGCTACCAAGTGGCCAAAGTGGCTACCGAGGTGCCGAATGCGACAAAGTGGCTACCAAATGGCCAACGTGGCCACCAAGGTGCCGAATGTGCCAAAGTGGCTTCCAAGTGGCTACCAAGAGGCCAAAGTGGCAACCGAGGTGCCAATTGTGTCAAAGTGGCTACCAAGTGGCCAATCGGCACCTCGGTTGCCACTTTGGCCACTTGGTAGCCACTTTAGCACATTTGGCACCTCGGTAGCCACTTTGGCCACTTGGTAGCCACTTTGGCACATTAGGCACCTCATTAGCCACTTTGGCCACTTAGTAACCACTTTGATACATTCGGCACTTCTGTAGCCACTTTGGCCACTTGGTAGCAACTTCGGCCACTTGGTAGTCACTTTAGCACATTTGGCACCTCGGTAGCCACTTTGGCCACTTGGTAGCCAATTTGGCACATTCGGCACCTCTGTAGCCACTTTGGTCACTTGGTAGCCACTTTGGCACATTCAGCACCTCGGTAGCCACTTTGGCCACTTGGTAGCCACTTTGACACATTTGGTACCTCTGTTGCCACTTTGGCCACATGGTAGCCACTTTGGCCACTTGGTAGCTACTTTGGCACATTCGGCACCTAGGTAGCCACTTTGGCCACTTGGTAGCCACCTTGGCAAATTTGGCACATCGGTAGCCACTTTGACCACTTGGTAGCAACTTTGGCCACTTGGTAGCCACTTTGGCACATTCGGCACCTCAGTAGCCACTTTGTCCACTTGGTAGCCACTTTAGCACAATGTGGCACCTCGGTAGCCAGTTTGGCCACTTGGTAGCCACTTTAGCACTTTCGGCACCTAAGTAGCCACTTTGGCCACTTGGTAGCCACTTTGGCACATTCTGCACCTTTGTAGCCACTTTGGCCACTTGGTAGCCACTTTGGCACATTTGGCACCTCTGTAGTCACTTTGGCCACTTGGCAGCCACTTTGGCCACTTGGTAGCCACTTTAGCACATTTGGCACCTCGGTAGCCACTTTGGCCACTTGGTAGCCACATTGGCACATTCGGCACCTCGGTAGCCACTTTGGCCACTTGGTAGCCACTTTGGCACACTCGGCACTTCGGTAGCCACTTTGGCCACTTGGTAGCCACTTTGACCACTTAGTAGCCACTTTGGCACATTCGGCACCTTGGTAGCCACTTTGGCCACTTGGTAGCCACTTTGGCACATTTGGCACCACGGTAGCCACTTGGTAGCCACTTTGGCACATTCAGCACCTCAGCAGCCACTTTGGCCACTTGGTAGCAACTTTGGCCACTTGGTAGCCACTTTGGCACTCTCGGCACCTCGGTAGCCACTTTGGCCACTTGGTAGCCACTTTAGCACATTTGGCACCTCGGTAGCAACTTTGGCCACTTGGTAGCCACTTTGGCACATTCGGCACCTCGGTAGCCACTCTGGCCACTTGGTAGCCACTTTGACCCCTTGGTAGCCACTTTGGCACATTTGGCACCTCAGTAGCCACTTTGGCCACTTGGTAGCCACTTTGGCACATTCGGCACCTCAGTAGCCACTTTGGCCACTTGGTAGCCACTTTGACCACTTGGTAGCCACTTTGGCACATTCAGCACCTCAGTAGCAACTTTGGCCACTTATTAGCCACTTTGGCACATTTGGCACCTCGGTAGCCACTTTGGCCAATTGGTAGCCACTTTGACCACTTGGTAGCCACTTTGGCACATTCAGCACCTCAGTAGCAACTTTGGCCACTTATTAGCCACTTTGGCACATTTGGCACCTCGGTAGCCACTTTGGCCAATTGGTAGCCACTTTGGCACATTCGGCACCTCAGCAGCCACTTTGGCCACTTGGTAGCCACTTTGGCACATTTGGCACCTCGGTAGCCACTTTGGCCACTTGGTAGCCACTTTGGCACATTCGGCACCTCGGTAGCCACTTTGGCCACTTGGTAGCCACTTTGACCACTTGGTAGCCACTTTGGCACATTTGGCACCTTAGTAGCAACTTTGGCCACTTGGAAGCCACTTTGGACCCTTGGTAGCCACTTTTGGCACATTCGGCACCAGAGTAGCCTCTTTGGCCACTTGGTAGCCACTTTGGCCACTTGGTAGCCACTTAGGCACATTCGGCACCTCGGTAGCCACTTTGGCACATTCGGCACTTCTGTAGCCACTTTGGCCACTTGGTAGCCACTTTAGCACAATGTGGCGCCTCGGTAGCCACTTTGGCCACTTGGTAGCCACTTTAGCACATTTGGCACCTTGGTAGCCACTTTGGCACAATCGGCACCTTGGTAGCCACTTTGGCCACTTGGCAGCCACTTTGGCACATTCGGCACCTCGGTAGCCACTTTGGCCACTTGGTAGCCACTTTGGCCACTTGGTAGCCACTTTAGCACATTTGGCACCCCGGTAGCCACTTTGGCACAATCAGCACCTTGGTAGCCACTTTGGCCACTTGGCAGCCACTTTGGCCACTTGGTAGCTACTTTGGCACATTTGGCACCTCGGTAGCCACTTTGGCCACTTGGTAACCATTTTGGCTAATATGGGTCATGTGTGAAAGCTGCATTTGCATAGCTGCCATCTTTGTAAGGTCACTGCACCTGCGCTGTGGCTTCAATCCATGTAAGTTGGGGGTCATGGAAAGGTCGCCATTAATTCCTATGGGAAAATTTTTGCTTAAAATGCGATTTTTTTAAAAAAAACTATAAATCGGATCGACTCCAAAAATAAATAGCACACCCGTCCCCACTGAGGGCTTCGAAACGCCGCCTGAACGGGGTCTCTGCGCCGAGCGATTCGGGACGCATTAATTGCAGAAAACGCGGAGAAGAAGAAGTAGAACAAAATATAAGAAATCGGATTACAATATGTTGCTTGAACCTAGAGGTTCAAGCACCATAATAATAATTTTATTTCTATAGCGCCAACATATTCCGCAGCACTTTACATTATAGAGGGGACTTCAACAGACAATAGACATTACAGCATAACAATAATCACAGATCAAAAGAGATACCAAGAGGAATGAGGGCCCTGATCGCAAGCTTACAATCTATGAGGAAAAAGGGGAGACACGAAAGGTGGGTGGTAACAATTGCTTTCATTGTTTGGACCAGCCATAGTGTAAGAATCGGGTGTTCGTTTAATCCTGCATGAACCAGTTATCAGCCAGAATATGTAACAGTACAGACACAAAGGGCTATTAAATACATAAAGCATGCAAGAACATGATGCCAGGAACTTGGTTATGGTGAAAAATTTAAATAGGCAACATAGGGAAAGTTCAATTAATGCATTGAGATGGTAGGCCAGTCTGAAGAAATGTGTTTTTAGAGCACGCTTAAAACTGTGGGGATTGGAGATTAATCGTATTAACCTGTGTAGTGCATTCCAAAAAATTGGCGCAGCACGTGAAAAGTCTTGGAGATGGGAGTGGGAGGTTCTGATTAATGAGGATGTTAACCTCAGGTCATTAGCAGAATGGAGGGCACGAGTAGGGTGGTAGACTGAGATGAGGGAGGAGATATAGGGTGGTGCTGAGCCATGGAGTGCTTTGTGGGTGATGGTAATAAGCTTATACTGAATTCTGGAGTGAATGGGTAACCAGTAATATGACTGGCACAAGGTAGAGGCATCGGTGTAACGGTTGGTGAGGAATATGATCCTTTTTGAACCAAAGCTATCATTAAAAATTCCCAATTATTTATTCCTTTAGAAAAGTGCATCTGATGCCTAATAGCTAGACATAGGTATTCTGCACATTTATCGTTCAAACATTGAGCATTAAAGGGAATCTGTCAGCAGGTGTTTGCTATGTAATCTAAAGACAGCAGAAGATAGACGCTGAAATACAAATTTCAGCAAAATGTTACTTATTAGGCTTTGTGCTGCAGTTTACTTACAATGAATGCTTTATCACCAGGAGATTATAACTGCCCAGGCTACAGCTCAGGTGACTGCTAGACTGACCACACCCCCACAGCTCATTGTGAATAGACAATGTACATAGAGAGTTGTGGTGTGGGCTTTCTGACCTCTGCTACATGTTACATCTAAAAACTCTGATTTAGTTACAACTGATCCATTCAGTAAACTAAGTGACACATCCTTGGAATCAGGGTCTCTTTTTCCTACATTATACTGCTTTCAGATAAGGTAGCAAAAACCTGGTGACAGATTCCCTTTAAGAAGACAAAATGTCAAATGTCTGTAAACCTAAATTTTTTTGATTTTAATAATTGTATGATATGAGAATTAAACATTTCTGCAACATATTAGAGAAACTTACAGAATCTTCGATTGCTTTACTGTATTGTTGAAAGGCAGCACCGGATTTCGTTGATAGGTCGAGCGATAGAGGTACATCTAGTAATCTTAGAGGAGGACTGATGGTGTTAATTGTGGGCAATTTTCCTATTAAAGAGTACGTCAAATACAGTTTACATATTTTATGCAAAATTACATGTAAGATATGCTACAAATTTAATAAACAAGTTAAAAAATGGTAAAATGATTGAGCGTATATATTCAAAAGATTGTCCAAGACTTAAACATTGAAGACATACATTGAAGATCTGTAGTATAGATCAACAATCTCAAATTATTTGACCCCCACTGATCAACTGTTTGCAGCAGACAAACACAGTGTGTGTAAGGGGATGGACCGAACCGCAAGTACCTGCATGCCGGGTCCAGAACTGAAGAGGCTGCATCCTCTGTTCCCGGGGGGACAGCCTTCCCCCCACTGGGTACTGGCAATGCGGCAAGGTCTGGCCGTTTAGAGCGGGACCGCTGCCAGGAGAGAAGCCGGGTGCAGAACAGTGCAGAGACGCTGCAGGACAGAGCAGAGCCGGTCGTGCTGCAGCCGGAGAGAGAGAAGTGCTTTGTCCGGGAGGTTCCAGTGCCCCGCAGACCAGTGACCGTCATTTCCTGCCGCCAGCAGTCGGGGACAGAGAGCGAGAGGGACGAGCAATGTGTGCCGGTGACTTCAAGTAAGTAAGACGCAGGGCAATCCGTGTCTGTGAGTACTACACACATACCCCATACTAGTGACCGAATACAGGACAGACCCATGTACCCTGACCGTGCCGTTAAACAACTTCTGAGCCACGAGGGGCCCGTATCAGATTGTGACCCCTTTTTCCGTCAGCCACTTTGGGTACGCTTGACTGACACTGTGAGGAGAGTGGTGCAGGAGTCTTGTCGAGCTTAGAGCGTGCTGTGGCCCTTACTATTGCTTGGCCACTACAGAATATGGACTAGGGGCAGTGGAAGGTGCCGGAGACTGACCACTGTCACCAGAAGACGGGGGTATTGTTGTCTGCCTGACCCCATTTATGAGGACACTGCATCGGCCGTTGCCGGCACCATTGAGTTCACAGCAAGAGCTGCAGTATTAGGACTTCCTTATACATTTATTAATATTTGAACCGTTGTATTGTACTGTACCTTTAATACTGTGTAACTCTTTACCTCCCTGCGTGGATTATTTCCCATGTAAATAAATCCTCTTAACCCTTGCTCTGTTAACTGCGTCCTGTCACTTCATCCCGCGTTCCTGCTTGTTAACCTTTACATTTGAAGAGCAGAACCCTACTGTTTAGTGGCCTGCTAGGAGTCAGGTTCCTGCGTCTGCTCTGCAGGAATCCAGACCTTTACATTCTGCGGTCTCTTGCTCTTTATCTACCGCAGAGGAGATTGCCTTGCAGCTAATCTCTCCAGGGGCTAAGTCCCTCTCTCCTCCTACAGAGCATGCTCATGAGATGGTTTCCCATTGGAGATCGGGAGTCATGTGCTCCGGTCCTGCTCCAGATCTCATTGGTCCATCTCGGAGATCTGGAAGCTTCCGGAAGGTCCCGACTGCTATAAAAAGTGCGCATGGCCGTTCCGACATGCGCTAGTATAGACTATACTGCCATGTGTGAATCGTGACGGATGTATGATTCTGTTGACTGACTTATTATGAAACCCCTTCCCTCTGATATTACGCATGTGGTTAGGGAATTAGTTCAGTAGTCTGCACCAGTCTGTGGCAAGCCTTAGGCCACTGTGCACACCGCACCTCTGCGCGAGCGTCCGACATAGCACCTGCTTTGTAGCTGTGTCGTCCAGCGGCAGTGTGCTGCGCCGCGCTGCAGTTGCAGCCCTTCTTGGCGTTCGCAGTAGCGACGCTGCACACACGGTAGGTCTAGACGGACGCAGCCCCTCTGTCTTAGTTCCTGCTCCTGTGACCTTATACCATGTGTGCATTTACCTGAGGCCTGTGACTCTAACAGGCTCAGCCTTTTGTATGTTTTTGTTGCGGCGCCTCTGTGTGTGAACAGAGCCCGCTCTGCGCACTTCGGGTGAAGATGAACCTGTGCGCATTATATCGCCGTCTGCCATTACTCAGCAGCGGTTGTAACACCTACTGCACGGTGGACCCCGAGCGGCGAACGCACTTTATTATTATTTTTATTTAGTGCGTTCTGCCATTCCTAACAGTGGCCATTCTCAAGTACGGCAGCTCAGCTCCTTTTTAAGTGAATAGGGGCTGAGCTCTGTAGCACTCTTATCTCTGCCTGCAGTCCCTCTCTCCCTGCAGAGACATCAGCATACTCACCGCCAATGCTCCCGTCCTGCTCCTTCCGTGTCTGCTGCTGCCCGGGTGTGTAGACTCCTAGCAGGTTTCCAAGCAGTGTGCTTAGAGTGCATGCGCGCACTCTTCCTCTTTCTTAATGGGGCCATGCATGTTCCTCTAAAGTGTCACCAGCCAATAGCTGGAGGTCACTTACTATTTAAACCGCCTCCTCCAACATGGAGGTGCCTGTGCATTATTGTGAGTTTGTTCCTAAAACGCTTCTCAGTTCCCAGGTTCCTGTACTAGCATCCCAGCTAGTGCTCACCTCAATGGCAGCAGAGTCAGCTGCACCCGCCAGTGTTCACCTCAACATCCGCAGAGTCAGCTGCAGCCGCCAGTGTTTACCTCAATGGCAGCAGAGCCAGCTTCACCTGCCAGTGCTCACCTCATTGGCAGCAGAGCCAGCTGCACCTGTGAGGGTTCATCTCTCCATCAGACTGTCCTGTCTGCACCTGCGGTTCCTGTCATCTTCTCTACCTGCCTGCAACTGTTGGACATTTCCCCAGGCCATTCCAGTTATCCGCTCCCAGGGGTCAGCTGCCATCTACCCAATGTCAGTCCTAGAGTAGCAGCTGAATCACCTCCCTTGTCTCTCCACGGACTGCGGTGTTATTATCTGCTGCGAGTCGATGGTCGGATTGGGTGAGGCTGCTAGTCACACCCGTCCAGGTCTTCCTTGGGCTTTGGCACAGTGGTTCCACCACCCAGCTCGTTACAAGCTGCAGTACCGAGAATGGTCACTAGGCAGTTTCTAAAGCCACGTACTGTTATAGAGCTCATGTATATAGTCCTAAAACATCTCTGAATTCTCTCTATATTGTTTAAAATAAACCTTTTATAAGTCGCTATATAACTACAGTTTATAAAAAAGGTAAAAAGGAGCAGCACCAAAAGATATGGGTGCCAAAGATACATTTTTATGGGTGCAGAGCCTCACTGGCAAGGAGCAAACCATACAGGTAAGCAGCAACAACTGAAGGAAGCACTCCTCGATAAATGACAAAAAAAATTGGTTTATTTAGCCCATGGTGGCAACGTTTCGGTTCAAATGTGTGAACCTTCTTCAAACAATATCAAGGTGCAAGTGCTGTGTATTTATTTATATGTAATATTCCTGTAATTATGCACTTGCACTTTAAGTAGTTTTGCTAATATTATATAATTATGATCACTCTGCCTATAAATATATAGCACTTGCACCTTGTTATTGCATGAGGAAGATTCACACATTTGAACCGAAACTTTATCACCATGGGTGAAATATACCACTCTTTTTTGTCACATATCCTTGAGTGCTGCCTTCAGTTGTTGCAGCTTACAGTTTATAAAGATCTATAAAAGTTATCAGGATTTCTATACAGTTGGCTGAGAAAAAACATTTTACCTTGAATGGTAAGTGTACTGGGTACAATGGTGAATTCGGCGTTCTGCCTGTTTGAGGTGAAGTTACCGAGAGCTGCATCCACATCAAAGAAAAGAGGAGTGACAATAGGAAATACTGCACTGTAAAGAGTCCATCCACTGACGTTCCTGAAAAGTAGATATAAAATAAGATCCTTACAGCCGTGAAAATGCAAGTGGAGTATCTCTAATAATTAATTATTCTAATTAATATCAATTTTTATGACTTAATTTGTCTATAAAGTTGATGACACTCAGTCCTTGAACTATGCAATGCATGACATTACTTACGAGAAGGTGACAGATGCATTTTCTGCTGTTGTAATATTTGGCAGCAATAATAAGGTTTTATTGACCTGGAAAGTAAAAATAAAATGAAAAAAAAAAATACAAAGTCCTCAATAGTATTAATTTCCCTGAATAATTCACTAAGCAAAATTGTGATGATTCCAATTTCTGCTATTTAAGGTCTGCCAGAAGAATTTTGACCCCTAAACTGTCATCATCAGCTGCAATCTCCAAAAAGGATTGATGTGTTATTTGCTAAAAATGAATCTGTACGCCAGATTGTGCCACCGGCCGGTAAGTCAATGCAAACAAGAATTTGGAGATGCTGCAGTTTAAAGAGAAGTTATTTTATTCCTGCCAATATGTTTGACGGCCATCTCTAAGGACAGAGAATGTCATCAAAGTCCTATCCACAGGAACTTTAATTACTAGTGATGAGCGAGTATGCTCATTACTTGAGATTTCCGAGCATGGTCAGATGTTCTACGAGTAGATTGGGCGTGCTCGGAGATTTATTTTGTGTCGTCGCAGCTGCATGATTTGCGGCTGCTAGACAGCCTGAATACATGCAGGGATTGACTGTTTGTTAGGCAATCACCACATGTATTCAGGCTGTCTAGCAGCCGCAAATCATGCAGCTGCGGCGACACAAACTAAATCTCCGAGCACGCCCAAATTACTCAGAGATCATCCGTGCATGCTCGGAAATCTCCAGTAACGAGCATTCTCGCTCATCACTAGTCTCTACCTACTTGGTTGATTAGATGTACCGTAATTC
Source organism: Dendrobates tinctorius (assembly GCF_039654945.1). Classification (NCBI taxonomy): domain Eukaryota; kingdom Metazoa; phylum Chordata; class Amphibia; order Anura; family Dendrobatidae; genus Dendrobates; species Dendrobates tinctorius. The sequence goes on from NW_027361730.1 coordinate 40,129,276, forward strand.
ACACAAGATGTGAGCAGGCATTGGGAGTAAAAAACTTCTGACAGGTTCCCTTTAAACAAGGTCAGATATTCTGCATTATTACTCACAATTATGGTTATCAGTCGCAGAAATATAGGTGATTTAAACTTGTACCAAGAAACTGAACATACCCAATTGTTTGCCTGGGTTTTCAGAATATTTTGGGATGATTGATTATATGGAATCTTAATGAGGAAACTGATTGGAACATCGAGTGGAGCTAGGTTACTCAGGTTAGCGCCTGTAAAACAAAAAAAGAGAATTATTGTAAACATATAAATTTTATTAATTTTCCTTTGTTTTCCTAAGATTCTATCTGTCAGTTGGCAAGGTCAGGTTAGAAAATTGGGATCAGATTACAAAGTAATGACCTACTATGCTACAATGTTAAAATAAAAAATAGGCTATAGAACAGACTTTACACATATTAACATTTTGCTGAAGTACACATTTAGGTCCAGAGATACTTAGAAACTACCCAAATCTTCATGATTTCAGCTTTATTTTTTATTTAATAAGAAACAACTAAAATGCAACTGAAGTGCAGATTTTCAGATTTAAATAAAGGGGTTGAACAAAATTATCCTGTAAAACATTTAGTCATTTTTCTACAAAGCCTCGTCATTTCAGGGGCTTAAAAAATTAGGCAAATTAACTTTACCATAAATAAAAAGTTAATTTTTAATACTTTGTAGAGAATCCTTTGCAGGCAATGACTGTCTGAAGTCTGGAAGCCATGGACCACAATGGTCACCAAACGCTGGGTTTCCTCCTTTGTGATGCTTTGCCAGTCCTTTATTGCAGCTAACTTAAGTTGTTGCTTGTTTGTGGGTCTTTCTGCGTTAAGTTTTGTCTTAAACATGTAAAATGCATGCTCGATGGGGTTGGCGCGGCCATTGCAGAAAATGTCACTTCTTTGTCTTTAAGCAAGATAGTGATTCTGCTTTAAGAGGAAGAAACACATTATGTTTGTGCCTGGTGTCTTACTGTGTGGAGGTGGACCTTAAGGGCCCGTCACACTAAGCGATATCGCTAGCAATATCGCTATAATGTCACTGGTTTTGTGACGTAGCAGCGATATTGCTAGCGATATCTCTGTGTGTGATACTTACCTCTGACCGGCTCCCTCGCTGGTTATCGCTGATCGCGCGAGAACGACCTGGGCCATTTCTCGTCGTCAGCTTCCTGCTGTGGCGACGGGTGACGTGTGGATGCAGGCGGGAGGACGCCTTCATCGCCTCGTCTGACAGGTAAGTAGTGACCGCCGACCGCTGCTATGTCGCTGGTGAGATCTGCCTGTTTGGCAACTCACTAGCGACCACTTAGCGATGCACCAGCAATCCTGACCGGGTCATATCGTTGTCGGGATCGCTGGTGCATTGCTAAGTGTGACAGTACCTTTATAAAGAGAATGTAAAGGTACTGTCACACTTAGCGATGTACCAGTGATCCCGACCAGCGATATGACGCGGTCAGGATCGCTGGTACATCACTAAGTGGTCGCTAGTGAGCTGCCACACAGACAGATCTCACTAGCGACATCGCTGGGGACGGGGATCGCTACTTACCTGTCACACCAGGCGATCCTGCGTCCTCCCGCCCGGCTCCACGCGTCGCTCGTCCTCACAGCAGGAAGCGCCGCAGGAAGCTGACGACGAGAAACAGTCCTGAACGTTCTCGCGCGATCAGCGATAACCAGCGGGGGAGCCGGTCGTAGGTAAGTATCAGACACAGAGATATCGCTAGCAATATCGCTATAACGTCACTAGTTATAGCGATATTGCTAGCGATATCTCTTAGTGTGACATGCCCTTAACTCTCTGTCTTATCTCTCTCTCCCTCGAAAAACTGGAGGAAACATCACCCGCCCTCCCACCCTGTTATTATCACTGTCCTGCAATGCTTTAATTAACCATTGTATAATGATGAATATTTTATTGCATTTGTTAAATTAGCCATTGTATATCTTGGCCATGTCCAATTTTATCATGGCTACAAAGAGTTAACATTAGCGTTAAACTTCTGAGCCCAAGGGAAGAGCAATCCTTCAGTCATGGTTCCCTAGAGTTTTTCTCCACAGGGTTTTTTGTCTCTCCTGAGCTCCGTAAGATGGCTCTTTGTGAGCCAGATGTTTGCCAAGTTTAGTCCCCTTAATGCTTTTACAGGGGCATTAATTTATAAGTTTACCAAAGTGAAATAAGTGTTCAATTAATTTAAAAAAAATGGCTAAGAGTGTCATATGTGGCTTGGAATTCATAACCCGTCACAAATTTGTGGTTTAAGAGTCAGGTGGAAGTTGCATACAATTTAAGGTGGACTAATTTTAACTAACAGAGCATTTAAAGCCTCATGGTGATGAACAGGCTCGGCTTTGGTGGTCAGCCTTTAGGATGTTGTAGACTCATAGAATCATAGAATGTTAGAGTTGGAAGGAACCTCAAGGGTCATCATGTCCAACCCTTTGCTCAATGCTGGATTCACTAAACCATCTCAGACAGATGTCTGTCCAGCCTCTGAATACTTCCATTGAAGGAGAACTCACCACCTCCTGTGGAAACCTGTTCCACTCATTGATCATCCTCATTGTCAAAACATTTTTTTCTAATATCTAATCTGTATCTTTTCCCTTTCAATTTCATTTAATTGCTTCTCGTGTTTCCATGAGCAAATGAGAATAAAGATGATCCCTCTACACTGTGACATCCCTTCAGATATTTATAGACAGGTATTAAGTCTCCTCTTATCCTTTTTTTTGCAAGCTAAACATTCCCAGATCCTTTAACCGTTCCTCGTAGGACATACTTTGCAGTCTGCTCACCATCCTGGTAGCTCTTCTCTGAACTTGCTCCAGTTTTTCAATGTCTTTTTTAAAATGTGGTGCCCAGAACTAGACATAGTATTCCAGATAAGGTCTGACCAAGGAGGAGTAGAGGGGGATAATTGCTTCACGTGATCTAGACACTAGGCTACTCTTAATACATACTAGAACTGTGTTTGACTTTTTGCTGCTGCATCACACTGTTGACTCATGTGCAGTCTGTGATCTATTAGTATACCAAAGTCTTTTTCACACGTGCTGTTGCTTATTCTATTCCTCCTATTCTATGGTAATTATAGTTTTTTCTTGCCCAGATGTTGAATCTTGTATTTCTCCCTGTTAAATTCCGTTCTATTAGTTGCTGCCTATTGTTCAAGCTTATCTAGCCCATTATGAATCCTATCTCTGTCTTTTCTAGAGTTATCAATCCCTCCTAGGTTTGCATCTTCTGCAAATTTGAATAGTTTAACTCCAGTTTCCTTATCTAGATGATTTATAAAAATGTTGAACAACACTGGGGTCAGAACAGAGCCTTGTGGTACTCAATTTGAAACACCTGTTCAATTGGATGTGTAACCATTTATTACCACTCTGCGTATGATCACTGAGACAGTTATGAATCCATCTAACCATAGCCTTGGCAATCCCATACTTGTTCATTTTTTTTCAATAAGTTTTGTATCAGATACTTTATCAAATGCTCTGCTGTAGTTGAGATATAATACATCTACTGCATATCCCTGATCCAGTCAGTGATTCCATCATAGAAGGAAATTGGATTTGTCTGGCATGAGTTGTTTACTACAAAACCATGCTGCCTCTGTAATGGTAATGTCAACCAGGGGCAGGCAAAGTGGTTAAGCACAGGAGTGAGGATAATAGGATCATTGGTGCCCTGAAAGTTTACTGGCTTTGCTTGAATGGCAAGCCAGTGCGTGCCGCCCCTTTAAGGCTGTCTATCCTGGTGCTCTATGTCAGACAGCTGGGGATATCACAGTAATTGTGAATCCCAATGTACTATCACTTCACCTGACTACTACAGTGATGTTTTAATTTTGTGATTTAAATAAAGCTGTGACCTTTTTGGCAACCAAAATAGTGTATTTTGTGTATTTATTCCAGTGTCTAGGTTTACTGTAGTTATGGTTGTTTTAAGATGGAATGGAAGTCAATCCCATATCCAAAAGTCATGCATATATTGCAGTTTTTGTCTTACCATTTGAATTGATGCTTTCACTTATGAGTTGTAAATCACCAACAGAACTATTACTCTGGAGGCTGCTGACCAGGGCTCGTACAGTATTGTCAGAAGAGGGAGCAGGAACTGTAGAATTTTCAAACTCAAGCTCAGTTTTAGCAATCACAGATCCATTACTGCAAAAGCAAGTTACCAACAATGAAGACATCTCTAAGCCATAGGTGCCCACTTTTTGCCCTTTCTTTCTGCTCTATAGTGTATCTGAGCCAACCATTATTGGTGCAGTTAAATGTAGCACAGCATGTTACAATATTTGGTTCTTGTTGCCCTTGACCGATGAGCGCTTTTACAATAAAAATCCACTATTCAAACTATAGTTGCCCAAATACATTACATATTTTACTAGCAAATCCCTTGAAACTAGATTAAACTGTATGTAAAAAGGTACTATTGTTTTGCATCTAGTTTTATTACTTATGCCAGTTTGTATTCTGAAGACAATTTATCTGATTTGCGCCAAACTAAAAAGTTGCTTGCCTTTTAATAAATTTGTCACAACGGAAGTTATTTCAGTCAGAAACTAGTATCTACATCTGCTTACAGATTTGTGTTGAAATGTATACCACAAAAATGTACAAACTTTGGGGATCACCTTCATACTTTTCTTGGCACTCGAGTATTTTGGAAACTAACATGAAAAGTCACAACGTTTGAGCACATTTCTTGTACATCCATCATTTGCTACTTTTTTTTCAATACAGTTTATGCCAAAAACTGTACAATAGTGTAAAATTAAAAACTTAATCTCTAAAATATTTTAATAAATAAAAGGGTTAAAAATGGTTTACTTACCTTAATGCTATGACAGTAACAGACTTAAAATTACTAAATTTTTCTTGGTAAACTCTTGTCAGCTGAAATAAAGAATATGTAAAAAATTATGTTATATTTTCATTCTACTAAGGCAAGCAAAAGAAAAGCTAATTATATTCAGTAAGCACTACAGTAGTTAAGCAAATTATTAACCCCTTAAAGAGATTTCCCCAGCTTATAAATTGATGGCATTTTGCTAGACTATGATAGGTGGTGGCTTTCAAAACTTGATCAGCTTTTTGGTGATGATTCAGGTGTGGTTTTAAACGCGAGAGAGCGGGACGAGTCGGTGACCAGGCTCAAATACCTCTGCAATAAAAAGACATGTCTTTGGTGGAATAAGGCATTTTTAGACCGATATTTGGCCAAAGGTTTAATTCCTAGAGGCCTTCGTGTTCGAGTCTTCTCTTCGTTTAGCATTGAAGATGAAACCCTTAAAAAACAATGGGGGAACTTGTCCTCCAGCTGTTCACATGGATATATGGGTCTACTAATTAAATCTAATATGACATCCTTGCAGGAAGTGGAGTTGGAGATTAGTAATTTACAAGAACTCCTGGGTAGTAAATTAGCCACGGAGGTATTATCACAATTGCCTGAGGTTCCCCATCCCTGACATAGAGCTTAGAATGATTCAGCTGGTCTGATTTTAATCACGTGATGTCATAGAAATAGTAGAAAAGGGAAGAATTAACTGGGTATAACTGGATATAAAAGGCAAAATGAGCAATTGTAAGTACACACTGCTATATAATATGGTGACTGCAATATACTAAAAGGATAAAAGGTTTGATGAGAGGAGTGATTCTTAAACACAACAGAAAGTAACTACTCATGACTTCAGCACATGGTGCTGTTGATACAGAAATCCCACTGATCTATTTCAGGAATTTTTTTTTCGCTTCCTTGATCAAATGTAGGAGGAAGGAGATAAAATGAGCCCCAATCTCTAATTTAGCCAAGAACCCTCTAACATATTTATCTGCAGAGTGTAAGCAGTGTCCATGAAGCAAAATGTCAGCCCTTAGCTGCAAACCACTGAGTGATGTTAATGAGAGACAGCGTTATCTAGGCAATTTCTTCAATACAGAACACTAACATGCAACCATTTTGTTTCCTATGGTGTTTAGAACTTAAAAGAAACCTGTCACCAGTTTTGGCTGATATAAGATACGGCCACCACCTTTCAGGGCTTATACAGTTGGTACGGAAAGTATTCTTTCACGGAGAAATGTAGACATTTTTCAAACTTATTGAAAAAGAAAAACTGAAATATGACGTGGTCATAAGTATTCAGACCCTTTGCTCCGACATTCATATTTAAGTCACATGCCATCCATTTCATTGTGATCCTCCTTGAGATGGTTCTGGTCCTTCAATGGAGTCCAGCTGTGTTTAACTCCTTTACCCCCAAGGGCATAGCTCCCAACTGTCCCGATTCCCATGGGACAGTCCCGTTTTTGACACCCTCCTCTCGCGTCCCTCCAGGGACGCTATTTTTCCCGCATTGCACTGAGCCGCCACGCCCCCCATCCACCGACGCCATCCTCTTCCTCCCAGATAGACCCACCTTAGCCTGCAATGATGTGGCTGGGCTGTGTGTTCTGTGCGCACAGGACCTGTGAGAGGGGAGGAGTCAGGGGTCACATGATCAGTGGCCTCCATGTCTGTCTGCACGCTGTCTGCACATTCTTTCTTCCCCTCTTTCTTTCTCTCTATTGCTCTGTTCTTTCTTTCCCCTCTTTGTTTCTTTCTTTTTCTCTCTGCTCTTTCACTTTCATTCTTTTTCTCTTTCTTTTTCTTTCTCTCTCTATTCTTTCTTTCGCTCTCCCTCTGTTCTTTTTTCTTTCCCCTTTCTTTCTCTCTGTTCTTTCTTTCCCCTTTTTTTCTCTCTTTCTGCTCTTTCTTTCTATCTGCTCTCTCTCTGTTCTTTCTTTCCCCTCTTTCTTTCTTTCTTTCTTTCTTTCATTCTTTCCCCTCTTTCTTTCTCTCTCTGTTCTTTTTTTCTGTCCCCACTTTCTTTCTCTCTGTGTTCTTTTTTCTTTTTCTCTGTTCTTTCTTTATTTCCCCTCTTTATTTTTCTTTGTTCTTTCTTTCTTTCCCAGAATCACAGAATCACAGAATCGTAGAGTTGGAAGGGACCTCCTGGGCCATCAGGTCCAACCCCCTGCTCAAAGCAGGATTCGCTAAATCATCCCAGTCCGATGTCTGTCCAGCCTCTGTTTGAAGACTTCCATTGAAGGAGAACTCACCACTTCTCGTGGCAGTTTGTTCCACTCATTGATCACTCTAACTTTCTCTCTCTCTGTTCTTTCTTTCCCCTCTTTCTCTCTCTCTGTTCTTTCTTCTCTCTGTTCTTTCTCTCTGTTCTTTCTTTCCCTTTCGCTCTCCTTTCTTTCTTTATCTCTCTCTATTTTCTTTTTTCTCTCTGTTTTCTTTCTTTCTTTTCCTTAGTACCAGTCAGTGTGCCCACAGTATCAGCCTCTGTGCCCATAATGCTAGCCACTATGTCCCCAGTACCAGTCAGTGTGATGATCAGCAGTGCTAAATGGGTGCAGTTGGGCATGGACATAGGTGTGACTAGTCGCGAAATGGGTGTGGTTGTGGCGTGGCCTAAAATTTGCAGCGGTGCACTGCGCGCGCCACAGCCTTTGCACCTCTTTCTCTTCTTCAAAAGTTGGGAGGTATGCTCAAAGGTGGTTTGCATGTTAATGACCGGGCCAATTTTTACAATTCTGACCACTGTCCCTTTATGAGGTAATAACTCTGGAATGCTTCCATGGATCCTGGTGATTCTGACACGATTTTCTCGGGACATATTGTACTTCATGATAGTGGTAAAATTTCAAGCAAAAAAATTAGTGAAAAAAATGAAATTTGGCAAAAAATTTTAACATTTTGCAATTTTCCAACTTTGAATTTTCATACCCTTAAAACAGAGAAACATGTCACACAAAATACTTAATAAATAACATTTCCCACATGTCTACTTTACAGCACAATTTTGGAACCAAAGTTTTTTTTGTTAGGAAGCTACAAGGGTTAAAAGTTGACCAGCAATTTCTCATTTTTCAACACCTTTTTTTAGGGACCACATCATCACATTTGAAGTCACTTTGAGTGGTCTATATGATAGAAAATACCCAAAAATGACAACATTCTGAAACCTGTACCCCTGAAGGTGCTCAAAACCATATTCAATAAGTTTATTAACCCTTTAGGTGCTTCAGGAATTTTTGGAATGATTAAAAAATGAACATTTACCGTATATACTCGCATATAAGCTGAGATTTTCAGTCCATTTTTTTGGGCTGAAAGTCCCCCTCTCGGCTTGTACACGAGTCATATATGCCATGGGGTTGGCGGGGGAGGGGGAACGGAGTTGTCAGATCATACTGACCCCCTGGCGCTTCTCTGCAGCCCCCCACTTCTCCCATGGTCTCCCTTCCTTCCTTCAGCGGTCATGTGGTATGAATATGCACATATTCATTACTTTAATGAGTAGTACCACATGACCGCTGAGGGGAGACCATGGGAGAAGCTGGGGGGCTGCAGAGCTGTAGAGACCATGCCAGGAGGAGGTAAGTATATGCAGTATTCTCCTGTCCCCGTTCCAATGCTGCTCGCTGCTGTCTGCCGGGTCCTCTGTCAGTGACGTTCAGGCAGCAGAGGGCGCGATGACATGGTTAGTGCGCACCATGCCCTCTGCCTGAACAGTCACTGACAGAGGACACAGCAGACAGCGGCAAGCAGCATTGGAATGGGGACAGGTGAATATCCCAGGTGCTGGGGTCCTGAGCCAGCAGTGACACCGGCAACTGGCCCCCAGCAACAAGAGGTGAGTATGTCATTTTTTTTATTAACAGCAGCAGCGGCAGCAGCAGCAAATGGGGCATAATCTGTGGAGCATCTTATGGAGGCAAAATCTGTGGAGCATCTTAAGGGGCAAAGTCTATCAAGCATCTTATGGGGCAAAATCTATGGAGCATCTTATGGGGCAAAATCTATGGAGCATCTTATGGGGCAAAATCTATGGAGCATCTTATGGGGCATAATCTATGGAGTATTTTATGGGGGCATAATCTATGGAGCATCTTTGGGGGGCATAATCTATGGAGCATCTTATGGGGCATAATCTATGGAGCATCTTATGGTGGCATAATCTATGGACCATCCTTTGGAGCAACTTATGGGGGCATAATCTAAGGAGCATTTTATGGGGCCATAACCTTTATGGAGCAGCATATTGGGCATATTCTTTGGAGCATCTTATGGGGCCATTATTAACCTTTGTGCAGCATTATATGGGGTGTATTTTGTATGGAGCATCTTATGGGGTCATAATGAACTGTATGGAGCATTATATAGGGCTCCTGATTCAATACGGATATTCAAAAACATTTAACCTACTGATGTCTCAATTAATTTAACTTTCATTGGTATCCATTTTTATTTTTGAAATTTACCAATAGCTGCTGCATTTTCCACCCTAGGCTTATACGCGGGTCAATAAGTTTTCCCAGTTTTTTGTGGCAAAATTAGGGGCGTCAGCTTATATGCGGGTCGGTTATACATGAGTATATACGGTAACTTTTTTCACAAAAAATTATTTCAGATCCAGTTTGTTTTATTTTACCAAGGGTAACAGGAGAAATTGGACCCCAAAAGTTGTTGAACAATTTGTCCTGAGTATGCTGATACCCCATATATGCAGGTAAACCACTGTTTGGATGCACAGCAGAGCTCGGAAGGGAAGGAGTGACATTTGACTTTTCAATGCAACATTGGCTGGAATTGAGATCGGACGCCATCTCGCGTTTGGAGAGCCCCTGATGTGTCTAAACAGTGGAAAACCCCACAAGTGACACCATTTTGGAAGGTAAACTCCCTAAGGAACTTATCTAGATCTGTGGTGAGCATTTTTAACCTCCAAGTGCTTCACAGAAGATTAAAATGTAAAGACGTAAAAATAAAATATCTTATTTTTTTCACGAAAATGATCTTTTTGCCCCCAATTTTTTATTTTTCCAAGGATAACAGGAGAAATTGGACCCCAAAAGTTGTTGTGCAATTTGTCCTGAGCGTTCTGATACCCCACGTGTGGGGGTAAACCACTGTTTGAGCACATGGCAGAGCTCGGAAGGGAAGAAGCAACGTTTGACTTTTTCAACGCAGAATTGGCTGGAATTGAGATCAGATGCCATGTTGCGTTTGGAGAGCCCCTGATGTGCCTAAACCCTAATCCTCTAACCCTAATCCCATCCCTAACCATAACCCTAACCACAAACCAAACCCTAACACACCCTGTTCTGCCCATTCATGTGCAGCAAGAAATTTCTTAAGCGCCGTTCCAGCTATGGCCATTAGATATCATAGTTGTTCTCTTTTCTGCTCATGGATTTAGAATCCTTTCCCTTTAAAGTTGTTCTGTTTAGAACTGCCCCTCCAGGTTTCCTGAGCTTGAAGCTTGTAGCCATTTTCTCTCGGATCTCTGAGCTACTCACATGTTTCCTGCTCTCTGCAAAATTGCTGATTCTGGCAAGCGGATTCCGGTGAGGGTTCAATGCAGTTATGTGTTGTGCTATGTATCTTTGTTGGCTAGCCATAATGCAGCCCCCCATGATATTTGCAATGTATTTTCAGCTACTTGTAATGCTCTTTGTCTGCATGTAGTTATATGCATTTCTGTTCATGGTAGTGCAATGCTAGCAGCCTAAGTTTGTTTAGATATCTCTTTTCACTGCATTGTGTGTTGTTTTACTCAGCCTCTGTAATAATGCCTGCTACTGATACAACAGCACTCTGTATCATTGCTTTACTGTTATGACAGCACCTTGTATTATTGCTGTGTTGTTATCTGCCAGCACTGACATAATGCACTGTCTGTTTCTTTATAGTTTTTACCCGATCTCATCCACAATTGTGTTCATCAATCTCCTCCACTATATCATCCGTTATCATCTACCATTGTTGTTCACATCATCTCAATAAATTTATACTTAAGCACCCATACAGTCTTTTTACTGGGAGTGGATGAAGGGTTTAGCCGTATACTTGAATCACCACAGTGTCATACGTGGAAGAAGGTGGAGTGCCCCCCCTAACCCTAATCCCAACCCTAACACTAATCCCAACCCTAACCCAAATCCTAATTTTAGCCCCAACTCTAACCCTAACTTTAACACCAACTCTAACTTTAGCCACAACCCTAACTATAGCCCCAACCCTAACCCTAACCCTAGCCCTAACTCTTGCCCTAACCCTAACCCTAGCCCTAACCCTAATGGGAAAATGGAAATAAATACTTTTCTTATTTTAATATTTTTCCCTAACTAAGCAGGTGATAAAGGAGGGTTTGATTTACTATTTATAGCCGGTTTTTACAGAGGGTTTTTATGTTTGGCAGCTGTCACACACTAAAAGATGCTTTCTATTGCAGAAAATAGTTTTTGCATCACCAGATTTTGAGAGCTATAATTTTTCCATATTTTGGCTCACAGAGTCATATGAGGTCTTGTTTTTTGCAGGACTAGTTGCCGTTTATATTGGTACCATTTTTGGGCACATGACTTTTTTGATCGCTTTTTATTCCGGTTTTTGGGAGGAAGAATGAACAAAAACAGCAATTCATGAATTTCTTTGGGGGGTGTTTATACCGTTTCACGTGTGGTAAAATTGATAAAGCAGTTTTATTCTTCTGGTCAGTGCGATTACAGCGATACCTTATTTATATATTTTTTATGTTTTGGCACTTTTATACAATAAAAACTATTTTATAGAAAAAATTATTATTTTTGCACTGTTTTATTCTGAGAGCTATAGCTTTTTTATTTTTCTGGTGTTGGAGCTGTATGGCGATCAGCTGACATCTGGCTGCGATCAGCCATGCTCCCCCCGTGAGTGCGGCAGTTCACGTATGACGTACTATTCCGTCCAGGGTCATTAAGGCCCAGGGCACCTGGATGGAATAGTACGTCCAAGGTCACAAAGGGGTTAATTAAACTGATAGGACTTGATTTGTAAAGGCACACACCTGTTTATATAAGACCTCACAGCTCACAGTGTATGTCAGATCAAATGAGAATCATGAAGTCAAAGAAACTGGCCAAGGAGCTCAGTGAAAGAATTATTGAAAGGCACAGATCTGGCCAAGGTTACAAAAAGAATTTCTTCAGTACTCAAGGTTTATAAGAGCACAGTGGCCTTCATAATCCTTAAATGGAAGAAGTTTGGGATCACCAGAAGTCTTCCTAGACCTGGACGTCCAGTCTAACTGAGCAATTGTGGCAGTAGAGCCTTGGTGAGAGAGGTAAAGAAGAACCCCAAGATCACTGTGGCTGAGCTCCACAGATGCAGTAGGGAGATGGGAGAAAATTACACAAAGTCAATTATCACTGCAGCTTTCCACCAGTCAGGCCTTTATGGCAGAGTGGTCCGACGGAAGCCTCTCCTCACTGCAAGCCTGCATAGAGTTTGTGTAAAAACACATGAAGGACTCCCAGACTATGAGAAATAAGATTCTCTGGTCTGATGAGATGAAGATAGACCTTTTTGGTGATTTATGTGTGGAGAAAACCAGGCACTGCTCATCACTTGCCCAATACAATCACAAAAGTGAAACATGGTGGTGTCAGCATCATGCTCTGGGTTTTTTTTAATCTGCAGGGACAGGATGACTGGTTGCAATTGAAGGAAATATGAATACGACCAAGTACGGAGATATCCGTGATGTGAACCTCTTCCAGAGTGCTCTGGACCTCAGACTTGGCCGAAGGTTCACCTTCCAAGACAATGACCCTAAGCACACAGCTAAAATAACAAAGGAGTGGCTTCAGAACAACTCTGTGACCATTTTTGACTGGCCCAGCTAGAGCCCTGACCAAACCCCAATTGAGTATTTCTGGAGAGATCTGAAAATGGCTGTCCACCAACGTTCACCACCCAACCTGATGGAACTGGAGAGGATCTGCAAAGAAGAATGGCAGAGGATCCCCAAATACATCCAGGTGTGAAAAACTTGTTGCATCATTCCCATGAAGACTCATGGCTGTACTAGCTCAAAAGGGTGCTTCTACTCAATACTGAGCAAAGGGCCTGAATACTTATGACCATGTGATATTTTGGTTTTCTTTTTTTAATAAATTTGCAAAAATGCCTACATTTCTGCTTTTTTCAGCCAAGATGGGGTGCAGAGTGTACATTAATGATAAAAAAAATCTTTTTTTTTATTTACCAAATGGCTGAAATGAAACAAAATGAGAACAATGTAAATTGGTCTGAATACTTTCTGTGCCCACTGTATGCAGCATTCTATAATGCTGTATATCTTCCCCCATCCTGACCTGTAAGAGAAGAAAATAACTTTTATTATACTCACCTGCCGGGCACCTGCGGGGCGGTCTGTGGGCATCGATCCAATAGCAGAGGTGCTTACTTCCCACTTCCTGCTCGCCAAATGCTGTGATTGCAGCATTTAGGGGGTTAAAGTGCCAGGAGCGGTGAGGATACCGCTCCTGGCACTGAGAGAATTGGCTGACACCCGGCGGCTTTCACATGCGCACAGGCTTTGTGCACGCAAAATCACCAGGACATATCCATATGTCCAAGGTTGTTAAGTACCAGGCGACCTGGACATATTGATACATCTAAAGTCATAAATGGGTTCACTTTATTAGTGGGGATGAGCAAATATATTTGCGTGGAATTGAATTCTATTTGAATAATCCAAAAATCTGCATTTGTCAAAATACCTATTTTTTTTTTAATTCGCTGGAGCATGAATTAAGCAAAATGATGGCTAGCTGCCATTTTTCTAAGCCATAAAGTGCCACTAAAAGGTTAAAAAAATAAAAAAAATGCTTATACTCACCATACTGTTCCTTCTCTAGCCCCTTTGCTGGACATTATTCCCCATCTGTTCCTCCGCACATCCTCTAATCAATGCTGCAGAGCGCTGAATCTGTGGGACGCACTTGATTTATTCCATTTCATTTCAAAAGTCATGTAAAGCCCATTGGAAGTGGTACTATTTGACTTCAGTGTTAATTTTTGTTTGGGAATATTAGACATGGTGCCTAAAATGGTTAGCAAATTATTTAAGCGTTCTTACCTGATTCTCAACATTGGACTTGAAATTAATATATGCTTCTGATGATTTGTTGCTTAAATCGTCTGTAAAATTTTTATTAACAATCCTAAACTCCAGCGGAACAATAGCAGTAGGTATGGCGGTGATTGCTTGTGAGCTTGCTGTGCTGGTTAAGCTGGATATAGTTGTTGTTAAATTGTGGTCTTCTGTTGTACCTTGTGATGAAAAACTAGTAACTGATGATGTCATTGTGGTAGTGGATGGTAATGTAGTCATTGCTGAAGTTGTGTTGGTGGATGTTAATGGAACTGGTGATGATGTTGATGAGGAATTAACTGTTGAATCTGAAGTGTTACTTGTAGTTAGATGAAATGTTGATGATGTAACTTGAGGTGATGATGAGGAGTTGACAGATTGTGTTGCTTGTGAAGTGAATAATGTTGAACTTGATAATGTTGAAATATTGGGGGATAATGAAGTTGACAGAGATGTTGCAATGTTAGATGTTGCTACTGATGTAACTTGGGATGATACTGATGAGGTGAGAGATTGTGTTGAAGTATTGGAGTGTGTTGAAGTTGGCAGAGATGTAGTGTTGGATGTTGTATCTGATGTAATTTGGGATGAAATTGATGTGTTGGGAGACTGCGTGGCTTGTGTTGTTAATAAAGTTGAATTAATTGATAATGTTGAAGTATTGAATGGTGTTGAAGTTGGCAGAGATGTTGTGATGTTGGATGTTGCTGATGTAGCTTGGGATGATGTTGATGAGTTGGGAGATTGTGTTTCTTGTGAAGTGAATAAGGTTGAACTTGATGATTCTGAAGTATTGGAGGGGGATGAAGTTTTCCGAGATGTTGTATTGTTAGATGTTGTTGCTGAGGTAATTTGGGATGATGTTGACACATTGGGAGACTGCACTGCTTGTGGTGTTATTGGAGTTGAACTTGTTGATAAAATTGAAGCATTAGAGGATAATAAAGTTGATAGAAATGTTGTAATGTTTGATGTTGTTTCTGCTGATGATTCTGATATGTTGGGAGATTGCACTGTTTGTGATGTTAATGGAGTAAAACTTGTTGATAATGTTGAAGTATTTAAGGGTGATGTAGCTGGTAAAACTGTTGTGCTGTTGGATGTTATTGCTGATGTACTTTGGGATGATGCTGATGTGTTGGATGTTTGCATAGTTTGTGATGTTGATAATGTTGAAGTATTGAATGGGGTTGAAGTTGGCAGAGATGTTGCAATGATAGATGTTGCTACTGGTGTAACTTGGGATGATGTTGATGAGGTGAGAGATTGTGTTGAAGTATTGGAGTGTGTTGAAGTTGGCAGAGATGTAGTGTTGGATGTTGTATCTGATGTAATTTGGGATGAAATTGATGTGTTGGGAGACTGCGTGGCTTGTGTTGTTAATAAAGTCGAATTAATTGATAATGTTGAAGTATCGAATGGTGTTGAAGTTGGCAGAGATGTTGTGATGTTGGATGTTGCTGATGTAACTTGGGATGATGTTGATGAGTTGGGAGATTGTGTTTCTTGTGAAGTGAATAACGTTGAACTTGATGATTCTGAAGTATTGGAGGGGGATGAAGTTTGCCGAGATGTTGTATTGTTAGATGTTGTTGCTGAGGTAATTTGAGATGATGCTGACACATTGGGAGACTGCACTGCATGTAGTGTTATTGGAGTTGAACTTGTTGATAATGTTGAAGTATTTAAGGGTGATGTAGCTGGTAGAACTGTTGTGCTGTTGGATGTTATTGCTGATGTACTTTGGGATGATGCTGATGTGTTGGATGTTTGCATAGTTTGTGATGTTGATAATGTTGAACTTTCTGATAATGTTGAAGTATTCGAGATTGGCAGATATGTTGTAATGTTGGATGCTTCTGATGTTAACTTCGATGATGTAGATGCATTGGAAGTTTGCATTGTGTGTGTTGTTGATAGCGCTAAACTTGTTGATAATGTTGAAGTATTTGTTGGTGATGACGTTGGCATAAGTATTGTGGTATTGGAGGATGTTGCTGTAGCTTGAGATAATGATGACACATTGGAAGGCTGTGTTGCTTGTGATGTAGATATAGCTGAACTTGATAGAGTTAATGAGGGTAATGAAGCTGGTGGTGTTGTAGTATTGGATGTTGTTAATACACTTGTTGATGATGTTGAGGTGTTAGAGAGTTCCTCTTCTTCTGATGAAGTTGATGTTACTGTTAATGAAGTTTCATTTGTTGAAGGAATTGTTTTATCTAAAGCTGTTGTATTATTGAGAACTATGGCTGAAGTAGAAGTGTTATAGGAATTTGAGGTTGATAGTGAAGTACTGTTGCCTGAAGCTGTTATGGCTGACGTTGAAGTATTCATAATAGCAGAGCTTGTTGAAGTCGCATCAGTTCTGGATGGTGTTGTGGCATTAGTACTTTGTTGAGCTGTTTGTACTGTAAGTATAATAAATATAAAATTTAGAGTATTACATTTTAAAAAAACATACAAAGCATTAACAATGGTTGAGTAAACAATTACTTAAAAATGTACAAGTTTTTAAGTCAATTGAAAAATGTGTTATGTAACACAGCCCAGGGTAAACTGAACGGACTTTGTTAAAATGCAAAATGTAACTACTATTGAAAATGTGTTGGCAGAAGGGCATTTTGTAATGTAGTAATATGTCACAATGGCATTGTAAAAACTAAATAAATTGCTCATTAAGGAACTGAATTCAGTAGTCAAAACCTGAAAATGCCTGTTTAAAGCTATGTAGGATCTATGCTGCTATATGTTAATCTAAATTTTGAAAAAAAAAAATCAATCTTGGTCTGCATCTTTCCTTTAATCACTAACTAAAGTAAAAGGAAATTTGTCATCAGAAGATTATCTACTGTTTAAATTTGTTTCTTTGTGTTAAATATGTTATTAAAAAATGTTGGTAATCATTTTTTATAGTGCTTTGAAAAAAGCACTATCATGTAATCCGAACGCTGCTAACTTATTCTTCTTCTTATTATTATTATTATAGTGGTTTGAAAAAACCACTATATTGTAATCCGAACGCTGCTAACTTCTTCTTCTTCTTAAGTGGATTTCCGCAATTAATACAGCCCGAACCGCTACACGCACAGACTCCGTTGAGGTGTCGTTTCGAAGCCAGCGTCCATGAGAGGTGTGCTAAGTATTTTTCGTGTCGATCGGATTTGTAATTTTTGCGCAATTTGCGTTTGAAAATTTTTTTTCCCGTCATTGGAATGCACTGTCTCCAATGCTTTTCAATGGGAAATGGCAAAACATGCCCTGAGGCGATTGAAATGGCAGTTAAGCTCATTGATATGCGCAGGTAGAACCAGTTACTATGCCAACGCCTACGAACTTCACTTGAACCCCAGGGCAGCGCTTCTGCCACATAATATCAGCTCTTAAAGCGAAACCCACAGCACAAATGCAAATCTAGCTTCATCACATGACACATGCCCCTGAGAGAGAATGTCCGCCAAAGTTGATTTAGAAGAAGCCCAGTGAGCCAAACTAGCTCTTAAAGGGCCGACGCGCCAAAGTGATTGTTAAAGGGCCGGCGCACCGAAATGAGTCTTAAAGGGCCGACTCGCCAAATCGAAAGCTGAGTGACCCCAGGCTCCAAATCGGAGGCAGAGCCACCCCGACCTCCAAATCGGAGGCAGAACCACTCCGGCCTTCAAATCGGAGGCTGAGCCACCCCGGCCTCCAAATCGGAGCCTGAGCCACCCCGGCCTCCAAATCGGAGGCTTATCGACCCCGGCCTCCAAATCGGAGCCTGAGCCACCCCGGCCTCCAAATCGGAGGCTTATCGACCCCGGCCTCCAAATCGGAGACTGATCGACCCCGGCCTCCAAATCGGACACTGAGCCACCCCAGCCTCCAAATCGGAGGCTTATCGACGCCGGCCTCCAAATCGGAGTCTGAGCCACCCCGGCCTCCAAATCGGAGGCTGAGCCACCCCGGCCTCCAAATCGGAGGCTTATCGACCCCGGCCTCCAAATCGGAGGCTTATCGACCCCGGCCTCCAAATCGGAGGCTGATCGACCCCGGCCTCCAAATCGGAGGCTGATCAACCCCTGCCTCCAAATCGGAGACTGATCGACCCCGGGCCACCCCGGCCTCCAAATCGGAGCCTGAGCCACCCCGGCCTCCAAATCGGAGCCTGAGCCACCCTGGCCTCCACATCGGAGGCTGAGCCACCCCGGCCTCCACATCGGAGGCTGAGCCACCCCGGCCTCCAAATCGGAGGCTGAGCCACCCCAGCCTCCAAATCGGAGGCTGAGCCACCCCGGCCTCCAAATCAGAGGCTGAGCCACCCCGGCCTCCAAATCGGAGCCTGAGCCACCCCGGCCTCCAAATCGGAGGCTGAGCCACCCCGGCCTCCAAATCGGAGGCTGAGCCACCCCGGCCTCCAAATCGGAGGCTGAGCCACCCCAGCCCCCAAATCGGAGGCTGATTGACCCCGGCCTCCAAATCGGTGGCTGATCGACCCTGGGCCACCCCGGCCTCCAAATCGGAGCCTGAGCCACCCTGGCCTCCAAATCGGAGCCTGAGCCACCCCGGCCTCCAAATCGGAGACTGAGCCACCCCGGCCTCCAAATCGGAGACTGAGCCACCCCGGCCTCCAAATCGGAGGCTGAGCCACCCGGCCTCCAAATCGAAGGCTGAGCCACCCCGGCCTCCAAATCGAAGGCTGAGCCACCCCGGCCTCCAAATCGAAGGCTGAGCCACCCCGGCCTCCAAATCGAAGGCTGAGCCACCCCGGCCTCCAAACCGGAGGCTGAGCCACCCCGGCCTCCAAATCGGAGCCTGAGTCACCCCAGCCTCCAAATTGGAGGCTTATCGACCCCGGCCTCCAAATCGGATGCTGATCGACCCCAGCCTCCAAATCGGAGGCTGATCGACCCCGGCATCCAAATCGAAGGCTGATCGACCCTGGCCTCCAAATTGGAGGCTGATCGACCCCGGGCCACCCCGGCCTCCAAATCGGAGCCTGAGCCACACCGGCCTCCAAATTAGAGGCTGAGCCACCCCGGCCTCCAAATCGGAGGCTGAGCCACCCCGTCCTCCAAATCAGAGGCTGAGCCACCCGGGCCTCCAAATCAGAGGCTGAGCCACCCCAGCCTCCAAATCGGAGGCTGATCGACCCCGGCCTCCAAATCGGAGGCTGATCGACCCCGGCCTCCAAATCGAAGGCTGATCGACCCCGGCCTCCAATTCGGAGGCTGAGCCACCCCGGCCTCCAATTTGGAGGCTGAGCCACCCCGGCCTCCAATTCGGAGGCTGAGCCACCCCGGCCTCCAAATTGGAGGCTGAGCCACCCCGGCCTCCAAATTGGAGGCTGAGCCACCCCGGCCTCCAAATTGGAGGCTGAGCCACCCCGGCCTCCAAATTGGAGGCTGAGCCACCCCGGCCTCCAAATCGGAGGCTGAGCCACCCCGGCCTCCAAATCGGAGGCTGAGCCACCCCGGCCACCAAATCAGAGGCTGAGCCAAACCGTCCTCCAAATCGGAGGCTGATCGACCCCGGCCTCCAAATCGGGGGCTGAGCGACCCCGGCCTCCAAATCGGGGGCTGAGCGACCCCGGCCTCAAAATCGGAGGCTCAATGACCCCGGCCTCCAAATCGGAGGCTCAACAACCCCGGCCTCCAAATCAGAAGCTCATCGACCCCGTCCTCCAAATCGGAGGCTGAGCGACCCCAGCCTCCAAATCTTACCCAGAGTTGCCCCACCCACCAAATCAGACCCAGAGAGGCCCTGAACACCAAACCGGACCCTGAGGGGCCCCGCCCACCAAATCGGACCCTGAGAGGCACCGCCCACCAAATTGGACCCAGAGTGGTCCCGCCCACCAAATCGGACCCAGAGTGGTCCCGCCCACCAATTCAGACCCTAAGGGGACCCACCCACAAAATCGGACCCTGAGGTGCCCCTGCCACAAAATCAGACCCTGAGGGGCCCCCAAAAAATCGGACCCCGAGAGGCCTCGGCCAGAAAATCGGACCCAGAGGGGCCCCGCCCACCAAATCGGACCCTGAGGGGACCCACCCGCCAAATTGGACCCTGAGGGGCCCCGCCCACCAAATCGGACCCTGAGGGACCCCACCCACCAAATCAGACCCAGAGTGGCCCCACCCACCAAATCGGACCCAGAGTGGCCCACCCACAAAGTCGGATCCAGAGTGGCCCCACCCACAAAATTGGACCCTGAGGGGCCCCGGCCACAAAATCGGATCCTGAGGGGCCCCACCCACAAAATCGGACCCTGAGGGGATCCGGCCACAAAATCAGACCCTGAGGGGCCCTGGCCACAAAATCGGACTCTGAGGGGCCCCACCCACAAAATCGGACCCTGAGGGGCCCCACCCACAAAATCGGACCCTGAGGGGCCACACCCACAAAATCGGACCCTGAGGGGCCACACCCACAAAATCGGAGCCTGAGGGTTCCCCGCCAACAATTCAAGCCCTGAGGAGCCCAGGCCAAGGAATCAGATCCTGAGGTGCCCCACCCACCAAATCAGACCCTGAGGCCAAAGTGGCCCCTGAGAGGCACTCACAGTTAAAACGGATCCTGAGTTGAAAGTCTTGCAGGGGCAGCAGGCAAGTCTCTCTTAAAGGGGCAGCCCGGGCACCATTTCAAACCACTATCTGTACTTCCTTCAGGAAATACACATCTAGTTATTATTATTATTCAGTTGATTTTCTGCAATTAATGTGGCCTGAACCGCTACACGCACAGACTCCCTTGAGGTGTCGTTTCAAAGCCAGCGTCCACAAGTGGTGTGCTAAGTGATTTTCGTGTCGATCGGATTTGTAGTTTTTGCGCAATTTGCGTTTGAAAAAACATTTTCCTCAATGCATTTCAATGGGAAAATGTTGCCACAGAGAAAACATGCCCTGAGGCGATTCAAATGGCAGTTAAGCTCATTGATATGCGCAGGCAGACCCAGTTGCTATGCCAATGCCTACGAACTTCACATGACCCCCCAGGTCAGAGTTTCTGGCAGATAATTTCAGCTCTTAAAGCGAAACCCACAGCACAAATGCAAATCTAGCTTCATCACATGACGCATGCCCTTGAGAGAGAATGTGCGCCAAAGTGGATTTAGAAGCCCAGCGCGCCAAACTGGCTCTTAAAGGGCCGATGCGCCAAAGTGATTCTTAAAGGGCCGGCACTCCAAAATGAGTCTTAAAGGGCCGGCGTGCAAATCGAAAGCTGAGTGACCCCAGGCTCCAAATAGGAGGTTGATTGACTCCGGCCTCCAAATCGGAGGCTGAGCCACCCAGGCCTCCAAATCAGAGGCTGATCAACCCTGGCCTACAAATCAGAGGCTGAGCCACCCCGGTCTCCAAATCAGAGGCTGAGCCACCCCAGCCTCCAAATCGGAGGCTGAGCCACCCCGGCCTCCAAATCGGAGGCTGAGCCACCCCAGCCTCCAAATCGGAGGCTGAGCAATCCCGGCCTCCAAATCGAAGGCTGAGCCACCCCAGCCTCTAAATCGGAGCCTGAGCCACCCCGGCCTCCAAATCGGTGGCTGATCGACCCCGACCTCCAAACCGGACCCTGAGGGGCCCCACCCACCAAATCAGACCCAGAGGGGCCCCGCCCACCAAATTGGACCCAGAGGGGCTCCGCCCACAAAATCAGACCCTGAGGGGTCGCGGCCACAAAATCGGACCCTGAGGGGCCCCGGCCACAAAATCAGACCCAGAGGGGCCCCGCCCACCAAATCAGACCCAGAGGGGCCACACCCACAAAATCGGACCCTGAGGGGCCCCGGCCACAAAATCAGATCCTGAGGGATCCCGTACACCAATTCAAGCCCTGAGGAGCCCAGGCCACCGAATCGGATCCTGAGGGGCCCCACAGGCCAAAGTGGCCCCTGAGAGGCACCCACAGTTAAAATTGATCCTGAGTTAAAAGTCTTGCAGGGGCAGCAGGAAAGTCTCTCTTAAAGAGGCAACCCAGGCACCATTTTAAAGCACTATCTGTACTTCCTTCAGGAAATACACATCTAGTTTCATATTGAGATCTATATTAAAAAATAGAAATTGTGCAATTTTTACACTGCCCTCTGGAACTATCCTACATTCATACGTCCTGTTCTTTCACCAAATGAACAAGTATGTTATCAGCAATATAATAACTCAGACTCTATCTTTTTTCCTGAAACATCTAATGCGCATCTGCAAAGGTCACTGTGAAAGGAAGAGTAACCGGAAGCGCTGTGACGACATCACCTATTGTGAATGATAGATACTGTCTTATCTGCTTAATTTTGAGGTGTTACCTGTAATTTTAAGTCTATCTGGGATGGTAATTAATTTTATGAAAGTATTTTGAAAAGAACAGGAAGAATGAATGTAAAAATAGCCCAAGAGGCCACTGTGAAAATTTTAAGAATTAATTATTTTTATACAGCTTATGATATGAAAATTAAAACATTGCTAAAATGTAAAAAAATATGACAACACAAAATCTAATTTAAACAACACAGCATTTTCTGAAAATACATTCCAATTAATAATTAAATTCAGAAAAAATTGTCATGGCAAATCACACAAAAACAATGATCATGTTGAAAGTAACAAAGACTTAAGGACTTTGTCATTGATTTAAGTACAAAGCTTGCCATGTCCTCATCATTGTATATACATACATACTGGTTTGGATGTAGGTTGGACCTAGTATTGCTTCTCAGCCCAGCCAGGTCTTTTATAATTAGTAACTGCGACACAGGTGTGACCTAACCTGGTGCCGTCTTCAAACTCTTCCACTGGGAACCTGGGAACATAGGTTCCCACTATTAGATTCCAACTCCTGTAATTCCTTCTTTATTTTCACTTTCCCCTGTGACCAGCAGTTGGTGATGTTCACTTGCAATTACTCAGCTAGGCATCAACTTCAATTGTACTTTATTGTAGCTTTTTTCTATTGTCCATTTCCTTACAATAGCACCAACATATTATGCAGCACTTTACAATTAAGTGGGGACATGTACAGACAACAAAGACATTGCAGAGTAACACATAGTTCATCAGTTACAGGAGGAGTGAGGGCCTTGCTCATAAGCTTATAATCCATAAGGAAATGGAGGGGGGGGGGGGGGGTTCCTGGCCGATTGTATTGAATACTTAAGCAAACAGCATTTTTAAGATTCTAACTTTTGATGTTTTGGCTAGATTTAACTCACCAGTCATGAACAGCAGCAGAAGATATATTCTCCACAAATTCATTGCTGAAGATACAATGTTACCTTGAAAGTGCCTAAAAAGAAACAGAGAACATATTGGTACTATGCTTTCAATAAGTAACCAGTTACATTTGTATATAGGCAGTGAAAATAAAACATGGTCAGCAATATTTTGGAAGGCAGCATAAAATGAACACTGATATTGGAAAGAAATGCTTTGTTTTTCAGAACTTGTAAAGTTGTATAAATTGGTAAATGGTTACATAATTTACGTTAAGTCAATAATTGAATATAAAAATTAAGAATATAGCTAAATGGCAGAGGAGGAAAATAAAATACTGTATATATTGTCTTGGCCAAATGAATCGGTATATACAGTATAGTATTTTATTCATGCCTAATAATCAAGTGAGTGGTCCTATTTTGTGATTGACAACTATCTCTATATGCAAAGTCATGGACTTCACTAGACTCCTAAAAAGTACAATAAATCATTATGATCAGCTACTTTTGTTCTGTATCATATTGCCAAATCATAGAGGAATATGCTCCTTTTTGATAGTCAAATTGAATGTGGGTGTTTGGAGTGAGTTTAGGAATTGAGGTCGCTTACTACATAGCAGGTGTCAGCTGTGTAATACATTTTGAATCTTCCTCTATCAACAGCGATATGAGATAGGACTGATCGCTGTTGAGATAATGACTTTTGGCTTTTCATTGGCTGTAAGCCATAATCATCAATATTATCAGAAATAAACACTTGAAATAGATCACGCTGTTTGTAATGGCTCTATATAATGAGTTTCACTTTTTGTATTGAAGAACTGAAATAAATTTACTTTTTGATGATATTCTAATTTTGTGAGAAGCAACTGTATGTTGCTGTCCTGTGCAGAGATCATCATAACTCACAGCCTTTGTCTCCATTTGGGTTCACAATCTCAATCATGTACACATTCAGGGCTGGTCTCAGAATGAAATTCAGCCCTGGCATTTGAGAGCACACAGCCCACTCGTTGTGCAACTAAAGCACCATTCCACCATTTTCCTTTCAGCGCTGGAGTGGTGCTACTATTCTAAGGTCCCATACCATAGAATTATAATTACCTATTATAATTAGTAACTGTGATGCAGGTGTCACCTGACCTTGTGTCGTCTTCAGACTCTTACTCTTGGAAAGTAGGATCCCTCTATTAGATCCCTACTACTGTAATTCTTTCCTTACTTTCACTTTCATCTTTGACCAGCAGATGGCGGTGTCCGCTTGCAATTACTCAGCTAGGCATCAACTTCAATTGTACTCTTCTTCTCTCTTGTCCATTTCCTTACATTTGCACCCACAGAGCACATAGACCATTAGTGTGCCAGTGCACATGACTGATTTTAAACACAAACCTGTATGAAAATCCTAACTTGCACTATTCTGGTCCAATCTACAGACCAAACCGTACATTGGTAAGAACTGCATTTTGTGGCTGAGACTGCTGTCTGAACCAATGCATTGTCTAATATATATGGAGGTATTTTGAAAGCAGGACTCTAGATCACAGTCATCAGAATTAAGTTGCATTTACACTGAAAGATTATTGTGGCCAATCTCATTTCACAATAATCTTTAAGTGTAAACTGGCTGCCAAATGTTGATCACTTAATTGAAGAGCAATATGCCCATTCATTAGGTGACATTAACTTTTGTGCAGCTCAGAAGATAAGAACAATGGCCGCCTATGCGCACTGAGCAATCTCTTACAGATCGCTCACTTTGCATTGTTTACCATGGTTGGCCGACTGATGGTCAGGGGAGAGATCGATCTTGCTTGTCCAGTTTTGGACTGCCGATTGCAATGTACGCAATAAGTAGGCAATAAAAGTGTTGACCTCCCATGTCTTGAACAAATATATTTTATTACCACAGAACTGCAGGAACAACCTTTGATTGTCTCACTTCATGTGTGCAATATGTCCCCACAGAAAAAAGCCCTCTACTCACCAACCAGAATGTGGGAGGGCTGGGAGTCCATATTCGAGCAGACCAAAGAAAAGGTGGGAACTACTGTCTGCTCCTGAGTCCTTGAAAGCTGCCAGTCTCAGCCACCTCTTTCTGGGCTGGCTGTGTGCATCTATTGGTAATGCTCACCGTGTGGCTGCTGGTACAACATTCCTCCTCCACCTCCAGTAGGCATATATGCCCGAAAATCATGCATGACAGAGCAAATGTTTACTCTGTCAGCATCATTACTATGGCCCCGTCGGCGCATAAGCCCGAATCCTGTTTTGCAGGGGGGTTTGGACATAATCCCCGACAGGACCAAGGAGCAGGTAACAAGACACAATATCAAAGTACCCTTACATTGGTTTGGGGGAAACATGGTTACTGATATTTCTCTACAGTGCCTGAGGAGCCAGGTTTCTCTTGAAGTAATTCTGCATGTTGGTTGTGCTACTGTGAGCAGTCTGTATGACCTAAACGTGATACCTACAGCCTCTATAGACTTGTCTCCCATCAAGCACATCTGGTCACTGCCAGCGGATCTTAATGATTTGTGTGCACAAGTGCCTTCAGCTTGGCAGAACATTCCTCAGAGCAGCATTAACCCCTTAGCGACAGAGCCAGTTTGCAGCTTAATGACCGGGCCAATTTTTACAATTCTGACCACTGTCCCTTTATGAGGTTATAACTCTGGAATGCTTTAATGGATCCTGCTGATTCTGAGATTGTTTTTTCGTGACATATTGTACTTCATGTTAGTGGTAAAATTTCTTCGATAAGTCTTGTGTTTATTTATGAAAAAAACAGAAATATGGCAAAAAATTTTAAAATTTTGCAATTTTAAATTTTTATGCCCTTAAATCAGAGAGATGTGTCACATAAATTTCTTAATAAATAACATTTCCCACATGTCTACTTTACATCAGCACAATTTTGGATGCAAAATTTTTTTTTGTTAGGAAGTTATAAGGGTTAAAAGTTGACCAGCGATTTCTCATTTTTACAACAAAATTTACAAAGCCATTTTTTTTAGGGACCACATCATATTTAAAGTCATTTTGAGGGGTGTACATGACAGAAAATACCCAAAAGTGGCACCATTCTAAAAACTAGACCCCTCAAGGTGCTCAAAACCACATTCAAGAAGTTTATTAACCTTTTAAGTGCTTCACAGGAACGAAAGCAATGTGGATGGAAAAAATTAACATTTAACTTTTTTTTGGAAAAAAATTACTTCAGAACCAATTTTTTTTATTTTCACAAGTGTTCAAAGAGAAAATCAACCACAAAATGTGTTGTACAATTTCTCCTGAATACGCCGATACCCCATATGTGGGGGTAAACCCCTTTTTCAGTACACGGCAGAGCTCGCAAGGGATGGAGCACCGTTTGACTTTTTCAACGCAGAATTGGCTGGAATTAAGATCGGATGCCATGTTGCGTTCGGAGAGCCCTTAATGTGCCTAAACAGTGGAAAACTCCAACAAGTGACCCCATTTTGGAAACTAGACCCATTAAGGAACTTATCTAGATGTGTGGTGAGCACTTTGAACCTTCAAGTGCTTCACAGAAGTTTATAACGTAGAGCCGTGAAAATAAGAAATCCATTTTTTTTTCCACAAAAATGATCTTTTCACCCCCAAATTTTTATTTTTACAAGGGTAACAGGAGAAATCATACCCCCACAGTTATTATGCGATTTGTCCTGAGTACGCTGATACCCCATATGTGGGGAGGAACCACTGTTTGGGCGCATGGGAGAGCTCGGAAGGGAAGGATTGCCATTTTGTAATGCAGACTTTGATGGAATGGTCTGCGGGCATCATGTTGCGTTTGCAGAGCCCCTGATGGGCCTAAACAGTGGAAACCCCCCACAAGTGACCCCATTTTGGAAATTAGACCCCCTAAGGAACTTATCTAGATGTGTGGTGAGCACTTTGAACCCCCAAGCGCGTCACAGAAGTTTATAAACGCAGAGCCGTGAAAATAAAAAGTCTTTTTTATTTCCACAAAAGTGATTTTTTAGACCCCAATTTTTAGACCCCCAAAGTTGGTAAATAGTGGAAACCCCTCAATTCTTGCTCCAACCCTAACCCCAACACACCCCTAACCCTAATCCCAACCCTAATCCCTAATCCTAACCCTAATCCTAGTTCGCCCTAACCCTAGCCCAACCCTAGCCCTAACCCTAGCCCAACCCTAACCCTTAACCCTAGCCCAACCCTAACCCTTAACCCTAGCCCAACCCTAACCCTAGC
Organism: Dendrobates tinctorius; assembly: GCF_039654945.1. Taxonomy (NCBI): domain Eukaryota; kingdom Metazoa; phylum Chordata; class Amphibia; order Anura; family Dendrobatidae; genus Dendrobates; species Dendrobates tinctorius. The sequence goes on from NW_027361730.1 coordinate 40,156,733, forward strand.
CCAACCCCAACCCTAGCCCAACCCTAACCCTAGCCCTAACCCTAGCCTAACCCTAGCCTAACCCTAACCCTAGCCTAACCCTAACCCTAACCCTAGCCTAACCCTAACCCTAGCCTAACCCTAGCCTAACCCTAACCCTAGCCTAACCCTAACCCTAGCCTAACCCTAACCCTAACCCTAGCCTAACCCTAGCCTAACCCTAGCCTAACCCTAACCCTAGCCTAACCCTAACCCTAACCCTAGCCTAACCCTAACCCTAGCCTAACCCTAGCCCTAGCCTAACCCTAACCCTAGCCTAACCCTAGCCTAACCCTAACCCTAGCCTAACCCTAACCCTAACCTAACCCTAACCCTAACCCTAGCCTAACCCTAACCCTAGCCTAACCCTAACCCTAACCCTAGCCTAACCCTAACCCTAACCCTTATGGAAAACTGAAAAAAAAATATTTTTTTTATTTCATTATGTGTGCCTATATAAGGGGGTGATAAACGGGGGGGTTATGTACTATTTTTATTATTTTGATCACTATGATCGTTTATCATAGTGATCAAAATAATGAATGGAATCTGCCAGCCGGAGCCAGCAGATTTCCGGCGGGCGCACTGCGCATGCGCCCGCCATTTTGAAGATGGCGGCGCCCATCGGATGACGCCGGCGGGCGCGGGACCACCGGGAGGGGACGGAGGACAAGGGAGAGGTACCGGGAGGGGACCGGGGGGGATCGGGGACCCTATTTCTCTATCCTCTGATGTGCGATCACATCAGAGGAAAGAGAAATTAAATGTAAAATCGCGGCTTTTTTTCTTTTTTTCCGGTCGCCGTTATAGGGTTAATAACGGCGATCGCAAAAGCGGGGGTCGGTAAAAACCGACCGATTCATGTTCTCTGGGGTCTCGGCTACCCCTGGCAGCTGAGACCCCGGAGAAAATCCGACACTGGGGGGCGCTATTCACTTAAATCACAGCGCCGTGAATTAACGGCGCTGTGGTTTAAGTACCCTTAATTACCGTCGTTAAAAGGCGTATCGGCGGTCGTTAAGGGGTTAATAACCTCACTGATAACAGCCATGGTATGTAAGTGTGTGTATATCTGCACGTGGCACTCATACCTGATATAGAATAAATCAATATGTTTTGAAAATGTTGTTTCTATTTTGCTTCCTTTCCTTATTTGTGTTGCGATTTCAGTGTTGTGACATGCATGAACATACATGTTAAATTGCTGTTGCTGTGTGCACACACTGCAGATTCTGCTGCGGATCCTCAGCAGATTTGGTCCGGCGGATCCCCAGCAGTTTCTGCTGCGGTGTACAGTACCATTAAAATCAATGCAAAATGAAAACCGCTGTGCAGACAGTACAGACTTTTCCACGCGGATTTGCTGCGGTTTCCAAACCGCAGCATGTCAATTCTTTGTGCGGATTCCGCTGCGGTTTGGCACCTGCTCCATGGCAGGTGTCAAACCGCAGGGAAAACCCACAGGCTAAACCACAGAGAAAATGCAGATAAACCGCAGGTCTTTTGACCTGCGGTTTTTGACAAATCGGCGCGGAAAGATCCGCAGGATAATCCGCAGCGTGTGCACACAGCCTTAGCCATATGCAGGGAAATTGAATCAGAGAACTGATTGATAATTGATAATTTCCCTAAAATTATTTAGAGTTGTCTGTATGTTGTAGCCTTTTTTTCTATTTTGTGGCTGTTCTTTACTTTAATAGGAGCTGAGCTGCTGTAACAGAAAATGTCAACTACAGTCTATAATGCTGCACTATCCTGGCACTGTATACCGTGTACATACAGGTATAGTGTGAACTGCAGCAGTGAAATTGACAGGTGCCAGTTCCTCACCAATCTGATACAGATGATTTATCCTAAGGTTACCGATATATGTATGGGACAATTACTTTAAGTTCTGCTAACAATATAAAATGTATTATTATTATTTATTATTATAGCACCATTTATTCCATAGTGCTTTACATGTGAGGAGGGGTATACATAATAAAAATAAGTACAGTATTCTTAAACAGTACAAGTCACGACTGGTACAGTAGGAGAGAGGATCCTGCCCATGAGGGCTCACAATCTACAAGGAATGGGTGAGGATACAGTTGGTGAGGGTAGAGCTGGTCGTGCAGCGGTTTTGTGGATCAGTGGTTACTGCAGGTTGTAGGCTGGTCGGAAGAGGTAGGTCTTCAGGCTCTTTTTGAAGGTTTCGATGGTAGGCAAGAGTCTGATATCTTGTGGTAGAGAGTTCCAGAGTAGGGGGGATGTGCGGGAGAAATCTTGTATGCGATTGTGGGAAGAGGAGATAAGTGGGGAGTAGAGAAGGAGATCTTGTGAAGATCGGAGGTTGCAAACAGGTAAGTACCGGGAGACAAGGTCACAGATGTAAGGAGGACATAGGTTGTGGATGGCTTTGTATTTCATGGTTAGGGTTTTGAACTGGAGTCTTTGGGTAATGGGGAGCCAGTGCAGGGATTGACAGAGGGGAGAGGCCAGGTTATAGTGTGGGGACTGGTGGATTAGTCAGGCAGCAGAGTTTAGAATAGGTTGGAGGGGCACGAGAGTGTTAGAGGGGAGGCCACAGAGCAGGAGGTTGCAGTAGTCAGGGCGGGAGATGATGAGGGCACGGACTAGGGTTTTTGCAGATTCTTGGCTGAGGAATGTACGGATCCAGGAAATATTTTTGAGCTGAAGTCTGCAAGAAGTGGAAAGGGCTTGGATATGTGGTTTGAAAGAGAGATCAGTTTCAAGGAAAACCCTGAGGCAGCGAGCTTGTGCGACTGGGGAGTGTGAGCAGCCTTTTACTTTAATGGATAGATCCGTTGTGGGGGTCGAGTGAGATGTATGAGGGAATCCTGTCATAAGGGACAATCAGAATACTTACAATCATTTATACCATAGGGAGTAAGTTGCCATCCTAAGTGTTTCTCACCGACTTGTCTGATTCTCCTCTACTAAATGTTTATGGAGAGGGCTGGTAAAAAGCCATCTTTTCTGTGTGGTCTGGTTTATGGACCTGATTTATCATTAGTGATGCATGTGGCCTCCATTTTCTAATTAGTAATTGGTAGATGTAACCTCTATTTGCTAATATTAACAAGCCCCTAACACCTACTAGATAGCTAAGGGTAAGTAGTTGACATCACCACCTTTTCCTTATAGTTTGGTGCTGTGTGATGATTTCATTCACTTTTCTTTTTTTTCTTCACAGTTTGTTTAATTTGGATTATATCTATGTTTGACTTTTATAACTATTATTATTGGGTAATTATTATTAAGCTTTGGTATCTTACTATTGCCATTGTTGGCTTTGCTAGTGATCTACTAACAGGTAAATCTAATACTAACAATTCCTTTCTTCTTCATCTGGCTATCTCTGCAGCATTTGACATTTAGCATCAATAACTCGTTCTCACTGTGCTCTGCTCTATTGGTGTAAGAAAAGTCAATATTAGGGTCAGTCTAGTATCTACATGGTTAATGTTGTACATAAAGTACATTGTATTTCTTGCTGGTTTGAGCTAGATTTTAATTTGTGGACAATGAAGTTGTAAACCCTATCTTCAGAATAGTGCTAGACCTGCCTTCCTTGTGCTACATGCTGTATGAAATGCTGCACCTTATCCGTGCACTTACTCCATGGGTGAGCTGGTTTTTCTCCCTGATTAAGTAACTTTGCACAAATGACTAAAATCTTTAAACTTGTATTGCAGGAATGGCAGGAACAAATGTCAAAGGGGGTTATTTCATTGCGTACAAAGTGTCATTCCTGACACCTAGGCTGTTTAGTACAAGCATAGACTTAGTTACCAATTTGGGTAGTCCCCATTTCCTGTAATAAGTGAGCTGCAAGAAAATGAACTATTTAATATTGAATTTGTTTGCCCCCCTATTAGCTTACTGTTTAGTTACATTGATTTACCTATTGAAAATGTAAACCATCCTAGAAATTTGAGCCTGGGACAAGGATTATAAAAAGACTGAACAACTGAAAGGCATTCACATGCCAAGGCTCATTCAAGTCTGAGTGTGTTCCATCATTCTCCTACCCTAAGTGAACAGAACAATTACTATAAGTTAGTGCTCATGCAGACGTCCGTTGATTTCGGTCCGATCTCGGACCGCAATGCATGGACTGTCCGTATCTCTTCTGACCCAAGCGTGACAGCTTCATATATTTCTCTGAAATATAGAAATATACTTCATAGACTACTACTACTATAAAATACCAATTAATATTCACTGTCTCTAAAATCATGTTATCTCCAAAACCTAAACTTCTTGTTTCATCCTGCCTCTACTCTACTTAATCCTGATATTTCCATTTCTCCTAGGCAGCATGCCCACCGTCTTGGGATTATATTTAACTCAGGACCGTCCTTTACTCCCTATATCCAATCACTCACTCATTCATGTCTTTTACACCTCAAAAATATCTCCAGAATCTGACCTTTTGTTATCTTTTAAACTACAAAAACTCTTACTGTTGCTCTGTTTCTCCTACTCTTGACAAAACACTACTAATCAGTCTACCTCTCACCAAACTCTCCCCTCTCCAATGCATCCAAAATGCAGAAGCTAGTCTCTTTATTCTCTCCATGTGTTACACTGATGCCTTCACCCTGTTCCAGTCATTGCAGTGGTTGCCAATCCACTACAGAATGCAATGTAAACTTATCACACTCACCCACAAAGCTTTCCACAGTACTGCACCTTCTCACAGCTCTGTTTGCCATGCTATTCACAGTCTCTTTTCTGAGAATGATCTAAGATGAATATTTTTCATAATATGAACCTACCACTACCATCTCCAAGACTTTTCTCATTCTGCACCAGTTCTCTGGAATGCACTATCCCAAACAGTCCGCATAATTCTGAGTGTCCAGAATTATGAACATGCATTTAAAACACATTATTTTAAGATGGCATATTACATCACCTCACTAATCTAACTTTTCTCAGTTTACCTCTCCCTCCATTTTTTCATAATCTATCTTTTCTATCTATATGCAGAAGTATCTAAACAAATGCAAATAACAGCTGGCAACCAATTCATGCAGGTTTACATGAACATAATTGTTTAAGAAAAGATGGTAGGACCATACACTCCAAGCACTTTTTACTTTTTGTGCCACCCCTGTTTTTTCATAGATGGTAAGCTCTTCAAGCAGGATCCTCTATCGTATTGTATGCATTGTTGAATTATGTTTTACTTTGTTATGACTGACATCGTCTGAATTGTAAAGTGCGAACATGTTGTCTGTCTATTATTACTATCATCAGGTCTTCCTAGCTTACATTAAGTCTGAATATGTCCTAAGACCATTTTAATCAATCCTACCTGTCCACACAGCAGTAAGTTTCAAATGATAAAGAATTAAAGTAATCAGAAAGATTATTATTATTATTATTTATTGTTATAGCGCCATTTATTCCATGGCGCTTTACATGTAAGGAGGGGTATACATAAAAACAAGTACAATAATCTTAAACAATACAAGTCATAACTGGTACAGGAGGAGAGAGGACCCTGCCCGCGAGGGCTCACAATCTACAAGGGATGGGTGATAATACAGTAGGCGAGGGTAGAGCTGGTCGTGCAGCGGTTTGGTCGATCGGTGGTTACTGCAGGTTGCAGGCTTGTCGGAAGAGGTGGGTCTTCAGGCTCTTTTTGAAGGTTTCAATGGTAGGTGAGAGTCTGATATGTTGTGGTAGAGAGTTCCAGAGTAGGGGTGATGCGTGAGAGAAATCTTGTATGCGATTGTGGGAAGAGGAGATAAGAGGGGAGTAGAGAAGGAGATCTTGTGAGGATCGGAGGTTGCGTGCGGGAAAGTACCGGGAGACGAGGTCACAGATGTATGGAGGAGACAGGTTGTGGATTGCTTTGTATGTCATGGTTAGGGTTTTGTAATGGAGTCTCTGGGCAATTGGGAGCCAGTGAAGGGATTGACAGAGGGGAGAAGCTGGGGAATAGCGGGGGGACAGGTGGATTAGTCGGGCAGCAGAGTTTAGAATAGATTGGAGGAGTGCGAGAGTGTTTGAGGGGAGGCCACAGAGCAGGAGGTTGCAGTAGTCAAGGCGAGAGATGATGAGGGCATGGACTAGGGTTTTTGCAGATTCTTGGGTGAGGAATGAACGGATTCATGAAATATTTTTGAGTTGAAGTCGGCAGGAAGTGGAAAGGGCTTGGATATGTGGTTTGAAGGAGAGATCAGCGTCAAGGATTACTCCGAGACAGCGAGCTTGTGGGACTGGGGAGAGTGGGCAGTCATTTACTGTAATTGATAGGTTCGTAGGGGGGGCCACGTGAGATGTGGGAAAGATGATGAATTCTGTTTTGTCCATGTTGAGTTTCAGAAATCTAGCGGAGAAGAAGGATGAAATAGTGGACAGACATTGAGGGATTCTGGTTAGTAGGGAGGTGATATCTGGTCCAGAGATGTAGATCTGTGTGTCATCAGCGTAGAGATGATACTGAAACCCATGAGATTCTATGAGCTGTCCCAGGCCAAAGGTGTAAATAGAGAACAGCAGGGGCCCAAGGACTGAACCTTGTGGGACTCCGACAGATAGGGGGCGAGGTGAGGAGGTGGTGTGTGAGTGGGAGACGCTGAATGTCCGGTCTGTTAGGTATGATGAGATCCAGGATAGGGCCAAGTCTGTGATGCCGAGGGATGAGAGGGTCTGTAATAATAGGGAATGGTCCACTGTGTCAAAGGCAGCCGACAGGTCCAGGAGGAGGAGGACAGAGTAGTGTCGCTTGCTCTTGATTCCATTTCTTAACCAGATGTTTATATACGGATAATGTCATTACCGCTGAACTTGAGCCAAGCAAAAATAGTGGTATGGGCTCAGCCTAGACATAAGGTGCCTTGTGACTCTTCTCTTTTGTATTGTGTAATGAGGATTACCTGTTGTATTTAATTGTATCCTTAGGGCCCCGTCACACATAGCGATCTCGCTAGCGAGATCGCTGCTGAGTCACAAGTTTTGTGATGTAACAGCGATCTCACCAGCTAGATCGCTGTGTGTGACAGCGATCAGCGACCGGCCCCCCTGCCGGTATTGCTGATCGCTGTTGGAAAGCCCTGGACATTTTTTTGGTCGCCGGTCCCCCTCTGGCCAGCACGCATCGCTGCGTGTGACAGGCGGGAGACCAGCGATCATCTGGTAACTAAGGTAAACGCAGGGTTTCTAAGCACGGCGCTGTGCTTAGAAACCCTCTGTGTACCTTAGTTACCAGCGCGCTGATGCAGGGAGCTGGTAACTAAGGTACACATCGGGTTTCTAAGTGACGCACGTCCCTTAGAAACCCTCTGTGTACCCTAGTTACCAGCTCCCTGCATCAGCGCGCTGGTAACTAAGTACACAGCGACGCCGCGCTCTGGGCGTCGCTGGTCCTGATCGCTGGTGAAGCTGTCTGTTTGACAGCTCACCAGCGATCATGTAGCGACTCACCAGCGATCCTGACACGTTGATATCGTTGTCGGGATCGCTGGTGAGTCGCTATGTGTGACGGGGCCCTTAGACATAACTTAGTGTCCTGACAATGGTTTGTGTTCATTTATCCCTCCTTTGTAGTGCTGATGCCACTATATGACTCATGGCTCTATTACAATGAGTGATAATACTGTTTACACAATGGTACAAATATTATTAGACACTATAGATTTTGTTTCCTGTCTTTTGTTCTATTACAGCTTGTGTAGTGAGATTTCACTTTATTAGAAGCTAAGTTTCTATTACAATAAACACAAAAGACAGATACAATAGATTATCACAGAAGGAGGCAATATAAAAAGATATGTCATGAAAACCACCCTATCTTCTACACAGTGACTTCGTTATGACAGTAAAGCGGGACTCTGCTACTCACATTCGCTGGTCCATTGACCTATCACAATAGACTGACAATGAACTAAGCGCACCTCACAGCCAGTTCAAACATCCACACCACACTTCTTGCTACCACCACTCTCTGTTTTGTTAGGGTAGCGAGATGTCTTTGCCTGGGCAACCAGTCTATCTTAGGGCAATTATCTTTTATATTTTTAGCAGTTTTTTTTTACTAGTGAAGAAAATACACAGAGAAAGTTTGGTCTTCCTGGAACCGCTGGCTTCCCAGTAATTTAATCATCTACTCGCAAAAAAGACTGCCAGGTGTCCAAAGATATAAGATTATTTATTGATCTAATCCATAATGCAATCCATACAAAGATCCATTTTGATACAGGAAAGATGTATATCTTTGTACCCTGTTAGCCAGTAGATAGAAGAATATTTAGAATTGAGAGTCCTCAGTGGTTGATACCTTTTAATGGCTAACTGAAAAGATGGCAACACATTGCAACCTTTGGAGACTACTCAGGTCTCTTCATCAGGCATAGACTAATACAAAATCTGAAGAGTCACATATTTATACACAACACAGCACAGAAAAAATGCAATAGATGAGACAAGTGACGTGAAGCAGAACTATCATTATGGGAGAGGCAGAAGCATAAATATTGGACCAGTTCATAGATAAGGAGTCTGGATGTTTTATTGCCCTCTGATTGGGGTCTCCTAATGTGTTGTGATGCCCCGACAAGGTCTTAGGAGAAAATTCCTTAATTGATGTAAAAATACATAAATCCATGGGACACATTCATTCCAGCATTGAGAGTACAAGCTCATGATGACCTTTGACACTCTGCATGCTGGAATAAATGTGTCACATGGATTTATGTCTTTTTATATCAATTAAGGAATTTGCTCCTAAGACTTTGTGGAGGCATCACAACACATTAGGAGACCCCAATCAGAGGACAATAAAACATCCAGACTCCTTATCTATGAACTGGTCCAATATTTATGTTTTTCCCTCTCCCATAATGATAGTCCTGCTACACGTCACGTGTCTTATCTATTGCATTTTTTCTGTGCTAACTGTCATATGATCGCGGGTCACCGATGGGTTGGCATGACAACCAGAGGTCTCTTGGAGGCCTCTTTCGTTGTCACTGCTGGATTGCTATGTACACTGCCCCATGATCGGCGCTCATAGCAAGTGAGGTATTCTGCTACAGGTGATCTTATCATCGCCTGTATGTAGCAGAGCCGATTGGGTTATGGAAGCTTCTAATCTCCCATGGAGACCATTGAAGCATGCCAAAAGTAAAAAAAAATGTTTTTAAAAATATTAAAAGAAAAATTATAAAAGTTTAAATCACCCCTCTTTCACCCCATTCAAAATAAAACAATACAAAAAAATCAAACATACGCATATTTGGTATTGCCACGTTCAGAATTGCCTGATCTGTCAATAAAAAAAGGATTAACCTGATCGCTACACGGCGTAGAGAGAAAAAACTCAAAACGTCTGAATTACTTTTTTTTTTTTTTTTTGGTCGCCTCGACATTGAATTAAAATGCATTAACAGGTGATCAAAAGATCGTATCTGCAACAAAATGGTATCAATTAAAACATCATCTCATCAAGCAATAAAAAGCCCTCACTCAACCCTAGATCACGAAAAATGGAGATGCTATGGGTCTCGGAAAGTGGCACAATTTTTTTTAGCAAACTTTGGATTTTTTTTCACAACTTAAATAAAAAAGAACCTAGACATGTTTGGTGTCTATGAACTCGTAATGACCTGGAGAATCATAATGGCAGGTCAGTCTTAGCATTTGGTGAACATGGTAAGAAAAATCCAAAAAACCTTTGTGGAATTGCACTTTTTTTTGAAATTTCACTGAAATTGGAATTTTTTTTCCCGTTTTGAGTACACAATATGGTAAAACCAATGGTGTCATTCAAAAGTACAAGTTGTCCCGCATAAAACAAGCCCTCACATTGCACATATTGACAGAAAAATAAAAAAGTTATGGCTCTGGGAAAAAGGGGAGCGAAAAACAGAAACGCAAAAATGAAAATGGGCTGTGGCGAGAAGGAGTTAAACCACCGTTTAGCAGCAAACATGTTGCAGTTCAGCAGTTGTTTAATGGCTTTTGACTGTTATAAATGCAGCTTAATTCTATAAGTCCGGGGTCACACTAACTGACGTAAAATACGGCCCGTAGTTTACAGGCGTAATACGGATGAATGACCCCTAAATAGTGCTCCGTATGTCATCCGTAAGCAAGGTGTGGTCGCGTATTTTGCGCATGTAAGCATCCGTATGTAATCCGTATGCCATCTGTATGCTGAGATTTTCTCGCCGGCTTGCAAAATGGACATATAATGGAGCCCTATGACAGGTTTTATAACACAAAAGAAAGAATAGATATAGACACATAGAATACATATATATGTGTATATATATATATATATATACACATGTCATTGAGACACATATATATATATATATATATTTATATTTCACAGAGTTCTTCATAGCAGAATAGCCGCTAATTAAATTGCCGGCTTTTGTGAAATCATTCCTCAACCCGACATGAAATGACACATGGTTTACATACAGTAAACCATTTCATTTCATGTTTTGTTTTGTATGTCTTTCATTAGTTATTAAATGAGGGTTGATGTGTAAAATTTGGGAGGTGTAAGTGTTAATTTAAGGGGTTAATTCATTGTAAAAAAATGTGTGGACTCCCGCGGTAATTTGTCAATGCGGGAGCCCACACATTTTTTTACAATGAATTAACCCCTTAAATTAACACCTACACCTCCCAAATTTTACACATCAACCCTCATCTAATAACTAATGAAAGACATACAAAACAAAACATGAAATGAAATGGTTTACTGTATGTAAACCATGTGTCATTTCATGTCGGGTTGAGGAATGATTTCACAAAAGCCGGCAATTGAATTAGCGGCTATTCTGCTATGAAGAACTCTGTGAAATATAAATATATATATATATGTGTCTCAATGACATATATATGTATTCTATGTATTTATATCTATTCTTTCTTTATTAAACCTGTCAGTGTGATTTTACTGTATAGCGCACTGAATTGCCGGCTTTTCTAAAGGACACCGGGTGCATATTTCTCGCAAGTCACACATCTGGTCCGTGTGTAATGCGTATTTTTAGCGCACCCATAGCCTTGCATTGGCGTACTACGGGCGAATCGTAGAATACAGACGAGAAATATACGGCTGATGGGAGCTGCCCCATAGAGAATCATTGGTCCGTGTCTAATGCGTGCTTTTAGCGCCTCTCACTCGTCCGTATTCCTCGCCAGTGTGACCCCGGCCTTAAAGTCAGCGCAGTTTAGATAAACACTTTTCTGCTAGCAACTTGTAATATATGTTTTCTCCACTAGTGGGTGCTGGAAACCCTATTGAGAGGTCTCTGCTCTGCATTTTTCACTGTTCAATTACTTGACCTTAGTACCCCAAGAATGGCCTATAGAAATGTCTCAATTACTTCCTCATGGATTTCGAGTATTTCCTTTGGCAGTCACTGAGCAGGAGAGTAGATCGTCCATTTAGAATAGGTTCCATTTCCATGACAATATGTAAGGCCTTGTACACAGACAGTGTGTTTGAGGGTTTATCGATTTTAAGCCTAAACTTTGACAAAGAACGTTGGACTACGTTTGAAACGCATCACTTTTTTTCTCACTATTTTGGATGAAATTATACCATTTAATATGGAATAAAAGTGACGCTTTTGCCAGGAGCTGGAATAGCGCCTTTTAAAAATTTTTTCTCTATAGAGGAAAAATGTTTCATTCACTATCTCCATCCATCCCTCACTCCCTCAAGATGGTTAGACCATCATTGTAAATACACCCCTGTACTTTGTATCTTCCCACCTCATTGTAGATTGTAAGCTCTCACGAGCAGGGTCGTCTTATTTCGCTTTAATTACTGTATTGTTAACGTTGTTACTTATGACTTGTGTTTTAGCGCTGCGGAAAATGTTGGCACTATATAATTAAAGATTATTGTTATTATTATTATTATTATTAAATGTTTACTTTTCTGTTAGGTTTCTAACCAAGTTCAGTGTTTAACAAATGCAAAAGTTGCCTGAAACTGTGCTTTGTTCATTCAGTATACTTTTACCTCAATATTTGCATGTGTTTCAAGGCACACGTAAACTTGGAATCAATCATGCCTCCTCACGTTTTCTGGCATTTTTTATTGCTTTTGTTTTTTTTTCTTTAACCCCTTCACCCCCAAGGGTGGTTTGCACGTTCATGACCGGGCCAATTTTTACAATTCTGACCACTGTACCTTTATGAGGTCATAACTCTAGAACGCTTCTATGGATCCCGGTGATTCTGACATTGTTTTCTCGTGACATATTGTACTTCATGTTAGTGGTAAAATTTCATTCAAATAACTTGCATTTATTTGTGAAAAAAACGGAAATTTGGCAAAAATTTTGAAAATTTGGCAATTTTCCAACTTTGAATTTTTATGCCCTTAAATCACAGAGATACGGCACACAAAAAACTTGATAACTAACATTTCCCACATGTTTACTTTACATCAGCACAATTTTGGAACCAAAATTTTTTTTTGTTAGGAAGTTATAAGGGTTAAAAGTTGACCAGCGATTTCTCATTTTTACAACACCATTTTATTTTTAGGACCACATCACATTTGAGGCCACTTTGAGGGGTCTATATGATAGAAAATACCCAAAAGTGACACCATTCTAAAAACTGCACCCCTTAAGGTGCTCAAAACCACATTCAAGAAGTTTATTAACCCTTTAGGTGCGTCACAGGAATTTTTTTGAATATTTAAAAAAAAATGAACATCTAACTTTTTTTCACAAAAAAAATACTTCAGGTTCAATTTTTTTATTTTACCAAGGGTAACAGGAGAAATTGGACTGCAAAAGTTATTGTGCAATTTGTCCTGAGTACGCTGATACCTGATTTGTGGGGGGGAACGACTGTTTCGGTGCATGGCAGAGCTCAGAATGGAAGGAGCGCCGTTTGACTTTTTCAATGCAAAATTGGCTGGAATTCAGATCGGATGCCATGTCACGTTTGGAGAGTCCCTGATGTACCTAAACAGTGGAAACCCCCTACAAGTGACCCCATTTTGGAAACTAGACCCCCCAAGGAACTTATCTAGATATGTGGTGAGAACTTTGAACCCACAAGGGCTTTACAGAAGTTTATAACATACAGCGGTACAATTAAAAAATCATATTTTTTCCACAAAAATGATCTTTTCACCCCAATTTTTATCTTCCCAAGGGTAACAGGACCCTAAAAGTTATTGTGCAATTTGTCCTGAGTATGCTAATACCCCACATGTGGGGGTAAACCACTATTTGGGCGCATGGCAGAGCTCGGAAGGGAAGCAGCACCATTTGACGTTTTTGGCTGGAATTGAGATCGGACATCATGTCGCGATTGGAAAACCCTGATGTACCTAAACAGTGGAAACCCCCCACAAATGACACCATTTTGGAAACTAGACCCCCTAAGGAACTTATCTAGATGTGTGGTGAGAACTTTGAACCCCCAAGGGCTTCACAGAAGTTTATAACATAAAGCCGTACAATTAAAAAAATCATATTTTTTCCACAAAAATTATCTTTTCACCCTCAATTCTTATTTTTCCAAGGGTAACAGCACCCTAAAAGTTATTGTGCAATTTGTCCTGAGTACGCTGATACCCCACATGTGGGGGTAAACCACTATTTGGGCGCATGGCAGAGCTCGGAAGGGAAGCAGCGCCATTTGACGTTTTTGGCTGGAATTGAGATCGGACACCATGTCGCGATTGGAAAACCCCTGATGTACCTAAACAGTGGAATCCCCCCACAAATGACACCATTTTGGAAACTAGACCCCCTAAGGAACTTATCTAGATGTGTGGTGAGCACTTTGAACCCCCCAGTGCTTCACAGAAGTTTATAACGCCCGGGCGTGAAAATAAAAAATTCGTATTTTTTCCACAAACATGATCTTTTAGTCACCATTTTTTTTATTTTCCCAAGGGTAACAGGAGAAATTGGACCCCAAAAGTTGTTGTCCAATTTGTCCTGAGTATGCTGATACCCCATATGTGGGAGAAAACTACTGTATGGGCACATGTTGGGGATAGGAAGGGAAGTAGTGACGTTTTGGAATCCAGACATTGATGGAATGGTCTGCGGGTGTCATGTTGCCTTTGGAGAGCCCCTAATGTACCTAAACAGTGGAAACTCCCCACAAATGACCCCATTTTGAAAACTAGACCACCTAAGGAACTTATCTAGATGTGAGGTGAGCACTTTGAACCCCCAAGGGCTTCACAGAAGTTTATAATGCCAGGGCATGAAAATAAAAAAATCGTATTTTTTCCACAAACATGATCTTTTAGTCACCATTTTTTTTATTTTCCCAAGGGTAACAGGAGAAATTGGACCCCAAAAGTTGTTGTCCAATTTGTCCTGAGTATGCTGATACCCCATATGTGGGAGAAAACTACTGTATGGGCACACGTCGGGGATCGGAAGGGAAGTAGTGACGTTTTGGAATCCAGACATTGATGGAATGGTCATGTTGCCTTTGGAGAGCCCCTAATGTACCTAAACAGTGGAAACTCCCCACAAATGACCCCATTTTGAAAACTAGACCCCCTAAGGAACTTATCTAGATGTGAGGTGAGCACTTTGAACCCCCAAGGGCTTCACAGAAGTTTATAATGCCAGGGCATGAAAATAAAAAAATCGTATTTTTTCCACAAACATGATCAATTATTCCCCAATTTTTTTTTTTCCCAAGGGTAACAGGAGAAATTGAACCCCAAAAGTTGTTGTCCAATTTGTCCTGAGTAAGCTGACACCCCATATGTGGGAGAAAACTACTGTATGGACACACGTCAGGGCTCGGAAGGGAAGTAGTGACGTTTTGGAATGCAGACATTGATGGAATGGTCTGCGGGTGTCATGTTGCCTTTGGAGAGCCCCTAATGTACCTAAACAGTGGAAACCCCCCACAAATGACCCCATTTTGAAAACTAGACCCCCTAACGAACTTATCTAGATGTGAGGCGAGAACTTTGAACCCCCAAGGGCTTCACAGAAGTTTATAATGCCAGGGCATGAAAATAAAAAAATTGTATTTTTTCCACAAACATGATCAATTAGTCCCCAATTTTTTTTATTTTCCCAAGGATAACAGGAGAAATTGAACCCCAAAAGTTGTTGTCCAATTTGTCCTGAGTACGCTGACACCCCATATGTGGGAGAAAACTACTGTATGGACACACGTCAGGGCTCGGAAGGGAAGTAGTGACGTTTTGGAATGCAGACTTTGATGGAATGGTCTGCGGGTGTCATGTTGCCTTTGGAGAGCCCCTAATGTACCTAAACAGTGGAAACACCCATAAATGACCCCATTTTGGAAACGAGAACCCCTAAGGAACTTATCTAGATGTGTGGTGAGCACTTTGAACCCCCAAGGGCTTCACAGAAGTTTATAATGCCCGGGCATGAAAATAAAAAAATCGTATTTTTTCCACAAACATGATCAATTAGTCCCCAATTTTTTCATTTTCCCAAGGGTAACAGGAGAAATTGGACCGCAAAAGTTGTTGTCCAATTTGTCCTGAGTACGCTGACACCCCATATGTGGGAGAAAACTACTGTATGGACACACGTCGGGGCTCGGAAGGGAAGCAGTGCCATTTTGGAATGCAGACTTTGATGGAATGGTCTGCGGGTGTCATGTGCGTTTGGAGAGCCCCTGATGTACCTAAACTATTAAAACTCCCAACAAGTGACCCCATTTTGGACACTAGACCCCCCCATGGAACTTATCTAGATGTGTGGTGAGCACTTTGAACCCCCAAGTGCTTCACAGAAGTTTATAACGCTCGGACGTGAAAATAAAAAAATCATTTTTTTCCACAAAAATGATATTTTTGCCCCCAATTTTTTATTTTCCTAAGGGTAACAGGAGAAATTGGACCCAAAAAATTGTTTTGCAATTTGTCCTGAGTAGGCTGATACCCTACATGTGGGGGTAAAACACTGTTTGGGCGCATGGCAGAGCTTGGAAGGGAAGGAGCACCATATGACTTTTTCACCTCAGAATTGGCTGGAATTGAGATCAGACGCAATGTTGCATTTGGAGAGCCCCTGATGTGCCCAAACAGTGGAAACCCCCAATTCTAACTCCAACTCGAACCCCAACACACCCCTAACCCTAATCTCAGCCCTAACCCAAGCCCTAACCCTAGCCCTAGCCCTAACCCTAACCCTAGCCCTAACCCTAGCCCTAATGGAAAAATGGAAATAAATGCATTTTTTTTATTTTATTATTTTTCCCTAACTAAGGGGGTGATAACGGGGGGTTTGATTTACTATTTATGGCGGTTTTTATTTTTGGCAGCTGTCGCACGCTAAAAGACGCTTTTTATTGTAAAAATAGTTTTTGCATCACCACATATTGAGAGCTATAATTTTTCCGTATTTTGACCCACTGAGTCATGTGAGGTCTTATTTTTTGCGGGACGAGTTGACGTTTTTATTGGTACCATTTTCGGGCACGTCACATTTTTTGATCGCTTTTTATTCCAATTTTTGGGACGCAGAATGAACAAAAACCAGCGTTTCATGAATTTCTTTTGGGGGAGTGCGTTTACACCGTTCCACGTGCGGTAAAATTGATAAAGCGGTTTTATTCTTCGGGTCAGTATGGTTACAGCGATACCTCATTTAGGTCTTTTTTTATGTTTTGTCGGTTTTATGCAATGAAAACTATTTTATATAAAAAATAATTATTTTTGCATCGCTTTATTCTGCGAGCTATAACTTTTTTATTTTTTCGCTGATGATGCTGTGTGGCAGCTCGTTTTTTGCGGGACAAGATGACGTTTTCAGCGGTACCACGGATATTTATATGCGTCTTTTTGATCGCGCGTTATTACACTTTTTGTTTGGCGGTATGATAATAAATCATTATTTTTTGCTTCGTTTTTTATTTTTAATTTTTTAGAGGTTTGCTACAGGGGTTAACTAATGGGACAGTTTTATAGGGCGGGCTGTTACGGACGCGGCGATACCTAATATGTGTACTTTTATTGTTTTGGGTTTTTTTTTATTTTCAAAAAATGAATTTATTGGGGAATATTTTTTTTTTTTTTTACTAATTTATTTGGCGATTTTTTTTAAATTATTTTTACACTTTTTTTTAATTTTTTTTTTACTTTATTACATAGTCCCAGGTGGGACATCACTGTCCTGTGACAGATCGCTGATCTGTCACATCACAGATCACTGTGACAGATCAGCAATCTGTCACAGGCAGTGCACAAGGCTTCCTCATGCCTGCGCTTTGCAGGCACTGAGGAAGCCAGGAAAGGAGTCCCCCGCAGCAGCGCTGCACATTGCGCTGCCGTGGGGGGCT
The DNA here is from genome assembly GCF_039654945.1 of Dendrobates tinctorius. Taxonomy (NCBI): domain Eukaryota; kingdom Metazoa; phylum Chordata; class Amphibia; order Anura; family Dendrobatidae; genus Dendrobates; species Dendrobates tinctorius. Next base: position 40,174,058 of record NW_027361730.1, read on the forward strand.
CAGGGAAGCACAGAGGGAGCCCCCTCCCTGCCGATGCTTCCCTTTAACTCCCGGTACACCGCGATCATGTTTGATCGCGGTGTGCAAGGGGTTAACGTGTCGGGGGCGGTCCGTGACCGCCCCTGACACATAGTGCCGGGTGTCAGCTGTGATAATCGCGCTAGACGTACTATCCCGTCCATGGGCATAGGGGCCCGGGTCCCATGGACGGGATAGTACGTCTGATGTCAGGAAGGGGTTAAATGTAGAAATTTTAAATTTTATAGAGAAACAAACAAACACACCTAGGGCATGATGTCTGTTTTTTATCCTTCTTTATTAACTTATAGCAACCAGCATAAAAAAGTACAGTTTTTCCTAAACATGCTATGTGGGGAACCATCCTAAGGTTTAGGGTCACACCACACCGCACTTTCTCTCTTCCGAGAGAATTAGGCCGATTGAGCTACACATTGATCGAACTTCGATCTGATTGTGATCAGAGTGTGATCGGATTCTCTCAGGTGAGAGGAAGAAGGAAATAGAATTTCTCCATCTTCTGCATTGTGTCAGTCGGTGAAAATCGGACTGCACTCAGATGTCATTATTAATGAAATGCTACGGAGAAGGATAAAAAAGAAAGCAGCATCATTTTAACCATGACTTGCCAAAAAGCGACAAAAAAACGCAACAATAAAAACATATGTAAAAAATGCACTCAAAGATACTCAAAAACAAAATGGAAGAAAACCTCAGTAACCTATTTTACCTAATGAGTGTGGAAATGCTGGAAATAATGTGCAGCATGAAAACCTTAGCAAGTAATCACCAGGGGATGTAGCCTTATATGTATGTAGTGGCTTTTCCTTCTAGAATTTCTCTCGTATATGTCTGTTCATGCTCTTATGGTCCATAGACATGTCCTTTAGACAGCTCAGTATAAAAAGCATAATGTGGCTGCTATATAGGTGTGAGCGCTCTATTGCATCTATTGTATATACCGAGACATAAGCCCTGATTATTTAAATCGATTACTAATGTAAATAGCTTTGAAAAGTCACAGAACTTTTGGCCTTTTTTATGTTTTCACCCAGCTCCACCAAGATGGTCAGGATGAATGTGTGACAAGGGCTTACCCAAGTCTTTGAAGAGAGTTAGATTTGTGGTGTGGTGCACGGAGGCATTTGCCACTTGTTGGGCACTCCTGATTCATCAAAAAGCATGAACCTCTTTATGAATCAGGAGCATTTGACCCCAGTACACACCCTCATCAAGGCTGACGTGTGTAATGTAGCGCGGAATGGTAGCCGTGGGCGAGGAACTTGCCCCAACATGTTACATGGAAGTGTGGGTCCTGGCTGTGTGTGCTGTGAGGGCCTTACACCTGTGCAGGCCACATGTAGCCAGAGTTTTGGCCTCGCCAGGACCAGATGTTTCATAGTTTGCCAGCCCTCCCACTATGGGCTAGTCCCAAACATTAACTCTAGATTTACCCTACAGTCAACTATCTACATCTTACACTATGCCTTAAAGTACATATCTTATAATACTATGCTTTACACTATGTATTACATTACTACACACTTTACATGAACACTTACTTCATATGATACAATATATACAAAAGGTGCAAGACAATATTCACATTACAAGACAACACATAGCGCGATTGGAGTCTTCAGGGGTGGGAACACAACAGCACAGTCCATCACCTTTACACGTGAACAGCACCAGTCATGATGAATTGGGACCAAAATTTGTTTTTGCAGTATTTCATGCGTATCCAAAGAGAAGTGTTGCATTCTTAACTGAACTTTGTGCAGTTTGTATTGCTTCTAAAGGTGCAGTAGTGATTGAAAGTTTCAAATTATCTACTAATCCTAAAGGTTCCCATATTTTTTACACTCATAGACATGTGATATTGGATTGTTTTCCTCATTTAAAAAATTATTATCTTTGACTCTTTTGTTTGCTATGGTTTTCTTTATCTGCAGTTAATCAGCATCAAAACGCGTGTCAAAATCCATGAGCATTACATGTAGATTTGACACAGATTTCAACCTAAGCTTTGCAAAGAGTGGCATTCAGGGCTCACTCATGAGAGCATATAACACGGCTGAGTGGCATCCAATGTTTTGTCGCATAGTACTCAACCAAATATTATACAATGGGGCAGGGTAGATCTGCAATTTTTGTCATGCCGATTTCACATGTGAAAACAATTGCAGCATGCTGGGAGTGGCTCCACAAATCGCATCAGGAGCACCCGCATAAGTCTATGGATGCATGTAAAATATCTGATTGCACTCGGATGTCACCTGACTGCAGTCCAATTTACGTCGATGAAGACAATGGAGAAGATGAAGAAATTAAGCTCTCCGCCTTCTCCACACCCATGATATGATTCTCTCAGCTGATAGAATTGGATCATGGATCACAGTGAACTGACACTCTGATCAGAGTTTGAGCTTAGTGTCATTACCATAATCAATCCAATTCTCTTGGAAGAGAGAATCCTCACTCCTGTGAACGAGCCCTTAATGTGACAGTTCATAGCATAAATTGTCATGCTCCGGATTTAAATTTCCACAGTTTTGTCCCCCCACAGTTTAGAGATGAGAGTTAATGTAACCTCTTCCGCTTCCTTCTATATAAAATGGTGCAGATTTTTTGAACTTGCAAATCCGTACTGAAAAGCTAATTTATAGCCTATATGCTTTGTTGTGCATGATCCCCCAGGCAAGGTTCACACTGAGCATAGGCAAAGGAGCAATCAGACGCTGCGGTCTTCTGGTGCCACACTGTTGTGGTAACCCCATGACAGTGCATTTAACAGTGATATCACTCTATGCATTGTAAGGAGTGTATATCCTCAGAATAAATTGGCATGCTGTTGATGTTAGAGTACATCTAAAAGATTACTACTCTGGTCCAACAATCAATCCAGTGATCAATGGCAAATTCCTCTTCTGATGCTGGCATCCTGGGCGCCTCTGGTGTTTATTATGCCGCGAATGTATGTCGTGACTAGGCCTCACATGACATCATGGAGTCTTGTCCAGAGGCACCAAGGATGATGCTGTCCAGATGCCACTGAAGATCAGATTGGAAGTCAGAAGGGCAGCACAGATTGTTGTACTCAACTTTAGTGGATGGCAAATCCATAGCACTAGTCATTGCTCTCTGCAGCCTATGGATGAGATTTCATAAAAATTCACCCACTATGTTGGTACTGTAAAATGTATGTCCTATATATTAACAAACCCTCATAAAGCTAGAAAGTAGATAAACATTCATAAACCCTGCAAAAACAAGTGACCACAGAACTACGACAAAAACTATACATATTGTATTTACTTATATTCAACATAAATGGATACAACTGCTCTACGAAGAAAGATTTTGAAGAATATTTCACTATACAAGAATATTTTCCAAAATGTCATTGAGTTTCATTGAACAATTTTATTTTTTTAACATGAAAGTAAGGTTAATAATATTTCAAAATTTTCAGTTTTACTCAGTTAATTGATGCATGAACACACCCAACATCAAAAGCTACTATTTTGTATGACCTCCATGACATGCAGTACTTGACCACTGAATCACTTTCACCCTGTTCTTCTGCTGAAATTCAACAGTGGCCTTAGATGTGTATATTGGATTATTGTCGTGTTGGAAAAGTGCGCCACCATGTTTCGCTGTAGGCACCATACTTTTTTCAAATTAATTTTTCTAAAATATATGTGTACTCAAATTCCGCATTTGCTTGACAGTTCTTTACCTGGGGCAAGGGTTCAGATCAGTGCTCTAGCCTTATATCAAAATACCTTTCAAAAATAACTCTAGTTACACAAATAAACAGGTTTGTTTTTACTTTGTTGCAACATTTGTGCAATGAATCTTCTATATCTAAAAATAGTGTAACTCCATCCAGTACAAAGTGATATGAGAGGATTGTTTTTCCATTTTGTAGGGCACCCTCTTTCCTTTTGTGGTTTGTACTGGATAATTGAAGAAAGACTAAAATGTAACTAAAGCCACTGGAAGTGTTTTCCATCAGAGGCTATGGAAAGTTATGCCCATACTATGTTCAGAAACACTTTCTGGAATACCATAGCTTTGATATTCCAAACATTGGGGCAGATTTACAGAACTTGCCTCATGTGCAGATGTTTCTATATTGGTCTAGACAGTCTAGAAGTGTGCCAATTTTGTCACAGTGGTTCATGCTGTGAGGTAAACTTTGCAAACATTTTGACTGTCTAATCTAACTTTCAAACAGCCATTAGTTGTGGGAGAAAATTTTGCCAAAATTTTGGCATGTTATTTTTGGCATACAATGAAACATATTAGGTCATGACTGTTTCCAACAAAGCAACCTAGCTGATGAACCACAAAACGTTTCTGAAATACATTTTAAATGTGAAAGTCATGTGTAACAGCTTTTGGTGAACTAAACAGAGCATCTCTCCCCAATTTATTTTCTATATTTTTTGGAGGGAGGCCACAGTTCCTGTGTTACATCACTTGTGCACCAAAACACTTATAATGAGTTTGCTGGAAAGCGAAGGACTGTATATGGATATGCGCACACAACGTATTTTTCAAGCAGACCTCACCTGGAATACAACTGAAAGAGAGCTAAAAAAAAAACACCAAAACGAATGGACATACACATTGCTGTATCAGAATGACTTGCTTTGCATATGTTCTGGCTTTTTTAACTTTTTAACTGCTTCAGACTTTAAAAGCCGTTCAGCAGCTAAAAGTGACCTGAGCGTGCAAGCTGACTTGTATGAAACAAGTAGCTAAAAAAAAAAAAAAAAAAGCAATGTCAAAGAAGACTTCACATTTTCCTGGACCATCTTCTTCAAAAACAATGTACAGTTGTGCTCAAAAGTTTACATACCCAGGCAGAATTTTTGATTTCTTGGCCTTTTGTCAGTGAATATGAATGATAACACCAAAACTTTTTCTCCACTCATGGTTAGTGGTTGGGTGAAGCCGTTTATTGTCAAACTACTGTGTTTTCTCTTTTGAAATCATAATGACAACCCAAAACATTCAAATGACCCTGATCAAAAGCTCACATATCCCATTTCTTAATAAGGTGTATTGCCCCCTCTAACATCAATGACAGCTTGAAGTCTCTTGTGGTAGTTGTGGATGAGGTTCTTTATTTTCTCACATGGTAAAGCTGCCCACTCAACATGGCAAAATGCCTCCAGTTCCTGTAAATTCCTGGGCTGTCTAGCATGAAGTGTGCACTTGAGATCTCCCCAGAGTGGCTCAATGATATTGAGGTCAGGAGACTGAGATGGCCACTCTAGAATCTTCACTTTGTTCTGCTGTAGCCAATGACAGGTCGACCTGGCCTTGTGCTTTGGATCGCTGTCATGTTGAAACGTACAAGTATGTCCCATGCGCAGCTTCCGGGCTGATGATTGCAAATTTGCTTCCAGTATTTGCTAATAGCGTGCTGCATTCATTTTTCCTTCAATTATGACCAAGTTTCCTTTGCCTTTTTAGCTCACACATCCCGAAAACATCAGTGATTCACCTCCATGCTTTACAGTACTAATGGTGTTCCTTTCATCATATGCCTTGTTGACCTCTCTCCAAAAGTAACATTTATGGTTATGGACAAAAAGTTCAATTTTGGTCTCATCACTCCAAATTACCTTGTTCCAGAAGTTTTGAGTCTTGTTTCAGGGCAGTTTTGCATACTGTAGGTGAGATACTTTGTTGCATTTGCGCAGTAGTGGCTTTCTTCTGGCGACTCGACAATGCAGCCCATTTTTCTTCAAGTGTCTCCTTATTGTGCATCTTGAAACAGTCACACTGCTATTTTTCAGAGAGTCCAGTAATTCAGCTGATGTTATTTGTGTTTTTTCTTTGCATCCCAAGCAATTTTCCTGGCAGTTGTGGGTGAAATTTTTGTTGGGCTACCTGACCGTGGTTTTGTTTTTACAGAGCCCCTGATTTTCCATTTGTTAATCACAATTTGAACGCTGCCGACTGGCATTATCAATTCCTTGGATATCTTTTTTGTATCCTTTTCCTGTTTTATACAGTATAACTACCTTTTCCTGTAGCCCTGGCTGTCCCCCCTGATTTAATAGTATGGGCATCACTAATAGGTTCAGCCGAATGCTTTGCATTTTCTGTGTGAACACTGCCACATACAGATTCTATTTTTTGTGCATTATGATACCAAGTGGCCTTTCCTTATTGGAGTCTGGCTGCCTCATCAGGTATTTTTGCACCTGTGCCATCTTAATGGGTCCACTGCACCATGGTTTAGTGCATTTGTTCTGTGGCCTTGGCAGGTGAGCATCTTTGCCTGCTTCTGGTGTTTTTATCTAACCTAACCTTTTTTGGTGTGTTTCTTTAAAGCTGCCCACTCTACATGGCAAAAAGCCTCCAGTTCCTGTAAATTCCTGGGCTGCCTAGCATGAAGTGTGCGCTTGAGATCTCCCCAGAGTGGCTCAATGATATTGAGGTCAGGAGACTGAAATGGGCACTCCAGAACCTTCACTTTGTACTGCTGTAGCCAATGACAGGTCAACCTGGCCTTGTGTTTTGGATTGTTGCCATGTTGAAACGTACAAGTACATCCCACGCGCAGCTTCCGGGCTAATGATTGCAAATTTGCCTCCGGTATTTGCTGATAACGTGCTACATTCATTTGTCCTTCAACTTTGACCATGTTTCCTGTGCCTTTTTATCTCACACATCCCCAAAACATCAGTGATCCACCTCTGTGGTTTACAGTAGGCATGGTGTTCCTTACATCATACGTCTTGCTGACCTCTCTCCAAAAGCAACATTTATGATTGTGGATAAAAAGTTCAATTTTGGTTTCATCACTCCAAATTACCTTGTTCCAGGAGTTTTGAGTCTTGTTTCAGGGCTGTTTTGCATATTGTAGGTGAGATAATTTGTTGCATTTGCTCAGTAATGGCTTTCTTCTGGCGACTCGACCATACAGCTCATTTTTCTTCAAATGTCTCCTTATTGTGCATCTTGAAAAAGCCACACTGCTAGTTTTCAGAGAGTCCATTATTTCAGCTGATGTTATTTGTGTTTTTTCTTTGCATCCCGAGCAATTTTCCTGGCAATTGTGGATGAAATTTTTGTTGGTCTATCTGGCTGTGGTTTTGTTTTTACAGAGCCCCTGATTTTCCTTTTGTTAATCACAGTTTGAACGCTGCTGACTGGCTTTATCGATTCCTTGGATATCTTTTTTGTATCCTTTTCCTGTTTTATACAGTTTAACTATCTTTTCCTGTCGATCCATTGACAATTCTTTTGCTTTCCCCATGACTCACAATCCAGAAACGTCAGTGGCTGGATAAAAGATGCAAGAGTCTGTCTGGATCCCAGAAACTCACACTGCTTTTATGCGCACACACACTGATTACAAGCAAACAGGTCACAGGTGAGGATGTTATCTTTAGTAGCCATTCAAACCCATTGGTGTCAACTTCTGTGCATGTTAACAGGTCAAAATCACCAAGGTATGTAAACTTTTGATCAGAGTCATTTGGATATTTTGGGTTGTCATTATGATTTAAAAAGAGAAAACGCAGTAGTTTGACAATAAATGGCTTCATCCAACCACTAACCATGAGTGGAGAAAATTTTGGGGTTATCATTCATTTCTCTGAAAAAAGGTCAAGAAATCAAATATTCTGCTGAAGTATGTAAACTTTTGAGCACAACTGTAGGTACACTGGCATCTAAAAAAAACAGTGTGCACATAAACTTAAAAGAAAAACAAGCTTTGGTACTATGTTACAGTTGAATAAAAATTGATAGCTCTCAGAAAAAAAATAATAATCTTTCTTTTCTGCAAGTAAACTTGTGTGTACATGGATTCCACTATTACAATACTGTGCTGAATCTAATGCAGCATGTTGGACATGTCACACACAGTAATATTGATTTCTTAACCCCTTTCCTACATCAGGCGTAATAGTATGCCGATGTTGGACTCCCTTCCTTTGATGTCTCTGACAGTGTTATTTATCGCATATTTCCAGCAAGCGCGCTGGAAAACCCGCCCATCGGTGACCCCTGTCACGTGATTGCGAGTCACCGATGGGTTGGCATGACAACCAGAGGTTTCCAGCAGTTCTCCAGCTGACCAGTGGTCGATGCTCATAGCAAGTGTGCAATTCTGCTACATACAGGCGATCTGATCATCGTCTGTATGTAGCAAAGCCAATCGGATTATGGCAGCTTCTAGTCTCCCATGGAGACTATTGAACCATGACAAAAGTACAAAAAAGTTTTTCAAAATATGAAAAAAATAAAAATCACCCCCCTTTTCACCCCATTCAAAATAAAACAATAAAAAAACAAACATACACATATTTGGTATCGCCATGTTCAGAATCGCCCGAACTATCAATTTAAAAAAAATAACCCGATTGCTAAGCGATGTAACGAGAAAAAAAGTCAAAACGCCAGAATTACTTATTTTGATCGCGCAACATTGCATTAAACTGCAATAACGGGCGACCAAAAGATCGTATCTACACCAAGATGGTATCGATAAAAACGTCCGCTCAGTGCACAAAAAATAAGGCTTCACCCAACCCGATATCAAGAAAAATAGAGACGCTACGGGTATCGGGAAATGGCACAATGTTTTTTGTAGCAAACTTTGGAATTTTTTTCACCACTTAAATAAAAAAGAATCTAGACATGTTTGGTCTCTATGAACTCTTAATGACCTGGAAAATCATAATGGTAGATCACTTTATCACTTTTAGCATTTAGTGAACATGGTAAAAGAAAAACAAAAAACAACTTTGGGATTGCACTTTCTTTTTCCAATTTTACCGCACTTGGAATTTGTTTTCCCTTTTTCCAGTACATGATATGTTAAAACCAAAGGTGTAGTTCAAAAGTGCCACTCGCCCTCACATGGCCATTTTGACCAAAAAAATAAAAAAGTTATGGCTCTTGGGATGGGAGCAAAAAATGAAAATTCAAAACCAAAAATACCTCTGGTTGTTAAGGAGTTAAAGGAAATCTGTCACCAAGTTTTTACTATTCCATCTGACAGCAGCATGATGTAGGGGTAGAGACCCTGATTCCAGCATTTTAAAAAAAAAAACCCACGTGGCAAACACTAAGCTCCACATTGGGAAAAAAATTCCTTCCCGACTCCACACACGGCAATCAGACTAGTTCCCTGGATCAACGCCCTATCAAGGAATCTAGTATATATATATATATATATACCCTGTAACATTATACTTTTCAAGAAAGGCATCCAGTCCCTTCTTAAATTTTAGTAGGGAATCACTCATTACAACATCATACGGCAGAGAGTTCCATAGTCTCACTGCTCTTAAAGTAAAGAATCCACGTCTGTGATTATGATTAAACCTTCTTTCCTCCAGACGTAAAGGATGCCCCCTTGTCCCTGTCATTAGAAAGGTCTTTGTATTGTCCCTGCATATATTTATACATTGTAATAAGATCACCCCTAAGCCTTCGATTTTCTAAACTAAATAACCCCAAGTGTAATAACCTGTCTTGATATTGCAGACACTGGCCACTAAATGTGAGTTTGTCGTCCACCCATACACGCAGGTCTTTTTCAGTGACAGTTTTGCCCAGTGTTTTACAATTAAGCACATAAGATGTATAATTATTTGCTCTACCCAAGTGCATGACCTTACATTTATCCCCATTAAAGCTCATTTGCCATTTATCAGCCCAAGCTTCTAGTTTACATAAATCTTCCCGTAATATAAAATTGTCCTCCTCTGTATTGATTACCCTGCAGAGTTTAGTGTCATCTACAAATATTGAAATATTACTCTCTATGCCCCCTACAAGGTCATTAATAAATATGTTAAAAAGAAGCGGGCCCAATACTGACCCCTGTGGTATCCCACTGCTAACCGTGACCCAGTCCGAGTGTGCACCATTAATAACCACCCTTTGATTCCTATCCCTGAGCCAGCTCTTAACCCACTTACACATATTTTCCCCTATCCCCATTGTTCTCATTTTATGTATCAACCTTTTGTGTGGCACCATTTCAAAAGCTTTTGAAAAGTCCATATACACCACATCCATTGCATTCCCTTGGTCCAGTCCGGAACTTAAATCTTCACAGAAACTCAGATTAGTCTGACAGGAATGGTCCCTTGTAAACCCATGTTGATATTGGGTCATGAGGTTATTCTTCTCCAGATACTCCAGTATAGTAACTCTTAGAAAACTTTCCAGGATTTTACCTACAGTTGAGGTTAAGCTCACTTGCCTATAATTTCCAAGTTCAGTTTTTGTCTTCTTTTTGAATATTGGCACCACAGTAGCTATACGCCAGTCCTGTGGTACAGACCCTGTTATTATGGAATCTTTAAAGATTAAAAAAAATGGTCTATCAATGACTGTACTTAATTCCTGCAGTACTTGTGGGTGTATCCCATCCGGGCCTGGGGATTTCTCAACTTTAGTGATTTTTAGATGCTGATGTACCTCCTGCTGGGTTAAGCAGGTGACATTTAATGGAGAATTTTTTGTCACTGATAGTGTTGAGCATTCCGATACTGCAAAATTGGGTATTGGCCGATATTCGCGGTTTCGGAATTCCGATACTGAGTTCCGATACTTTTAGTATATCGAATACTGGAATCGGAAGTTCCCATAATGCAATGAGCCAGTTTGATTTTATTCAGCCAATGAGGATCCTAAGAAGTGTGGGCACATCCTGTTAGAGCATGTTAGGCATGTAACTACTGGCATGGCTGTGATTGGCTGCTGAAATGAGGTCATGGTGCACTATAAAAGCCGCCGCCGCCATTTTGGGTTCACTCTGCTGTGAATTCAGTTAGGGACAGGACGCTGCTTTTCTGATGGACAGTGTGACCTAGCGATTTGCTATATTGTGCTGTACCCAGGCTACTTGATCAACCGCTGTAGCTTTCTTTTGCCTTGCAGCGCTGTTCACGGCTGTCTGCAAGGTCTCTGTGTGTGAGTGCAGCTCACGCTGTAGTGTATTCTGCAGCCAGCCACCTCCAGCTGTAGTCCACTCAGCGTGCGTCACTGCCTCATACATTGTCCTTTTTTTGCATTAGTGCTGCTCATTTTTCCTGATTTCTCCTATTAGTGTGGTTCCATCCATATCCAGCTAGATTGCTTGCAAACACGATATAGGAGTAGATAGAGGAGCTTTTCTGCAGCCTTGCAGCGCTGTTCACGGCTGTCTGCGAGGTCTCTGTGTGTGAGTGCAGCTCACGCTGTAGTGTGTTCTGCAGCCAGCCACCTCCGGTTGTAGTCCGCTCAGCGTGTGTCACTGCCTCATACATTGTCCTTTTTTGCATTAGTGCTGCTCATTTTTCCAGATTTCTCCTATTAGTGTGGTTCCATCCGTATCCAGCTAGAATATTTGCAAACACTATATAGGAGTAGAAATAGGAGCCTTTCTGCTGGCTTGTGCCCTGCAGCCCCAGCCAGATTAGTATTAGCCTATTTTTTGGAGCCTCATCCATTGCATTGTAGGTTACCTTCCTGCATTGTAATAGCTACAAAAAGTTTGTGATACTATCAATTTTACATCTTTGGGCACATCCAGTGTCTTTATGTGAAAAAAAAAGTTAATAAAGTTCACCAAACACTCCACTTTACAGTTGTGTAGGCCACATTAGCTCATATTAAAGTCTAGTCTGCACTTTATAAAATTAGTGTTTCTTATACCTGTTAGCATCTGTTCAGGAATAATCACACTAAGCCCTTAGTACTTTTCTGCCTATCTTTATCAGTCCACCAAGATGAAGAAGGCAGGGAGTAAGGCACGTGGTCGTGGGCGTGGAGTTTCTGCAGGGAGAGGACGTGGGGATTCTGTGCCTGCTGCGGGCACCAGTGACTCAGCATCCCCCAGTTTTCCCAGGGAACAGTCCTTTATGCGCAGCTTTGTAGGAGCTCGCTGTACCCCACTGCTGCGGGACGAACAAATTGAAGCCGTTGTCGAATGGATGGCAGCTAACGCATCGACTTCAATTAGTTCCAGATCCTCTCAGGTCCAGAGCACTGAAGAGCACCCATCTGTCTCTTCACCACCTGCCAAATTGCCCAGGTAGTCAGAGAGCCCTGGACAGGAGCCATCTCTACTTCTGTTCTCTGAATCTGTTGGCTTCGAAAGAGGGGGCCAGCCAAGCAGCATTCGAGAATTTGAAGAAGAGATAGTATGCAGTGATGCGCAACAGCTTTATCTCTCTGAATCTGAAGAGGCGGGTGGGCCAGTGCCTATGGTCAGCACACCTCAGTACGCATCTGATGATGAGACTCAGGTGCCACTTTCTGGTGCGTACTGTGCTGTCAAGACTACCCAGGAGAAGCAGTCGTTTGAAGAGGGTAGTGTAGATGATGAGGTCCTTGACCCATCATGGCGTGAGGTACAGGAAGGTGGTCGGAGCAGCTCTGAGGAAGAGATTCCCCGAACGGCCAAAAAAGGAGGGAGAGGGAGGGGGCAGACTCGGTTGCCTGTAGCCTCCACTTCGGCACCAATTAGGAGCATGCCTCTTCCAAAACCCAAAACGGGCGCTCCCAAGACTTGCAGTGCCTGGTCCTTTTTTGACATAGTTGCAGATGACATTTGCTTTGTCAAATGCAAGCTGTGTAATCAGAAAGTGAAAAGAGGGAAAAGTGTCAGCAACCTCAATACCACAAACACGTGGAAACATGTGGAAACATGTGCGGACCAAGCACGTGGTGGAGTTACAAAGACACACTGAAGACCTAGGCCAACCTACAGCGCCACCTACCACCTCTTCAGCTCATGTTGTAGCCTCTTCCTCCAGCTCACACACAGCTGGTTCGACTTCCTCACAGGATTGCCATGGAAGAACTTCTGGCACTGTTGTACAGAGACACAGTGTCAATTCACCCACAGCATCACGTTCCCTGTCATCCTCACACTCCCAGACCAGTCTACAGCTATCGGTGGCACAGGCATGGGAGAAAAGGCGCCCATACTCGGCAAACCACCCCCGAGCACAGGCGCTGAATGCTGGCATTGCAAAACTACTGTCCCTTGAAATGCTCTCATTCATGCTGGTGGAGACTGACACCTTCTGCAACTTCATGGCATTGGTAGTCCCTCAATACAACGTGCCCAGCCACTTTTATTTCAGCAGGCAAGCCGTCCCTGCCCTGCAAAAGCATGTGGAGGGAAAAATTAAACATGCGCTACTAAACACCATCAGTAGCAAGGTCCACCTGACCACCGATGCGTGGACCAGTAACCATGGACAGGGACGATATCTTTCCCTCACTGTCCATTGGGTAAATATTGTGGAGCCGGGTACAGATTTTGAGAGTGGCGCTGTACATGTTCTGCCAACTCCCAGGATTGCAGTAATCCAGTCTGTACACATTGACTCCTCCTCATACTCCAGTTCCTCTGAATCAGCGCTGCAGGAGCCGTCACAGTCTACCTCCACATGGACCCGTGAATGCTTACCTGTTACGACCGATATGAGCACAGCCGTGGCCAAACGTCAACAGGTCGTATTGAAATTAATTTCTTTGGGGAATCGAAGCCACACAGCGCAGGAGCTCTGGAATGCCATCAAGCAGGAGAGCGAAGTGTGGTTTGTGCCAGCGAATCTCCAGCCAGGCATGGTAGTGTGTGACAATGGCCGAAATCTGATGGCAGCTCTGGGCCTAGGCAACCTCACTCACATCCCATGTCTGGCACATGTGCTCAACTTGGTCGTGCAGAGTTTTTTGAGGGACTATCCGGATCTTGATGCACTGCTGCACAAGGTCCGCATAGAGTGCGCTCACATGCAGCGTTCCAGCATGGCAAGATCGCGCATTGCAGCTCTGCAGCACCTATTCCGCCCTCCGGAACATCGCATCATATGTGACCTACCCACCAGGTGGAATTCAACGTTACATATGTTGGAGAGGTTGTGTGAGCAGCAGGCAGCAGTAATGGAGTACCAGCTGCATCAGGCGCAAACAAGTCGCACTGCGCGCCGTTCACACTTCACCACCACTGAGTGGGCCTCTATGAAGAACATTTGCCACGTTTTGCGTGCCTTCGATGATTTCACGCGGATGGCGAGTGCAGATGCTGACTATCCCCTGTAGGGATGTGACTCGCTCAGGTGCAGCGGGAGACAATCATGAGGCAGGTTCTTCCCAAAGTTCATGAGGTTTATTTGCTCCATAAACCATAAATCAGCGTATCACCAAAATAGCCTCTAGCTTAGGCACAAAAGATCATAAACGTCCGTGGCTTTAGACTCGGACCGAGAGTCTCAGCACATGCTGGGAGGTGTAGTCCTCCCCATATACAACTAATATACATAGGCCAGGGTAATGTCCCGAGCAGCGCTCTATCTGCAGCCGCAGACCCAGGAAGGCTTCTTCCTTGGAACACAGGCCACTCTCTGTAGTGTCCCACCTGGACACATGGAAGTCTGTCCACACTCAGACAGACTCACTCTCACACTCTCACATGTGCCAAACACCTCAATTACATAGCCCTGTAACCACACCCACAGGTGATCACATGGCTATGACATCACTAAAGGTTGTATAGACACACACAGGCTTCCCTGACACAGTGTAACAGAAAAATCAGCAGTACCTCTGCTGATCAATACACCCTGGAGCCTGCATCCCAAGGCCACCCACCTTGAGACCCATAATGGTCATTTAGGACCCTGCTCCTGTTACCACACTGAATGTGCCTGTACACCCGTCCTGGGACACCCACACAGCGCCCCCTAGCTGACATAGTGGTAACTACACCACATACCTCCCCCCTCTGTTCAAACTTGTGGGGTTGAACACATGACATCACCCAGGGATCTTGAGACCTGGCACCCATGTCACCTTGCCCTACCAGTCGGGAGGACCATCTCCGTCTGTTTCGGTAGTCATACTGCATATTTACGTTAGGCCTCCCCTGCCCCCAGCGGTCAGTATCTCGGCCTTGGGCTTTGGCCTTCCCGTGAACGTCCATCAGTGTTACCAGACACTCTTTAGTCTCCACCTGTCTGCAGTGCGCTCCGTCACCCGACCTTTCTCTCACTAGCTGACTCTCCCGGTTCGTACGGTCATGAGTCCCACGTCCAGTTGGGCTAACTGGCTGGTCTGAGTCTGACCCTCTGTCGCTACGTCCACCACCGAGTCTCGTGCCTATGTTACTAAGATTAGAACGGCCACTTGCGGACTCTCGACGTTCTTGCCTTCGACTACCTGTCCTTTCATTCCTTGGAGGATCCCTTCGGGTCCTTACACCTTGGGTTGGAGGGGGACGCCACCTGACGTTCTCTATCTGCTCATTCATCTGCAGTCGATCCTGTCTTAGCTGCTCAATCTCCTTCAGGTACGCTACCCGATATTCCAGGAGCATGCGAAGCTTCCCAATGCTTTCCACTGAACCAACCACAATGACAGGAACCATGTCATCTTCAATAACGACTTGGATTTCACCAGCAGGTGGGATCCTCACTCTCTTCACACAGGATCGATTCACCATCTCCTGCATCACCTTTCCAAGTCTGCCAACGACTTTCCCCACCAGATTTCTGGGTACCGGAATTATGTCTTCCACAAAGCCCAGCTGACTTTGAGCTTCCCTTGCAAGCTCCAGACGTCAAGCGGCTTTCCTATTACGCTCCACGAGCATCTGTTTCGTGCGGAGACATTGTAGGTGCATCTCCTTCAGGACAGCCACCCTTCTCTCTGTGTCTTCCGTTTCTGCCAGTATCACCAACTGGTCTGTTTCTGGTGCCCAGCTCACACTATAGGCCTTTACTGCCTTTTTAAAGGTCTCATGCACACCTTCGCTGGCACACGCTTCTCGCACGTCTTCGGGTACCTCCATCACACACTTGAAGGTCATGGACTTGCTCTCATCCTGGACAGATGGCTCTGGGTTCCCCACGGACACTTCCCTCAAGGTATCTGCCAAGACCGGGTGACTGTCTTGTGCAGCTCTTGGCTCACCATCTTCCTGAGATTTACAGTCTTCAGGACCCTTTTCCAAGATGGGCTTTGGCAGTTCTGCCTTGCTATCAGTCGGGCAAGGCCGCTGTACGTCTTCGCCCATCCACTTCTTCTCCTGTAGAAGACCTTTTACTACTCCACTGAGTTCTGTTACAGTCTCCTTTATCAGCTGTATCTCACGATCCTGCTCTCTTTTGTCCATCACGTGTCTCACTACTACCTCTTTAATTATATCGTTAAAGTGTACCACTGGGTCAGTCACACCAGTCGAGTGAACCCTCCAGTTACCGTCCAGCACCAATGTGTCTAGTCCAGTAGTCTCATCTCCCAGCCCACCATCTGTCTTATCACGAGACGTCAGGTCCGTCAGTTGGGCAGATGTACTTCTTCCTCTGGTCAGTTCTACCTCTGACCTGTTCATGTCAGGAGCCATCACTGTCTCAGTGTCTGCTTGTCCCACAGTCGAAGCATCTCCATCGTCAGACCAAACGTCATCAAACAAAAGAAAGTCCCGGCCCCTCTCCCAGGCATAGACTAAGTCCCGTGGTATTCCTCTACCTTGGCACTCACCACCTTTGGTCCCCTCAAACACTACTGTGTCTACTGCGTAGTTCACCGTGACCCCGTATTTACAGCGAACCCTGACGTTTTTCTCGGTCAGAGAGAAAACGAGAGGAGTTCCTGTCAGAGTCACCTGACTCTCTGAGTCCAGCCGACCAAAGACTTCTTCCCGGTGCAGCATCACTGTACACATCTGTGGCCCGTCATTACTACCCGGAAAGGATATTCCACATTCTGAAAAAGACCTGCACATACACTGCGGTACTCCAGACATACCTACTGAGACACCCAGTGCTGTCACTTCTTCACACTTGGCCCCTTTCTGGACCACCACCCCGCTTTGGGTTGCCACCCCAATTTTGGTCACCGCCCCCTTTTGGAACTCCACCCCTTTTTGGGTTGCCACTCCAATTTGGGTCACCGCCCCCTTTTGGGACTCCACCCCTTTTTGGGTTACCACTCCAATTTGGGTCACCGCCCCCTTTTGGGTTTCCACCCCTTTTTGGGTTACCACTCCAATTTGGGTCACCGCCCCCTTTTGGGTCACCGCCCCCTTTTGGGTCACCGCCCCCTTTTGGGATTTCCCCATGTCCATCCTGCAGAACCTCTTAGGCCACAGTTCACACAGTACAGTTTGTCTTTTAACGATACCACACAAGTCTTTGCTGGCACCACCACAGCTCCTGCTGTCACTGATCACCGGCACCTCCGGCTGCTGTTCACACACATACACAGCGGCTGGTGTCACTGCAGCTCCTGCTGCGCCATCTTCGTGGACCCGCCGATCCACCGGAAGCCGCTTGTCACCTTCGTAACCCCGCCGGGTTACTGGAAGCCGCTTGTCACCCTCAAAGATAAAAAAGCCACAAAAGTGCGCCCATAGGGCCTTACCAGTGCAGGTATAATGGGTTATGCAGCAATAATACAGGGTACTCACCCTTAATAGTTGTGTAAAGCCACAACTACTGTATCCGCTTAGTCATATGCAATAAAGCTGCAGCAGGATGGTGTAGACAGACAGCGTCTGCTACCAATGCTCCCAGGAAAAACACCAGGTCCCTGTGCTGCGAGACCTTCATGACCCCACTGAGCCACAGCAAGCACTTTCAGGTTTTTGCAGAGAAAACGAGGAAAAGGAAAAAAAAAACACATGCACAGTCTCTCACGTGTCCTGTTCGTGTGCCACTCAGGACGTACCGTCTCCACCTGAGAATTTCCAACACACAGGCGCACACCGGGTGCTATTCAAGGAGCCGACCCTCCTCCCAGGGTCTCCCAACACACCAGCCTCACCAGGTCCAGGGGCTCAGGGGGTGCTCTTCAGGACATCCGTCTCCGCCTGAGACTGCCCAACACACGCCTCACCAGGTCCAAGGTCATATCACGTGTTCCAGGGAAACGATTCCTCTCCCAGAACCTCCCAACACTGACCCTCCAGGACCTTGCTCACTGACCCCTCCAGGAACACAGTCTCTCACTGACCCTGGTCAGTGCAACACAGACTCCTGTCTGTTACCTGTGTCGGCAACACAGGTTCCTGGACGCCTCTTCTCCTCAGAGGTATCCCACAAATATTAACACAGTCACTTTCTCTGACCTCAGTCAGTATTACTCACGGTTGTCAGACCGTCTGCTCTCCTGGCTCAGAATCGCCAGCACTGCCACACGTGCTTCTGGGAATCGCTGCCCGCGTTCTCCGCCAATTGTAGGGATGTGACTCGCTCAGGTGCAGCGGGAGACAATCATGAGGCAGGTTCTTCCCAAAGTTCATGAGGTTTATTTGCTCCATAAACCATAAATCAGCGTATCACCAAAATAGCCTCTAGCTTAGGCACAAAAGATCATAAACGTCCGTGGCTTTAGACTCGGACCGAGAGTCTCAGCACATGCTGGGAGGTGTAGTCCTCCCCATATACAACTAATATACGTAGGCCAGGGCAATGTCCCGAGCAGCGCTCTATCTGCAGCCGCAGACCCAGGAAGGCTTCTTCCTTGGAACACAGGCCACTCTCTGTAGTGTCCCACCTGGACACATGGAAGTCTGTCCACACTCAGACAGACTCACTCTCACACTCTCACATGTGCCAAACACCTCAATTACATAGCCCTGTAACCACACCCACAGGTGATCACATGGCTATGACATCACTAAAGGTTGTATAGACACACACAGGCTTCCCTGACACAGTGTAACAGAAAAATCAGCAGTACCTCTGCTGATTAATACACCCTGGAGCCTGCATCCCAAGGCCACCCACCTTGAGACCCATAATGGTCATTTAGGACCCTGCTCCTGTTACCACACTGAATGTGCCGGTACACCCGTCCTGGGACACCCACACAGCGCCCCCTAGCTGACATAGTGGTAACTACACCACACCCCCTTATCTGCCTGCTTGAAAAAACACTGCAAGCACTAAGGGAGGAGGTTGTGGAAGAGGTGGAGGATGAGGAGTCACAAATGCCATCTGCTTCTGGACAGTCTGGGCAATGTGATTCCTCACAAAGGCCTAGGCAGGGGACACTTTGTGAGGAGGATGAGGAGGAGTCAATGGAGGAGGAAGACATCTGTCCAGAGGAGGGAGGTATTGTACACAATGCTCTAATAGTCAGTATGTAGAGCGAGGGTGGGGTGATGCAGAGCAGGCAGAGATGACGCCTCAAGCAGGGGACAGCATTTCTTGACCAGTTGGCAGTCTGCAGCACATGGTTGATTTCATGCTGCAGTGCCTGAGAAATGACCGCCGCATCGCCCACATTCTCAACATGGCTGATTATTGGGTGTACACCCTCCTAGATCCTCGCTACCAGGACAACTTGCAAAGCCTCATAACACCGTTGAACCGGGAGTGTAAAATGCGGGAGTACCAAGACACACTGGTGCATTCCATCATGTTCTTCACTCCACCCGAGAGCAGTGCTGCTAGTGCTTTACAAAGCAGCTCAGTGCGTCGAGGCAGTGGAGAAAGCTCTGCACAAAGAGGGAGCAGAAGCAGCGTCTCAGCACAAGGCAAGACCAGTATGGCCCAAGTGTGGCAAAGTTTTGTGTCCCTGCCACAAATGTCTACACCATCACAGATGGCTCCAGTAAGCAGGAGGCAACGTTTCCGTCAGATGGTGAAAGACTACATGTTTTGCCTTCTCAGTCTTCTCCCACACGGCTCTTCCCCCTTCAAGTTTTGGGTCTCTAAGCTGGATACATGGCCAGAGCTTAGCCAGTATGCATTGGAGGTTCTGGCTTGCCCTGCTGCTAGTGTATTATCGGAACGCGTCTTTAGTGCCGCAGGTGGTGTACTAAGAGACCGTCGCATGCGACTATCCTCCGATAACGTTGACCGGCTTACTTTTCTGAAAATGAACAAGGCCTGGATCTCACAGGAATTTGCCAGTCCTCTTCCAGATTAAATAATTGGTTGGCAACAGTATCCAGGTCTCCTGTTGTGTTCATGCTTCTACCACCTGAACTGTAATCACTGGGCTCCAACACCGCCAGTTGCTGCTCATAAGTGCCATCTGTACAGTCAACACATGCTCCAGTGTTATTGGGGTTCAGGAACGTCAGCTGATCCCCTGCTGTGTGTCCAGCAATTTCTCCTGCTCTGTCCACATTCACACTACTACAGATATTAAACTTGCTCCAATTAGGCCTCTGCCTCCACTCTGTTTCTATTATTTACCCTGGGCTCCAACACCGCCAGTTGCTGCTCAGAAGCGCCATCTGCACAGTCAACACATGCTCCAGTGTTATTGGAGTTCAGTAAAGTCAGCTGATCCCCTGCTGTATGTCCGGCAATTTCTCCTGCTCTGTCCACATTCACACTACTACAGATATTAAACTTGCTCCAATTAGGCCTCTGGCTACACTCTGTTTCTACTGTAATCCCTGGGCTCCAACACCACCAGTTGCTGCTCAGAAGTGTCTTTGGCACGGGTACTCCCTCCTGCCCAGCTTGGTTCCAGCACGCCAGCTGTTTCCGGGGAGTGTCAACGTCACTTTGCCTCCAATACGTTGTACTGTCGTGTTGCGGTCGGGTTAGCCGACTCTATGGAGCCTGCAGTTTAGGTGCTTCCTATGTGGGCTGCGGGATCTGGCAATGAAGGCTGGTTCCGTAGTGCCAATAGGACAAGCTCCCTCTGTAGGACTGTGGTTTTCGTAACTCCGACCGGCTCGCGACCTTGCAACTTTTTTTTCATGTGTACCTTCTGCTGCCTATCTGAGTTCCAGTACCATTAGCTGGTTCTTTGGAAGTCAATCTTGAATATGTCCCCCTGTGTTCCAGTAACGTCAGCTGGTTCCAGGCAGAGCCTTTGGCTTAGGTGCCTCCTTCTCGGTATCGGAGTTCCACCAACGTCTGCTGGTCCTTTGTAGTGCTTTCTGGCACAGCTACCTCCTGCTTAGTAACCGGGTTCCAGTACTATCAGCTGGTCCTCGGTAGTTCCATTGGCGCTTGTACCTTCGGCTACCCATCCTGGTTCCAGTACCGTCAGCTGGTTCTCAGCAGTTCCTCAGCCTTCTTGTACCTTCTGCTACATTTCCAAGTTTAAGCTTTTTGAAATGGTTTTTGGTAATCACTCTGGATCTCCCTGACGACCCTAAAGACGACGACCCTGAAGACCACCCCGAAGAAGACGACGACCCCGAAAACGGCGACCCTGGAGACGACGACCCTGAAGACCACCCCGAAGAAGACCAAGAAGATGACCCTGAAGAGAATGATGAAGGAGAAAGTGTGGGAGAAGTAAAAAAGGTGAAGAGCATGGAAGTAGTGAAACATAAATATCTGACAAAATATAAAAAAGCTTATCATAGTCAATATCTTTGTAACTCCGAACGTCTTAAAAAAAAATTAATTACTGCTATTCCATTTGATTGGGCTGAACCTCTATGCCTTTAATGTCTCCTCCACCTCCCCCAATACATTCTACATTATTCTTAGTTGTTTTCCTTCATGTAGAATTACCCTACAAGGAAAGAAAGGGTTTATTTTCATTCCGATATTTGTGTCCCATTGACTTGCATTGGTTTCCGGTATCGGAATCGGCGATATCCGATATTTTTGGGGTATCGGTCCGATCCAATCCGATCCGATATTTCCTGATATCGGAAGGTATCGCTCAACACTAGTCACTGATCATGTTGTCTGTCATGTGATTTTCTTGTGTAAATACTGTTGAAAAAAAGTCATTTTGTATATTGGCTTTTTCCTCATCCTCATCCACCATTCCACCCAGACTATTTTTAAGGGGACCAACACTATCATTTTTTAGTTTTTTATTATTTATGTCGTAAAATAATATTTTGGGATTATTTTTACTCTCTCTGGTAATGAGTCTCTCTGTCTCAATCTTTGCTGCCTTGATTTGCTTTTTACAGAATTTATTTAATATTCTGTATTTATTTAATGCCTCATCACTATCTACTTGCTTTAATACTCTGAATGTTTTCTTTTTGTCACTTATTGCGCACCTCTATTTAGCCATAGTGGTTTCCTCCTAATCTAGCATGTTTATTCCCATGCGATATATATTGTGCACAGGTCCTATTCAGGATGCTAATAAATGTCTCCCATTTTCTTTGTGTATTTCTATGTCTCATTATATCGTCCCAGTTAATTGCACCAAGATCATCTGTCATCCGTTGGAAATTTGCCTTCCTGAAGTTTAGTGTCCTTGTAAACCCTCTTCTACACATCTTATTAAGGGATGCAAATAAATAAAAGTACTGCTCATATGAGAGGGTGGTGGCCCACTCCTGCACAGGGGCCCACTGGGGGGATTCTCCTATTCTTCTGTGGGCCAGTCCAAGTCTGGTGACATCTATAAAATAATTACATTGAAATTGTTGTGCTCACAAAATTTATACTGTTGTAACATTTGCGTTACAAATGTTCTGGTCAGGGCAATATGCATACAAGTGTCCAAGAACGGCAATGTCCACATCAATGTGCTACCCAGATCAGAAAGATTTTATCAGCATTGGGTTTGCAATTGCACAGCTACATTTCCAGCTTCCACAAATGTTACTACTCAATGCGACACCTGGATCTTTTCTTTCTCTACTTATACAATGAATATTTTCTTTCTGGGGGTGCACTGCTTTACACTCTTGTAACACAAAAACTGTTTTTCTAATCAATCTGCGCCATCTGCATCACTTATTCTGTGCCTCGACTGATAATAAATAATGTCAAAAAGGCATTTTGGACTCAACTATGATTAAGGACAGCTCTATGGCTGAAACATGTCAGTTGTTGCCTTGATGCACTATTGTCATGTACTTGGAACATTTTAAAGGGAACCTGTCACCCCCTCAGGTGCTTTTAAGTAAAAGAGCCACCTTGTGCAGCACTAATGCTGCATTCTGTCAAGGTGGCTCTTTTACTTAGCATCCCGTCCACCGCAGAAATAATCATTTTTAAAATTGTTCAAAAATACCTGATTTTTGACCTGGGGGCAGGTCTTTCCCCCTCTGACAGACGCCTCGCATCCATCAGTCATTTCGTATTTGGCACCGCCTCCTCAGTGTTCTTTTGAAATGCTGGCGCCTGAGCTGTGCTATAGTTTTGTGGGCATGCGCAGTTAGCACTGCCCGACGTGCCCGTGCTCTCAGATCACATCCTGGCCTTCATATTGCACGGCCACAGATCCTGCCCCGCAGTTGCTTATGATTTATTCACACTGCGGGGCTGGGAATCTTGGGCATGCGCAGTAGTTGTTTGCGGCTCTCATGCAAACACAGGGAGAACATGGATGTTTTTTGTTTTAACAGTTTTCTGGTGTAAAATACCTTGAAATTCTGCAAATATTTGTTGGCATCTGGAAGTTCCCAAAAATGTTCCCAAACATTTTGCAACTTTTGGCATATTTTTGAGCAACAATCCCAACCAGCTAAATCAAAGTTGACAAAGCTTAGATGCAGCAAAATTCCAGCCAAAAAAATCAGCACAATATATGCCAATAATTGCACAAATTAATTTGTCAATTACACAAGAAATGTACATGAGCCCCTGAGTGGAGAAGCATTTCTGCCAGAGGCGCACAACTCCAGATGAAAGATGCCCCTAACTCATTAAGAGGCATGCGCTTCCCAATGAATTACATAGTAACATAGTTATTAAGGTTAAAGGAAGACTAAGTAGATCTAGTTCAACCCATATCCCATCCTAACTTGCCCTAACATGTTGATCCAGAGGAAGGCAAAAAAAACCCATGTGGCAAACAGTAAGCTTCACATTGGGGAAAAAAATTCCTTCCCGACTCCACATATGGCAATCAGACTAGCTCCCTGGATCAACGCAATATTAAGGAAACTAGTGTATATACCCTGTAATATTATACTTTTCAAGTAAAGCAGCCAGACACTTTTTAAATTTTAGAATTTTAGTAGGGAATCACTCATTACAACATCATATGGCAGGGAGTTCCATAGTCTCACTGCTCTTACAGTAAAGAATTCGCGTCTGTGAGTATGCTTAAACCTTCTTTCCTCCACATGAAGAGGATGCCCCCTTGTCCCCGTCACAGGTCTAAGAGTAAAAAGATCATTAGAAAGGTCTTTGTATTGTCCCCGAATATATTTATACATTGTAATAAGATCACCCCCTAAGCCTTCGATTTTCCAAACTAAATAACCCCAGGTGTAATAACCTGTCTTGGTATTGCAGACCCCCTAGTTCCCTAATAACCTTGGTCACTCTTCTCTGCACCCACTCCAGTTCAGCTATGTCTTTCTTATACACCGGAGACCAGAACTGTACACAGTATTTTAAGTGTGGTCGCACTAGTGACTTGTATAGAAGTAAAATGATGTTCTCCTCATGAGCATCTATGCCTCTTTTAATGCATCCCATTATTTTATTTGCCTTTGCAGCAGCTGCCTGACACTGGCCACTAAATGTGAGTTTGTCGTCCACCCATACACCCAGGTCTTTTTCCGTGACAGTTTTGCCCAGTGTTTTACAATTAAGCACATAATTATACATCTTATTCGTTCTACCCAAGTGCATGACCTTACATTTATCCCCATTAAAGCTCATTTGCAATTTATCATCCCAAGCTTCTAGTTTACATAAATCTTCCTGTAATATAAATTGTCCTCCTCTGTATTGATTACCCTGCAGAGTTTCGTGTCATCTGCAAATATCAAAATTCTACTCTGTATGTCCCCTACAAGGTCATTAATAAATATGTTAATTAGGCTCTTTGAGACTGACAAGCAAAATGCCAGACTTAATGAATTGGGTCCAAAGTGTTTCCCTGATTGACGTCCTCTGAGTAGTAGTGTATTAGAAAAAAAGGCTCACAATGAGCAGAAGATTACTGTGCACAAATGACAGCAATAATCGCAACACAAAAATCCCATCTATCTAATTGTCTCTCATTTTTTGTATTTGTTTAAGGCTTTCCTGCTTTCATGCACCATTAGCAAGAGACTTCTGTGGTGGAGAACTTCTATAAGCAGAACTACTAGCATCTGTTCTAAAATGTAGGTATATTTCTATTGTACAGAAATTGAACCTTTTTACGTGAAGAGCTTGTAAGCAATGATGATTACCAGCCCAGGTAAAGATATAATGAGGTTTATCTTCCAGTAGGGTCTTGGGTTCGCCATCAATATTCAATGAATTGGAGAATATTATTGCTAACTTTATTTAAAGAAGCTGTATAATTAAATGTTGCATATTTCATCCTATTTTAATTGTTACACATGGGGGAGTATTTACCAAGATTAAGGCTTTGTTCAGATGAACATTAAATACTCTGTTTCACCACTGAAAAACAGACAAATTTTATATTTGAGTGTAAACAGTTTAATGTTTAAGTTGTATTTTTTTTTTTTACAGACACTAGGCCCTGGAATAGACTGATCTTAGACCAAAGTAGTATACTCTGCAGTTTTCATATTTTTTTATATGTGTATTAGCTCATTGACCTTAATGTGTCATTGTGGGACCACTGTCCGATCTACACTTGGACAGCACTCTCATGTGAGAATCGCTCCTCTAAATATTTAAGTAGCAATTCAAAGCAAAGTGCACGATATTTCTGAAAACTTCAGCATGTTCCAACAATTTTCCCCTTGCTCGTGACACAATGTAAGTTGTATTTTATTCCAAAAGAACCACAGAAGAACATACTCAAGAAGGTGAGGAGATGGGGTATTGTTCTCCCTAATGTAGTCGTTATGTATAATAAGCATATAAAAGGAAAGACTTTTTAAGGCTAGACATCTTATCAATTCTTCGCATTTAATATGTCTCGTAAGTTTCTGGCCACTTGGACTTACACCGATGCCTGAATTGGTGTCACTCTCGACCCAGTGCGGAGTCATGAAACCTCATTTACTTGGATAGTTTGGGAGCAGTAAAAAGGGTCCTTCATTCCAAGCTGAGACTGGGTTCCAGCAATCAGACCTTTACATTCACACATTTTAATATGCAATTTATCTATTTTTTTAAGAAACCCTATATTTTTTTAAGCTGTGTGAAGGAACATAACACTCATGAGTTTTCATGGCATGCTGGAAAACAGCTAGTAATAGACACTGGTTCATACCAACAGATTACAGATTCTTTCTCTACCTTTCGACAAGCATTTTATAGCCAGAATCCAACCCGATTTATAGCTCTGACATTGTGGAACTTATACCACTCCTCAGCTTAGGAGTCTTCATCCATGGATAAATTAGAAATTAATTAAAATCTGGCTACAGACATTATCATTTCTTCACTCTCATCTGCTCATATCAGAAAGTCCATACATATCTTACAATTTACTTAAATAAAAAAACTTAAATTAGAATTACCACATTACATAGATTTTCATCTGTTGTGTACTTAAAAGTAAAATACTACCAGCATCTTTATTGTACAAATGGAAGCAAAACGACTAAAAACCTTCCATTACGGGGAAATACAATATTTCCTGTGTCACCCAGACCCTTTATTATGAAAAGAGAGCACTAAACGTATAGAAAACTCAATTCAAATCTATTCCTTAGGGCACATTCTATTGTCCATTTTTGCGTGCAAATTATATTCATGCTTTTCACAGATAGAACTCGTACCTAGTATGTCTTTGGGGCTAGCCACATTTCTGATTTTTATGTAGACTGAGTAGTTTGTGCAAAATTGTGGAGACATGCCTGATATTGATTCCAGTGTCCTGTCAAATTCACCAATGCAAGACTATGGGTACATGAAAAATATCAGACAGCGCTCTAATGCCATCTGGAAACTGTTCGTTTTCATGGACTGCTATATAGGAGAAAATAGATAAACTTTTTTTTCTCATTTAGTAAAACTCGTTGGCTTTCACTCGTTTGAAACTCAAATGAAAATATCATAGGAAAATGTTGAGATTTGAGAGTCCTCAGTGGTTGATATCTTTTCAGTTAGCCATTAAAAGGTGGTAATAAATTGCAACCTTTCGAAACTTTTACGGTCTCCATCAGGCATAGAATAATACAAAATCTGAAGAATCACATATTTATTCACAACAGAGCACAGGAATAAAGAAATAGATGAGACAAGTGACGTGAAGCAGATTATTACCATCTTTTGAGCTCACCATTAAAAGGCATCAACCACTGAGGACTCTCAAATCTTAATATTTTTCTATCTACTGGCTAACACGACACAAAGATATTTATCTTTCCTGTATGAAAATATGATGAAACGCTGAACATATTCACTAAAACTAGTACCTTTTTTCTCAAATGTGAAAAAAACGGACTTCTGAATGAGCCCTAACTCTTATTTTTGCAGTTATTCTTATGAAATTGTGTGAGATAGCACAAGTTACTTTACAGAACCATCAGCCACTTAAAAGCATTTGTAGTGTTCAACCCAAAAACATAAACTAGCATAATCTAAAATCTCAACTTATAACAAGAGAACTAAGAATTCAAACAGAAGCGGTCATGGTCTAATCTATAATGAAGCATGTCTTGAACATTTAAATATGGATTAAATATAATGGCCTCTTACAGAGCAGATTTAATATAGTTTTACACTAGTGTTACACTGTAATGTGGTTTGCAAACTGAAAGACTGTGGTATTAAGAAAATTATTATATCACAAGTAAATACCGTAAATATAAATATACCTACAGTCATAAATGTAAAATATGAAGAAAAAAACAAATTCTAAAAAGGAAAAATGGTTAATAATAATATAGTATATTATTATATTATGTTATTTTTTACACACTTATGTTTTAAATTCCCCATTCTGCATCATTGTTTTTTTATATTTCAAAGGTTTACAGATTCATAAAATACTGTTAATTAATATCTTACCTTTGATTTTGGCCCGTAGTCTCTCTGTATACCATGTCCTTCTCTGTAGTCCACTGAATTGTGTTCCTGTGTGTAGAAGGTTCTTGTACTGTAAGACCGCAAGTTTCCAAATGTATACTAAACAGGTGTATCAAGTATCTGAAATGGCTTAAAGCAGGTGTGGCTCAGTGATAACTAATCCCACGCCCAACGTCTACATAACTGTCTGCTGAGAAAAGTTTCTTGGTGTCACTGATGC
Organism: Dendrobates tinctorius; assembly: GCF_039654945.1. NCBI lineage: Eukaryota > Metazoa > Chordata > Amphibia > Anura > Dendrobatidae > Dendrobates > Dendrobates tinctorius. Next base: position 40,202,132 of record NW_027361730.1, read on the forward strand.
TCTTTGTGTTAGTTCTGTAGGGAGAATAGTTTATTGAAATCAATCCAAAGTAAACTTTGTGTAAAGTTGTAAATGTGGCTGGAGTGAAATGTCTATACATATAAATTACTATTCCTTCTATTATCTTAATCTTGTATTACATCAAAAGGTATTAGTAATGACTTGTAATAAGTGGGGCTGGATTCATGCTGATTATCTTTACCAATAAATTATTTATGGTTATTATCTTTACCAATCTTATTAAATGTAATGTTGCTTAGGAGCAGGGATTACTATATTTCAATAAACTTTTATAGTGCCATGGTGCCATACCTTGTCATGGTGCCATACTTTGCACTGATAATGGCTAGTAACGCATACAAAGAAGTTGGAATAAACTGTTCTGTGCTATAGACTAATCGTTCACAATGTATAGTTGGCCATTAGAGGTAGAAAGCAACAATATGAATTGATTCAAAATGGCAACCAGTTTTTCTGCTGTTCGATTATGTGATGTTTTCTTTGTATCGATTTGGTGATAAAGACCTGCTTTTTACAGTCTCATTTGCACAGTAAGGCTATGTGCCCACATTGCAGAAACGCTGCGGAATTGTCCGCAGCATTTAGGCAGCTCCCCGCCGCAGGTAAAATGCATGCGGAATTTGTATGTGTTTTCCCACAAAATACAAGCGTTATGCAAGCAATTTTAGATTGCGGAATTCAAGCTCTTTTCTAAGCGATTTGAAGCATCGCTTGGAAAAGTGATTGACAGATTGGTCACAATTGTCATGTATAGTGCTTGACAATGTGACCAACTGTTTGCTATTGATGTTGCCTATGCAGCATCAATAGTAAAAGATAGATTGTTAAAAATGATAAAAAAATAAAAAATAGAGATATACTTACCCTCTGTCAGCCCCCGGAGTACTCCCGGTCCTCATCAGCGCTGGCAGCAATTTCCGTTCCCAGGGAGGCTGGGACAGACATCTGACCGGGATGATTTAGCGAATCCTGCTTTGAGCAGGGGGTTGGACCAGATGGCCCAGGAGGTCCCTTCCAACTCTACGATTCTATGATTCTATGATTCTATGATTCTGGATGCTGTGACATTAGGAGCAGGCTACATCCGAGAGTGGACCCTCTGGATCGCGGATCTGGAGCCCCTGGGCCGAGCACGCCAGGTGAAGATCGACCCCTATACAGGGATCATTTGGGGCAGGACCACAGGGGACAGAAGCGCGACAGCCGGAACCAAGAGGGATGGCTCAAAGGACAATAAGGCTAAGGAAGATAGACAGAACCTAGGGAACTAGAGCAGGGGTTCCTGGGCAGGGAAGGAGGAACAATAGAGGCAGCAGGGGAAGGTACAGAGAGCGAAGGGAGTCTGATGAGGAAATCCCAAGGGCAGGAAAGACAACGGACGGATAGAGGACGGAGAACACAGGGAGGCAAGGAGACAGGCGGAGAGGCTCATACACAGCCGACAGACTGGGAAGACACTGGAGGAACGCACAGACAAGGCGAGGCAGAGGCAGGCAAGGAGGACGGCAATGGAACAGAGACAGAGGCGGAACAGACGGGTGACAAGGAATACACATGAAATGAGGACTACAGTGGAACTGTAGCCGCCAGAAAGGTGCAGGGGTACCACACGATCACCAGGCGCCCTCCTCATGGGGAGGACGCCTGAAATATCTTAGCGCCCGGAAGTACGTCCCCCAGCCCTGCCCTTCAGCGACGCCCACCGCCAGAGGAAGAGAGCGGGTGGACGCACGCCCGCGACCTAAGGCCGGTGCGTGTGCCCGCAGCAGAGTGGGTGCACTCGCGGACGGGGGCGTGCAGGTGAGGAGACGCTGCGGCGGGCGCCGCCGCTGAGTGGGCATCGGTGGGCACGGCCGCCGATGTCACAGAAGCATTGTGTGAATGACCTCTGATGACATAGCAGTCACGCTGGGTATCATCCGCACATGAAGCGCTCACTTTACGCATGGTGGGCATAGCCATCTGCGTAAAGTGAGCGTTTCAATGCAATCCTATGGCGGCGGAATCAACATGGGTATGCTGTGGGTTACCAGAGCTCAGAGACTTCCTGTCATGTGCAGTGAAAAGTTCACAGGTTAGGAAAACTTTTTCAAGGCACTGTAGTATCTGTAGTGCTATGTCATTTCATGGAGGAAATGTTAGCTGGATACAGCAAAAGTTCTAAGAAATAACCTGTCTAACATGTTTTCTATAAATACCATTGTATTTGGGGCTGTAGCTTATTAATCGTCATTATGAGAGCAATAAAAAGAACACTAGCGCAGCAAAAAAAATTTTAACCAGTAAAGATGGTGAGGCAAAGACTTTGTCAACATTTTGTTAAAAACAATAAACAGTTGTTCTAGATCGTGGGGAACAGAAACGTCGTAGTTTCATTTTAATAGTTTAATTTAAAAAATAAATCAGATAAGCTAGGTATTTTTTGTAGCTGATGTACTCCTACACTCATAAAGGCTTTTCACAAAGTACAAAGCTAGAAAAAAATGATAATGAAAGTAATACAGTAATCCTCTTCGGGTGTATGCTTCCTCTTCTCCTTCCTCGAGATGCTGGAGTGACTGCCTCCACCTGCTTCCTAGAGCCTGATTCCCAGGTGTCTGGACAGTAAGTGTCCCAGCTTCAGGTAGTGCAAGAGTCCCCAACACGTAGAAATGGGCGACACCCCCCCTCTGTCACCTGCACCATCGGCTGCTCCAACATAGAAGATGGGGAACCACAAGGACAGTACGATCTCTCGAGCCTCTCCCAAGCCCATTCATTTTGCAAGAAGGGTTCACCATGCTCCTTTGCTTCTTGGATCAGACCCACCACATAACAGTTATGTTGCCCCTACATTTTGAGGGACGTGACAATGATTCCAGCTGTCAGCTCTTGCTGTCTTCCAGGCAAGTGATCCATCTCTACTGCTCGCTGCTTGAACAAATGTGATGACAGGCCCCAAAAAGAGATGAGAAAACCTTTTAAGGATCGGTTCGATTCACCGAATGTTGAGACATTCGCTGAACTTGTAGATGGTCTACACTTACAGGGCACAACTGGATGCACTTATCTATTAGGACACCACCAGCAGCATTGAAGACATGTTCTCATAGAGTTCTGGCTGCTGGGCATGACAAAACCTCCAAGACGTGACAGGCGAGCTCAGGTCAGTCTTCCATTTTCGAAGACCAAAATGTAAGAGTACAAATCCCCTGATAGCATTGATATTGAGCTCCAGATACTCCTGCACAAAGTGTCAGACTTGTACTCTGTTCTGGTGGTGCACGGGATGGTTTAAAAAATGTGTGAAACGACTCACAGAAATTGGTTATGCCACTACACTGCTGCTGCTGTTCTAATGTTTTTGCAATGATGCCTTGATGTTCCCGGGGTTGGTTGTCAAAAACTGCAATGCACACTATGTGCCTCACTGCTATTTTGGGGAAAACCACTCTTAAAATTGTCTACAAACATGTTTCGATACTCCAGCATGTGCGCGTCCTTTCCATGGGTGGAAGCATCTGGCTAAATTTTCTCTTGCACAGTGGATCTGATAGAGATGCAACCAAGTAGTCAGCGCTATTCCTAACCCTAAGAATACGGGCATCATGTTGAAGATAGTGCAGAAAGAAGGTGCTCATCTGTGGGCGCTTCCATGACATCCAAGTCCATGGTGTGTTGTTGGCGGGGTAACACTCAAGGTTGCTTCCTCCATCCCCTCCTCCTGCTAACCATAGGCAACAGAGAGCAGATCATTATCCTCTTCATCTCCTGACAGATGCACTCCCATCACCTCTTCTTCCTCATCCTCCTCCATTTGTTCTTTTGCTCCTGCACCTTTACTAACAGTTTCTCTGGTAAAATGAGCCCCTTTGAACGCTGTTAGCCACCCTGCCATGACCCCCGCCTGTGCGACAACAGACTGAAAATTTGAGATATTGTTATCCCTTCTGTATCCTCCTCACGCAGACTATTTAAAGTGTGCTTTGGTATGTAGATAACCAGAATAGTGATCCTGATGATGGCATCATCAGCATTATCCATCTTAATAGCCATGAAACTTGAAACTGTACAGAAGGCTGCAGGAGTCCTTCATTTGTGCCCACTCCACAAGTGTGATTTGCGTCAATACTGCATTGGCCCAGGATATGCAAAATAGCATACTGCACCAGAGCTCGTTGCTGTTGTCACAGTCTCTGCAACATGTGCACAGTGGAATTCCACCAAGTCGGAACATTGCAAATCAAACGGTTAACCAGTAGGCCGAAAGACCCCTGTAGCAATGCAAGTTGATGACCTGCGGGGTGCGATCGTCAGAATTGAGCACACGGCAACCATGCTTTCTGCAACAGTGCATCCAGGCTGGGATAGTTGTGGAGAAATTACTGTACCACCAGGTTGAGGACGTGAGCCATACAAAGCACATGGGTGAGGTCGCAGACCAGCGGTGGACACTGCGTCCGACACGCCACACTGGCACGTCGCACTCAGCACTACTACCACATAGATCTGCCATGCTGATATAGGCAGCACCACTTGCATCTTAATTAGCTAAATCAATATGATTTAGCTAATACACAAGCTATTTAACTTGTCCATCCGACTACTATGAAGTTAAGTATTCGGTAACTGATGAAGATCTGGTTGTAGACCGAAACGTTCTGTTTACTATGCTGTGGACAACATTAAATATTGCCATTGATCACATTAAGTTGAGTGCCGAGTCTCTTGTTACATATTCTCTAACTGGGTCGCTGTGACCAGTGGGGTACCACAGGGGTTGGTGTTGGGACCTATTCTCTTCAACCTATTTATTAACGATCTGATAGAAGGTTTGCACAGTAAAATATCGATATTTGCAGATGATACAAAACTATGTAAAGCAGTCAATACAAGAGAAGATAGTATTCTGCGCTACAGATGGATCTGGATAAGTTGGAAACTTGGGTTGAAAGGTGGCAGATGTGGGTTAACAATGATAAATGTAAGGTTCTATACATGGGAAGAAGGAATCAATATCACCATACACACTGAATGGGAAACCACTGGGTAAATCTGACATGGAGAAGGACTTGGGGTTCCTAGTTAATGATAAACTTACCTGGAGCAAGCCAGTGCCAGGCAGTGGCGGCCAAGGCAAACAGGATCATGGGGTGCATTAAAAGAGGTTTGGATACACATGACGAGAGGATTATACTGCCTATGTACAAATCCCTGGTTAGACTGCACATGGAGTACTGTGAACAGTTTTGGGCACTGGTGCTCAGGAAGGATATAATGGAACTAGAATGAGTAGAAAGGAGGGCAACAAAATTAATAAAGGGGATGGGGGAACTACAATACCCAGAGAGATTAGCAAAATTGGGATTATTTAGACTAGAAAAAAGATGACTGAGGGGCGATCTAATAACCATGTATAAGTATATAAGGGGACAATACAAATATCTTTCCGAGGATCTGTTTATACCAATAAATGTGACGGTCACAAGGGGGCATTCTCTGCATCTGGAGGAGAGAAGGTTTTTCCACAAACATAGAAGAGGATTCTTTACTGTTAGGGCAGTGAAAATCTGAAATCCTTGCTTGAGGAGGTAGTGATAGGGAACACAGTCGAAGGGTTCAAGAGAGGCCTGAATGTCTTCCTGGAGCGTAAAAATATTGTATCTTACAGTTATTAGGTTCTTTAGAAGGACGTAGATCTGGGGATTTATTCTGATGGAATATAGGCTGAACTGGATGGACAAATCTCTTTTTTCGGCCTTGCTAACTATGTTATGTTACTTTAAGCTTCCATTAACATTAACACATAACCCACATACATGTCAAACACCAATCCTATTGCCCCTTGCACCACAACCTTTCTTTTCCCCCTCATGTTGTATTTAGCCTTCCCCTATTGTAACCTGCTGTTTTACATCCCTAGGCCCACATCTCTAAGTCACCTATCACTAAATGAACAATCACCCCAAACAATCACCCCCCAAAATAGCTATACAAAAAAACCTGACATGGATATGGAAGGGTTAAGACAGGACACGTCAGAGAAGTGTCATCTTGCTGTGCCTTTTTCATACATGTTTTGCAGTCACTGCAGTTTGCACCTACTCACACTTATGAGGTGCTGGTCAGGTTTTTTTTGTATAGCTATTTTTTTGGGGGGGAGACTCCCTCTGCTCTAACACTTGCACTCCTCCCATTAACCTGCAGGTGTTCTCAACCAGTTCTATTTGCCATTCAAATTTTAGGCTTGTAGCCCAGGAGAGACATGTTTGTCCATTATTGTAGGTTTTTTAACCAGAAAGTGGCATGTACAGTAGGATAGGGAAGGGTTAAGACAGGACCCGTCAGAGAAGTGTCACCTTGCCGCGGTTGACGGGCACACATGAATTGGACAAATCATGAGCTAAGAACCTTCGCTTTTTTAGTAAGTACATCTTGTTGAGGGACAGAGCGTTTGGAAGTTGTTATTTCCATTGACATCATATGTCTTGGCATTCACAGGGTGCTGCTGTGCCTTTTTCATACATGTTTTGCAGTCACTGCAGCTTGCACCTATTCACACTTAGGAGGTGCTGGTCAGGTTTTTTTGTATATTTATTTTCTTAGACAGATTAGATTCAGCACTCTTATACCCAATGATTTTGATGAGCAAATTTGGATTCTTGATTCTTCACTGCAACACAGTTTTATCCAAAATGATTTGGATTAGCAAATAGGGCCTCCTGGCTGAACTCCTATATTAGGACTAATGATTTTTAAATGGAAATCTGACCTTCTTATTTCTCAATGAAACATGGTTTTATCATAAACAATCTGGATTAGCAAATGGGGCCTCCTGAGACAGCAACACAGTTTTAGCACAATCTAGTTAGTTGCTTGAAGATCAATTTCACATAGGACAGGATCCTACCTAGCTTACTGACAAGTTCACTTTCAGCAGCAGCAGCACTAGCAGGATGTGGCCTATCTGCACTGTGACACAGCAAATGGTGCTAAGAAAACAAGATGTCTGCTTTTTATATGAACAGTGACATGTGACTTCAGCAGCCAATCACAGAAGACATTGTGTCATGATGTTGCGGATGGTTTCTGTGCCCTGATTGACTGCTGGAATGTACACACATTAAGTTATTAAAGAAAAGAAATGGAAAAAAAATACACTCCGCAGCTTCTCTGACCTAAACACACCCCCTCTCCTCATTAATCCCATCCGCCCATCCCACCGGTAATCATACAGCACCTCAATCCTAGTCAAAGTTATAACAAAAGCAATAGTGGAAACGCTATGATTTACCGAACTGTGACCGGATTTTGTGTTAGGTTCGTGCCAAATTTGAGATTGGCAAACGTTTTCTGAACAAGTTCACTCATTTCTAGACTCAAAATTTTGTATGGACCTCCTTCTCTGCTGCCAGTCATATGTATGGATTTTGACATCATTGAGTAAAAATGCTTGTGAAACCGAACACAAATCCAAATGTCAAACGTTTGTGCCAAATTTGAGATTGGCAAATGTTTTCCAAACAAGATCACTCATTTTCTATGGACCCCCTTCTCTGCTGCCGGTTGTATGTAATGACCTCCCCCCGGGATGCTAACTCTTGGAACATTGCGGCTTGTGTCCCTCCCCCACTAGCATGCCTTCAACCTCCTTGTCTCTTCTGACCAACCTAGGCTCCGCAGTCCGCGTACCAGTTGCTGGATCCTGGCTCTCCCATCCTCAATCTGCAAGAACCTCAGTGGTGAAGAATGTGGACTGGACCACAGGCTCCTGCCACCTTTGCTGTCATGCCAGCTTGGTCTGGCTCCGAAATTGCTCAGGTCTCTCCTTCAGGATTCTCGAGAGATTCTGCCATCTTTGCCACCTTATTGCCCTCTAAGCAACTTAAAAATTATATGAATTACTAATTCAATCCAGAAAAAAATTTTGAACTTTTTTTTGGAGGTTTATATACCAATGTAATGTAGCACTAACCATGTTAAACTCTATGGATGACTAATTGAACCCATAAAAATGTTGATCTCGTTTTTGGAGTGTTATATACCACCGAAATGTAACAAAGCAAGTAATATTCTATGGATGACAAACTGAAGCCATAAAATGTTTTGAACATTTAAAAAAAAAAAAAAAAAATTTAAACACTTTTTTGGAGTGTTATACTGTATACCACAAAAATGTAACACGAAGCATGTAATACTTTATTGATGACAAATTGAATCCATAAAAGCTTGTTATAATCTATGGATGAAAAATTTAATCCAGAAAAATGTTTGAACTTTTTTTGGAGTGTTACAGTATATACCACCTAAATATAAAAGAAAGGACATTAAACTCTATGGATGACAAATTGAAAACCAGAAAAATTGTTGAACTTTTTTTAAATTGTTATATACCACCAAAAGTGCAATATTGCTGATCTTGATCAAAAAAATACAGTATTTGTACTGTTCTTATGTGCTATCACATTATCATTTTTATGTTTCAACTCACTACTTTCAGAGTTCTGTTGTGCACCAGTTTAGACTTTTAGCTGTTTCAAACAATGGATATCCATCAATGTCATGAAGACTTAAAAGGGTGGTTCAAAACACAATTTTTATCCTAAATCTATATCTGTTATCTATTTAAGATAATCTGTCAGTAGAATCAACCCTCCTAAGTCGTCTATATGGGCACACAGATCAAAGGTAGCTAAATAAAATGATACCTTGATATCTGTGATCTAATGTCTTATTCCAGATAAATTCATAATTTCTTATATGTAAATGACCTCTTCCAGGCTATGGAGAGGATGTTACCTAAGAGATAACTCTGCATCCAGAATTTTTTTTTAAATAAAAAAGGTGGTTACCACTGTGAGGGTGTGTGCACACGCTGCGGAATCTGCTGCCGATAAATCCGTGCGGATTTTGCAAAATCCGCAGATAAATTTGCAGGTCAAAAGACCTGCGGTTTATCTGCGGATTAGCCTGCGGTTTTGCCCTGCGGTTTATCACCTCTACAATGGAGGAGATGGTAAACCTCTGCAGAATCTGCAGAAAGAATTGACATGCAATTCTTTCTGCGGATTTGAAACCACAGCAAAATCCACGCGGAAAATTCCGCAGCGTCTGCACAGCGGTTTTTAATTCCCATAGGAAATAATGGTGCTGTACACCACAGCTAATTCTGCTGCGGATCCACAGGGCCAAATCCGCTGTGGATCCGCAGCAGAATCCGCACCGTGTGCACACACCCTCAGACAAGTAACCAACACAGAACAGGAGAAATTAAATTTTCTTTTTGCAAGCACATTTTTTGCAGCTCTTTGAGCTCTGCTGTTTTGTAACAATATTGCAACCCTGTCTGCCTGTGAGATGGAAGCTGAAGCCAGGATGAACCTGCAGATATGTCAAGTATAATCAGTCGCAGCTTTGCAGTGAGATCAGGAGAACAGAGAGTGGTCATTACACATCACACTGGTAACTCCCCCTTCAGATTAAATTACCTCTGAAAGCATAGTTATCTTCCAGGCATCATCCTCTCCAGAGCCTGGAAGAACTCATTTACATAAAGTGATAAAAGATGATTTATCAACAAAACATCTGATATAAGGCATACAGGTATCATTCTATTCAGAAGTCTATAACCTGTGTGTCCATATTAATAGTTTAGATAGGTCAAATATTGTGACATATTCTCTTTATTGCCATAATCAAAACTATTTTCCAATATACTTGAATTAATATTTATCGGTCGTCCATGACAGCACCACCTGAGAGAGGGGATCCGCCCTTCAGGAACAGGAAACCTACAGATACAAAAGGGCGGCACCTCTCCCACGCATCAGTTGGTTTCCTGTTCCTAGAGGACGGGACTTCCTTCAGATCGTCCATCATGGAGTCGTCGAGGGATTCCCAGGCCGGCTGACCGACTCAGGTAGCGGGGGGATCTCCTACCTCGGTCAAGCTCGGGGTACCTGGAAGCGCCACGGTGGGGCCGGGTAGGTCGCCACGGCAGTGGTTAGAGCAGGCGGAGCAAAGGGTCCGGTGGACAGCCGTCTCCAGAATGCGGGCACCAGGTATGTATGCAGGCCCCTCCTGATGCATTTTCCCCCGGGGTCCGGTCTCAAACCCCCTCCGGCCAGGTCGGCGGTTGCGTCCGGTCGCCAAGCGCAGGCTGGCGCGCATGGGGGCGGCGGGCATACCGGAGCCGGGGGCGCCGTGCCGGCTCCTTTCCGCGCGCTCCCGCGGCCTCTGACGCGCGGCGGAAGTGACGCGGTGGAAGGGGCGGGGCCGGGAACGCCAAAACCGGAAGTCGGGTGCCGGCCGACTTCCTAGTGTGCGCCGCGTGTGCGCGGCGATCCGGGGGGACGCGCGGTACCCGAGGCGGTGGGGGGGACGGTTCATGCGGGGGAAGGTCGCGGGAGGGTTCCTGGGGGAGGTGCCGCGCCAGTGCCCTGCTGACCGGATACTGGGAGGCCTTAAAGGGCAGGAGGTGATGCTGCCGGGGTGCTTCTGAAGGCCCAGCGATGGATGACAGAACCCCCATAGAGCAGCAGGATGTGCAGGAGCACCCACAGAAGGAGGCCTCGGTGAAGCCTCATACGAGTGGAAGCGGACGAGTGAGCAGAGCCGCAGAAGTTCCTCCAGTCTAAAGGATTCCCCCTGCCTCCCTCCGTGATCCGGTACCTGCCTCATCTGCATGGGTAAGAGATCTCCGTGAATGTACCCTGATGCAGTGTTCCCTTATGCTGGTTTCGCAGGGGAGGAAAGCTACAGTAAAACAGAAGCACAGGGAATGTGCGCTCTGTAGTTGCCCCTTACCAGACGGCCACCCCAAAAGACTATGTCAGCCATGTGTGCGACAGACGGTAGGGGTTGGAAAGGGACGGGGGCCCAGGCATAGACTGACAGGCCCTTGCACTCTCCCCATCCTTACAGGGACAGAGATGAAAGCCCTATCTAAAAGGGACTCTTCTAGGGGGAGAGAATTTAATTTCTCAGGGTCGGAGTCCTCAGCTGCCCCTAGGAACAATTACTCCACGGATTCCCCGGCCTCCACTTCATCCTCTTCGGATGAAGACTCAAGCCGATTCTGCTTCCCATTAGACCAGATGGACAAGCTAGTTAAAGCAATAAGGTCCACCATGGCAGTAGCAGACTCAAAGCCAGAGCTTTCGGCACAGGTAATGTTCGGAGCTCTAGATCCCAGGAAACACAAAGCTTTTTCCATTAAATGATAAGGTCCAGAGCCTGATAGAAAGGGAATGGAAGAGACCCGGAAAAAGGGGCTCCTTACCACCTGCCTTCAAACGGAGGTACCCATTTGATGACCCAGTGGTAAACAGATGGGATAAGGCCCCTAAGCTGGACGCGGCAGTAGCCAAAGCCTCCAAAAAGTCCTCCATACCGTTCGATGATATGGCCTCCTTAAAAGACCCGCTGGATAAAAAAGCGGATTCCTTTCTAAAGGGAACATGGGAGATGTCAGCAGGCGCCCTAAGACCAGCGATAGCTGCCACTTGTATAGCCAGATCCGTGATGGTCTGGCTAGATCAACTAGATTCCCATCTGAAGGATGGAGCCCCAAGAGCATCCAGTCAGAAAACTCTACCGATCATCCAGAGTGCTGCGGCTTTCTTGGCTGATGCCTCAGCAGACTCGGCAAGGATGGCGGCTAGATCAGCTGGGTTACCAAACGCAGCTCGAAGGGCCCTCTGGTTAAAATGCTGGCCAGTAGATATCCAGGCCAGGTCACGACTCTGCTCCATTCCATATGAGGGGAATATCTGTTTGGCCCCGTCCTGGACGAACTTTTAGAGAAAGCCGGGAACGATAAAAAGAAGTTCCCCAGCCTCCCGAATCCTTCTTATAGACACCCCTTCACCAGGAAAGGATATTTCCATAGAAGGCCGTCCAGAGATCAGGGCAGATGGGACGACAAAAGGAGAGCTACAGGTTTTATGTTCGGAGGAGGGGGGCGCCAGGAATGTCCATCACGTGACACTAAAAAACCGCCCCAATGACTAGATGCTGTGGGGGGAGACTAGCTGCCTTCTACCCAGCCTGGTCGCTGATCTCTAGCAGCAACTGGATACTGGGGGTGATAGCTGCGGGTTTACGACTAGAGTTCACCCGGGTTCCCCTAGATCGATTTAAGGTCACCCCTCTCAGGTCTTCCACATCAGAACAAGCTGTCCTGGAGGCCGAGGTTCATGAGCTTTGCCACAAGAAAGTCCTGACTATGGTTCCAGAGGGAGAAAGGGGGAAAGGTTTCTACTCCCCTCTGTTCCTGGTCCGCAAGCCAGACGGCTCCTTTAGGACTATAATTAATCTCAAGTCCCTCAAACGATTTCTTGGTTATACGGCCGTTCAAAATGGAAACAATCAATTCAACAATAAAGTTGTTTCAAAACTGCTTTATGGTGGTGTTAGATTTAAAAGATGCATACTACCATATACCCATTCATACAGCCCATCAGCGCTTCCTCAGAGTAGCGGTTCAGTTAAATGGGTCAGTTGAACATTTCCAATATGCGGCCCTCCCCTTTGGGGTGGCAGTCGCTCCCCGGGTGTTTACTAAAGTAGTGGAAGGAAGTTATGGCCCATCTACGTGAATCTAACATTCTAGTAGTCCCCTACTTAGATGACTTCCTGATTATAGGGAAAACGGCAAAACATTGTAAGGAACAGCTACAGAGGGCAATGTCGGCCCTAGAGCGGTTAGGTTGGCTGCTTAATATCAAAAAATCTCGGTTACAGCCGATGAGAATTCAGCAATTATTAGGCCTGATTCTAGATTGAGAAACAGGCTGCCTCCGGAGAAGCTTGTTCGCCCACACTATCAGATCCTAAACGCTGCCAATAACCCCACCATGTCCCTCAGGAAAGCCATGTCCCTTCTGGGTTCCCTTTCCTCCTGTATCCAGTGGTCCAGTGGGCCCAGTTTCATTTAAGAACACTACAGGGGAGGTCTTACTGCATCAAAAAATCCTTGGAGGTTACTTGGAGGGCCAGCTAACCTTGTCCCGAAGCACAAGGGAGTCCCTAGAGTGGTGGCTAGAAAAGGATAATTTGTCCAGAGGGGTTCCCTGGGAGTGTGACATATCCCCCATAGTCACTACGGATGCTAGCCCTTCCGGTTGGGGGGCTCATATGGGTGAAGTCCTAGTCCAGGGCCTATGGGACCATCACCAGATAAAAATGTCATCTAATTTGAAAAGAACTGACAGCAGTAAAGCAGGCAGCTAAGAAGTTACTTATGTATCTGCAGGGCCATCATGTGCGAGTGTTCTCCGACAATTAGGTCACAGTGGCTTGTGTCAACCACCAAGGTGGGACTCGTTCCAAACCCCTGAGGAATGTGGCAGAACGGTTGTTCCAACTAGCAGAACAGCCATTCTAAGCTGAATGTGCATGCCCTCGTCAGAGCGCAGCCGTTAAGCAGCTTGAGGCCGGGCCAGTACCGGCATGGGAGACTGGCTGGGAATCCCTTGTCCTGTTGACATAAATGCCGCAACCTACTAAAACAAGGAGAATGGTCCCTAAACAATTCAATCTTCGACCTGATTATACAAAAATGGAGACAGCCAGAGGTAGATCTCTTTGCCACCAAGGAAATTAAGACTATTCTGCTCCCAAAATCCCAGAGAGAACCCCCTGGCGGTAGATGCCTTTCTGATAAAGCGGGACTTCAGGCTAGCATACGCCTTCCCTCCCCTATCGCTACTACCCTTGGTGTTGAGAAAAATCAAGAGAGACAGAGCAAGGGTCATAGTCATTGCTCCATTTTTGCCCAGGAGGGCATGGTTCTCATGCCTCAGGACCATGTCTGTGTCCGATCCTTGGGTTCTTCCGGACATCCCGGATCTCCTATCCCACGGCCCAGTCTTCCACCCTCAGGTGGCTGGCCTACATCTGACGGCGTGGAGTTTGAGCGGGCACTCTTAAAAGAAAAAGACTTCTCCCCAGACTTGATTAACACCCTACTTAAGAATAGGAAGGCCATTACTACCAGGATCTATGCTAGAATTTGGAAGAAGCTCCTGCAGCGCTCTGAAATAGTTGCTGGGGGTTCAACTCCAATAAATCAGATCTTAGAGTTTCTTCAGAAAGGTCTGGATATGGGACTTTCCACTAGTACTCTTAAAGTACAAGTATCAGCTTTGGGGGCTCTCTTTAGCTGCAACATCGCAGGTAATTACTGGATCCGTAGGTTCATTAAGGCAGCAGGTAGGTCCAGGCCAGTAGTGAAGGATAGATTCATGCCATGGGACTTGAATCTAGTCCTTACGGCCATGACGGAAGCTCCATTCGAACCTATTTCATCAGCTTCCATTAAAAATCTGTCCCTCAAAGTAGCCTTCCTGGTAGCTCTAACCTCAGCTCGCAGAGTAAGCGACATCCAGGCATTATTTAGGCGTCCTCCTTATATACAGGTTAGGACGGGTAATACTCAGACCTGATCCGGCGTACTTACCTAAAGTGGTTTCTAACTTTCATAGGACTCAGGAAATAGTCCTTCCATCCTTCCTCCCTAATCCAGCTAATGAGAAGGAAGAAAAACTACATACCCTGGATGTTAGGAATTGCCTCATAGAATATCTGGCAGCTACCGATCCTTGGAAGAAAGATAATGCCCTATTTATTTCCCACCAAGGCCCTAGGAAAGGTTGTAGAGTGTCAAAAAATACACTAGCCAGGTGGATTAGAGAAGCAATTTCTGTAGCATACACTTCAAAAGGCAGGTCTCCACCTGGGAAGCTGAGGTCGCATTCCACCAGAGCCATGGCGACCTCGTGAGCCGAGAGATCAGAAGTCTCCATCGACCAGATATGTAAGGCGGCTACTTGGTCCTCTCCGAGCACCTTTTATAGTCATTATAGGCTAGACCTGGGTGCTTCCACAGACCTCTCTTTTGGTATAAGGGTGCTGCAGGCTGTAGTCCCTCCCTAAATAGTTATTACTCTCTGTAATTCTCTCAGGTGGTGCTGTCATGGACGACCGATAAAGTCTTAGTTACTCACCGGTTAACGGTATTTTTCGGAGTCCATGACAGCACCCGTATATTCCCTCCCTTTTAGTCTATTTTGGGTGTGCACTCCTTCCTCTTATACGTACACGGGTAATTTAAATAGTCGTGTATAGTATTGTATATAAGTTATGCTATTAACCATTGTGGTCCTCTGTGCTCTGTAATCCAACTGATGCGTGGGAGAGGTGCCGCCCTTTTGTATCTGTAGGTTTCCTGTTCCTGAAGGGGCGGATCCCCTCTCTCAGGTGGTGCTGTCATGGACTCCGAAAAATACCGTTAACCGGTGAGTAACTAAGACTTTTCCTATATTTTCCTAACTACACTATCTAACTGATTTTCTTTTTTTTTACGACTTCCTTTTTTTAATGTCTTGTTTGAGAATACCAGTGCATGCTGTGAGACTCTAACAAAGCATCATCTGGGTCCAGAGGCTTCAGACACTGCCACAGCCCCTACCCCCTCCCTGAAACAAAGTATCATCAGTGACACCCATTTCAGGTTCTTGGCTAATCCCTTCGCGATGTGAACTGTGCGGTGTGCACAATGACAGTGCGCACTTTTGACAGCTAAGATCAGCAGTAGCAAGCTGGCAACAGAGCACACTGTCAATGCAAGTTGTCAGAATATCCAGCATGCACTGGGATTCCCAAACAAAAAGTCATCAAAAAGCAAGTTGGAAATAAAAAAAACAGATAGTGTAGTTAGGGAAGGATACAGGATATTTCAACCAAGTATTATAGAAAAAAGTTTTTATTATGGCAATAAATATATAGGGATTTAGGATGAAAGTTAAGTTGTATTTCGGACCACCGATTAATTTAGCTTATTTTACAATAAGTTATAGATTTATTCACTTGCAGTCAATGAATATAGCCATTATATTATGATTACTTAGATGCAACAAATCTAAGTGCTTTTTATGTTTTTAATTATTGAGAGATCCAGTATTTTAAATACAGGAACATTTTGTGTCCAACTGTATATCTGCCATGGACTGTAATTTGTGAATCGGTGAGATATGCATTTTGTGTCTGCGCTAACTTCTTTAGGGTCATGAAGAAGGGAATATAGATGTGAAACTGCAATTGTTAATGTGTGAAGTACAGTATCTATTATGGTCTTTTATACCATGGAGAAAAAAAAGTTTATTTTTTATCAACTGGTGAACGATGTATCTTTTCCTCTAGATTTGTTGTACATTTGCAAATTTGTGCAGTTTTATATGTTTCTAAATACAGCTGCCCATAAAACAAAGCAGTAATGTACAGCAATAAATATGGAGTACAGAACCTTCCAGCAATGGCATACAGCAGGGTTATTATCAATGGCGTAACTTGAAGCTAGTGGGCCCCAATCCAAAATCTCCAAAAGGGCCCCAAATTATCACAAATCCTTAATAATACTGGTCTTCTTTTATGGCCCAAGTTGACTTTTTCGGCTTCCTGGGCTCTGAGCACCATGTGCATCTGCACCTACTATAGTTATGCCCATTTGTTAAATTGGTTCTCATTACGACTTGTTCAAAAATACTCAAGAATAGCCTGTTTACATAGGAAAGTTGCAGTGTGGTTAAAGGATGGGTAAGGTTTGAGCCTATGGGCTCTTTTATTGAAATGGTTATTAAAGTTACCAGTTCTATTTGTCCCTTTTTTACATCTAAGGCTACTTTCACACATCAGGTTTTCGGCGTCAGGCGCGATCCGGCGTCGTGCCGGAATGCCGGATCCGGCAAATGTTTTGTAAAACCTGATGTGCCGGATCCGGTTTTCTGCCGGATCCGTCTTGTTCTTGACAGACAAAACCGGATCCGTCTCATCCGGTTCATCCGTTTTTCTATCCGTTTTTCGACGGATTACGCCGGATCCGGTTTTTAAAATTGACCCTTGTGGCCTTCCGAACGGGATTGGCTACTGGAAAACTATATATAGCATGTTCCTACAGCCCTTCTTTGACAGGTTGTAGAGAAGAAAGTGTAGGTTGGAGAGAAGAGCAAGTTACTGGCGAAGATGGATGTTGTCATTGGAAATATTACCACTAGAAGTTCTGTGACGGTTTCAGGGACAATTTTCCACTATACTTTATGTCACCTCAAGGCAGAGTACACTGGGATGACAGAGTGTGAAAGATTTGTGCCCTAACCAAACTTGTGTACCTTCTGGACCAACAGTATATACCTTTGCCAACCAAAGTTGGCTATCTTGTCATGGTCTTACTATTTTTACCTTTAGGCCACAGGTGTGTACCTGGTTGTGTTTTATGCAAAGTATTTCACCTTTTAACAAAAGTTGTGTACATTGGTAGGAAATCACCAACAATAAACACAACTTTTTAGGTGAAATACTTTGCTTCAAACACAACCAGGAACACAACTGTGGCAAAAAGCTAAAATTTACCCACAGTTATATACCTGGTTTTGAATACCTTTTTACCTTTGAAATACCCTGTATTTAACCTTTTTTTTAAACATAGTTCGCCGCAGAAAGAAATGACAGACAACCATTGTGAAACGATAATTTAACTTTTATTTAAAATTTTTTTTTTTTTTGTAAAATGTTTTTAAAGTGCAAAAAACTTTTTTAATAAAGGTTTTAAACCCAATGGGCATTTTTATTACAAAAAACACACATTACAAATCTGTGTACTGTGGGGTGGAAATACTGCTGGAGGGGCTGCGGGACACTTCGACACTGGGTGTGTGGAGAGAGGACTGGGATCGTGGTGGGGAAGGAACAGTTAGAGGTGAAGGTGTGGAAAAAGCTACAGAATGGGTGGACATGTGGGAGGCAGAAGAGGTGGTGGGCGGTGGAGTGGAGGGTTGGGCAGGGACTGTAGGAGCAGATGATGATGGAAAGTTGTATGGGGAAGGAGTTTGGTACGGGGAAGGAGTTTGGTACGGGGAAGGAGTTTGGTACGGGGCAGGTTGCTGGAAGTGGGGAGATGTCTGGTACTGGGGAGGTTGCTGGTACTGGTGAGGTTGCTGGTATGTAATAGGAGGGGGAGGATGGAAAGTGGCTGGAGGGGGTGCAGATGTAATAGGAGGGGGAGGATGGAAAGTGGCTGGAGGGGGTGCAGATGTAATAGGAGGGGGAGGATGGAAAGTGGCTGGAGGGGGTGCAGGTGGAGGAACTACAGTGGTGGGAGGTGGAGGTTGGGAGGTAACCTGCTGTAGAGCACCGTGGCACGAATGCATTACATGCATCTGCTGGGTAGGAGATAGTGTTGCCATGCGCTCCACAACAGACCTGAAAAAGGTGTGGTTTGGCGAAGATCTTGCTTCTGAATGCATGGTTTGCAGAAGTGTCTTCACCTCCAGAATGCTGGAGTTGATCTGCTGAAAGCCGGGGCGGTCGAAGTGTCCCTCGGTGCCGGTCTCCTCAGGGATCGCCTCAGAAGGGTCCAATCGTGCAGGCTCCCGAGTGCTGCTCACCGTGCTGTGGAATAAAGAGAAAAAAAAACAATTAAAATACTGACATGGTATGGCCCTGGCTGAAAAAAAAAAGTTACATCTAACATTTTTTTCACATGTGGTGTGTAATATTTACCTTCTGGTGAGCATTGTTTCCCGGAGGAACGACAGGGCTTGTGCGTACTTGTACTTGCTCCTGCGTCCTCCAGATCCACTCGGGGCCCGCATCTCTTTATTGAACTCCTTCTTGAAACGATCCCTCACAGACCGCCACCGATTCACAATTCTGTTCCCTGAAACGAGAAAGGAGTGGTTAGTATACAACATCAGTGTTTCACAAACTCCAGTCCTCATGGTCCCCAGGGGTCATGTTTTCAGGATTTCCATAGTAAATAGAAATCCTGAACACATGATCCGTGGGGACCACGAGGACTGGAGTTCGGGAAACACTGGTTTACATCAAGCAACCGGTACTGTATATACTTACGCTCTTTAATCTGGGCCCGAACATCGAGGTCCTCCCAGCGGCCCACAAGGAGCAAACAGATTTCCTCCCAGAGTCGTCGGGTAACGATCAGGTCAGCGTGGCGGCGGTCAGCCATATTCCAGAGCGGCTCCCTTTCTCTGACGAGATCGATGAGGCGGTCCACATCAATCCCTCCATCCTCACCGTCAGAGTCGGGAGCACGCTGTGAAGGCTGTTAAAGAAAAAGACAAAAATAACATAATTAGCCTCCACAAAAGAAATGAAATAAAAAGTGCAAAAAAACAAAGCAAAAATATTTATACTTACACGCTGGTGACCGCCGCGTTGCTGTCGCCGACGACCCTGGGAGGCACTGCGAGGACCTCTTGGCCGAGCACCAGATTGGGAAGACTAGAGAAGAAAACAAAAAATGTTATGTCTTTGGATGTAGGCATTTGTTTGCTGTGTGTGGTCTGCAGAACATTGTTTTCTATGTGTTGTGTGTAGTGTGATGTTGTGTTTCTGCGTTTGATGCAAAAAACTTACCAATTGTGAGCCCACTCCAGGTGTCTGTCCACCCCTTCCTTCTTCTTCTGGGAGCTCCTCTTCATCTTGTGATTCCTGTTTTGAAATAAAAGGCAATGAATAGACATATATTACAGAGATGATGGATTTTGGAAATAAAAACTTACCGTCAAACGCTGACGATGCGAGGGAGGGCTCCCAGAAGAAGATGTGCTGTCCTGTTGATGGCCAGACTCCATGGCTGTGGGTATTGCTGCTGCTGTTGCTGCTGCCAGTGATGCCATTTCTGCTGCTGCTGCTGCTGCTGCATCTCTTTGGCGGCTGTTGAATAAAGAGAAACAAAGGGCCAATGAATATCTTGATATTCCATGGCCCTAGTTTGGAGGAATGGGGGATTTGATAATTACCGTCTCTCATCTGCTGCTGGACTCCCCTCCTCAGCATGTTCCATTTGCTGCTCCATTTGTGGTGGTGCTGATGGTGCTGCTGCTGCAGATGTCTGCTGCCTTCTCCTGCTCCTGGTTCTTGGCTTGGGTGGCATGTTGGGAGTGGCTGAGGGTCCCATTGTCTTGCTTTTATATATCTCCTGTGGGCAGAGCTACTGAGCATGCTCAGACCAAAAAACCGGATCCGGCTTTCGCCGGATCCGGCGCATTGCGGCGCTCATAGGCTTTCATTGTGTGAAAAAGCCGGATGCGCCGGATGCGGCGTGTCCGGCTTTTTCGCCGGAGACAAAAAACGTTACAGTAGCCGTTTTTTCGTGACACATTGCCGGATCCGGCGAAAACCGGATGAAACGCATGGCCATCCGGCGCGATCCGGCGCAAATGCAAGTCAATGGGGAAACCGGATCCGGCATTGCATTTCGCCGGATCTGGTTTCTGTCAAAAGCGCCGGATCGCGCCTGACGGCGAAAACCTGATATGTGAAAGAGGCCTTAGCTGCCATTTTCTTATTTCAATAGCCTAAAGAAAAATATGTAATTTGTAATATTTTAAAGAGATAAATGTGTATAAGCACAATCTAAGGGAGTAGTCGTTCCCTGCTAGCCATGAGCTTCCCCGTGCCATTGCAGCTGTCATTCTTAGAATTCTTGAGTAACCTGTCATTCTGAAACAATTTTTTTCTTCCACATGTTCTCTTTGCTAATTCTACCTCTTTGTTTTACAAACAACACAACCAGTATCTCCATTTTACTACTGAAAACTTGAAACTCCGGTTTCTGGTACATGTTCAATAATTTGGAAAATAAGAATTAATTGTTTATTCTTCATTGTTGTTTTAAATCTGCATTTTTTTTGTAAACTCCACACCCAAACTGGAGGCATTTATGGGAATCGAAACTGGAGGCATTTATGGGAATGTGAAACTACAAAGCACGTGTCCTCAATATGCTTTGTGGTTTGCAATTTGTAAAAGTAAAATCATTTCTTTAATATGTCACAATTTTTCGGGTTAAGAAACCATATAATCTAGTGTTATATAGGAAAAATAATATCTAATATGATAACTGCAATAGTTTTGATACAAAATAGGTACACCAGGGAAACCCGTAGTGCTGCTCCATTTGAAAAGTTTGATCCCACTGCCAAAATATATTCCAGTACATTGATCACTAATTGCGCCTGCAACAGTCAGGTGAATTCAATAGAATAGCGCATCACTGAATGTTTTTCCGATTCACAGGCCTAAAGCCCCCGTTACACACTGCGATATCGCTAGCAATATCGCTGTAAAGTCACCGATTTTGTGACGTTGCAGCGATATTGCTAGCGATATCGCTGCATGTGATACTTACCTCAGACCGGCTCCCCCGCTGGTTATCGCTGGTCGCGCGAGAAGCTCCTGGACCATTCCTCGACTCGTGGAGCCGGGCGGGAGGACACAGGATCGCCGCGTCTGACAGGTAAGTAGCGATCCCCGTCCCCAGCGATGTCGCTGGTGAGATCTGCCTGTGTGGCAGCTCACTAGCGACCACCTAGCGATGCACCAGCGATCCTGACAGCGTCATATCGCTGGTCAGGATCGCTGGTGCATCGCTAGGTGTAACGGTACCCTAAGTGGTTTTGAAGCCTTGGCTCCAGCTAGTTTCAAATAAAGAAGACTAACACATACAGTGAAGAACAAAAGGGTAACAGTGTTTTGAACCTCTGACTTTCAGGCACCATATCTCACCATCCACTATTGCTTTGATCTGATCGCAGTACTACTGTCATTTTATAGACCATAATCTTGGCCATCTCATGCATAAATTTGATTTGCTTCTATTTAGCATGTGATTAGTTGTGCAGCTTCTTGTCATGTCACTGCATTGTTACTGTTTTGCTTTTGGTGGTGGAAAAATATTTTTACAACATGTTGCGTTGCCGTGCGGTTGGTGGGCACGTCAAAATGACGCACGCGGACACATCCGCATACAACGCATGTCCCTGCGTAGCCAATGTTAAAGATAGGTACACAGGTCGAAGCAGGACGCATGCGGAAGTAGGCGGAGCGTAGGCGGAGCTTAAGGGAAGAAGTATGCAGCTCTACGCAGACCAGCCAAACGCTAATGTGAACCCGGGCTTAATGAAGATTTAGAGGGGTATGGGATGTGCAAGGAAAGTAGAGACGTGAGTAGGGATAATAAATGTGCTAATATTCTTAAATGTCTGCGGGCAAATGCAAAAAGTCTTGCAAACAAAATTAATGAATTGGAAACTCTTATGTCAGCCACAGATTAAGTTGTGGTGGGCATTACAGAAACCTGGCTGGGTAAAAGCCATAACTGAGTGAGAAACGTAGAGGGTTACACTACATGCAGAAAGGACAGGAAAGACAATAACAGTGGAAAGGTGTGTATTTTTATTAAGTCCTATTTAAGTGCTATGCTCAGTGATGACATTTGAGGGAGTCAGTATGGGTAAATATACATGAGGATGGCAATAATAGAAAGCTGCTAATTTGAGTTTGCTATAAGCCTTGTAATATAGCTGAACAGATAGAGGATGAAATGTTCTACCAATTTGAAAAAGCAGCAACTAATAGGGTTCTTTTTTAGATGAGATTTTCACTATCCAGTTAAAGTTAGAATCTTCTCGTTGTGCTAAAAGCTGCAAG
Organism: Dendrobates tinctorius; assembly: GCF_039654945.1. Taxonomy (NCBI): domain Eukaryota; kingdom Metazoa; phylum Chordata; class Amphibia; order Anura; family Dendrobatidae; genus Dendrobates; species Dendrobates tinctorius. The sequence continues at coordinate 40,224,644 of NW_027361730.1, forward strand.
TTCTTATCTATTGTTCAAGAAAATTACCTCTCAGTTTTTAGAGGAACCAACCAGGGGTGATAATCTAAGAGATCTGGTCCTGTCAAATAGACCAGATACAATTTCAGATCTACAGGTCCAGGAGCATTTGGGCTGCAGCGACCATAATATGGTAAGTTTCAGTGTAATATTCAATAAAACATTTGAAAGGGAAAATACAAAAACCTAGAATTTTAAATTATGTAAAGAGTTTAATCTTGTAGACTGAGACCATGTCATGGTAACTGGGGATACCGAACATAAATGGGGCATGTTTAATATACTACTAGAATCCTGTAGAAAACTTATACCCTCTGTAAATAAAAATCCAGAAATAAAAAAGAAACCACAATGGATAAGAAATAGCATTTTAGGAGTATGAAGATCTCAATGAAATATGTAAAAAAGAAATCAAGTTAGCAAATTTATCTACAAGGAAACAAATAGCTAGTGACATTAAAATAATGCCCCCCAAATTTTATAAATATATTAATGACAAAAAGAAATAAATGGATGGTATCGGCCTCTTAAAAGATGATAATATGATAGTTATAGAGGACAAAGAAAAGGCTGAGATATTAAACAGGCACTTTTCATCCATGTTCACCAATGAACTGACTGTTCCAGGGATTATTCAGCAAAGGCAAAAATGAAATTTCACCACCTGATATAACTAATTTAATGCAAGAAGATGTACGCCTGTGTCTGAGCAAATTAAACCTTGACAATTCCCCTGGGCCAGATGGCATTCATTCACGGATATTGAAGGAATTAAGTTCAATAATTGACAGACTGCTGTATCTCAGCTTCTTAGACTCTCTTTTAGCAGGATTGGTGCCACAGGATTGGAGGATGGATGATGTGGTACCGATATTTAAGAAAGGTTAGAAGGTTGATCTAGGCAACTTATTACAGGGCACTATGAGAGATGATATGCAAAAATATATTGAGGGAATAATATAATAACTGACAACCAGCATGGATTCATGACAGATAGGTCATCTCTAATTAAAATGTTGAGTTTCTATGAGGAGGTATGGTAATTGCAAATCTGAATGTTAGTAATGAGGCTGATGTGATTTATCTGGACTTTGTAAAGGCATTTGATACTGTATCACAGCCTTATACTGAAGCTACAGAAGCAGGGACTATGGGAAACTATAACCAGATGGGTAAAGAATTGGCTGAAAGACAGGAAACAAAGAGTTGTTGTATATGGTACGTCCTCTAAATGGGATATAGTCAGCAGTGGGGTACCATAAGGATTTGTGCTAAGACCGAATTTTTATCCCTTTATTAAAGACCTTGTGGATGGGATTGAGAATAAAGTGTCAGTCTTTGCTCACAACACCAAACTATGTAGGATATGGTATTACAAACCAGCTTTTAGCACCGTTCTCACCGCCCCCGGGCCTGGGTCCGCCTCCGCCAGTACCATAATCACCGCTCCCGTGTCCGCCGTTGCTCCAATTCTGCTTGGTGCTCCTCTTCTTCCTGCTCCTCAGCGTGCAGCTGCGCGGGTGTCCCGGCGTGTCCCTCCAGTTCCGTCGGCCGTGCGCAGTTTTTTCGCGCATGCGCTCCCCCGCAGTCTTATGCCCCTGCATGACCTGACCCAGCAGCACTGCCTTTCCAATGGGGAACAGGCACAGGATATTTCAGGCCGCCCTCCCTTAGTGGAGGCGCCTGATTATTGTGTTCCATACCTTTACTTAGGCCCTGTCTTGCTGCTGCTTGCTACCGTTTGCTAGCCTGCTTCCTAACTCTGTGTGTCTCCCTCTGTGTCTTCCAGGGCCTGTTCCAGTCCTCTGTCCTCCTGGTGTTCCACTCCGTCTCCATCTCAGCTTTCCCTCTGTCTCCATACCCTCTCCACCTCGTGGTCTCCATCTTCCTTGCCTCTCCCATACCTACTCTTGCCTTATCCACAGTTCTCTCCCTGCTTCCCCCGTCCCACTCCGTTCTTGTGTTTTTTCCCTGAGCCGTCCCCTGGTCCTGGCAGCTTTGGTACTTGAGGTCCCTGAGCCTACCCCATAACAATCCCTGTATAGGGGTTTGTCCCATCTGGTGTGCTCATTCGGGGATGTTTCGGTACCACGGTCCAGTGGGTCCACTCTCGGTACTCGCTGCCTTCAGCGTAACACCAGCCTTGACAGTACAATGTTACAAAATGATCTGGATAAAATATTTCAATGGGCAAACACTTGGCAAAAAGGATATAATGTTGATAAATGTAGAGTAATGCACCTAGGATGGAGTAATCCCATTGCTGCATATGTAAGGAAGAAGACCGGGCTGCGGGTGCCGACAGAGCACCGGGTCCGGAACTGCTAGGGTCGTGCCCATTGTTGCAGGGGGAAGGAAATTGAAGACGGAGATCACCCATGACCTGCAGAGAGGGGGTGTGGTAAGTGTAGCAGGGATCAGGAATTTTGCGTGGGAAGACAGACAGAGATCCCGCCAGGGAGAAGTAAGAGAGCAGACCTGTGGCATGCTGTGGGTAGAGTTAGTCCATGCGGCAGTGAGAGGACACAAGTGCAGAGAAGACCGCACGGGGAATCATTGTGTAAGACTCCCGATTGCAGAGCACACTGAGTGGGAAATTGTTGTGCGAGACTCCTGATGGCAGGGTGTGACGAACGGGAGATTGCTGTGAAAAGCTCCATGTTGAAGAGCAGTGTGATGGACTAGGGGCTCAAATGGTCGAACCTGTGACCGCCTGCTGCCACCAGAAGAGGAAAGACTAATCTGTTGGGTGGGGAAGCCTGAAGATTTCAGCACCAGCCTCAGTCAGCACCAAGCTTTCACCCCTGAACACATGACAAGTGTCAGACTCACAATAAGTGGAACAGAAATACTCAACTTTCACCTTTTTCAGTTCTTTTGTGATTCCTAGCTTAACCCCTTAAGCCCCAAGGGTGGTTTGCACGTTCATGACCTGGCCAATTTTTACAATTCTGACCACTGTCCCTTTATGAGGTTATAACTCTGAAATGCTTCCATGGATCCCGGTGATTCTGACATTGTTTTCTCGTGACATATTGTACTTCATGTTAGTGGTAAAATTTCATTCATATAACTTGTGTTTATTTGTGAAAAAAATGGAAATTTGGCGAAAATTTTGAAAAGTTCACAATTTTCCAAATTTGAATTTTTATGCCCTTAAATCACAGAGGTACGCCACACAAAAAACTTAATAAATAACATTTCCCACATGTTCACTTTACATCAGCACAATTTGGGAACCAAAATTTTTTTTGTTAGGAAGTTATAAGGGTTAAAAATTGACCAGCGATTTCTCATTTTTGCAATACCATTTTATTTTTACGGACCACATCACATTTGAAGCCACTTTGAGGGGTCTATATGATAGAAAATACCCAAAAGTGGCACCATTCTGAAAACTGCACCCCTTAAGGTGCTCAAAACCACATTCAAGAAGTTTATTAACCCTTTAGGTGCGTCACAGGAATTTTTTGAATATTTAAAAAAAAATGAACATCTAACTTTTTTTCACAAAAAAATATTCAGGTTCAATTTTTTTTATTTTACCAAGGGTAACAGGAGAAATTGGACTGCAAATGTTATTGTGCAATTTGTCCTGAGTACGCTGATACTTGATATGTGGGGGGGAACCACTGTTTCGGCATGGCAGACCTCAGAAGGGAAGGAGCACCGTTTGACTTTTTCAATGCAAAATTGGCTGGAATTCAGATCGGACGCCATGTCGCGTTTGGAGAGCCCCTGATGTACCTAAACAGTGGAAATCCCCCACAATTGACCCCATTTTGGAAACTAGACCCCCCCAAGGAACTTATCTAGATACAGTCATATGTTAAAGTTTGGGCACCCCTATTAATGTTAACCTTTTTTCTTTATAACAATTTGGGTTTTTGCAACAGCCATTTCAGTTTCATATATCTAATAACTGATGGACTCAGTTATATTTCTGGATTCAAATGAGGTTTATTGTACTAACAGAAAATGTGCAATCTGCATTTTAACAAAATTTGACCGGTGCAAAAGTATGGGCACCTCAACATAAAAGTGACATTAATATTTCGTAGATCCTCCTTTTGCAAAAATAACAGCCTCTAGTCGCTTCCTGTAGCTATTAATGAGTTCCTGGATCCTGGATGAAGGTATTTGTGACCATTCCTGTTTACAAAACAATTCCAGTTCAGTTAAGTTTGATGGTCGCCGAGCATGGACAGCCCGCTTCAAATCATCCCACAGATGTTCAATGATATTCAGGTCTGGGGACTGGGATGGCCATTCCAGAACATTGTAATTGTTCCTCTGCATGAATGCCTGAGTTGATTTGGAGCAGTGTTTTGGATCATTGTCTTGCTGAATTATCCATCAACTTCGTCACTGATTCTTGCACATTATTGTGTAAGAATCTGCTGATACTGAGTTGAATCCATGCGACCCTCAACTTTAGCAAGATTCCCGGTGCTGGCATTGGCCACACAGCCCCAAAGCATGATGGAACCTCCACCAAATTTTACTGTGGGTAGCAAGTGTTTTTCTTGGAATGCTGTGTTTTTTAGCCTCCATGCATAACGCCTTTTTGTATGACCAAACAACTCAATCTTTGTTTCATCAGTCCACAGGACCTTCTTCCAAAATGTAACTGGCTTGTCCAAATGTGCTTTTGCATACCTCAGGCGACTCTGTTTGTGGCGTGCTTGCAGAAACGGCTTCTTTCACATCACTCTCCCATACAGCTTCTCCTTGTGCAAAGTGCGCTGTATTGTTGACCGATGCACAGTGACACCATCTGCAGCAAGATGATGCTGCAGGTCTTTGGAGGTGGTCTGTGGATTGTCCTTGATTGTTCTCACCATTCTTCTTCTCTGCCTTTCTGATATTTTTCTTGGCCTGCCACTTCTGGGCTTAACAAGAACTGTACCTGTGTTCTTCCATTTCCTTACTATGTTCCTCACAGTGGAAACTGACAGGTTAAATCTCTGAGACAACTTTTTGTATCCTTCCCCTGAAAAGCTACAGTATGTTGAATAATCTTTGTTTTCAGATCATTTGAGAGTTGTTTTGAGGAGCCCATGATGCCACTCTTCATAGGAGAATCAAATAGGAGAACTACTTGCAAGTGGCCATCTTAAATACCTTTTCTCATGATTTGATACACCTGGCTATGAAGATCAAAGCTCAATGAGGTTACAAAACCAATTTAGTGCTTCAGGAAGTCAGTAAAAAGTAGTTAGGAGTGTTCAAATCAAGAAAATGATAAGGGTGCCCATACTTTTGCACCGGTCAAATTTTGTTTAAATGCAGATTGCACATTTTCTGTTAGTACAATAAACCTCATTTGAATCCAGAAATATAACTGAGTCCATCAGTTATTAGATATATGAAACTGAAATAGCTGTTGCAAAAACCAAAATTGATATAAAGAAAAAAGGTTAACATTAATAGGGGTGCCCAAACTTTTACATATGACTGTATGTGGTGAGAACTTTGAACCTACCAGGGCTTCACAGAAGTTTATAACGAACAGCGGTACAATTAAAAAATCATATTTTTTCCACAAAAATGATCTTTTCACCCCAATTTTTATATTTCCAAGGGTAACAGTACTCTAAAAGTTGTTGTGCAATTTGTCCTGAGTACGCTGCTACCCCACATGTGGGGGTAAACCACTATTTGGGCGCATGGCAGAGCTTGGAAGGGAAGCAGCGCCATTTGAAGCTTTTGGCTTGAATTGAGATCGGACACCATGTCGCGTTTGGAAAGCCCCTGATGTACCAAAACAGTAGAAACCCCCCACAAATGACACCATTTTGGAAACTAGACCCCCCCAAGGAACTTATCTAGATGTAAGGTGAGCACTTTGAACCCCCCAGTGCTTCACAGAAGTTTATAACGCCCGGGCGTGAAAATAAAAAAATCGCATTTTTTCCACAAACATGATCTTTTAGTCACCAATTTTTTTATTTTCCCAAGGGTACAAGGAGAAATTGGACCACAAAAGTTGTTGTCCAATTTGTCCTGAGTACGCTGATACCTCATATGTGGGAGAAAACTACTGTATGGGCACACGTCGGGGTTCGGAAGGGAATTAGTGACGTTTTGGAATGCAGACTTTGATGGAATGGTCTGCGGGTGTCATGTTGCTTTTGGAGAGCCCCTGATGTACCTAAACAGTGGAAACCCCCCACAAGTGACCCCATTTTGGAAACTAGACCCCCTAAGGAACTTATCTAGATGTGTGCTGAGCACTTTGAACCCCCCAGTGCTTCACAGAAGTTTATAACGACCGGGCGTGAAAATAAAAATATCGTATTTTTTCAACAAACATCATCTTTTAGTCCCCATTTTTTTTATTTTCCAAGGGTAACAGGAGAAATTGGACCCCAAAAGTTGTTGTCTAATTTGTCCTGAGTACGCTGACACCCCATATGTTGAGAAAACTACTGTATGGGCACACGTCGGGGCTCGGAAGGGAAGTAGTGACGTTTTGGAATGCAGACTTTGATGGAATGGTCTGCAGGTGTCATGTTGCCTTTGGAGAGCCCCTAATGTACCTAAACAGTGGAAACCCCCACAAATGACCCCATTTTGGAAACTAGACCCCCTTAGGAGCTTATCTAGATGTGTGGTGAGCACTTTGAACACCCAAGGGCTTCACAGAAGTTTATAATGCCCAGGCATGAAAATAAAAAAAATCATATTTTTTCCACAAACATGATCAATTAGTCTCCAATTTTTTTATTTTCCCAAGGGTAACAGGAGAAATTGGACCCCAAAAGCTGTTGTCCAATTTGTCCTGATTACCCTGATACCTCGTATGTGGGAGAAAACTACTGTATGGGGGACACATCGGGGCTCGGAAGGGAAGTAGTGACATTTTGGAATGCAGACTTTGATGGATTGGTCTGCGGGTGTCATGTGCGTTTGGAGAGCCCCTGATGTAGCTAAACTATTGAAATTCCCCACAAGTGACCCCATTTTTGAAACTAGACCCTCACGGAACTTATCTAGATGTGTGGTGAGCACTTTGAACCCCCAAGTGCTTCACAGAAGTTTATAACGCCTGGGCGTGAAAATAAAAAAATCATTTTTTTCCACAAAAATGATATTTTTGCCCCCAATTTTTTTATTTTCCTAAGGGTAACAGGAGAAATTGGACCCCAACAGTTGTTTTGCAATTTGTCCTGAGTATGCTGATACCCTATATGTGGGGGTAAAACACTGTTTGGGCGCATGGCAGAGCTTGGAAGGGAAGGAGCACCATTTGACTTTTTCAACGCAGAATTGGCTGGAATTGAGATCAGACGCCATGTTGCGTTTGGAGAGCCCCTGATGTGCCAAAACAGTGGAAACCCCCCAATTATAACTCCAACCCTAACCCCAACACACCCCTAACCCTAATCTCAGCCCTAACCCTAGTCCTAACCCTAGCCCTAACCCTAACCCTAGCTCTAGCTTTAACCCTAACCCTAGCCCTAACCCTAACCCTAACCCTCGCTCTAACCCTAATGGGAAAATGGAAATAAATACATTTTTTTTATTTTATTATTTTTTTCCTAACTAAGGGGGTGATAATGGGGAGGTTGATTTACTATTTATGGCGGTTTTTATGTTTGGCAGCTTTCACACGCTAAAAGACGCTTTTTATTGTAAAAATACTATTTCCGTATTTTGACCCACCGAGTCATGTGAGGTCTTATTTTTTGCGGGACGAGTTGACGTTTTTATTGGTACCATTTTCGGGCACGTGACATTTTTTGATCGCTTTTTATTCCGATTTTTGGGACGGAGAATGAACAAAAAACAGCATTTTATGAATTTCTTTTGGGGGGGGTGCATTTACACCGTTCCACGTGCGGTAAAATTGATAAAGCAGTTTTATTCTTCGGGTCAGTACGGTTACAGCGATACCTCATTTAGGTCATTTTTTTATGTTTTGTCTGTTTTATGCAATGAAAACTATTTTATATAAAAAATAACTATTTTTGCATCGCTTTATTCTGCGAGTTATAACTTTTTATTTTTTTGCGGATCATGCTGTATGGCAGCTTGTTTTTTGCAGGACAAGCTGACGTTTTCAGAGGTACCATGGATTTATATATGCATCTTTTTGATCGCGCGTTATTGCACTTTTTGTTCGGTGGTATGATAATAAATCATTATTTTTTGCTTCGCTTTTTATTTTTACTTTTTAAGGGGTTCGCTAAAGGGGTTAACTAATGGGACAGTTTTATAGGGCGAGTCGTTACGGACGTGGCGATACCAAATATGTGTACTTTTATTGTTTTTTTTTGTTTTTTTTCAAAAAATGAATTTATTGGGGAATATTTTTTTTTTTACTAATTTATTTAGCGATTTTTAAAAAAATTATTTCTACACTTTTTTTTTTACTTTATTACATTGTCCCAGGTGGGACATCACTGTCCTGTGACAGATCGCTGATCTGTCACATCACAGATCACTGTGACAGATCAGCAATCTGTCACTGGCACTGCTGCAGACTTCCTCATGCCTGCGCTTTCCAGGCAGTGAGGAAGTCAGCTCCCTACAGGCCCCCGAAGGTCCCCATCGCCATCTTTGATCCGGGGGCCTGTAGGGAAAGAGCCTCCCGCAGCAGCGCTGCACATTGCGCTGCCGTGGGGGGCTCAGGGAAGCACGGAGGGAGCCCCCTCCCTGCCGATGCTTCCCTTTAACCCCCGGTACACCGCGATCGTGTTTGATCGGGTGTACAAGGGGTTAACGTGTCGGGGGCGGTCCGTGACCACCCCTGACACATTGTGCTGGGTGTCAGCTGTGATAATCAGCTGACACCTGTTCGCGATCAGCGGCGCTCACCACGTGGGAGCCGCTGATCTCTATGACGTACTATCCTGTCCCTGGGAATTAAGTCCTAGGGCACATGAACGGGATAGTACGTCTCATGGCAGAAAGGGGTTAAATCTGATTTACCCCCTGTTGCTTCCTGTGAGATTTCTCAATGTAATCTTTAAATCAAATCACTGTTTCCCCTGTTAACCCTTGCTCTGTGTATCTGTGTCGTTGCATTTGATTTCCTGCATTACATTTGGCATAGTAGGCAGGATGCAGTCTTTGGACACAGATGCAGCAGTCCAGCTTGCCATTGGGTGCCATGCTCAGCAATCTCCCAAAATTCACGGGGAGTAATATGATGCTGTATGACTGGACCAAGAGGGTTAAGAGCATGTTGTGGATGCACCCCGTGACCCCTGCTATGTAAGCTGAGATTGCTGTGCCGGCCTTAGATAGTGAAGCTCGGTATTCTGTCATGTTCCGTTCCTCCATGAGTGGGATACATTGAATAAAGCGATGCAGATCTTGGAAGAAATGCATGGGGACCCCACCAACGTTGAGGAGCTATGGTTGCAACTGTTTCACTGTGTAGAGAGGGAAGGGGAGTCTGTGATCCAGTATATTAATGCACTGCAGGAGGCAAATGTGCATATTGCTAAGCGGGATGGTGTGGAGGCTATGGGAGCGGGACACGCTGATGTGATACTGAGGGATCAGTTTGTGTCAGGTCTCAGGTACACGCCACTTATACAGGCTTTGCGAGAGCGCCTGTGTACCAAGCTGCACATGACTTTTCTACAAATAGGGGCGGAAGCACGTGTGAGAGAGCAAGAGCAGGGGGTGGCGGCCCTAGCAGGGATCATTGGAGCAATGAGGCACCCACCCAACCCGCAGCCGAGCCAGAATTGGCTCAGGATTTTCAGAAAGAAATACAAGAAATGTGGGAAGAGTGGTCCAGCCTTAGAAGAGTCCCCACCTCAGCCCCAGATATGTAGAGAGCGGCCCTCTCATCAAGAGACAGGAGTGATTTGTAGTCCTGTTTGTCCATCGAGCCTCATCAGGGAATGAGACAGACCAGTCCAGAATGGGATCTGACTTATTTCAGGTGTGGCAACACTGGACATTATGCCCGAGGCTGTGCGAGACGGGGACGGTCTCTACCACCGTAGCCAGTAAACTATCAGGCTCCATGGCTGGGGGACGCAGCCCGGAGTCTGAAAGACCAAGGAGAAAAGATGTGAGTCCCGGAGGTCTAATTTCTATGAGCCCCACCATCTGGGCTGAAGTGAATGGGCGAGCAGTTCATTGCCTAATTGATACTGGATCGCAAGTGACCACCATGCCTGAAGCTTACTTAAGATGTCACTTTTCAGAAGTGTCGCGGCCAGTTTGGGGGCCAGTAATCAGAGTGATGGCAGTCAATCCATTGACCATCCCGGTCGCTGGGGTGGTCTGGATGGAGATCAGAGTGTGTGGAAAGGATGTGGGCTGAAAAGGGGTCGTGTTGGTCGCCGGGGACGTAGGCAGCAGGACTGTGGTGATTCTTGGAATAAAAGAAATTGGAACTCTCCTGATCAGTGAGCCGCAAGAGGCCTTTTTGGACTGGTGGAGTCCACGAGCTCCCCAAAGAAATGTATTCCAGCAGCTGATTGAAGCTGCCCAGGCTTAGGAAACATCAAGTGAAGGGAAATGTTGTGAGCTCATCTGTTCATTCATCTTTTGTGTCCGAGGATCTCCCTCTTCTGGTGAAGGAAGGTAGTGAGGCTGATTAAGATGAAAGAAGCCAAACACCTGATCAGGTAGATAGTGACTGGGTAACGGGAACTTCAGACTGGCAGCCGACGCCCTTCTGAGTTACTGGTGATTTCTCTGCTGGATTCTTGGAGACCAGTCTGATTCCTGCTTCCCAAAGATAAGTTTTTGCTCTGCTATTGAACTTATTAGTTTTGGTTTTGTTTACCTTGTTTTTTGAGTTCAGCCATCCCCAGCCGGGGGTGTGCTGGATTCTTTTTCCTTGATCAGTGTTCTCTTTTGCTCTGCTTCCAGAATATTCTGAGTGCTGATATAGGGTTTGAAGTCTAGTGACTTCAGGGTCCTTTTTGCTTATCAGTTGTGTTGGTAGTATTTTTTGGCAGGGTTTTCTCGGACTGCAGACAGCAGCTTTTCTGTCCTGTCCTTTTTAGTTAGCTTGGGTCCCATCATTTGCTCAACCTATCTTTCTATCTGTGTTAGTGTTTTCATCTTGCTTCACCGTCATTATATGTTGGGGCTGCCTATTGCTTTGGGGTCTGCTCTGAGGCAGTCAGTTTTTCTCTTTTCTCTCTTTAGGCTTGTGTAGATCTCCGGCTGTGATGAGGTGTCTAGGATCACCGTAGGAACACTCCACGGCTACTGCTAGTTGTGTGATAGGATCAGGGGTCTGCAATCTTCTAGTTTCCAACCTCTCTGATTTTCTGGGCTGAGCTTGTGTTTTGTTTTTTCCTCCTCGGTGACTCAATCATAACAGGGAAAGTTCTGGGGAAGGTGATGGTTCCGGCAGCTGCTGAACTTACTCTACCACCTGGGCAGACGATGCTTACATTGTCGGTACAAGCCAGTACGCCCCTCGAGGGGGTAGAGGTGCAGATAGAGCTGACATCGGTGGATCAAGTATCCCTGGACTCCTCATAGCTCAGACATTGGCCACAGTTCATGATGGTACCGTGGTAGTGTGGTGCGTCAACCTGGGAGCAGATAGCCTCACCCTCTCACCTAAAAGTGTACTGATTCAGGTCCTGGGAATGCTGTAATAAGTGGTGCAACCAGAGGCCGTGCAATTGGCAGTAATGCAAGTACATTCCTGGACCCTAGCTGTTACAATAGCACCGGAAAACTCATCCAGAAGCATGAAGAAAGGTCGTCGAATCTTGGAACAGATGCGGGCTGAATTGGTGGGGCTGTCACCTCAATAGGTGCAACAAGTGGAGGCTGAGTTAGAGTGTTATCAGGAGGTCTTTGCCCGAAATGAAGATGACTTTGGGTGCACTCAGGCTATCTCCCATGAAATTCCTATGGGATGTGCTGCACCAGTTCGGGAAAGATATTGGCAGATACCTCCTCAGATGTACAAAGAAGTGAAGGAGATGCTAGCTCACATGCTACAGAGCGGAGCGGAATAATACGGGAAAGTCAGAGTCCGTGTGCAGCTCCCATTGTTTTAGTACGGAAAAAGGACAGAACCCTGCGCTTTTGCATCAACTACAGAAGGCTGAACACTTGCACAGTCTGGGATTCCTATCCATTACCTAGAATTGAGGATTCTTGGTCTTCCTTGGGAAAGGCAAAATACTTTTCATCCCTGCATCTGGCCAGCAGGCATTGGCAGGTGCCCATGGCTGAACACGACCGGCTGAAGATGGCGTTTATATTGTCCATGGGACTGTTTGAATTTAATCAGATGCCATTTGGTCTAACCAATGCCATGGGGGCTTTCCAGCAGTTGGTGGAGAGATGCCTGGGGGACCTGAATTTTGAAGCAACACTTATTTACCTCGACGAGATAATCGTTTATGCGGCCACCTTTGCAGAACATCTTCAGGAGCTTGAGCAAGTGCTAAGTCAGCTGCAAAGCCATGGGCTGAAGGTGAAGCGACGAAAATGTTACCTCTTCCGCAAGCAAATTGAATATCTGGGGCACATTGCATCTAGTAAAGGAGTGAGGCCTGCATGTGAGAAGATAGCGGCTGTACAGGAGTGGCCGACCCCGATGACAGTGAAAGACATTCGGGCCTTCTTCGGGCTTACTGAGTACTACCAAAGATTTGTAAAAGATTTCACCCATCTCGCTAACCCTTCATTAGAATTGCTAAAAGGAGTCCCGGCTGGTTCAAAGAACCAAACTATTCAATGGGGAAACAGTCAGAAAGAAATCTTTAGAACCTTGAAAATGACATTGACAGAAGCCCAATACTTGCCTATGCGGATTTCTCGCAGCCCTTCATCCTTCACACTGATGGGAGCTTACATGATCTGGGGCAGTCCTGTCACAAATGCAGGGAGGAAAGTAACAAGTGGTAGCTTAAGCAAGCCGGTCTCTGCATGACTCAAAGCGGAACCCGGATAATTATAGCTCCTTCAAGTTGGAACTGCTAGAATTGGTGTGGGCGATGACTGAAAAGTTTGCAGAGTACCTGTCTAGGTCAGAAGTCTTGGTGGAAAATAACCCCTAGCCCACCTGGAAAATAAAAAGTCGAGGGCCTTGGAACAATGATGGGTGGCCCGCATGGCGAAGAATCGGTACAAGATCGCCTACCGGGACTGGGCTGAGAACACCCTTGCTGATGCTGTGTCAAGGGTGACTCATGAGTGACTCAAATGTGACTGAGATGAAGAGCTGGAGGCAGAAGTGATTACTGGTTTTCTGGACCTGGAAAGATCATTGGTGGCAACGCAGGGACAGATCGGGGAGACATCTGGAGGACAGGTGTTGAGATGGCCCTGGGATGACTGGGTGCACCTTCAACCGGCATATAGGGAACTCGCTCAGCTGCGACAGTGGGTGGCCTTGAAGCAACTTCTCTGCCGGCAAGGGAGGGAAGCTCTGTTTTCAGGGTCACTGCGGATTCTGAGACAGTGGGAGAGGCTTCAGTTGGAATATGGGTTGTTATACCAAAGAGTACACCTACAACGATAATTAGGTGTCACTTGGCAAGTAGTCCTCCCAGAGAAGTTGATCAGTGTGGTGGCTACAGAGGCTCATGAGAGAGGGGCTCACTTTGGTCCGGAAAAGATGTTCTAGTGGTTACAGAAGCTGGTGTATTACCCCTGATAGAGGACTGTAATGGAAGAGGCCTGCCAAAAAATGGAGCTGTGAGCTTGCCAAACTCCCAGAACAGAGGGCCCTGATACAGACCATCGTGACTTCTGCACCCTTGGAGGTATTGATGATCGATTACTTGGCTGTAGGCCCGGCACATCTTGGGTACGAGCATCGTCTGTCTGGTGATCACTGACCATTTCACCAAGTTTGTTGAAGTGACTCCAACCTGAGACCAGAGTGAATCAGCTGCACAGGCCATTTGTCGATACTTCATCTGGGTGTATCGATGCCCGAAAAGGATCCACTCTGACCAGAACGCCTGCTTCCAAGGTTGAGTGATAGAAGATTTGCATTGTTTATATCGGATTGAGAAGTCAAGAACTACTCCTTATCATACTCAGAAGAATGGAGCTTGGGAACGCTTTAATCGGATGTTGTTCCAGAGCTTCGAACGCTAGAGAAAGATCGGAAGATACTGTGGCCTTAGTTTGTGCCTGAATAGGTGTTTGTATACAACAATTGAGTGCACAGTACAACGGGAAAAAGGGACCAGAGATCACCAAGCTGGAGTTGGACCCAGAAAAGGCCTACCCATGGACAGGGGTGTCTTCCTGTGTTCGAGAACACTGACATCAACTGCAGACTCTCCATCGGCTGGTGCAGACAATGTTTCGAGAACTCCTGCATCATGAAGTGGCACCTACTCGATGGACAACTCTGAGATCAAGGGACAGGGTGCTGATCCGGAACAAGCGGCCCCGAGGAAAACTGGAACACCGATGGGAGAGGACCCTACATCGAGTGACATACCGAGTTGGTTCTGATAGGCCAGTGTATCAAATCCAGCCTGAGCGGGCAGAAGGGGTGCCTACCCAGGTAGTTCACTGTAGCATGTTGCTGCCTGTTAAAAGGATCTGAGGATGAAAAAGAATCGGTGAAAGTCATCAATGTGCCCACTTCAACGGCTCTTGACTTTGATGAAGTAGAGATGCAGGCCTCTTGCCCAGACCTTAGCAGTTCACCATCTACCACTCCCAGGGAAGTGAGCACTGAGGTGTCAACGCTTGAGGCGACAGGCTCAATAGACTTGACGGATAAAGATAGCTCCTCACCTCCCATCAGTCAACCTGGATTGCGCTGATCTGAGTGAACTACAGCTGGAGTGCCCCCCACCCATTATGAGCAAGATCAGTTCATCTGGCAATGAATCATTCAAGGAGTGAAAGAATGTGAATGTCTGGTGTAAGAGCTCTTGCCCGTGTAATGGTGAGTTAAAGGAGAATGGGGGTGTAAGGAAGAAGACCGGGCTGCGGGTGCCGACAGAGCACCGGGTCCGGAACTGCTGGGGCCGCGTCCATTGTTGCAGGGGGGAACGAAATTGAGGACAGGGATCACCCATGACCTGCAGGGAGGGGGCATGGTAAGTGCAGCAGGGACCAGGAGTTTTGCGCGGGAAGACAGACAGAGTTCTGTTATGAACGGGTCACCAATGAGGATAGCAGGACCAGGCTAAGCCACAGAAAACCAGAGAGGTTGGTAACTAAGTGGATTGCAGACCCCTGATCCTATCCACACAACTAGCAGTAGCCGTGGAGCGTACCTACGATGACACCTCGGCACAGCCGGAGAGCCAACCCAGCCTAAAGCAAGAAAGGTGAAATCTAAACTGCCCCGGAGCAGACCCCAAAGGAATAGATAGCCCCCAAAGATATATTGTCGGTGAGATGAGATGAAAACACAAATGCAGGAAAAGTAGACTGAGCAAATGATGGGGCCCAAACTGACTTAGACAGGAAAGGAAAGGAAGGACACTGTCTACAATCACGCAAAAAACCCTGAAAAAACCAACACGTCTGATGCACAAAAAACACTGAAGTCACACGACTTCGCCCCCACTATATCAGCACTCTGGTATATACTGAAAGCAAAGCAAAAAGAGACCAATATAACAGGGGACAGAACAAACTGACACAAGCAGTAACATATGCGCGGTGATCCAGCACAGCCCCAGCAGGAGCAAGCTGACCCGCACAAAGCAGAGATAGACAAAACCAGATCAAATGCAAAAAGATTAGCAAATGAACCACTTAGCTGAACCATGCAGGAACAAAGCAGGAGACATCAGACCTCAGAAGGCACAGGAAGAAAATCACCAGCAGGGATTGAAGGAAGTCAGCTGTCTTAAATACACCAGTCAGAAATCCCAGATCTCCAATCGTCATCATCATTATCAAGTGGCAAGCCTCTGTCAATCTGACCAGCTCCACTACCTCCAGTAACCACCAGAGGGAGCCCAGAAAGAGAACTTGCAACACCTCTGTCAATCTGACCAGCTCCACTACCTTCAGTAACCACCAGAGGGAGCCCAGAAAGAGAATTCACAAACAGTACCCCCTCTTGAGGAGGGGTCACCGAACCCTCATCCACGCCACCAGGTCAGTCAGGATGGGCCTGGTGAAAAGCGCGAACCAATCTTTCGGCATGAATGTCAGAAGCAGAGACACAAGAATTATCCTACCTGGCCATAACTCTTCCACTTGACCAAGTACTGGAGTCTCCGTCTAGCCAAATGATAATCCAATATCTTCTCTACCTCATACTCCAAATTACCTTTAACCAATACAGAGTCAGGAGGCACCGCCATGGGAACTACTGGCTCCACAAACCTCTTCAACAAAGATTTATGAAAAACGTTATGAATCTTAAACATAACTGGAAGAGCCATACGGAAAGAAATGGGGTTAAGGATAAAATCATATAAGGTCCTATGAATCTTGGCTTGAATTTTGGAGATGCAACCTTCATAGGAATATTTTTTGAAGACAACCAAACCATATCACCCACTTTAAACTGGGGACCAATGGTCCTATGCCGGTTGGAAAAACGTTGGGCCTTTTCCTGAGAGTGGGACAACTTATCCACTACTGGGTCCCAAATCTGCTGCATTCTCTTTACCACAGAATCCACACTTGGGCAGGCTGAAGATTCCACCTGCCCTGAAGAAAATCGAGGATGAAACCCAAAGTTACAGAAAAAAGGCAACATCAAAGTGGCAGAACTAGCTCTATTGTTTAGCGCGAATTTGGCCAAGGGCAAAAATGAGACCCAGTCATCCTGATCAGCAGATATGAAACATCTCAAAAATAGGATTCCAAAGTCTGGTTTGTTCTCTCAGTCTGCCCATTGGTCTGAGGATGAAATGCAGGAGGAGAAAGAAAACTGAATTCCCAGTTTGGAACAAAAAGCTCTCCAAAATCTGCAAACAAACTGGACTCCTCTGTCCGACGCAATGTTCTCAGGAATCCCGTGCAAACGAACCACCTATTGTAAAAACAAGGGCATCAACTCAGAAGAATATGGCAACTTTGGGAGTGGTACAAGATGGACCATCTTAGAAAATCTATCACAGATCACCCAGATAACAGTCATTCTCTGAGAGACAGGAAGATCAGAAATAAAATCCATTGAGATATTGGTCCATGGCCTCATGGGCACAGGCACGGGCATCAACAAACCACCAGAATGTGAAAAGGGCTTGGACCGAGAACAAATCCCACAGGACTGCACAAAATTCCTGACATCACGAGATAAAGCAGGCCACCAAAAAGACTGACTCACCAAATCTCTGGTACCAAAAATACCTGGATGACCAGCCAACGCAGAGCAATGAATTTCAGACATTACTCTTTTCCTCCACTGGTCAGGGACATACAATTTTCCCATTGGGCAACGTTCAGGTTTGTCCTCCTGAAATTCCTTCAGGGCATGTCTCAAGCCGTGGAGCGTACCTACGATGCCCTAGATGCCTCGGCACAGCTGGAGAGCCAACCCAGGTAAAGCAAGAAAGGTGAAATCTAAACTGCCCCGGAGCAGACCCCAAAGGAATAGATAGCCCTCAAACATATATTGTCGGTGATACAAGATGAAAACACAAACGCAGGCAGAAAAATAGACTGAGCAAATGATGGGGCCCAAACTGACTAGACAGGACAGGAAAGGAAGGACACTGTATGCAATCATGCAAAAAACCCTGAAACAACCAACACGTCTGATGCACAAAAAAACACTGAAGTCACATGACTTCGCCCCCACTATATCAGCACTCTGGTATATACTGAAAGCAAAGCAAAAAGAGACCAATATAACAGGGGACAGAACAAACTGACACAAGCAGTAACATATGGGTGGTGATCTAGCCCCAGCAGGAGCAAGCTGACCCGCACAAAGCAGAGATAGACAAAACCGGATCAAATGCAAAAAGATTAGCAAATGAACAACTTAGCTGAACCATGCAGGAACAGAGCAGGAGACATCAGACCTCAGAAGGCACAGGAAGAAAATCACCAGCAGGGATTGAAGGAAGTCAGCTGTCTTAAATACACCAGTCAGAAATCCCAGATCTCCAATCGTCATCATCATTATCAGGTGGCAAGCCTCTGTCAATCTGACCAGCTCCACTACCTCCAGTAACCACCAGAGGGAGCCCAGAAAGAGAACTTGCAACACTTTGGCAATCTGACCAGCTCCACTACCTCAGTAACCACCAGAGGGAGCCCAGAAAGAGAATTCACAACAGAGTTACTGCTGGGGAGAAGTAAGAGAGCAGACCTGTTGTGCCCTGTGGGTAGAGTTAGTGAGAGTGTAAGCAGGTTGTGAGATGCAGTGATGGAAAGGAGGCAGGGTAATTCATTTAACAGGGTACATAAACTCCTCGCAAGGAGATAGATGGTTAAAGGGTGAAAAGCAAGTGCAGAATAATAACAGTCCAATTACCAAACTTATCATATCCTTTATGTTTCTCCACCTCAGATGATCCCTTGGGGGTCGTAGCATCGGCAACGGTCGACAAGATGTCCGCAGATGGGTTCTTCACGCGATGATCTGTCTTCTAGTGGCAACGGGTGGTCTTCGGTTTTACCCATTGAGCCCCCAGTCCATGAGCCTGAGCGGCCAAAGCAAAAAAGGCCACACCAATCCCGTGGTTAAGCATGAGCTGATGTGAGGCAGATGTCAGGGAGGGCCGCAAGCTACTGTCCTTTACTCGGCCCTCGCTTCGCCGTACGCACGCGGCACTCAGTCACTGGGCACACAGTGCTCTTCTCTCTCACTGTCCCACTATCGGTACCGGGAGCCAGCAATTGTAGCTCGTTGCAGCGCTGACACTCGGGGTGTGGATCGCGTTGCTCACCCTGCTGTACACGCCGCGGGAAACTGGCTGCCGCTGCCCGCACTATTTCTTTTAACATGCCCCTCCTGCCTGGGTCATGGGGTTTGTCCGGTCCCCCATTCCTTCCCCCAGGCAACATAGGAGGCAGCCTCAACAGTTCCGCACCCAGCTCAGTACAGGTACCCGCAGCACGGTCTTCCTCCTTACAAGAGGACACAAGTGCAGAGAAGACTGAGCGGGGAATCGTTGTGTGAGACTCACGATTGCAGAGCACATTGAACGGGAGATTGCTGTGTGAGACTCCCGATTGCAGAGCATGTTGACCAGGAGATTGCTGTGCGAGACTCCTGACCCCAGGGTGCGACGAACGTGAGATTGTTGTGAAAAGTTCCCGGTTGCAGAGCAGAGTGATGGACGAGGGGCTCAACGGGTCAAACAGGTGACCGCCCATTGCCGCCAGAAGAGGAAAGACTAATCTGTTGGGCGAGGAAGGCTGAAGATTTCAGCACCAGCCTCAGACGGCATCCAGCTTGCACCCCTGAACACATGACAAGCGTCAGACTCACAATAAGTGGAACAGAAAAACTCAAACTGTCACCTAAAGTTTCTCAGTTCTTTTGTGATTCCAAGCTTAAATCTGATTTACCCCTGTTGCTCCCTGCGGGGAGATTTCTCCCTGTAATCATTAAATCAAATCAATGTTACCCCTTTTAACCCTTGTGTATCTGTGTCGCTACATTCTATTTCCTTCATTACACATATACACTAAATGGAAGCATACTTGGAACTACAGAACAGGAGAAGGACTTGGCTATTTTGCTTACAATTAAGCCGAGCATCAGTACTCAATGTTAAACAGCATCTAAAAGATGTTAAAAGCAAACAAGATTTTAGGATGTATAAAAAGAGTATTGTTACCCCTTTATAAATCACTTGTGAGGCCATATCTAGAATCTGGGATATGATGAGAGGCTGGAAAAGTTGCACTTTTTAGTTTAGAAAAAAGCTGTCTCAGGGCAGATCTCATTAATATGTATAAATACAGGTGTGGTCAATACAAAGAACTGGCACATGACTTATTCCTTCTAAATACCTTCCAAGCGACCAGGGGGGCACTACAGGTGCAGGTGAAAGACTCGATTCTGGCAGCTAAATAGGAAAAGGATTCTTTACAGTTAGTGCAGTTAGACAGTGGAATGCCCAACCACAAGAGGTAGTAATGGCAGGCACAAAATCTTTTAAAAAGTTCTGGATGCTTTCCCCAGCAGAAATGACATTGTGGGATAGCAATAAAAAGTATATATAATTAGTGGAGAAAGGCTGAACTTGATGGACCTGAGTCTTTTTTCAACCTATGTAACTACAGTATGTGGTATGTATTTATCACATAGGAGACACTAGGACTGCTGTACACATCACATAAGATGGACTGAGACTGCTGTATATACAGCACATAGGAGACACTGGGACTGATGTATATTCAGCCAATAGTAGACACTGGGACTCATATATGTACATCAAAGAATACACAGGCTGCTGTATGAGTTACATAGGAGACACTGTGACTGCTGCCTGTTATTTTGCCCACAAAGAACGTCTTGATGCAATTGACCTTTTTTGGACCTCTGGCACATCATCCAATTCTCCAATTAAGATAGACCTTCCCATAATCTCAATCACCTATCACATGACAAACCTGTTTGTCAACTTTTAGGTAGACCAGAACATCAAGTTTATTTCAGGCCATTGTTGAATAATACCCCTGGAACCAGCTATGGAAGAAATACTGTCTACCGGAATCTGACTCTTACTTATTTCTAGAAGTTAGCTATTTTCTCTCCACACCTTAACCGAACCTCAGTCTTGACAGTTCTGAGAGACTTTCTCCAGCAATCCCAGCCTCACTTAAGAAATGGATTAATCTACTATTGGGACCTATACCTTCAAGCAAGCAGCACAGTTCATTAGCTGGGAAACTGACTTTTCCCAAAACATTCTTCCTCATGAGAAGACATTTTTATAATCTAGTTTGCTGATTGATTACTAAGAATTGGAAGTCCAATGTTATTCTAACCATGACAGATCTCCTTTTACTGATTTTAATCACTTCTTCATATAAGAGAAAAACAAGCTTCTCAGATGTAAGACAAAAACCTCACAAACCAGATTTCTCACTTTACAAGGTTAACCGTGTCTCATGGATTTTCCTGTTTGATCTGGGGGTAATTGATACTTCACCTTCTCTACAAAACCACACTTGTATCCGTTGTGCAATTCTAACACTGTGTTCTTGTCGCCTCTCCATACTGTACATCCACAAGTCTTAGGATAGCATTGATACTTTCCACATACTTTTCATAATATTCCACAACACTTTACATCATCACAGTCCACATTGGGTTTCCAATTTTGATTCCCTATCAGTATGTCCTTGGAGTGTGGGAGGAAACCAGAGAACCTGGAGGAAACCCACACAAACACGGGGAGAACATACAAACACCTTGCAGATGTTGTCCTTGGTGGAATTTGAACCCAGGACTCCAGAACTGTCTTGATTAGTATTAATATTTTCCTAAGGATAATTTATGTCAAAGAAGGTTCAGGCAGTTTGAATTATAACACCTAATTCTTTTGTTCTGCTAGGTAAGCCGCTGCCTGAGATATCGCTAGTGGCTTAAGGCTCCTATACATATTAGACTAATCTTGACCGAACCTTCCAATATCGATGGGTTTAGCCGACAGTCTAATGCATATAAAGGCGTTAGCAGACTGTTAGTCAATGTGTTAACCAGCAGCTATTTCACAGAGAACACAGGAACACTCAGCTGAACGAACATACCTGTGTGTGGGAGAGTTGGCCAAGATGGCTGTCAGCTGAACGATTGACCGAAGCATTGTTTGGCCGACAGCCATCTAATGTGTATGGCTTTGCTCTCCTCTTCCAAGTTATCAAAAAAGCTTGTTTTCACACCCCAACTTGCCACCTGATGAAGACGGAGGTTATCCGCTGAAACGCGTAGTGGAACTTAATAAAGAAGAAAACCTTTCAAGCTTCTCCCTTTCATTTGTGCTCCTTGTGATCGGGTTACCCTGCTTCCCATGTTTATATCCTCTCTAGAGGCACCCGACAGGAGCAGCATTGGATTACTATTACCAGCGCCCTGAGACCTGTCAGCCTGGCGCTCCATATATCTGTCTCACTCTGACTATTTCATAAATGACTAAGAGACAGAGTGACCTACCTGAAACTGGTTATAGGAGAGGACGCCTAGCCATGAGACCCTGAGCTTGTAACTCTAGAAGATAACTTGCCTAAAGCAGGACTGAGTATGTGGGATGAGTAGAGTGTCCCGAGTGGGAGTTACAGAGCGTCTGCTTTACCTGCTAAACTGCAAGCTGAAGGAAAAAGAGGACGTGGAACCCCAGAACAAGTAGATGACACTTGTTCATCAGAACTGTTGTGTTAAACCTGCGTTGTGGTATAGTAGGGAAACACAGTGAACATAGAGAACCCTGGAGTAAACTACTAAGGACGTAAACGATGAGGAAATTGCTTAGAGTTGTAAAATGTAACTAATGGAAGCGGAGGCACAGATGTTGAAGTGCACATTTGTTTTATTGCTGTTTTTGTGGAACCACTGGACCACGGTCTGGGGGGGCTGCGAAGTGGGCATGACTATGCAAACCTCAGACACACGTCGTAAGACCTCTCACACAAGATCAGAATGGAATGTCCAAGGGACACAGGTGCTACCTTCAGTTAGACCCCGGACATGTGGAAGCTGGCCCAGCGAACCAGAACAAGTGCACAGATAGGGATAACAGGTAGTGCAGAACTTGACAGGCGGGAAGCGGCTGGACGGGATGGAGCTGGCTCTGGCAGTACTGATGTTGACGTGGGTAACAGAGTGTTGGATGGCTGAGCAGGATGGAACTTTCACAGGCAGCACTGGTATTGTCCCTGGGATGTAGTAGCAAGCCACTGATAGTCTGAGAAGACAAGCAGTATTAGGCCTCTTTCACACATCAGTTTTTTGCCGTCAGGCGCGATCCGGCTTTTTTTTGTAAAACCGGATCCGGCAAAATGCAATGCCGGATCCAGTTTTTCCCCATTGACTTGCATTAGCGCCGGATCGCGCCGGATGGCATTGCGTTTCATCCATTTTTTGCCGGATCCGGCTACTTGTCTCATTCCGGCGTCTGGAAAAAACGGCTACTGTAACGTTTTCTGTCTCCGGCGAAAAAGCCGGAAGCGCCGGATCCGGCGCTTCCAGCTTTTTGCTACAATGAAAGTCTATGGGCGCCGGAATGCGCCGGATCCAGAAAAAGACGGATCCAGCCACCGGATCCGTTTTTTTAAGTCTGCGCATGCTCAGATCCAATTGGCCAGCCCCCAGGAAACAGATATAACCTGCTAGACGGATCCAGCAAAAAAACGGATCCGTTTCTACAGTTCTCCAAAATTTATGCCGGATCCGTTTTTTCTAAAAATAGCCGGATCCTGCCTGACGGCAAAAAACTGATGTGTGAAAGTAGCCTTAGCTGGGTACTGGCAGGACACTGGAAAAGCACAACAGATCACAGGCACACTAAACTGGAAACTAGCAACAGGAAACACTTGTTGCTCTGATGCCCTCTCTATGGCAGAGGGGCCAGAAATAGCACACAATGATACCACTGGTTAACAGCATATTTTGAAAAATGCATGCAGTCTCTTTCTTTAAGAGACTGGGAGCGCGCGCAACCTCTGCATCATACCCGGGGATCTGCTGGTCGAGCGCCAGGAAGCAGGAGCAGGGGAGAGACCAGAGGCAGAGGCAGCACAGTAGGGAGCAGACAGAGAGCGGAGGCCCTGATGGGGACCTCAGGCGAGGCCCCTTGAGGATAGCGGATAACTTCTTCGTATCCATCTTTAGACCTGAGGACAAGAATATGTAACCGAGAAAAGGCAGGGAGGCTTGCTCGAAGACGCATTTCTCAAATTTGGCATACAACCTGTTCTCCCAGACCCTTTGTAAGACCTGGCGAACATGCCTCCGATGAGTGGCTAAGTCTGCAGAGTAAATCAAGATGTCATCTAAGTAAACCACAACACATCAGTAGAGGAGATCTCTTAAAATTTAATTTACAAACTCCTGGAAGACCGCGGGTGAGGCCAAAAGGCATTACCAGGTATTCATAGTGTCCGTCTCGAGTGTTGAAAGCTGTTTTCCATTAGTCTCCTTGATGCATACGAATCAGGTTGTAGGCCCCTGTAAGATCTAGTTTGGTGAAGATCTTGGCCCCTCGGAGATGATTAAACAGCTCTGAAATAAGTGGTAATGGATATCTATTCTTTACAGTAATCTTGTTTAACCCCCTGTAATCGATACAGGGTAGTAAAGATCTCTCCTTTTTCTTATCAAAGAAGAATCCTGCCCCCGCCGGAGAAGATTTCCGTTTAAATCCTCTAGTCAGGTTCTCCTGGATGTAGTCTGACATGGCCTGGGTCTCTGCATGGGAAAGAGGATAGATTAGACCCCGAGGGGGAGACGTTCCGGGAAGCAGATCAAAGGAACAATCAATCAACCTGTGTGGAGGTAGTCTCTTTGCTTCCCCTTTCCCAAAGACATCAGAGAAGGCCCAGTAAGAGGATGGTAAACCCGATAGAGCAGTTGGCTGAACTGGAGGAGGAACAGGATGGATGGGAGTGACACATTAATCGGAGCAGGAATCTCTCCAGCGTAGAACTTCTCCAGTCCTCCAATTTAAGACAGGTTCATGCGTTTGGAGCCAGGGCAAACCTAGAAGCAAAGGGTGAGACAAACCAGGCAAAACATAAAAACAGATTCTTTCAGAATGTGATAGACCCACCTGAAGTTCCACTGGCTCAGTCTGGAACTGAACGGGCTGGGTCAAGGGTTTGCCATCCATGGAAGTCACCTGAAACGGATTTGGAAGGTGCTGGACTGGAATCTGATAGCGGTCCACAACTGCTTACTAGATGAGATTTCTGGCAGCTCCAGAATCCAGGTGACAAGCTCCGAAAATTTAACCGTGCCGAAGGACACGAATACAGTCATTTGCAGAGATGGAGAGAGCTGATCCTTACCCAGGGAAGCCTATCCTACTGACCCTAGGTTCTGGAGTTTCTCGACCTCTCTGGACAGAAGCGGATCCGATGGTCAGAACTGCCACAGTAGAAACAGCTCCCTTCCAAGCTCGCTTCATCCACTTGCATAGCTTCAGGAAGAGAGGTTGGGGACGGGGAAGCAGATGGTCTCTGTGGACTAGGAACCAGTCGATGTGGTCTCTTCTCCTGCTTAGATTCCTTGGAACGTTCTTGGAACTGAAGATCAATCCTGGTTGTGAGGGATATCAGGTCATTCAGAGTCGCAGGAGTATCTCGACCCGCCAGCTCGTCTTTTATTCTCCCAGACAAACCTTCCCAGAAGGTAGCCACCAAGGCCTCGTCATTCCAGGATTACACTGAAGAATGAGTCCAGAAATGAACTGTGTACTGGGCTACCGTGAGATTCTCCTGGCGTAGACGAAGAAGCGAAGAGGCTGTCAAGAAAGATCGACTCGGCTCATTGAAGGTCCTCCAAAACACCTCTAGGAAAGTCTGAAGGTTATTAACCAGAGGATCCCCTCTCTCCCACTCTACCACAACGGATTCAGCTAGGCGAGGGCCTCCCCGGCGAGGTGCAACATAATGAAGCCCAGCTTGGCCCATTCAGAAGCATACATATGCCCCAGGAGTTCAAAGTGCAGTGAGCATTGATTAATGAACCCCAGACACTGAGCGGGATCACCATCAAAGCAAGTGGGAGCCGCCAGACGAAGTCCATTACCTGCTGTACAACAGGGAGCCTGGAAGCTGGTGGTCGAGACAGGAGGGACCAAGGATATCAGCGAATCCAAACCTGTAGACAAGTTGCGCAGATAGGTCGTGATCTTGTCCTGCTGGTCTCTTAGGCGAGTACCCTCTTGACACAACTCTGCAGCTGGAAGTGCTTGGGACCCAGCAGTTTCTGCAGTGAACTCATTTTCTGGTTTACCTCTGGCTTCTTTTTAGAGTGGTGGAGCTGGCTGTGTTGACAGAGGAGTCGTGAGTTCTCCATCCGGGCTCCCTCTAGTGGTGACAGTAGGTAATGAAGCTGATCTAAATGGCAGATACCTGCCACCTGAGGAGGAGGACTGTGAGTGGACATCAGGAGTCTTTGACTGGATTTAAGACAGCCAACTCCCTAATTTTGTGCTGGTGATTTTAACCTGCCCTGAGGTTCTGGTTTCCAGTTCTGTTCCTGCCTTCTCAAGCTAAGTGTGCTCTGCTATTTTTTCACATGAGATTTGGTCTGGTTTACTCAGTTTTTGTGGTCAGCCAGCCCCTGCTGGAGCTGTGCTGAATTTCCATTCTTATGTCCCTGTTTAGGCCAGTTTGCTTTTTGTCCCTGATCAGATTGGTCTCTTTTTGCTCTGTCTTCAGAATATACCAGAGTGCTGATATAGGGAATTGAAGTCTAGTGACTTCAGGGTTTTTGTTATCAGAAAGAGTTGGACATTTTTTGGCAGGGTTTTGTGCGTGATTGCAGACAGCATCTTTCCTTTCCTGTCCTTTCTAGTTAGTTTGGGCCCCATCGCTTGCTCAGCCTATTTTTCTATCTGTGTTTGTGTTTTCATTTTGTCTCACCGACAATACATGTTTGGGGGCTGTCTATTGCTTTGGGGTCTGCTCTGGGGCAGTTTAGATATCCCCTTTTCTTGCTTTAGGCTTATTTAGTTCTCCGGCTGTGACAAGGCGTCTAGGATCATCGTAGGTATGCTCCACAGCTACTGCTAGTTGTGTGGATAGGATCAGGGGTCTGCAATCTGCTTAGTTTCCAACCTCTCTGGTTTTCTGTGGCTTAGCTTGTTTTTGTTTTTCCTCCTCGGTGACTCATTCATAACAAGTTTCCATGGCCAGAGCAATCTGTAGCGAATGGAAGTGGAGGCACAGATGTTGAAGTGTACATTTGTTTATTGCTATTTTTGTGGAACCATGGGACCATGATCCGGGGGGCTCCGAAGGGGGCGTGACAATGCGAACCCCAGACACCCGTCGTAAGACCTCTCAAACAGGATCAGAATGGACTGTCCGAGGGACACAGGTGCTACCTCCAGTTAGACCCCGGACACGTGGAAGCTGGCCCAGCAGAGCAGGTGCACAGACAGAGATAACAGGTAGCATAGAACTTGACAGGAGGGAAGTGGCTGGACAGGACGGAGCTGGCTCTGGCAGTACTGATGTCGCCATGGGTAACGGAGTGTCGGACGGTTGAGCAGGATGGAACTTGCACAGGCAGCACTGGTATTATCCTGGGGATGTAGTAGCAAGCCACTAATAGTCTGAGAAGACAAGCTGTATTAGCTGGGTACTGGCAGGACATTGGAAAAGCACAACAGATCACAGGCACGTCAGAACACTAAACCGGAAACTAGCAACAGGAAACACTTGTTGCTCCGGAGCCCTCTCTATGGCAGAGGGGCCAAAAATAGCACACACAAGGATACCACTGGAAAACAGTATATTTTGAAAAATGCGGTAGTCCTTACACCGCAATCTGGACACTTGAACTGGGGCAGCAGATTCTATCCCCCTGCTTGTGTCTGGCAAGACCCGTGTTGCTGTCCTTAAATCCGGGGTGTGGAGGACAGAACCAGTTCCTCCCACATCACCAATGTGACGTAACTACACAGGCACAGCTCTCCGGCGCCCCCTTTGTCTCTCAGGTCAGTAAGGGAACTACACCTAGAGCAAATGGCCGCCGGGGAGGATGTCCTGTTACCCGCTGGGTATTCTAAGATTCGTAATCAGAGTAAAAGCATCAGCCCAAGATTAATTTTATGGTTTAATTGCCTTAAGGGCGCACTAGATAATTACAGAAATATACAGTAAGCTATACAATGGAATTACAGTGGGTTTGCAGTCAGAGTAAAATATAACAATAAGGGTACAAGACTTAGAGATATTAAGCTGGAGGTCAATTTACCAGATTGTAGGTTGCATGTGGGTGCCGGGAGCTCTGCAGTCCACAGGTACAAGAATCTTAGTTGCCGGACAGACCCCAAAGCGCGGGCCGCTGCTCCCCTTGGCAGATCTGTCCCCAGTTCCTTCTTAGATCATCATCGTCTGGTTCTTCTGTGAGAGAGTGAGTGTCTCTGCCATGTGCTGCGAGTTCTTAAGCATGCTGGGTTCCTCCCCCTGTGTCAGAGGGTGGGCTAATAATCTCCACCCTTTAGCTCCCTGCAGAACTTATTCCCAATATCTAAGAAAGGGGGTAACTTTCTACAGCATGATCGGATCAGGACACGAGAGGTACCATGAATGCGTTTTGTTTTGCCTGTCGTGTGGAGAGCAAACATGGCCCCATTGGGTCGCTGTGGAGGGCCAATCTCTATATCTCAGGTCCCAGAGCCCTCACCGACTCAGGAGTCGCACTGCCAGATGCGTGATTTCCTCAGGGTCACGCGGATATTTTTTATGAGTCTATAACTCGAAAGGTGTGCTCATAATCCATGATCCTAGGATGGAGTCGAAGAGGCTGGGAGAGACAATGAATGTGTATTTCTGTGTCCAGCTGACAGGTATATTCTAATTGAAGCCCCCAGCCACCTTCCTGCCCCATGCTGGCATGGCTCCTACTCAAGCTTTGAAGTTCTGCTTTGGCTTTATCTCATTATCATACTAAAAGACCTTGCTATTCAACATTGGAGCACTAAATACTGCTTTCTTCAATATGCTTACAGGCCCTGGGGGGTAGGAGCAGTTAACTCCTTCATCACACGGGACAACAGATTATATCTCCTCCTAGGGTCTGGCAGTGCCCCTGATGTTGCTGCACACCTGCCCAGCGCAAATGTGCCCTGGCTACTGACCTCAAGCAGGAGCTTCCTGCTCCCTTGAGGTTGCAAGTCCAGCCCACAAAGTTGACCAGTTCTTTTCCCTAAGCTAACATACCTGGCAACACATCAAAACAGGGCAAACATAGCACAGACACAAAGCAAACATTACAGTAAAACATTAATATACATAATACAAGGGCATGGGATAGGAGACCATCACATAGGAGACAGAGGGGAAGCAATGAGGTTCTCTGCCACCTCCCTACAAACCAGATCTGATTTGTTGGTTTACTTCTGACCAGCATGGGATTTTTTTTAAATAAATTGGAGAACAAGGGATAGTATGGGGGATTCGCTATTCAAATAAAGCTTTTTTTCTGTGTATTTTTTATTTTTGATTACTGGGTTAGTAAAGAGGGTGTCTGATAGACGCCTCTCCATTATTAACCTCAGGACTTTATGGCAGCCGTGATTTTTGACAAATCACAGCTGTAATCAACCCCAACTACCATTACCCCTACTGCAACTGAACCAAGGAAATTTGGAAGAGTCGGAGGGTGTAGCTCCAGAATTGGTGCATCTCATGTGATGTGCCAATTCTGGGGCAGCTGCAACTTGTATTTTTAGGCTGGGAATGGCCCAATAACCAGAGACCTTCCAAGTCTGATGGTATAAGTTCACAGCAGTCTGCTTTACCTTTCTGGTTATCAAAAATAGGGGCGGAACGCACATCCTTTTTCAAATTATTTATCTCATAGATTAAATAAGGCGAAAAATTCTTCAGTGCCAAATGAGAGGCACTAAAGTGTGCAAGTTTATTAAATGTAGGGGGCTCGTGACATTATATATCTACAGAATATCTAGCTATTCTCTCTATCTATATCTTTCTAAGATTGCTTTAATAGTTTTGAAAACTAGCTAGAAATTACATAGAGAATTACAGTATGTAAAAGATGCTAAATACACTTTACATAAGGATTGAATACGCATATGTCATATGGATGTCATATGGATGCCAGGTGAAAAAATCATATTGTAATTGCATGACACTTATCCTACTTTTCTGGATCAACAACGGAGAAATTTTTTTATACGACTGTGTGACTCCTGCCTTTTACCTAAGATCACATGACCACTTTTTGTTCCTTCCGAGTGTGCAACAGATGCCAGGACATGCAACACATGGAGTAATGTGAGCCTAGGTAAAAACAAATCACAGTTTGGGCCAATTTGCAAGACTAGTGCATGTAAATAGAAGGCATCTCAGGCATTTGTCTGATATGTGGACAAGCACACAAAGCTGCTAACAAAATCAGGCTGGACAGTAAAGTTCAGCGACTGTCAGAATATAGCCTGAGGGTATGTACACATTATAAATTATACAACCATTAACCATCACGGTGAGTGGCGTTTTGGCCATACAGTCAACCACGCATTTGGTCTTACCCTAGGGATACATTCATGCATCTGTATTTTTGGTTCGAGTGCTCTCTGCACAAAAAAGCTAACATCTCATAGAAAGCATTGGGACCAATGTTATTCAGTTGGGTTGTTCAGATCTTTTTTTCAGGCAGAAAAATTATCCGCACTAAAAACAACTGCAGCAGGCACTAGTTACTTAAATATTTCAGATGCAGCTCACCTATTGAAGTGAATTGAACAAAATCGCATCCCTTACAGATCCACTTTATGCCATCCGATTTTTATGGATACTTTGCAATTAACATGGAAACTGTTTATGGTCTTGTAAATTTTCTTAACTGCTGATATGAACACTGATGCAATACAGATGAGTTGCGGACAGATGACAATATGAATGAAAAATCATATTTTTTTCTGTATGAAAATCATACTATGGCCCCAATTCATTGAAGCAATATTGCCTGAACTTAAATTGCATTGTAGATTTGGAAAATTTTGCCAAAATTCTGACTTGCCCTAAATTTTTGTAAATTTAAGTTTTCAAGTCAGTTTCTCCCAGGTCTCTAAAATGTGGGGGGGGACGGGGGAATGACACCACAGCTCATATAATTCATCACAAGTTGCGGTGTCCCTTACACCAGAATTCTTACTGCAGTTAGCAACTGGGGTAAGATTTCTAGGGTGGCCATCGCTACTCCTCAGACATTCCAGATTGTTGACAAGGCATGTAGCTCTTCAAGAATCAGGAAGGTGTGACTCCATCATGCCCCCTCATCATGAACAGTCACAAAATCCTTTTTTTAAAGTTTACGTAAATGTATAAATAAATACAAAAGAATATTATTTAAATCTGAATTGTTCACTAGTAATGGTTTATACTGCAGCACAGAAAAGATCTACAAGAAAGGAATAATACTAGGACAAAATCAATAACCTTTGAGCGCGGCATGTTTGACCGCCATGGATTTGTCCACATCAAATCTAGTAATCCAGTGCAAAGGGGGGCAATCCAATTTTGTTGCACTACTGACAAATTCATGACACGAAAAATAATGCATTTGTGACTCCACCATAACACCATCGTTGTTCTAGTTGTGCTCACGTATCATTGGTATGTTGTCAGAGTCAGGAAATTCCAGTGTTTATATATACTTGCTCTTCCACATACAAGAACGTCAGTGATCCCAGATACCTAGATTGATAGATAAGAAGGTTGAAACTGGCCCCAGGCAAAGGAGGAGTTTTCTTTTGACAAGAGATTTGTGATTGGGACAGAACTTGATGAAATAGTACAGTACACCAATATTTTTGCTCTTTCACACATTTATTGTACAAAAAGCACATGTCTTCCTGACAGCGCAGACAAGGCATTGTTCTCTTTCTGTTCTGCTAAAACAAGCAAATTTTTATATTAGGGTCTGTATGAATAGAAATGAAACATATTGTGGTACAATATATGGTCTTTTCTCCAAAATCCTGTAACTATTGTTTTCTTTCCTGTGTAACATACCATACCCTAATTATGTTGATATTACAGCATATACAATACAGAGGGCAGGTGAGTGGCATATTAGGAGACGTTAATACGTTCAGTATTTTAGGCTAGTTTCACACTAGCGTTCGTGGGCGCAGCGCAGGGCCACCGCTCAGCCCCGCCCCGGCCACGCCCCCTCCGGTCAGTTCCTCCTCTGATCGCATGAGGCTGCATGCGATCAGCGTATCCTATATTTAGCATTGGATACGCTGATCGTGCGCTGACCGTGCGTTGGTCTGATTTTGCTGGCGCTGCGCCCTTTTGGCGTTGCGCCCAGAGCACAAAAATGCAACAGAGTGCGTTTTTGTGCGCTGGGCGCAGCGCCAGCAAAATCAGACCAGCGCATGGTCAGCGCACGATCAGCATATCCAACGCTAAATAAAGGATACGCTGATTGCATGCAGCCTCATGAGATCAGAGGAGGAACTGACCTGAGGGGGCACGGCCGGGGCGGGGCTTAGCGGCGGCCCTGCGCTGCACCCAAGAACGCTAGTGTGAAACTAGCCTTAGAACAGTATTTTTAAGCAAAAATCAGGAGTGGAACAATCAGAGGAAAAGTTTAAGGTTACGTGCCGATGATGAGCTTTTGGTGCATTTTTGACGCCGAGAATTTTTTCTGCTTCAAAACACAGCATCTTAAAGTTCCAAAAAGTGGATGGGATTTATAGAAATCTTATGTCTGACCTGCGGTCTTTGTTTCAGAACCGCAGCATGTAAGTTTCTTTTGTAGGTACATTGAGTTTTCTGTGTGTATTTTTCCCATAGAATTACATTAGATATGGAAAATCTGCAGATAAAAAGTGCACAAGCGTTTTTAGTGCATTTCCACTGTGAAAATGCAAAAAAGGAATGCATTTAATCCGCATCTATCAATTAAGTTTTGTCAAAGCAAAATACCAGGCAGTGGAGATGAGTGGACCCCAGGATGTTCAGGTCTGGCCAAACAGTTTAAAAAAGCTCAGGTTTGGTTATCAGAACAGTACCTGGACCTGAACCTGTACCCCATTCACTTGAATGGCAGACCCAAACATGTTTTGGATGACAGCGCAGCAAATGATGGGCAGTAAAATCATTAAAATGACAGCTGACAGCGTGAACCCGCAGCTGTGATCGGAGGTAAAAAGTTTACCTCCAGTCATTGTCATCGGCTTATGGGACTACTGATCCTATAAGCCAATGCCTGCTGCCACTAATTATAATGAGAGCAGGCGGCTGATGAGAGTATTCATCAGCCACTGCCTGCACTGCAAATAAATAATAAAAAAATGGCATAGATTCCCCTGTATTTTTGATAACAAGCCAGGTAAAACTCACAGATGGATGTTGCAACCCTCAGCTGTCAGCTTTAGCAAGGCTAGTTATCAAGAAGAGAGGAGTCTTCACTCTGATTTTTTAAATTATTTAAATAAATTAAATGATGTGGGGTCCCACCCATTTTTGGCAACCAACCAAGCTAAAGCAGACAGCTGTGAGTTGGTATTTTCAGGTTGGTAAGGGGACATTGCCCCCCAGACCCTCCAGGCTGAGAGCAACTGATGAATGACCTGCTGTGAGTGCAGCATCAGTGACTAGCGGTGACATCATCAAAGTTACCGTAGGTCACTGAGGCTGCGCTCCCAGTCTGGCCAATGAACTGTGAGAAAAAGCCTCATGGTGCAGTACTGAACTCATCAAGGTCACTGCAGTTCAGGGTCCCAACTGGGAACGCAACCTCAATGACCCGTGGTACCCTCGATGAGGTCACCACTGCTCACTGATGCTGTGCTCTCAGCAACTTATTTATCAGTGATTGTGTCAGTGATTCACTGACTGGTCTCATGCACTGCATTACACGAGTACTGCAGTGTATAAGACCAGTGATCAAAATAAAAATTATACAAATAATTGGTATCACCACTAGAGATGAGCAAAAGTGTTTGGAAAACGTTTACCAATCTCAAATTTAGCATGAACATAGCACATTTGGATTCATGTTCGATTTCACATTAGGTAACAGTTCGTTAATTCATCACATTTCCACTAATGCGTTTGTTATTATTTTGGCTAGGATAGTGGTGCTGTGGTGGCCTAATATAGTGGCACAGTCACGAAGCTCAATTATTTCTTCCAAATCATTTGTGATAAAACTGTTTTTCAGTGGCAAATCAGAAGGCCAGATTTCCATGTAAAAATCGTTAGGCCTAATATTGGGTTGCAGACACGAAGCCCAATTAGCTACTCCTAATCATTTGTGATAAAACTGTTTCAGTGGCAAATCAGAAGTCTACATTTCAAAATATAAATTCATTGTGCCAACACTGTTGTCCTGAAACAAAGCCACATTTTGGCAGAATAATATGTTGTGCTGGTAATATTTTGGCCTAGGCAGGAGTCCACATTTCAAAATATAAATTCATTGTGGCAATACTGTGGTCCAGAAGTAAGCCACATTTCTCCCAAAAAATATTTTGTGCTGGTAATATTTTTTGCCATGCATGAGTCCGTATTTGAAAATGGTTTGTGCTAATAGCATGTTCCTGAAACAAGAACTCATTTATGTACATAAATATTTAGTTCTACTAAGACCTCACATGACTTGGTGGGTCAAAATACGGAAAAATTATAGCTCTCAATATGTGGTGATGCAAAAACTATTTTTACAATAAAAAGCGTCTTTTAGCATGTGACAGCTGCCAAACATAAAAACCGCCATAAATAGTAAATCAAACCCCCCGATATCACCCCCTTAGTTAGGGAAAAATAATAAAATTAAAAAAATGCATTTATTTCCATTTTCCCAATAGGGCTAGGGTTAGGGTTAGGGCTAGGGTTAGGGCTAGGGTTAGGGTTAGGGCTAGGGTTAGGGTTAGGGCTAGGGTTAGGGCTAGGGTTAGGGCTGAGATTAGGGTTAGGGGTGTGTTGGGGTTAGGGTTGGAGTTATAATTGGGGGGTTTCCGCTGTTTGGGCACATCAGGGGCTCTCCAAATGCAACATGGCGTCTGATCTCAATTCCAGCCAATTCTGCATTGAAAAAGTCAAATGGTGCTCCTTCCCTTCCAAGCTCTGCCATGCGCCCAAACAGTGTTTTACACCCACATATAGGGTATCAGCATACTCAGGCCAAATTGCAAAGCAACTTTTGGGGTCCAATTTCTCCTGTTACCCTTAGGAAAATAAAAAATTGGGGGCAAAAATATCATTTTTGTGGAAAAAAATGATTTTTTTATTTTCACGCCCAGGCGTTATAAACTTCTGTGAAGCACTTGGGGGTTCAAAGTGCTCACCACACATCTAGATAAGTTCCGTGGGGGGTCTAGTTTCCAAAATGGGGTCACTTGTGGGGAGTTTCAATAGTTTAGGTACATCAGGGGCTCTCCAAACCACATGACACCCGCAGACCAAGCCATCAAAGTTTGCATTCCAAAACGTCACTACTTCCCTTCCAAGCCCCGACGTGTCCCCATACAGTAGTTTTCTCCCACATATGAGTTATCAGGGTACTCAGGACAAATTGGACAACAACTTTTGGAGTCCAATTTCTCCTGTTACCCTTGGGAAAATAAAAAAATTGGTGACTAAAAGATCGTGTTTGTGGAAAAAATACGATTTTTTTATTTTCACGCCCGGGCGTTATAAACTTCTGTGAAGCACTGGGGGGTTCAAAGTGCTCACCACACATCTAGATAAGTTCTTTGGGGGGTCTAGTTTCCAAAATGGTGTCATTTGTAGGGGGTTTCTACTGTTTTGGTACATCAGGGGCTTTCCAAACGCAACATGGTGTCCGATCTCAATTCCAGCCAAAAACGTCAAATGGCGCTGCTTTCCTTCCGAGCTCTGCCATGCGCCCAAATAGTTATTTACACCCACATATGGGGTATCAGCGTACTCAGGACAAATTTCACAATAACTTTTAGGGTCCTGTTACCCTTGGAAAAAAAAGTGGGGGTGAAAAGATCATTTTTGTGGAAAAAATATGATTTTTTAATTGTACCGCTGTACGTTATAAACTTCTGTGAAGCCCTTTTGGGTTCAAAGTTCTCACCACATATCTAGATAAGTTCCTTGGGGGGTCTAATTTCCAAAATGGGGTCACTTGTGGGGGTTTCCACTGTTTAGGTACATCAGGGGCTCTCCAAACGCGACATAGCGTCTGATCTGAATTCCAGCCAATTTTGCATTGAAAAAGTCAAACGGTGCTCCTTCCCTTCTGAGGTCTGTCATGTGCCGAAACAATGGTTCCCCCCCACTTATCAGGTATCAGCGTACTCAGGACAAATTGCACAATAACTTTTGCAGTCCAATTTCTCCTGTTACCCTTGGTAAAATAAAAAAATGTAACCTGAAGTATTTTTTTGTGAAAAAAAGTTAAATGTTCATTTTTTTTTAAATATTCAAAAAATTCCTGTGATGCACCTAAAGGGTTAATAAACTTCTTGAATGTGGTTTTGAGCACCTTAAGGGGTGCAGTTTTTAGAATGGTGTCACTTTTGGGTATTTTCTATCATATAGACCCCTCAAAGTGGCTTCAAATGTAATGTGGTCCGTAAAAATAAAATGGTGTTGCAAAAACGAGAAATCGCTGGTCAATTTTTAACCCTTATAACTTCCTAACAAAAAAAAATTTTGGTTCCAAAATTGTGCTGATGTAAAGTAAACATGTGGGAAATGTTATTTATTAAGTTTTTTGTCTGCCGTATCTCTGTGATTTAAGGGCATAAAAATTCAAATTTGGAAAATTGCAAAATTTTCAAAATTTTTGCCAAATTTCCATTTTTTTCACAAATAAATGCAAGTTATATGAATGAAATTTTACCACTAACATGAAGTACAATATGTCTCGAGAAAACAATGTCAGAATCACCGGGATCCATGGAAGCGTTTCAGAGTTATATCCTCATAAAGGGACAGTGGTCAGAATTGTAAAAATTGGGCCGGTCATGAACGTGCAAACCACCCTTGGGGCTTAAGGGGTTAAAGACTGTCTCCTCAGAGATGCTACATTTTGTGTTTGATTATATTGATGTAAATAGTTTATGTGTAAATATATCTGCTGGGGATTTCTGATATTTTATAGATCTCCATATCCCTTTCTATTTTACCCTCATGTGTATATGTACAACACGTTTAGGCTAAGTGCACACGTACTGGAACTCTCGCGAGAATTACCGCGAGAATTCCGGAATTCCATTCCGCGGGAAAATCGCATTTTAAATTCCCGCGATTTTCCCGCGGAAAAACTAGCATTTTGCAAGCGTATTTAGATCTGGAGCATCGCTTGGAGAACTGATTGACAGGTTGGTCACACTCGTCAAACATAGTGTTTGACAAGTGTGACCAACTTTTTACTACTGAGGCCGCCTATGCGGCATCAGTAGTAAAAGATAGAATGCAAAAAAAAAAAAAAAAATAGTGTTATTCTCACCTTCCGGCGTCCCACGCATCCGTTCCCAGTAATCCTTTGCGAAAATGCCCGCGATGACGTCCGTTCTCGCGGGATCGCGATGTCTCGCGGTAATTCGCGATGACGTCGCGCGAATGACCGCGAGACTTCGCGATCCCGCGAGACTGGA
The DNA here is from genome assembly GCF_039654945.1 of Dendrobates tinctorius. Classification (NCBI taxonomy): domain Eukaryota; kingdom Metazoa; phylum Chordata; class Amphibia; order Anura; family Dendrobatidae; genus Dendrobates; species Dendrobates tinctorius. The sequence goes on from NW_027361730.1 coordinate 40,261,795, forward strand.
CGTCATCGCGGGCATTTTCGCAAAGGCTTACTGGGACCGGGAGCGTGGAGAGAGGCGGGAATGCTGCGCGGGACGCCGGAAGGTGAGAATAACAATATTTTTTATTTTAAATTCTATTTTTTACAGGGATATGGTACCCAAAGCCCGGAGGACAGTCTCCTCTCCTCCGGACCATGGGTACCATCCGCAATTGTTCTGCTTACTTTCCGCATGGTGTGCACAGCCACATGCGGGAAGTAAGCGGAACAATGCATTCCTATGGGTGCGGGATCGCCGCGATTCCTCAAATTAATGAGCATGCTGCGTTTTTTACCGCGAAGCGATTCCGCTGCGGTAAAAACCCCAGCATTAGCACAGTATTGCGGAATCCCATAGGAATGCATGGGATGCTTATTTTTCGCGTTTTCGCGGCAAAATCGCGCGGTTAAAACCACCGCGGAAACGCGAAAAAAACGCCACGTGTGAACTCAGCCTTATACTTTGCATTTGTTTTTCAGTGAGGTTTTGAAAAAGACTGTTGCTGGTCGAAACGTTAACCTTGTCGTCCTCAACGACTATAAGTCGCTTATCATATGCACCTGGTGATGTCTGTACGCACTAATAAAGGAATACTTATTTTTGCACAACCATCTACTATTTGAGTGTGACTGTTTCGCTTTTGATATTGGACTCTTTGTTGTTCAGCCTGCACCATCCTTCCTTATATACAGAGTGCACATCTTTCTCTTAGTATTACAAAACCCTAACTATGACATACAAAGCCTTCCACAACCTATCTCCTCCATACATCTGTGACATGGTCTCCCAATGTCCAATTGGGTCATGACTTCTTCTACGCTAACCCAGAGTGCCGTCAGCGAGATATACCATCCCTGCCCACAAGGACTTGTCCACGTGTCTGTGGTTAGGTGCACTTTCCCTGTAACAGCATTGTTGAGGTCCCGGGTAATGTGGGACATGTGCTTGCTTGTGTATTGTTATGATGACAGACATGGAGAAATTGTGGCGGGTGGGGACCAAGTACCTTGTGACGGTCACCACCATCAGGTTGCGGAAAGCTTCCATCTACCACGAGCCTAAAATGCAACATTTTGAGCACAAGCAGATGAGAAAGGTGTGAATTTAGTAATGTGGCGTTGGCTGCGTATTTCCGCAGGGGTATGAACAACTGAACGCTGCGTTGGGACAAGGACATGGACGTGCTTGTTAATGGTGTTAGTTGAGTTTGTGTGCATCTACAGATGCAATTAAGGAGGCATCTTTGCATGCACCATAGACAGGGGATTGGTTTGTACGCACAACAGCGGAAGAATCAGTGGTATCACCCACAGACACTGTTCATGGAGCCTTGTGTTCAACCAACAAAGTCGGGTGCTTTGCTGCCATGTGCCTGATCATGGTGGTGGTGGCAAGGCTGGTAGTTTTGCTACCCTTGCTGATGCGCGCATGGCCGGTGGTGCAAATGGCCTTTTTGGGGTTATCATCCGAGTCTTTAAAAAACAACAAGACTGTTAGGTGGACATTCATTGTCTCCCTCTTCCACAACACCTTATCACCTCGACACCTGTCTTTCGGTGTTCCCCAAGGCTCAGTTCTAGGACCCCTACTCTTCTCCATCTACATCTTCGGCCTGTGACAGCTGATGTAATGACACGGTTTGCAATATCATCACTACGCCAATGACATGCAAATCTACCTATCTGTACCTGACATCACCTCCTTACAGACCAAAATCACACGTCTTCCCGCTACATCATCCTTCTTTTCTGCTCGCTTTCAAAAAGTGGACATGGACAAATCAGAATACATCATCTTTCAATCATCTCACGCTGAGTAGACATGAGAGCTGTGTATGCATCATGCGGTACCACGTTAGTAAGAGGGAAACTTTGCCCAAGAGAAAATGATTTTCCAGACATTCACTGTCTATTTGCACATTTTTGGCCGCTGTGATCTTCATCTTCTTGGTGTGGATGTGGTAAATTTCAAAGTCGGCATCAGTACCATCTTCGTCCATATCTTGTAAAGTGGAAATCTGGTGTTTCCAAGGGTCGTGGTTATGTACGTTTTGTGGCATTCCTTTAACAGTGTTCGTTACACTAGGACAAATAATTTTCGACTGGGACATTTGGATATTATTGGTAATATGTATGGGTGAAGATGAAGAAGCTTGTGCCATGGGTGTGTTTATAGTTACGGACGGTGCACTCCTCTTTCAACTTAGTTTTTCACGAGCATCCATCAGTTTGTTTGGTTTTCCTCCAACTGAGGGAGTGAGGGATGGATGGAGATAGTGAATGGGCTACATGACTCGCCCCCGGAAGCCGTGGGGTACTCGGTGCCGGGCCCATTGACTTCAATGGGAGATGTCACAGTGGCAGTGACCCGGTCCGTGGCCTCAGGCAGTCAATGTAAAAGGGGTAGAGTGATGGGGATAAAGTTATTGAAATGATTTGTGACGCCACCTGTGGTTTCTGGTCAGTTTGACCAGCGCTGCAGGGTGGCTTCTCTGGGACAGATGTTGTGGTGCCGCAATGCTGTATTCCCAGGGCAGTAGTAGTAGGTGTTGAGGAAGAGGGTTCAGTGTTAGGCACAGAGATGTAGCAGTGCTGGATGAGTGGTGCAGGAATAAGTGGAGGACACAAGGGCTTGTGGTTCCAAAGGCTTTACTCACAATCTGGTGCACACAGATGCCAGCTTCAGTACTGTGTTCTCCAGGCGAGGGGTCCAGATAACTCCCAGATAGAACGGAATGCACCTTCCCAGCCTTCCCTGTCAGTGTGTACCTCTCCTGGCCGTCTCCAAACAATACGCTGCTTAAACTCCTTCTTCCACTTCAGTGCCTCACAAGTAGCAGTCCGGGCCAGCAACTGGGAATCCTTTTCGGGCAACAACTCACTGTTCCCGTGACTCTATTTAGCCACCTTTCCGGTTAGACTACTATGGATAGTGGCTGTGGCCCCTAAAGTGACCACAGCTATCGGCTTTGCTAGTTAAGTCCTTAGTTCCACTCCACTAGGCTAAGGGGCAGAGTCTCTTCTGCGACCAATGCAGCTTCCTCTTCCACCTGGCGACGGTCAGCGTGGAATCAGACTCACGGAATCACTTTCCAACCATGGCCCTGGAAGAATTGCTCTTCCTTGTGAAGAATCTACTCCTTCGTCCAATCTGCCTGGCACTCCCCATGCAGTTGGGAGCTGCACAGATCACATCCTTCTCCTTTCTTCCCTTTCAGGGGATCTGCCTCACCTCAGTCTAGATTCTCCCACCATGCTATGCTCCGCCCACCTCCCAGCACACTTCGTGTTCCAAACAGGGAGCCATGAAGAGTGCTCTGCTACACAACTGAGTGTGAAATGTGGGGTGTTGAAGTCTGGTTAGGTGCATCCACCCTACCTGGCAGTGGGGCACCACACTACACATGCACACTTACACATAGAATGATTTTGATTAGTGAACGTGATAGGCCGCTCTGAACAAATGTGTTTTGAGGGAGCGCCTGAAACTATGCAAATTGTGGATAGTCCTAATTTCTTGGGTAGAGCATTCCAGAGGGTTGGCGCAGCGCGGGAGAAGTCTTGGAGTCGAATTAGTGCAGAGGTTAGTCAAAAGTTGTTTGCAGAGCGCAGCGGTCAGTTAGGCCGATAGACAGAAATGAGCGAGGAGATGTAGGGGGGTGCTGCACTGTGGAGAGCTTTGTGGGTGAGAACAAGTACTTTGAATTGGATCCTATAATGAATGGGCAGTCAATTTAAGGACTGGTGAAGAGCGAACGTGTCCGAGTACCGATTAGCCAGATAGATGACCCTGGCTGCTGTATTAAGAATGGACTGGAGAGGGAATAGTTGAGTAATGGGGAGGCCAATTAATAGAGTGTTGCAGTAATCCAGGCGGGAGTGGATCAATGCTACATTGAGGGTTTTTGTTGTTTCCACGGTGAGAAAAGGACGGATTTTAGAGATGTTCTTTAGGTGTAAGTGGCAAGAGTGGACAAGAGATTGTATATGGGATGTGAAGGAAAGATTGGTGTCAAACATAACACCCAGACAGCGCGTCTGCTGCCAGTGTGTTATTGTGGTGCCACCCACGGAGAGGGAAATGTCAGATTTAGGGAGGTTCGTAGACGGCGGGAGCAGAAGAAGTTCAGTTTTGGAGAGGTTGAGTTTCAGATAGAGAGCGGACATGATGGTGGAGACTGCGGACAGACAGTCACTGGCGTTCTGTAGTACAGCGGGGGGGTAAGATCGGGGAATGACGTATATAGTTGTGTGTCATCAGCATAAAGATGATACTGAAAGCCAAATCTGCTGACGGTCTGTCCAATTGGGGCTGTGTAGAGAGAGAAGTGAAGGGGGCCAAGGACTGAGCCCTAAGGTACCCCACGAGAACAAAACACTGAAGGAGCGGTCAAAAAGATAAGAAGAGAACCAGGAGAGAGCAGTGCCCTTAATGCTTAGTGACTGGAGCCTAGAGAGTAGGAGATGGTGGTCAACAGTGTCGAAAGCTGCAGATAGGTCGAGAAGAATGAGCAGAGAGTGGTGACCATTACGTTTTGCTGTCAGAAGGTCATTGGTCACTTTGATGAGTGCAGTTTCAGTCAAATGTAGGGGGCAGAAGCTGGATTGTGAAGGGTCTAGAAGGGAGTGAGTGGAGAGGTAACGGGTAAGGCTGGAGTAAACTAGGCGCTCCAAAAGTTTAGAGATGAATGGGGATTGGAGACTGGTCTGTAGTTGTTTGTGCAGGAAGGGTCGAGAGCGGGTTTATTTAGTAATGGAGTAATGATGATGTGTTTGAAGGTGGATGGGAAAATGCCCGAGGAGAGGGAAAGGTTAAAGATTGCAGTTAGGTGAGTTGTGACGACTGGAGAGAGAGACTGAAGGAGATGTGAGGGAATGGGGTTGGTAGTGCATGTGGTCAGACGAGAGGAAGAGAGGAGTCTGGAGACTTCTTCTGTTGTGATGGGATCAAATGTGGAAAGTGAGCCAGGGGAGATGCAGGAAGTGATGGGAGTCACAGCACTTGGTGGTTGGGAGCAGATTTCCTGATGGATATTATCTATTTTTTCTGTAAAGTGGGAGGCCAGGTCATCAGCACAAATGTCTGTGATAGGGGATTGTGATTTTGGCCTGAGGAGGGAGTGAAAGGTGTCAAAAAGTTTCTTGGGGTTGTTGGCTAGGAGATCAGGGTGGTGAAGTAGTTCTGTTTGGTGAGGTAAAGGGCAGCGTTATAGGCTCTTAACATAAATTTGAAGTGGATAAAATCTTCTGATGTGTGGGTTTTTCTCCATAGGCGTTCAGCACTCCTAGAGCATCACTGGAGAAGTTGAGTTTGCGATGTGAGCCAGGGCTGTTTTACTGTGTGCTTGGAGGTTCTGAGGGTGAGGAGAGCTACTTGGTCAAGGGTGCTTCTAAGAATGTTGTTGTAGTGATGAACAGCCAGATCAGGACAGGAAAAAGAGGAGACTGGGGGCAGTTGTAGGGAAGGTGACCTGACGGACGGACGGACTAGTCAGAGTGAAGAAAGATAGGTTTGCACAGTGTAGGTAGGAGACAGTGATTACAGTGGGGAAACAACTAGAAAAGTGTAGTGGACGTGCAGTACCTTGGGATGACCATTAGATGGCAGGGTGGAGTGTGAGCAAAGGACTTTACAGCAGCTTAGGGCTTTAGAAACCGTTGGTCATGGGGGGCGTGGTGACAGTTAGTGACAGTTTCAAGGAACCGGGGAAGTTATAAATTCTGAGGGAGGGTTCCAGAAGGTTCCAGTCCCCAGGGGGAGCCCAGGTGACAGGAGGACTTCGCCAGTCTGTGTGCCCTGAGGAGAATCCGACCAGGGGGACTGAGGAGAGGAAACGTCAGGGGGGTGGTCCTGACAGGGAAGGACCGCAGCAGAGACAAGGCTCTGGGTGGAAGACACCGTATGTGTAACGACGAGACTGATTAGTAAAGTGCTGTTGGTGTACGGGCCTAAGGCGGCCACAGTAACCGAGCTGTCAGGATTGTCACAGTGTGAGACGGGACGTGACGTGTAAGTACGTCCCTTGTGTAACATACGGTGTTGAAGCGGCCCTGAACACGGAGGGCAGAGAGAGATATCGCGGTGTACCGCGAGGACCGTCAGTCGGACGGTGTGAAATAAACTTGGACCTGTTGCACCCAGAATCTGCCTCATCGTGTCTCTGTTGTCATCTCTGCGCGGTAAGAAGTGGGATCACCCCCTATCACCCCCCAGCTCGGCACCCCACCACCGACACTACATTTGGCGTAGTCGGCAGGATAGACGCCGCTAATACATCATCTTCTGCGGCAGGCCTGCCTCAAAGACTGGAAAAGGACTTGGACTACTCTTTGGATTACAATTACCTGTGGATTACAAATGACCTACCTGTGGAATACAAATGGGAAGCGCTGTGGCGGATCTGTGTGGCCAGCAGAGGATCCGGGGCGGTACCAGGTACTGTGCAGTATGGCGGTGTTGCTTCAGCGCAGAGGAGAGGTCCGGGTGTTTGCAGTCATGTTGAATGGACTGGGACCCCCTCCAACGTATCCCAAAAGGAAGCAGTATGTGCCTGGAGATCGACGCTTCCATATATTGGACCCTGACAGGAGGGTGGAGAGGCCTGCCGACACCTCACCTCACAGAGGGAGTGGCACAGAAGAAAAACTTGGCTGCGGCTGTCTGATGCCATTCGAGTGCTGCCCAACGGACGGTATGAGACTCTGCAGGTGTCGGGGCATCAGCCGCCTAGAGTGGCAGTGGCGGCAGGAGATGGAGCTGCACCAGAAGTCATCTTCAGATTTACGGGCAGGCAGCGGGATGCTGAGCCGGGGAGCGGAGCCTGAGGGGAGTCAGCGAGAATGGCTGCCACCAATACCAGCAGAGGACTTCTCAGCGGAGCCCCCGAGTCCGGAGGGAAGGCCCGCAGGACAGTGGAGCAAGGAACGGAGGCTGCGGGGGAAACTGCGTGATGATGGAACGGAGGCCGCAGCGCCAGGGAAGGTGAGAGTACCCCCGGCCCTACCAGTGCCTCCGCAAGCGGCCCCCACCATTCTGCTGCAGCACGCGGCCCCCTGCGCACCGGAAGGCCTAGTTACCACGGGCCCCGTGGTGTATGCAGAGCTGAGCGAGGTCCCCGCTCATGTCCCCGAACTACCCCGCCCGGAGTCACCAGTGCAGAGCTCACCCAAAGAAGATGCTGCTGTGCTTTCCCTGCTAATAGCAGCTGCATTGTTGAAATCGGCCGTTACTCCGACTCCGTTGGAAGTAGTGGATGCGGCCTGTCCTGAGGCCGCGGTTATGCCGCTGCTGGAGTCGGCTGCGACCGATTTAGCGGGCCCTGTGATTCCAGCCCCCGAGGACCCGGTTCTCCCCATTTGCCACCTGACCCCAGCGGCTGCTGGGCCGCAGAAATCTTCGGCAGTTTCTGTCTTGCGGTCTTTTTCAGCGGAGTCCCGCCCACCGGACTCCAGGGCCCGTGCTGTTCCCTCCGTGTGGGAAGCGGAGGTGATCAGGAAGAAAAAGGCCCGGGAGCAGGAAGTGTGGAACCTGCTCCACACTCAAGGAGAGGCCGTCATGGAAAAGAAGAGGACTTGAATGGACACCCTCAGTATCCCCGTGGAGCCCTCGCCTCTGTCCATTGAGAGTGGTATAGACTGTCAGGAGTTCGATGCACCGTTGTGCAGATTATAAGGACAGTTGCATTTAGAAAAAAGTTTTGTTGTTGTTTAACTGATGCAACTATTTTCTCTCTCTTTCTTTCTTCTTTCTATGTTCTTTATATACGAAAATATGTTTACCTGACAGAACGGGGATACGGAAAAGTGGAGGAGTGTCCAGGTCCAAGGAAGGGGGGGAGGAAGAAAGAGGAAATGCAATGTTATGTTATATTTTGGTTTTAAAAGTAAGAGAAAATGAAAAAAAAAAATTATAAAAAAATGGGGTACTTGTGCTATTATAAAGTTGTATGATGTATAATATGCAAAGTAAAATGCAACAGGTCCGGGTTAAGGGAAGGTCTGCGGGACCAAAGGAAAGTGTGAGATCCGGTAGGGATCTAAGAGTTGAGGTCTGGGAGACCGGGACGCCGACCATGACATGTAATTGAAAGAAGGAAAATGAATGGGAAGATGTGAGAAAGACAGCCGTCCTAGGTCAGGTCCCCCGACACCACGGACACCCCTGAAGAAGGAAAGGCGGGCGCCGGCAATGATCTGGTAGGTGAGTGGCCTCGATCATGGCGTACCGGATAGTGAAAGGTAACAGTAGGGGAGAGTAGGGGAAAGATACACGCCGTAGAGAGAATACGGGTGTACCTTGCCCAATTTGAAAGACGTTGTCATGTGGCGTGCGCGCTGGTGAGTAGCAGTAGGCTGCTCAGAGCATAGTGCTCCCAGTATGGTTCGGCCCCCGCAGATAGTGGGTTTGGCTCAACTTCTGGTCCGACAACAGAATGTAGGTGTAGATTCAGAACGACGAAGGCAGGGATGACGATTGTCGAGGACGACAATGGACAAAGGAAGGGGGAGTGTAGGGAAGGTGACCTGACGGACGGACGGACTAGTCAGAGTGAAGAAAGATAGGTTTGCACAGTGTAGGTAGGAGACAGTGATTACAGTGGGGAAACAACTAGAAAAGTGTAGTGGACGTGCAGTACCTTGGGATGACCATTAGATGGCAGGGTGGAGTGTGAGCAAAGGACTTTACAGCAGCTTAGGGCTTTAGAAACCGTTGGTCATGGGGGGCGTGGTGACAGTTAGTGACAGTTTCAAGGAACCGGGGAAGTTATAAATTCTGAGGGAGGGTTCCAGAAGGTTCCAGTCCCCAGGGGGAGCCCAGGTGACAGGAGGACTTCGCCAGTCTGTGTGCCCTGAGGAGAATCCGACCAGGGGGACTGAGGAGAGGAAACGTCAGGGGGGTGGTCCTGACAGGGAAGGACCGCAGCAGAGACAAGGCTCTGGGTGGAAGACACCGTATGTGTAACGACGAGACTGATTAGTAAAGTGCTGTTGGTGTACGGGCCTAAGGCGGCCACAGTAACCGAGCTGTCAGGATTGTCACAGTGTGAGACGGGACGTGATGTGTAAGTACGTCCCTTGTGTAACATACGGTGTTGAAGCGGCCCTGAACACGGAGGGCAGAGAGAGATATCGCGGTGTACCGCGAGGACCGTCAGTCGGACGGTGTGAAATAAACTTGGACCTGTTGCACCCAGAATCTGCCTCATCGTGTCTCTGTTGTCATCTCTGCGCGGTAAGAAGTGGGATCACCCCCTATCACCCCCCAGCTCGGCACCCCACCACCGACACTACACAGTGATGAGCGTAGGGAGTCTGAAAGTGTCTGAGGATTAATGGCTTTTAGATTTCTGACTGTGTGGTAGGTAGGAGTGAGCTGGGTTGGGCGAGGATTTGTGAGCATGAAGGAGAGAATGTTGTGGTCAGAGAGTGGAAGCGGTGAGTTATTTAGGTGGGAGATTGAACAGAGCCGGACAAAGACCAGATCAAGGGTGTTACCGTCCTTGTGTGTCTCAGAGGTTGAAAGCTGCGCAAGGTCTAGAGAGGTGGTTAGTGATAGAAGCTGGAATGCAGATGTGGAAATAGGGCTGTTAATGGGGATGTTGAAAAAGTGGTCAAGGAAGTGGGTGGGTGAGCCTGGGGGCTGGTATATGACCGCTACTCTGAGGGAGAGGGGATGGAAAAGCCTGATGGTGTGGACCTCAAAAGAAGGGAATATGAGTGATGGATCTGAGGGAATGACCTGGTAAGTGCATTGTGGGGACAGGAGTATACCGACTCCACCACCATGTCTGTTTGTGGGTCTCGGGGAATGAGAGAATTGTAAGCCACCATAGGAAATGGCAGCAGGAGAGACAGGAGATTCTGATCCTGATCACTTCATCCAACAATTCGTCCGCCATATTTTAACTAAAAACCTGCACCTTCCCAGCAGCATCTGTGTAGGAAACCACGTTACAGTTTTGCAAGGTGTGTATGATGCCCCTAAATAAAGATTTAAATACTATATTTATATGTACCCCCAGGGGGAAATGTTTGTCAGCCCATACACTTAGTGTATGGGCATTCCAAGTATAGACGAAACGTCCTTTGTAATGTGAATTCTTTTATGAAACCCTCCCCCACATTTCCTCAAAGGGGGATTGTGGTGCGTGCAAATTAGGGCCAGGCCTTGCATACACTTCATGGACAAACTTTATGGTAATAAAAAATAAAATAATAATGGAAACTTTTGCTTCATGTGGCCATCCAGTACCCAGATTCAAAGGCTTATTGGGGTGCATATGACTTGATAGCAGGCCAAGCCTTGAAGTCAATGGATAAGAATACAGTTTGGGAGTACAAAATGAATCATGTGAAGTGGATTTTACTGTGCTCATCCACTACCTGGGTGCAAAGGCATATTGGGGTGCAGAATACTTGGCAGCAGGGCAGGCCTTGCTGGCAATGCATAAGAAAAGAGTATGGGAGTACAAAATGAATAATTTGAAGTGGATTTTCCTGGGCCCATTCAGTATGTGGGTTCAAAGGCTTATTGGGGTGCATATGATTCGGTAGAAGGGCAGGCCTTGCAGTCAATCCATAAGAAAACAGAATGGGAGTGCAAAATGCACAATGTGAAGAGGATTTTCCTGTTCCCATCCAGTATGTGGGTTTAAAGGCTTATTGAGGGCTTATGACTTGGTAGCAGGGCAGGCCTTGCATTCAATGCAACACTTTTTATGGAATCCATTCTGGACATCTCGTGAAAGGGGTATCGGGGGGCATCGTAATTCTTGGCAGTCCATCCACTCACTACATAGGCTATAAGTTTAGGAGACCCACGGTTTAATAATGGCCCTTTAAGCAGATTAATGCTGCCTGATGCCCCTGTAAAAATAGGCTCTGTAACTTGAAGAGTCCCTCCTTTATAAATGAAACAAGATATGTCTGCTTATGTGTCACACACCACATGGCCAGCTAGGGTTGGTAAATGTTACAATGACATTTCCCAGTGAATGCATTTGTTTTGGTTGAAAGCAATGTTAAAGTTGAAAAACGCTTTGAAAACGCTGCGTCTGAACATAGCACAAGTGGTGAAGGAACATTTTGGTCTGGGGTTATTTATCTTGCCTTATATACAAGTCATTAACCTGGAAAGGATGTACCTTAACATATTTCCCAGCAAAATCCATTTTGGTTTTGTTTTGGTATGTTTTTTGGTGCACCGGTAAAAATGGCATGAAACTCTGACATCATTGTATAAAGCTGTGAACTAGGAGTCAGCAATGCTTCCAGGGGCGATCCCCATGATAACCCCATGTCATTTGAGCAGTGTTTACATCATTTTTTGACGTTTCTAGACCTTAAAAGGACCCCCGGGGGATTGCGGTAAAAATGCTCGGGTCTCCCATAGACTTACATTGGGCTCGTTATTCTGTCTGAGTAGCTGAGTATTCCAATTTGCTCGGCCCGAACAACGAGCACCCAAGCATTTTAGTGCTCGCCCATCACTACTAAACAACACACAGCAGTCCAGAAAAAAAAATGTTTTTTGCCTAGAAATGACAACTAGATAGCTGATGCCAATTATTTATTTGCCATACTACTAAAAAACACATAAGAGACCAAAAAATTATTTTTTGGGCCTTAGAAATGCCTATGATGCAATATATTAAATATAGCTGTATCTGACTCGTGGAAATGTGCACACACGCATTTTCACCAGTAGCTCAGTCAGATCTGGGTAGGTTTGAGAAACCGCTGAACAACTAAGTTGAGCATGTGGGCCAGGCATGGTACGTGTGAGAGGTTGCCAAGTGTCAGAGCTGTCACCAGGTTATGACCATTGTCACACACAACCATGCCTGGTTGTAAGTTCACGGGCGAGAGCCACATATCAGTCTGGTCTGTTAGACCTTTTAACAACTATGTGCAGTGTGCGGTTTGTCACCTAACCAGAATAACTTCAGTAGAGCTTGTTGCCGGTTAGTCGAGGTAGTGCTTCAGTCCTTACAGCTTGCAACTGAAGTTGACATTTCTGAGATGGAGAGTGAGGAGGAGGTGCAGGTGCTGCTGTGGAAGGTGGGAGCAACCTTGATGGAACCAGGTTCCACAATCCTTGTTGTCAATAGCAGGTGTTCCGTCCCAGGGTCCAACTGCAACTGGGTCCAGGCTTCCACAATGTTCACACAGTATGCCGTCAGGGAACTATAGGATCCCTGTCCATAAGCACTTGTCCAGGTGCCCATGGTTAAGTGGACCTTTCCATTAACAGCGTTGGTGTGACGCTCCAGAGCAGACAACATCCAAGAGTGGACCCTCTGGGTCGCGGAGCCCCTGGGCCGAGCACGCCAGGTGATGACCGACCCCTATACAGGGATCGTTAGGGGCAGGACCGCAGAGGTCAGAACCGCGACAGCCGGTGCCAAGAGGGGCGACTCACAGGAAACACGGATGAGTGTATCGGAACTGGGTACCAGGAACACAAAGAGTGTACACGGAAGTGCGCAAACTACAGATAGTGCAAGACAGGTAGCCGTGAGCACGTATGGCGTATGGCGAGTAGTACGTCCGGAGGTATACAAAGCAGGATGCGTGCCAGGAGCACTACAAAGTACTGGATGGAGCAGCAGTCATGCCAGGAGGTGTTACAGAGCACAGAGACAGAGAGTATCAGGAGGTACGACAGAGCAAGGGACAGAGGACAGGATACTAGAGTATGCCAGGAGGCACTACTGAGCATGAAGTAACGTGAAAGTTCAGAGCGAGTGCTAGGAGCACAATAGAATACCAGACAGAGCAGAGGACCTGAGAACAGCGCACGGCCCGGCTGGGACTAAGCAGATCCAGCCAGGAAGCACAACACTAATCAGGCACCTCCCATAGGGGAAGGTAGCCTGTTAAAGCACATGACCATGACAGGTTCCTGGTCAGATCCTAACCAGAAAGCACATGACCACTACAGCTTCCGGGTCAGGTCCTCCATTACCATAGAGGAGATTGACCCGGAGACAGCACTGACAGGAGCGCGCAAGGGCAAATGTGACATGGAGGAGGAGCCCTGGGCACGAGAGCTGCACGTGCGCACCCGACGGAGGCCCCGTAGGAACTGCCATACCGGAGGGAGTGACGTTGGGACCGAAGCCCCGCCTCCTGGTGAGCATGACATGACAGTACCCCCTCCTTTATGCCCCCTGCTCTCTAGAACTGGAAAATAGCACATTGACACTAGGAGAGGGATCCAGACACTTCCTGAGTGCATGAGGACTAATCAGATCCAGAGTCTCACAATGAGAAAATTTGGTCTCCTGCCATACCCTGGAGAACTCCACGGATGGAGAGTCGGAGGCAGGTGCGCCCAAGACAGGATGAACCGGCAGAGGCACACTGACATGCTTGGAGGCTGAAGCGGTGGTGTGATTGCTGGAAGTTAATTCAGCCTTAAGAGGCGAGCTGTCAGAGGATGGTTGCTTGGGAACTTCCTTTTTGGCACAGAGCGGACAAGCAGCCACAAAGTCTTTGACATCCTGAGCAATAGACGGCCACCAGTAGTAGTGGGATAAATGGGAGAGTGTTTTCTTGATACCAACATGGTCGGCTACCGGAGAAGAATGTCCCAAAGATAACACACCTTTACGGTTACCTTTAGACACGAAGGTCTCCCCCGGGCGCTGGGATGTCAACTTGACGGAAGCCACGGTAATTACCTTGGACCGGTTACTTGACAGATGTGGAGACTGACTCTCAGCCCCCTTCTCGACAATGTCACACATCACAGACCGGTTGCTTGACAGATATGGAGACTGACTCTCAGCCCCCTTCTCGACAATATCACACGTCATAGTCCGGTTGCTTGACGGATGTGGAGACTGACTCTCAGCCCCCTTCTCAACAACGTCACACGTCACAGACAGGTTGCTTGACGGATGTGGAGACTGACTCTCAGCCCCCTTCTCGACAACGTCACACGTCACAGACCGGTTGCTTGACAGATGTGGAGACTGACTCTCAACCCCCTTCTCGACAATGTCACACGTCATAGGCCGGTTGCTTGACAGATGTGGAGACTGATTCTCAGCCCCCTTCTCGACAACGTCACACGTCACAGACCGGTTGCTTGACAGATGTGGAGACTGATTCTCAGCCCCCTTCTCGACAACGTCACACGTCACAGACCGGTTGCTTGACAGATGTGGAGACTGACTCTCAGCCCCCTTCTCGACAATGTCACACGTCATAGGCTGGTTGCTTGACAGATGTGGAGACTGACTCTCAGCCCCCTTCTTGACAATGTCACACGTCACAGACCGGTTAACGGATGGCGGACCTGTAACCGCCGTAGACAAGCAAGTAGGGTTCTTCGGGTGAACGGACAGCAGGCAACTTTTTTGACAGGAAGGTCCCCAATGGAGTATATCTTCGGATTGCCAGTCCAGGGTCGGCCCGTGAGTTTGTAACCAAGGAAGACCAAGAAGAAGGGTATGAGCCGAAGTCGGCAATACGTGGAAGTCGATTCGCTCCCGATGACATGTGCCAATCTGCAACTCTACTTCCTCAGTGACCTGGTTAACAGTGTCCTGCAAGGGCTTACCATCGTCCGGAAGTACCGACCTAGGAGTCTCCAGGGATCTGACAGGAATCCGAAACTTCTTAACTGCCTCAAGACTAATAAAGTTACCCACTGCACCAGAGTCCACAATAGCCTTCACAGTGCAACTCTCGGAACCAAAAGTCAGGGATACAGGCACGGTAAGGGGTAGAGAGGAATCATATACACCAGAGGAGAGCTCGCTTACCAGTCCCAGGTGGAGAAACTTCCCCAGCCTCTTGGGACATGAGCGTAGGAAGTGGGAGGCATCCCCACAATAGAAACAGAGCCCTTGTGCCTGCCTCTTCACACGACGCCATTGAGCTATCTGGAGACGATCCACCTGCATAGGCTCAGGTACCGGATCTACTGCAGATAACTCGGTTAACAGATGGGAAGAACTGCGCGTGGAGGAGAAGAGATGGGAGGCCCCTCTCTCTCTGGCTGACTCACGGGTACACTCCTGGTAGTGAAAATCAATGCGTGTCGCGAGAGAGATGAGTTCCTCTAAAATAGTAGGAGTATCTCGGCCTGCCAGTTCGTCTTTGATCCGGCTGGACAGACCACACCAAAAGGCCCCTACGAGGGCATAATTATTCCAACCAAGTTCGGAGGACAAGGTGCGAAAACGTATTACTTATTATCCAACTGTTAGAGTACCTTGACAGAGATTAAAGAGTGACTCGGTCGTGGAAGCGAGGTGACCCGGCTCGTCGAACACCTTACGGTAGGTGTCCAAAAAGATGGAAAGCTGAGAGACGAGTGGGTCGTCCCGCTCCCAAAGGGGATTAACACATGCAAGGGCCTTCCCCTTTAAGTGAGAAACTATAAATGATATTTTAGCATGATCGGTGGGGTAATGCTGCGGCAAAAACTCAAAATGCAATCGACACTGATTCAAAAACCTGCGACACAACACAGGGTCACCACCATACCGAGGTGGCTTGCATAAGCACGGTAGCGAGAGAGGAACCATGGCCTGGGCAGAAACGGATTGTATAGATAGGAGCCGATTATCTACCGATGACATACAGTTGTGGCCAAAAGTATTGACACCCCTGCAATTCTGTCAGATAATACGCAGTTTCTTCCTGAAAATGATTGCAAACACAAATTCTTTGGTATTATTATCTTCATTTAATTTGTCTTAAATGAAAAAACACAAAAGAGAACGAAGCAAAAAGCAAAACATTGATCATTTCACACAAAACTCCAAAAATGAGCCAGACAAAAGTATTGGCACCCTCAGCCTAATACTTGGTTGCACAACCTTTAGCCAAAATAACTGTGACCAACCGCTTCCGGTAACCATCAATGAGTTTCTTACAATGCTCTGCTGGAATTTTAGACCATTCTTCTTTGGCAAACTGCTCCAGGTCCCTGATATTTGAAGGGTGCCTTCTCTAAACTGCCATTTTTAGATCTCTCCACAGGTGTTCTATGGGATTCAGGTCTGGACTCATTGCTGGCCACCTTAGAAGTCTCCAGTGCTTTCTCTCAAACCATTTTCTAGTGCTTTTTGAAGTGTGGTTTGGGTCATTGTCCTGCTGGAAGACCCATGACCTCTGAGGGAGACCCAGCTTTCTCACACTGGGCCCTACATTATGCTGCAAATTTTGTTGGTAGTCTTCAGACTTCATAATGCCATGCACACGGTCAAGCAGTCCAGTGCCAGAGGCAGCAAAGCAACCCCAAAACATCAGGGAACCTCCGCCATGTTTGACTGTAGGGACCATGTTTTTTCTTTGAATGCCTCTTTTTTTCTCCTGTAAACTCTATGTTGATGCCTTTGCTCAAAAAGCTCTACTTTTGTCTCACCTGACCAGAGAACATTCTTCCAAAACGTTTTAGGCTTTTTCAGGTAAGTTTTGGCAAACTCCAGCCTGGCTTTTTTATGTCTCGGGGTAAGAAGTGGGGTCTTCCTGGGTCTCCTACCATACAGTCCCTTTTCATTCAGACACCGATGGATAGTACGGGTTGACACTGTTGTACCCTCGGACTGCAGGGCAGCTTGAACTTGTTTGGATGTTAGTCGAGGTTCTTAATCCAACATCCGCACAATCTTGCGTTGAAATCTCTTGTCAATTTTTCTTTTCCGTTCACATCTAGGGAGGTTAGCCACAGTGCCATGGGCTTTAAACTTCTTGATGACACTGTGCACGGTAGACACAGGAACATTCAGGTCTTTGGAGATGGACTTGTAGCCTTGAGATTGCTCATGCTTCCTCACAATTTGGTTTCTCAAGTCCTCAGACAGTTCTTTGGTCTTCTTTCTTTTCTCCATGCTCAATGTGGTACACACAAGGAGACAGGACAGAGGTGGAGTCAACTTTAATCCATGTCAACTGGCTGCAAGTGTGATTTAGTTATTACCAACACCTGTTAGGTGCCACAGGTAAGTTACAGGTGCTGTTAATTACACAAATTAGAGAAACATCACATGATTTTTCAGACAGTGCCAATACTTTTGTCCGCCCTCTTTTTTATGTTTGGTGTGGAATTATATCCAATTTGGCTTTAGGACAATTCTTTTTGTGTTTTTTTCATTTAAGACAAATTAAATGAAGAAAATAATACCAAAGAATTTGTGTTTGCAATCATTTTCAGGAAGAAACTGAGTATTATCTGACAGAATTGCAGGGGTGTCAATACTTTTGGCCACAACTGTATAGTTGAGGATCTGGGCCTGGGAGTCGCGTTGCTGCGCGAGTTCCTGCTGGAGACTGGACAACTGGGCAGCATTCCCAGGCTCAGAGGACTGTAAGGCAGATAAACAAGACTCCATGGACTTAAGAAATAACATAATTTTAGTTTGGTTTTCACGGAGAAACGCCAGCTCCTTTTGGACAGAAGCCATAGTACCAGCGGGGTCCATGGCCTGATTATACTGTGACATTCCAGAGCAGACAACGTCCAAGAGTGGACCCTCTGGGTCGCGGATCTGGAGCCCCTGGGCCGAGCACACCAGGTGATGACCGACCCCTATACAGGGATCGTTAGGGGCAGGACTGCAGAGGTCAGAACCACGACAACCGGTACCAAGAGGGGCGGCTCACAGGAAACACGGATGAGTGTATCGGAACTGGGTACCAGGAACACAAAGAGTGTACACGGAAGTGCGCAAACTGCAGATAGTGTCAGACAGGTAGCCGTGAGCACGTATGGCGTATAGCGAGTAGTACGTCCGGAGGTATACAAAGCAGGACGCGTGCCAGGAGCACGAGAAAGTACTGGATGGAGCAGCAGTCGTGCCAGGAGGTGTTACAGAGCACAGAGACAGAGAGTACTAGGAGGTACGACAGAGCAAGGGACAGAGGACAGGATACTAGAGTGTGCCAGGAGGCACTACTGAGCATGAAGTAACGTGAAAGTTCAGAGCGAGTGCTAGGAGCCCAACAGAATACCAGACAGAGCAGAGGACCTGAGAACAGCGCACGGCCCGGCTGGGACTAAGCAGACCCAGCCAGGAAGCACATCAATAATCAGGCACCTCCCATAGGGGAAGGTAACCTGATATAGCACATGACCATGACAGGTTCTGGGTCAGATCCTAACCAGAAAGCACATGACCACTACAGCTTCCGGGTCAGGTCCTCCATTACCATAGAGGAGATTGACCCGGAGACAGCACTGACAGGAGCGCGTAAGCGCAAACGTGACATGGAGGAGGAGCCCCGGGGGTGAGAGCTGCGCGTGCGCACCCAACGGAGGCCGCGGAGGGACCGCCGTACCGGAGGGAGTGACGTCAGGACCGAAGCCCCGCCTCCTGGAGAGCGTGGCATGACAGTTGGTCACAATACAGCTGATTTTATGAGACACATGCTTGTTAAAGGACGTCATACAGGGAGAAATTGTGGCTGCTGGTGACCGAGTACTGAGGGATAGTCACCGGCAGGAGGTTGTGGAAAACTTCTGTCTCCACAAGCCTAAACAGCAACATTTCCAAGGCAAGCAGTCTGGAAATGTGACTGTTTAGTATAGAGGCCTGTGGGTGGGCAGCTGGGTATTTACTCTTGCATTCCAAGAAATAGGGTAGGAACAACCGAATGCTGCACTTGGACAAGCACATGGAAGTGGTTGCAAGTGTATAACGACAGGTGCACGGTAGGAGGCATCTTCGCCTACATCATGTATAAGGGATTGGCGTGCATGTAGAACAGGGGCAGAGACAGTGGTGTCAACCACAGACAAGGTGTCTGGACCTTTGTGTTTGGCTCAAGAAGTTGGGTGCTTTTCTTGCATGTGCCTGAGCATGCTGATGGTGGTCAGGCTGGTAATTTTGCTGCCCTACTGATGCTGGCATTGAAGATGTTGCAAATGACCTTTTTAAGTTAGCTGGTCTGTCTTTAAAAAAGCACCAGACTCGGGAACAACTAATCATTTTCTTGGCAACTTCAACCGTGTTGGTGTTCGGGGAAACAGTTGCTCGCTTAGTGTCTATTCCCACCCCACTGCATCTTCCTGCCTGTTATAGTGCTGCAGATATCTCTCCCTGTGCAATAATGTCCTCACTCTGTATGTCATCTTCCCAGATTGGGTCTGAGCCTTCATCGTCCACCACCTCGTCTTCCACTTCCACATCCTCGTCCTCCTCCTGACTTACTGATGTAACAATAACACTTGTTGGTAATTGTGTCTCATCATAATTTAGCTGCTCAAATATTTGGGCATCACTACATGTGATCTCCTCATTTCCCGCTTGAAACAGGCAGGGTGAGAGGCCAGAATCTATAAATGGAAATGTGAACAGCTCTTTGGAGTGTCCAAGTGTAGGATCACTTGTCTTCGGGCACTCGGCTTGGTGGGAGAAAGGAGGATCAGGGTGAGGATTATGTGGTCCAGAATCAGGGCTACTGAGAATGTGAAATACAGGGTGGTACTGGCAAAGTGACAGGAAGCGTTATCTGCTATCCATCCAACAACCTTTTCACACTTGTCTGGCTTCAAGAGTGGTGATCCAAGCTCCCCCTACAAAGTGGGACAGGAAGGTAGATCGACATGATGTGTGTATTTGTTGTGCTCCTGCAGCAGGCAGTTTCACCTTACCCACGGAGTCAGCCTCTGCAACTGCACTCACCATCAGCATCACGTTCACTTCCCCATCCCTTAACACGCTCCATGACCATTTTAAATTATGTATGATATATCCCTGCCCACCTCAGATGGACTTCTTATGCTGCAGAATCAATACAGTGATACTATTTATAACCAAACAATACCACACAAAAATGAATCCCATAATATGGTAAACATGACCGAATAAATCATAAATAAACTGTATGAAAAAAGTAATACATCGAAGCATATGATGCCATGTGTACCGATTGCACTCCTATAAAAATGTAGTTCAGAGCCTGGAAAGGGCAATTATGAACATATAAGAAAAATAACGCTTCAAGAACTATTTAATTATAAAGAATTGTACTCTGACAGCACACTCTGATCTTCTGATTACAAAGAAACTACACATACTATGCACTTTAGCTTTTGGTCAGTATTGCTCTAAAACTGTTGGGACTAGGATTATTTACATGATGTCTATTTTTTTACATGCTGTTCATATACATTCCTGTTACTGCCAATATCAACAGTGTTTCCTGTGCGGCTGTGGTGCCGCATATGTTCCAGGCTCATTACTGATCAAATTGTCCCACCTGTGTTTTTTAATTGTTTTTATGTACTTTCTTGCTAATCTTTGTAATTTATGTGTTAATAAAATTCTTTATAATTAAATAGTTCTTGATGTGCTATTTTTTTAATCTTATTAATATTACTTGCACTCCCTCATTTCCATCTTTTAATTGTGCCCTCTGGAATCCACGGTCTGTTTGTAACAAGCTTCCTTCCCTGCACAACTACTTTCTAAACAATTTTCTTAATCTGCTGGCCCTCACTGAAACCTGGATTCAGGATTCTGACACTGTCTCTCCTGCTGCCATTTCCTATGGTGGCTTACAATTCTCTCATTCCCCGAGACCCACAAAGAGACATGGTGGTGGAGTCGGCATACTCCTATCCCCACAATGCACTTCCAGGTCATTCCCCCAGTTCCATCACTCATATTCCCTTCTTTTGAGGTCCACACCATCAAGCTCTTCCATCCACTCTCCCTCAGAGTAGTGGTCACATACCCCCCAAGCTCACTCACCCACTTCCTTGACCACTTTTCAGCCTGGCTGCCGCACTTCATGTCCTCAGAACTACCAACTAGAGTTGAGCGAAACGGGTCGAAAAAATTCAAAAGTCGCCGACTTTCGCCAAAGTCGGGTTTCATGAAACGAATCCTGACCTTAGCGTGAGGTCGGCCACGTGGTCGGCAACTTTAGCGCCAAAGTCGCATTTCAAAAGATGCTTTAGCGCCCTTTTTCAGCCAATCAGGAAGAACGGACACTGTGGGCAACGTGATGACATAGGCAGCGGTCACCACCATCTTGGAGAAGGGCATGCAAGTGATTGGCTCGCTTTGTGTCGTGTCACAGGGGGTATAAAAGGGCGGGGACACCGACCACCATGTTACTCATGCTGATCTCAGAATAGGGAGAGCTGCTGCAGCTGCTGATTCTGTAGGGAGAGCGTTAGGAAGGCAAAAAGAAAAAAAACTGCTTCTGCTGCTAGCGCTTTTCACTGTAGTTACTGTGCAGTGAAAGGTGAATATTTTTGCTTTTGTGCAGCAGTGCTGGTGGTGATTAGCCTGCCTTTTAAGGCTAGCTGTATTGCTGTGTGCACACTGGTGTTCAAACTGCTTTTTGAAAAGCAATCCAAATTGTATTGTTTTGTCCTGGAGAGCAAGTGAGCGTTCATTTTTTCACACACCGTACAGCGGTGTACGCTCCTCACACAGTACGGTGTAACGGCTGTTATCATGGCCAAATTGAAGCTATCTATGTGTGTGACTCTGTAAGGAAAAGTCGAGGAGTTTGTCCGTTCTTACAGACCTACACCTTATAGTTTTGTCCGTTTTTCAAACAGTTTAGTATATTTGCTGTTTGATTACAATCAACACTAGAGAGAGACAGCGTGTGTCAGTCCATATACAAAAACACGGAGC
The DNA here is from genome assembly GCF_039654945.1 of Dendrobates tinctorius. Classification (NCBI taxonomy): domain Eukaryota; kingdom Metazoa; phylum Chordata; class Amphibia; order Anura; family Dendrobatidae; genus Dendrobates; species Dendrobates tinctorius. The sequence goes on from NW_027361730.1 coordinate 40,283,426, forward strand.
TTGACAATTTTATATACACCGTACAGCGGTGTACGTGCACGCTCCTCTCTCAGTACTGTGTAATGGCTGTTATCACAGCCAAATTGAAGCTATCTACGTGTGTGACTCTGTAAGGAAAAGTCGAGGAGTTTGTCCGTTCTTACAGACCTACACCTTATAGTTTTGTCCGTTTTTCAAACAGTTTAGTATATTTGCTGTTTGATTACATTCAAAACTAGAGAGAGACAGTTTGTCAGTCCGTATACAAAAACACGGAGCTTGACAATTTTACATACACCGTACAGCAGTGTACGTGCACGCTCCTCTCTCAGTACCGTGTAACGGCTGTTATCACAGCCAAATTGAAGCTATCTATGTGTGTGACTCTGTAAGGAAAAGCCGAGGAGTTTGTCCGTTCTTACAGACCTACACCTTATAGTTTTGTCCGTTTTTCAAACAGTTTAGTATATTTGCTGTTTGATTACATTCAAAACTAGAGAGAGACAGCGTGTGTTAGTCCGTATACAAAAACACGGAGCTTGACAATTTTACATACACCGTACAGTGGTGTACGTGCACGCTCCTCTCTCAGTACCATGTAACGGCTGTTATCACAGCCAAGTTGAAGCTATCTACGTGTGTGACTCTGTAAGGAAAAGTCGAGGAGTTTGTCCGTTCTTACAGATCTACACCTTATAGTTTTGTCCGTTTTTCAAACAGTTTAGTATATTTGCTGTTTGATTACATTCAAAACTAGAGAGAGACAGCATGTGTCAGTCCGTATACAAAAACACGGAGCTTGACAATTTTACATACACCGTACAGCAGTGTACGTGCACGCTCCTCTCTCAGTACCGTGTAACGGCTGTTATCACGGCCAAATTGAAGCTATCTACGTGTGTGACTCTGTAAGGAAAAGCCGAGGAGTTTGTCCGTTCTTACAGACCTACACTCTAGGGAGATTACAATTCTGCCCAATTCTATATACACCTTGTAGTTTGTCATACACTAGGCAATTTCTGCCGGTAACATTGCGGTGTTATAGACACAGGGCCTGACAGAATCCAACTGTGTCCTGAAGTGTAGAGAGATTCCAATTCTCCACAGTCCTCTATCCACCTTTCTTACAACATCCAGAATCTGCCTGTCACATTGCGGCATAAAATAAACAGTGCCTGCCCTGACAGAATACAACTGTGTCCTGAAGTTTACAGAGATTCCAGTTCTCCCCACTACTATCTACACCTTGTACCTTGTTTTACAGTACCATATAGTTAGTGGTTTTTTGGGTACATTTTCCCCAAAAAAGAGAAAGTGTGGTGGAAGAGTCCGTGGAAGTGGGCGGGGGTTGGCAGCTGGTAATGATGGTGTTGGTGGAGGATCTGCTGGTAGTGGCAAAAGCAAAATAGCACCTAATGCAGGAGGTGTTGAGCCTGCGTCATCATCTGGCTCCACAAGGCCTCGAAGGCTCCCTTTTCTGGGAGTAGGTAAACCGCTTTTAAAGCCGGAACTTCAAGAACAAGTTTTGGCTTACATTGCTGACTCAGCCTCCAGCTCTATCGCCTCCTCTTCTGAAGTTTTAAAAAATAAAAGCACTGAGTCATCACTGGAGGCTCATGTTCATGAACCACACCTTTCCTTGTGTCCTTCACCCCAACCAAAATTGAAGGATGCGGCAGGCCACACTACAGATTACTCCATGGAGCTGTTTTCACATACCATGCCTGGGTTATCAAGTCAAATCATGAATTACCCAGGCAAAGATGAACCTGACATGGAGTGTACTGATGCACAGTCACTGATAGATGATTCTGCTGGTACATTCACTCAGAGCACTACATTATCCTCGCTGTGTTCTGAGCCAGAATCTGACCCAGATGAAACTCAGGTGCCCCTTCCCACATACTATACTACCATACACGGTGACACAGAGGAAGGTGCACATGACATTGAAGAGGAGGTGATGGATGACCCAGTTGTTGATCCAGATTGGCATCCATTGGGGGTGAGGGTGCTTTTTCCAATAGCTCAGATGAGGAGGAGGAGCATCCACAGCAGACATCGACATCGCAACAGCTGTTATCTGGCAGGAATGGAGCAGTCCAAAAACGGGTTACAAAAACCAAAAGAGTTGCAGGACAGCTTGGCCAGACGGTCAAAATAGCACAGCGTGCAAGGCCTCAAAATGTCTTCCATAGTAGGAAGAGTGCAGTGTGGCACTTTTTTGAACAAAATCCTAATGATCAGGCAAAGGTTATCTGTAAGAAGTGCGCAAAGACCTTTAGCGGAGGGAAAAATCTGAGAAATTTGCATACCAGTTGCATGCTAAGACATTTAACCACCATGCACTTGCAAGCGTGGACGGACTACCAAAACTCACATACCACATGTGCTACTGCTCCTAAAGAAGGTAGTCAGCAACGCTACATTGTTTCCCTCACTGTAAGTCTACCGGTTAGCACACCACCAGCAGCAAATGTTGAGTTGTCGTCGCAAGGGCAAATCAGTCAGGGAATCACACTGTTATTGCAATGAAAGACTGAATCTAGGCCATCAGAAAGAACACCAACTCCATCACCATCATCAACCCTCTCTCAGTCCGCCATGTCCACCGCTAGTTCCACCATATGCAGCTCTCAAGTCCAGCTCACCCTATGAGTAGGACAAGAAAGTACTCATCCTCTCATCCGCGTACACTGGGTTTGAACGCCCACATTGCCAAACTAATCTCGTTAGAGATGATGCCCTATCGTTTGGTTGAAAGCGCAGCTTTCCGCGAACTCATGGCCTACGCAGTACCACGCTATGACCTACCCAGTCGCCACTTCTTTTCTCGCAAAGCCATCCCAGCCCTCCACCTTCATGTGAAAGACCGCATTGTCCATGCACTCAAGCAATCAGTGAGTGGAAAGGTGCACCTCACAACTGATGCATGGTCCAGTAGGCATGGCCAGGGCCGTTATGTGTCCATCACTGCGCACTGGGTTAATGTGGTGGATGCAGGGTCCACAGGGGACAGCTGTGATGGCACAGTGCTGCCTAGCCCACGGTATAGGAAACAGTTGGCTGTAGGCGTTCGACCCTCCTCCTCCAGAAGCGAAAGCTCGTCCACAGAGCGCAGTCGCACGAGAACTGCATCCGCAGCTGAAAGTGGTGCACACGATGTGTCCCACTATCGATCAGCTAGTGGAAAGCGTCAGAAGGCTGTGTTGCAGATGATGTGTTTGGGCGACAGACACACGGCGGAGGTACTGGCCAACTACTTTCAGCGACAAACTGAGTCATGGCTGGGCAGTCTACATCTTGAGGCAGGCAAGGTAGTTAGTGATAACGGCCGTAATTTTGTGGCAGCCATAGCCCTTTCAAAACTCAGACACATACCTTGCTTGGCTCACACCTTGAACCTGGTGGTGCAGTGCTTCCTCACTAATTATCCAGAGTTAACAGGCCTGCTCCATAAGGTTCGAAGACTGTGCTCACACATCCGCCAGTTGCCAGTACACTCCAGTCGTATGCAGAAGCTGCAGCGATTGCTCCACCTTCCCATGCACCGCCTAATTATTGACGTTGCAACAAGGTGGAACTCCACCCTGCACATGGTTGAGCGGCTGTGCGAACAGAGGCAGGCCGTAATGCATTTGTGGGAGGATACACGGGCAGGCACTTTGAGGGCAGACATGGAGTTGACAAGTGTGCAGTGGTCGAAGCTGAAAGACCTCTATAAAGTCCTTCAATGTTTTGAGGAATGCACACGGCTGGTAAGCGCAGACGACGCCATCATAAGCATGAGCATCCCACTTATGCATCTGCTCATGCAAACTTTGACGCACATCAAGGAGCAGGCGTCTGCAGCTGAGGATGATGAGGAAGAGGAGGAGGGAAGCCTTGATGACAGTCAGCCATTGTCTGTTCAGGGAACTGTCGTGGACGAGGTGGAGGAAGAAGAGGAGGAGGAGGATGATGATGGGGATGATTATTTAGGGGAGGAGGATGCTTCTCGTGGGGCAAGAGAAAATGTTGGCGTGGCAAGGTCTGGTACTGGGTTTGTGCATGACTGGAGGGATGTGGATTTGCCTGAAAGTGCTCCTCCACCCAGCACTCGCAGTGCATCATTGACACCGGGAACATTGGCCCATATGTCAGATTATGCCTTGCAGATCCTAAAAAGGGACCCCCGCATTGCCAAAATGATGAACGATGATGACTACTGGTTGGCCAGCATCTTGGATCCACGCTATAAAGGCAAATTCCAAAACATCATGCCACAGGAGAACCTTGACCTAATATTGGCTAACAAACAAGCAACTCTGGTAAACCGGTTGGTTGAGGCATTCCAGTACACAGCAGCGGTGATGGTTCTCACACGAGCCATAGGGGCCAGGGGCAACTTGGAAGAGATGTTGGTGGTGCACACATCAGAAGTGGCGTTAGAGACAGGGGTTTCATGACCATGTTGTGGACTGATTTTTCAAGTCCCGCTCACACGACTGGTAATACTGCATCAATTGAAAGTGACAGGAGACAGCACTTGTCAACTATGGTTGCAAACTACTATTCCTCCCATATCAATGTTCTCCATCACAGGTCATTCCCATTTGACTATTGGGCAGCTAAACTGGACACCTGGCCTGAATTGGCACAATATGCCTTACAGGAGCTCGCTTGCCCAGCTGCAAGAGTGCGATCGGAAAGAGTCTTCAGTGCTGCTGGATCAATCATGACAGAAAAAAGGACACGTCTGTCGACCCAAAATGTGGATGATCTAACCTTCATTAAAATGAACCATGCATGGGTTTCCAAGGATTTTATCACACCTTACCCTGATAACACATAGGTTGACAGAAAAATGGCTTTCTTTGGTCCGCCTCTTCCTGGGACTTGACCAATTTCGCCTTTAGCAGCAGGTGAATGTCCCACATCAACAAATGCCATTTTGTAAACCTCCCTAACTGGGCTGCCTCCTCCCCCCATGGCCGGGGTCACCACCTAGCGCACGCAACCGTGTGAGTGCCGTTGCCCTGGACAGGTGGGTGGGTCGACTCTTGGGCGCGGGCACTGGCACAGGGTCCCTCATAGTGCAATCAAGTGTCTCTGACGGTGGGGGTGCACACCCGCCATCAGACACACCGCCGTACTATGAGGGGCCCAGTGCCAGTACCGACACCCACGAGTGGTCCCCCCTTGCTTGGGCAGGGCCCCAGCATTTGCAATGTTTACCTCTCCCTGCTCCTCCGCGTGTAGTCTGGGCTGTCAAATCCTTCACTGGGACTGCCACTACAAATTTGGTGAACTGATAGAAGATGATAGTTAAGACGTAGCTATGCCCTGTCCCGCTGGCCGGGATCTAGCTTCAGATGATCAATGGCTTCCATTTCTTATGGACGTCGACTCACAATGAGATGCAGTGGTGGTTTCTCATCAGTTTTCACAGTTTTCCTACCCACAGACGTGTGACATTCCAGCACACATTTTTAAATGTGCCCTCTCATGCCAATCCAAATGAATCGCCTACGACCTGTGGCTTCTGTCTTTTGCACTCCAAAGTTACGTGACAGAGCATGATAGTGAGCACCATGTTTACATCTCTCCCTGTGATCAAAATTATATGGATATGAGTAATGGCGATGGGATCAACGGTACTGCGATACAGCAACACTTTCTTCACAAAGAAAGGTTTTCCCTGTCTCCACACACTAATTAATTGAGGGTCTGCATCGCCTCTGAGAATTGTGACGGAAGTTTATCCCGTGAATAGGAATTCCTAGATTTCTGCAATCACTAGAATTTATGTCAGTAATTGTATGCATCTCATTTCCTATTGTGGAGAGTCTGGACTGTCTTACTGAGACAGAAATATATAAGAAGATTTAAAAATACCACCAAAAGTGTATACTGGTGTACGCTTCAAATACATTTCCTTTTTTCTACTTTTTAGATTGTTGTCTAATCCATACTGAGAACATGGAGATTTTAAATATTTAAACTATGCTATATATACCTGCTATCCAGTGATAATGTACACTTTCTCAACTTTGTACAAGCTGGTCAAATCCATACTGGGCCTGAGACCGTCTGAGCCTGCCTCCTGATCTATAGGCATAGGTTTTTAATGTGTAAACTATGCTATACATACCTGTAATCCGGTGATACGTTACCCTTTCTCACCTTTGTCCAATCACGTCTAATCCATACTGGGCCTGAGACCGTCTGAGTCTGCCTCCTGTTATATAGACCTACGTTTTTAATGTGTAAACTATGCCAGACATACCTGTTATCCAATGATACGGTACCCTTTCTCACCTTTGTCCAATCACGTCTAATCCATACTGGGCCTGAGACCGTCTGAGCCTGCCTCCTGTTATATAGACATAGGTTTTTAATGTGCAAACTATGCTATACATACCTGTTATCCAGTGATATGGTACCCTTTCTCACCTTTGTCCAATCATGTCTAATCCATACTGGACCTGAGACCGTCTGAGCCTGCCACCTGTTATATAGACCTACGTTTTTAATGTGTAAACTATGCTATACATACCTGTTATCCAGTGATATGGTACCCTTTCTCACCTTTGTCCAATCACATCTAATCCATACTGGGCCTGAGACCGTCTGAGCCTGCCTCCTGATATATAGACATAGGTTTTTAATGTGTAAACTATGCTACATATATACGTGTTACCCGGTGAAACTGTACCCTTTATCAACTTTCTAGAATCTTGTCGAATCCATACTGGGCCTGAGGACGGCTGCCGAGCTGTTAAGCAAGCTACAGCAACTGTGGTTTGGACACGTAATTTTTGCATTTTTTCAGGAATGCCGGTTAGGCCTAATTCAGGAATTGCGGTTGACCTGCACTTACTGGGAAATCATCGTTCACGGGGAATAATTGGAATCACAGATCCCCATCACTAATGGTGTTCTGCTGGTTATCTGCACCTGTAAGCGACAAAAGCTGGTCCTTTCAGTGTAGCACGCATGCAGCCCCAGACATGTAACGCCATGATAGACCATGATAGTGCCAGAGCCTCGCGTATCCCTCTAGTAAGCTTGACGTGTACCGCGGGGGCATGCCGGAGTCTCGTTCGATAATGGAATAAAGCTGACAAATTGCTAGCACAACTACAAACGGACATACCACACCACACACACAATCGACAAAGCTTTCAATATGTGCATCTTTTCTTGAGGTGGCATGGTTGTGGTTTCCCGGGTGGAGTCCAATTAAGCCGCAGGCTCCACTCCTGGTGGTGCCCTTTTGTACATTCCTTTAAGGTTCAGCTTTGCAATCATACTGCCCCTGGAAAGCAAACACTTTGCCTTCATGGACGCTGTTTGGAGGTTCGTGGGAATAACGCCGCCTAATCGCCAGTTGGCATAATTTATTGGTGGGAAGTCCGACGGTATATGATCGTGTTCGATTTCAGAATTTTTTTTCTTTGGTTGGTATTTTACATTTTTATTCCAGCCTTTCTTGACTTCATAAGGGAATGACAAGCCTATATCTGTGTCTCCTCCACCTCCTCCTTTTACTCCTCCACCTCTTTTCTAAAAGTAGTTGCCCTTTTCCATATGTAATATTTGTCTTCTGAGTATTTTCTCTGCTTTGGGACACCTTTTAAGGTGTTTTGTAATTGTTTTCTATGTGTTTGTATGTGCTTGTGTTTGCCTGCCATTGTTTTCAATGGGGTTCGACGAACATTCGACGAACTTGCCTCCTGTGTGACGAACCAAAACACTAGCGTGGTGGCTCAACACTACTCCTGATATATAGACGTACATTGTTAATGTTTAAACTATGCTATATATATCTGCTATCTGATGATACTGTACACTTTGTCTACTTTTTATATTCTTGTCTAATCCATACTGAGCCTGTGAGCATCTCTGTGTGACTGATGGAATATATATGGAGATTGACAATTATCCTTTGACTGAATAGAGCTGTACATTTCTGATACAGTGCCATATATCTGATGTTATTTTGTGTCTATTTTGTGCAACATTTTGAAGTTTGGTGGAAGAGGCCACGGACGTGGGTGCAGGGGGGCCAGCTGGTGATGATGGTGGTGGTGCATCTGCTGGTAGTGGCAAAAGCACAATAGCAGCTAAGGCAGGAGGTGTTGAGCTTGCGTCATGATCTGGCTCTGGAACGCCAGGAATGATACCTTTTCTGGGAGTAGGTTAACTGCTTTTAAAGGCGGAGCATGAGGAACTGGTTTTGGCTTACATTGCCGAAACAGACTCCATCAAATATGCCCGCCTCTTCTAAAGTTTCAAAAAATGCAAGCACTGAGTGGTCAAGTGCTGGCTCCTGGTCAGGAAGAACCCCTTTCCTTGTGTCCTGCACCCCCACCCCAACTGAATGAGGCAGCAGGCCACACTTCACATTAGTCCATGTAGCTCTTTCTATCATACCATGCCTGGGTTATCAAGTCAAATCGTGAATTCCCCAGTCCAAGATGAATCTGACATGGAGTGTAGGTGGCCAGCCAGGGCAGTGGGGTTAATCGGTACCGGGCCGGTGTCTCACAGGGATGTGTCACGGTGGTGGTGACCCGTTCCGTGGCCCTGGGCGTCCAAGCAAAGGTGAATTACATTTATAGGTGAATGATACATACGCCACCTCTGGTTTCTGATTAGATTGACCAGCACTGCAGTGTCGCTTCTGTGGGACAGATGTTGTGGTGCAGCTAAGATATAGAAGACCTGCACAGGTAGGCCCGTAGTCACAGGGCAGATGAAAGAGTTGGGAGATGGTGTGCAGTGCAGGTTGTAGCTGAGCCGTGCGCCAGGCGCAGGAGAAAGATGACAGACACAGTCGTGCAGTTCCTTTACCTGTACTTGGTAGGTGCTGTCCAGGACCCAGAGTACAGATGGAGAAGGAGTTGGTCAGCCTGGAAGCCAATTTGGATTTCTCTCTCTGCAGATAGGTAGTGTGGCCTCCATTCTAGCGCTTATCTGAGGTACTCGCAGTGCTGAGTTCAATGAAGTTCCCCCTGTTGACTCTCTTTTGGAACTTTCTCGTATGGCTGGCAGCTGTAGCCTTTTCCTTCTGGCTCACACACATTGATGCTGGGGCCTCCGAGCCTCAGTTGGGTACAGAGCATTTACAGCTGCTACTTCCTCCGGATTCTGCTGCAGGAAAGTCAGTGTCCCTACAAACTTGGAGACCGGAATCCGGACCATGCGCTCCAGCTAGGAGTGAGCCTTAACTCTGCTCATCCTCCAGCTCCCCTTCTCATATCCACACACTTCCCCTTCCCTGCACAGAATGGCCTAACTTACCTCCTCCCGACCACAGAGAGCAGCTCCTCAGCAGTCATGTTCAGAGGTCTCCCTGCTGGCGTGGAGTGGGAAATATGTTGTGTGTTGGTTTAACTGCTAGAGAGATCCTTCGTTGCTCCCAAGCATGACATCACACTCCCTAGGAGGAAGGTAATGCCACAGTGGCGACCGTACTCCTGGGGACGCCACAAGTGCACTGATGCCCAGCCACTACTAGATGATTCTGCTGGTACATTGACCCAGACCACTACATTCCCCTCACACTCTACTTAGCCAGAATCTGACTCAGGTTCCCCTTGCCGCATCCTATACCACCTTACACGGTGACAAAGAGGAAGGTGCAGATGAAAGTGCAGGTTCCTTGAGCTGATGGTGGCCATACTCATGGGCGACGGCACTGGCACAGGGCCCCTCATAGTACGCAAAAGTGTCTCTGCCGGTGGGAGGGCCCCCACCCGCCATCAGACACACCGCCGTACTATTAGAGGGGCCCTGTGCCACTGCCATCGCCAACAGGTGGGCCCCCCCTGCTTGCTCAGGATCACAGCACTTGCAAAGTTGAAATACTTACCTCTCCCTGCTCCAACGCCATGACGTCTTCCGCGTTTCCTGACAGTGATAGTCTGATCAGAGAGCGCAATGACATCACATCTGTACGCCCTCTGCCTAAACAGCCAAGTGCAGTGAGATGGACGATGATGACGATGAGGAGTCCAGACTAGTACAGGGATTCCATAGCGAGGAGACTTATTTAATTGTTTTCAATGTTGGGACAGCAATTTTTGGGGAGCACTATACTCTGGAGAATGATATATGGGGCCCACCACACACTGGAGCATTGCAAAGGTGGACATCAGATACTGGAGCAGCATTTACAGGGCACATTATACACTAGAGCATTAGAAATGGGGCCCATTATGTATGGAGCATTATTTGGGCCCATAAAACAGTGGAGCTTCATCCATGGGGACCAACATATACTGTAGCATTATGTGGAGCTCATCATATACTGTTTCAAACATTATATGGGACCAATGATTCTGTATGGAGAAATATATGGGCCTCATTACTCTGTATAGCGCACTATGCGGTGGCCATAATACTGTATGGAGTAATATACTGTTCGGTTTTTGAGCTATTAAAAATGGATATCAGTCATGAGATGTAAAAAGTGAAGTATTTTTCATTGTACTATGCCGCTATTTCTCTGCGGTATCGGAGCATCATGAGTTGTGGTATGTGTTAAAGGGGCGCTCTTTGGCCCAGGGCACATGAAAACATGGAGCCAGCCCTACCCCCCACAAATTTAGCCAAATAACCCCCATTTTTCAGTGCGTAACTAGTATTATGAAGTAAATTAAGGTTTAAAAGCTTCAGTAATCCGAATTGATGTTTTTGGCATTCATAAGGGCACTGTAGGTGTGTTTCCTGTCCTCCACTCCCTGCCGACTTTGCTTCCCCATTGACTTGCATTGGGTTTCGTGTTTCAGTCGGCCTTCAACTTTTCACGATAATCGGCAGATTTCGTTCGACACGACTTTTGCGAAAGTCGGGTTTCATGAAACCCGACTCGACCAGAAAAAAGGCAAAGTCGCTCATCTCTACTACCAACACTTATCCTGGGAGACTTCAACATCCCCATTAACAGCCCTACTTCCACATCTGTATCCCAGCATCTATCACTAACCACCTCTCTAGGCCTTTCACAGCTTTCAACCTCTGAAGCACACAAGGACGGTAACACCCTTGATCTGGTCTTTGTCCGGCTCTGTTCAATCTCCCACCTAAATAACTCACCGCTTCCACAACATTCTCTCCTTCACGCTCACAAATCCTCATCCACCCCAGCTCACTCCTATCTACCACACAGTCAGAAATCTACTAGCGATTAATCCTCAGACACTTTCAGACTCCCTACACTCATCACTGTCCCCAATCTCCTCTTTTTCCTGTCCTGATCTGGCTGTTCATCACTACAACGACAATCTTAGAAGCAGCCTTGCTAAGTAGCTCTCCTCACACTCAGAACCTCCAATCAGAGAGTAAAACAGCCCTGGCTCACATCGCAAACTCAACTTCTCCAGCGATGCTCTAGGATTGCTGAACGCCTATGGAGAAAAACCTGCACACCAGAAAACTTCATCCACTTCAAATTTATGTTAAGAACCTATAACGCTGCCATTCACCTTGCCAAACAGACCTACTTCACCACCCTGATCTCCTCACTAGCCAACAACCCCAAGAAACTTTTTGACACCTTTCACTCCCTCCTCAGGCCGAAATCACAAGCCCCTATCACAGACATTTGTGCTGATGACCTGGCCTCCCACTTTACAAAAAAATTAGATAATATCCGTCAGGAAATCTGCTCCCAACCACCAAGTGCTGTGACTCCCATCCCTTCCTGCATCTCCCCTTGCTCACTTTCCACATTTGATCCCATCACAGAAGAAGTCTCCAGACTCCTCTCTTCCTCTCGTCTGACCACATGCACTACCAACCCCATTCCCTCACATCTCCTTCAGTCTCTCTCTCCAGTCGTCACAACTCACCTAACTGCAATCTTTAACCTTTCCCTCTCCTCGGGCATTTTCCCATCCACCTTCAAACACATCATCATTACTCCATTACTAAATAAACCCGCTCTCGACCCTTCCTGCACAAACAACTACAGACCAGTCTCCAATCTCCCCTTCATCTCTAAACTTTTGGAGCACCTAGTTTACTCCTTCCTTACCCGTTACCTCTCCACTCACTCCCTTGTAGACCCTTCACAGTCCGGCTTCCACCCCCTACATTCGACTGAAACTGCACTCATCAAAGTCACCAATGACCTTCTGACAGCAAAACGTAACGGTGACCACTCTCTGCTCATTCTTCTCGACCTATCTGCAGCTTTCGACACTGTTGACCACCATCTCCTACTCTCTAGGCTCCAGTCACTAGGCATTAAGGGCACTGCTCTCTCCTGGTTCTCTTCCTATCTTTCTGACCGCTCCTTCAGTGTTTTGTTCTCTGGCTCCACGTCATCTTCTCTTCCTCTCGCTTTTGGGGTACCTCAGGGCTCAGTCCTTGGCCCCCTTCTTTTCTCTCTCTACACAGCCCCAATTGAACAGACCATCAGCAGATTTGGCTTTCAGTATCATCTTTATGCTGATGACACACAACTATACACGTCATTCCCCGACCTTACCTCCGCTGTACTACAGAACGCCAATGACTGTCTGTCCGCAGTCTCCAATATCATGTCTGCTCTCTTTCTGAAACTCAACCTCTCCAAAACTGAACTTCTTCTGCTCCCGCCATCTACTAACCTCCCTAAATCTGACATTTCCCTCTCCGTGGGTGGCACCACAATAACACCCCGGCATCAGGCGCACTGTCTGGGTGTTATGTTTAACACCAATCTCTCCTTCACATCCCATATACAATCTCTTGCCCGCTCTTGCTGCTTACACCTAAAGAACATCTCTAGAATCTGCCCTTTTCTCACCATGGAAACAACAAAAACCCTCACTGTAGCATTGATCCACTCCTGCCTGGATTACTGCAACGCTCTATTAATTGGCCTCCCCATTACTCGACTATCCCCTCTCCAGTCCATACTTAATGCAGCTGCCAGGGTCATCTATCTGGCTAATCGGTACTCTGACACGTCCGTTCTTCGCCAGTCCTTACATTGGCTGCCCATTCATTATAGGATCCAATTCAAAGTACTTGTTCTCACCCACAAAGCTCTCCACAGTGCAGCACCTCCCTACATCTCCTCCTTCATTTCTGTCTATCGGACTAACCTCTGCACTAATCCGTACCTCCCACTCCCGACTCTAAGACTTCTTCTGCACTGGGCCAATCCTCTGGAATGCTCTACCCCAAGAAATTAGGACTATCCACAATTTGCATAGTTTCAGGCGCTCCCTTAAAACACATTTGTTCAGAGTGGCCTATCACGTTCATAAATCAAAGCCATTCTATGTGTTAAGGTCCCGTTACATTTAGCGATGCACCAGCGATCCCAACAACGATACGACCCAAGATCAGGATCAGGTCAGGATCGCTGGTGCATCGCCAAATGGTTGCTAGTGAGCTGCCAAACAGGCAGATCTCACCAGCGATGCAGCAGTGGTTGGTGGTCGTCACTTACCTGTCACACGCAGCGAGAGTGACGTCTTCCGCCCGCGTCCATGGAGTCGCTTGTCAGCGCCAGCAGGAAGCCGACGACGAGAAATGGACCATCCCATTCTCGCGTGATTAGCGATTTCCAGCGAGGAGCCGTGTCGGAGGTAAGTGTCACATGTAGCGAGATCGCTAGCGATATAGCTGTTGGGTCACAAAATCGGTGACGCTTTAGCAATATTGCTAGCAATCTCGCTATGTGTGAAGGGGGCTTAAGTGTGCATGTGTAGCCCATTCACTATCTCCATCCATCCCTCACTCCCTCAAGATGGCTGGACCATCATTGTAAATACACCATTGTAAATACACACCTGTACTTTGTATCTCCCCCACCTCATTGTAGATTGTAAGCTCTCACGAGCAGGGTCATCTAATTTTGCTTTAATTACTGTACTGTTAACGTTATTACTTATGATTTGTGTTCTGAAACTGTTAAACTGTAAAGCACTGCGGAATATGTTGGCGCTATATAAATAAAGATTATTATTACCACCAAACAATTCCAGCATTTTTGTTTGATGCACAACTGAAGCAGTATAAATGCGGTATAATATTTGATTGCTGAAAAAAATTGCTGTATTACAATCTCAGGAAAATTTTGTTTTGATGCACAACATGAGCACTATAAATGTCGTATAAAATTTCAGTGCTGAAAATAATTTGCAATATTAGTATCACAGAAAAATTAGCCCACCTCAGTTGAACTTCTTACACTGCAGTATCAATACAGCGATGCTATTTGTAACCAAGTTTTTTTGTTTTGTTTTGATGCTCAGCTGGAGCTCTATAAACACTGTATAAAATTTTGCTGCTGAACAAAATTTGCAGTTTTTCTATTGCAGGAAAATTTGGCCACCTCAGATGGACTCTTTACACTGCAGGAGCAATATAGTAATGCTATTACTAACCAACCAAGTTTTTTTTTGCATTGTTTTGCACAGCTGAAGCACTATAAATTTAACTGCTGAAAAAAATTTGCAGTATTACAATCACATGAAAATTGACTCACCTCAAATGGACTTCATACACTGCAGTATCAATATAGTGATGCAATTTGCAACAAACCAAGTCTTTTTTTGTTTTTATACACAACTGAAGCACTATAAATGCTGCATAAAATTTCACTGCTGAAAAAAATTTGTAGTATTACAGTCGCAGGAAAATTGTCCCACCTCAGATGGACTTCTTATGCTGCAGTATCAATATAGCAATGCTATTTCTAACCAACCAAGTTTTCTGTTTTTGTTTTGATGCACAACTGGAGCACGATAAATGCCATATAAAATGTCACTGCTGAAAAAAATTAGCAGTATTACTATTGCTGGAAAATTTGCCCACTTCAAATGGACTTCTTACACTTCAGTATCAATATAGTGATTCTATTTGTAAACAACCAAGTCTTTGCTTTTGTTTTGATGCACAACTAGAGCCCTATAAATTCTATAAAATTTCACTGCTGAAAAAAATTGACAATCTGAATATCTTTCATAGGACAATCTGAAAATCAGGGGCCTACACATAAAATTGCAAAAAAAAGTGCAATCCCACACTTGTTTTTTGTTTGGCTTTTTTACTAGGTTCACTAAATGCTAAAACTGACCGGCCATTAGGATTCTCCAGGTCATTCTGAGTTCAATGACACCAAAAGTGTCTAGGTTCTTTTTTATCGAAGTGGTGAAAAAATTCCAAACTTTGTTAAAAAAATTGTGCCATTTTCCGATACCCGTAGCGTCTACATTTTGCGTGATCTCGGGTTGAGTGAGGGCTTATTTTTTGCATGCCGAGCTGATGTTATTAATTATAACTTTTTGGTTCAGATACGATGTTTTGATCGCCCTTTATTACATTTAATTGCAATGTCGCAGCAACCAGAAAAACGTAATTCTTGCGTTTTGAGTTTTTTCTCACTGCGCTTTTTAGCGATCAGGATAATTTTTTTTTTATTGATAGATCGGGCGCTTCTGAACACGGCGATCCCAAATATGTGTATCTTTGATTTTTTTATTGTTTTATTTTGAATGGGTTGAAAGGGGGTGATTTGAACTTATTTTTTTTATTTTTTTATATTTTTAAAAA
This sequence comes from Dendrobates tinctorius, assembly GCF_039654945.1. NCBI lineage: Eukaryota > Metazoa > Chordata > Amphibia > Anura > Dendrobatidae > Dendrobates > Dendrobates tinctorius. Next base: position 40,298,945 of record NW_027361730.1, read on the forward strand.
CTTTTTTTTTACTTTTCACATCCTTCAACAGTCTCCATGGGAGACTAGAAGCTGACACAACCCAATCAGCTCTGCTACATAGAGGCAATGACCAGATTGCCTTTATATACTCACTTGCTATGAACGCCGACCCCTGGGTGGCACTCACAGCAAGCCGGCACTGACAACCATAGAGGTCTCCAGGAGACCTCTGGCTGTCGTGACAACGAACCGGTGACCTCCGATCAAGTGACAGGGGTCACCGGTGGGTGGGTTTCCGGCCTGAAGGCCAGAAGCACGAGTTAAATGCCACTGTCAATGTTTGACAGCGGCATTTAACTAGCTAATAGCTGCAGGTGGATCGTGATTCCAACTGCTGCTATTCCAGGCACATGTCAGATGTTCAAAACACCTGACATGTCCCAGGAAAGATGTGGGCTCAGTGCAGGAGCCACATCAAAGGGAGGAGTCCAACATCGGACTATTACGCCTGACGTCAGAAAGGGGATAAGTGGTGCGCGCTCCGGCCAATGTAACTACAGCTGGCATCTGCCTTGTATGGGCGAGCTCAACTCGTGAGCCTGCTACATACATGGGAATCTGACATAAGGCAAATTATTACTCCGAATTCAGGATGAGCTACAGAATTCATTACACCACAAATTATTATGTCAAATTCATGATGAGCGGTAGCGTCCTTTATGCCACAAATCTTATGAGTGGTTGTTCATCAGTATTTTGCACCTGTGCTTCCTCCACCTTTTATCACTCACACACAGTCTGACGAGGGCCCCTGTGCAAGAATAGTATATGGGGCTTTTGCAGTTCAGCAACACATAATAATACATCCTTCTATGTGTCTTTGATAGTAGCTATAACCTCTTGAGACCTTGTGGGACAGCCCAGCTGTCGCCAATGATATGGCCACCCATGATCACTGGGCCTGTCTACGTTCTGGACTATATTGGTATTGTTACCATGTATTAGTAGGTAGGCGCTCTTTTTTCTGGGATTGTTTTTATATTTGATATCCTATCCAGTGAATTATTTTCCCCAAAGGTAACAACTGAATGCTGTTGGTTCTAGCAGGGAACATATTTGCAATATGCTTTTTAAAAGAAACATTCTAACAAATATGAATTGCTCAAAGTAAAGAACCCCTTTAGTGAATATAACCGTAAAAACTATATGTATTACACATTATTATGTATTATACATTTTATTCTTTATATTGACATTTTTTCTGAAGATGAGGCTAGAACTTTGTATTGCCACTTAAATTGTGAAATCACATAGTAGAAATCATGTTTAAAGACAAGATGATTTTTACTATCTGATAGCATAGATCTTTTCAGTAATAGGAAATCCTATAATGTCCCCATGTTAATGTTTAGTAACCAGAGGACACTAATAGCCATACACAGTCGTAAATAAACTGGAATGCTAAAGTATACAGGATGTACCTTCTTGTAATCAATTTCAAGCGACACAACACCTTTTGGCTATTATTTTACATTTCTGACAAAATCTTTGTTGTGTCATCTTAGCTTTGTCACCTCAAAAATCAAAGAATTTCTAACCTTTGTCTTGAGTAAAGAAGGAATTGCATTTAAATGTCATTTGAACAATTTTGTAATGGAAACAATGAAATACATTTCCAGAAGAACATGTTACAGTAGCTGTACTGTTACTTTGTGGAAGAAATATTCACTTTGGGAAAACCCGCAACAATTTTTTTTAGAAACTATATTTGACAGATTACTTCAAACTATTTATGTTTAGAACAATACCTGGCATAACTTGCTATTTACGCAGTTGCCTTCAAGTTTCCGGGGACAATTAGTCCATAGTCACTATAACTAATCCAATTACTAGGTTTCCAGTAGCTTACATAGAAGAGAGAGTAGGCCGTAGTTAGGATATAAATAGACTGCGTTTGGCCACTCCACACTCAAGGGCTTGGTATATGTTTATAAGTCTAAAAGTAAAACTATTCATGTATGGCACATTTATGTATAGCCATTTAACACAGTATAGTTCCAAGATCCTACTGTAACAAGGTGTGTTTGTTTAAATGGGCTGTCCAAGCATAGGTATTTGATGACCTATGTACAGGTTAGGTCATCAATATTAAGGTACTGTCACACTTAGCGATGTACCAGCGATCCCGACCAGCGATATGATGCGGTCAGGATCGCTGGTACATCGCTAAGTGGTCGCTAGTGAGCTGCCACACAGGCAGATCTCACCAGTGACATCGCTGGGGACGGGGGTCGCTACTTACCTGTCACACTAGGCGATCCTGACGTCTGCCCGCCCGGCTCCACGCTCGTCGCTCGTCTCTCCACAGGAAGCGCTGCAGGAAGCTGACGACGAGAAACAGTCCTGGACGTTCTCGCGCGATCAGCGATAATCAGCGGGGGAGCGGTCGGAGGTAAGTATCAGACACAGCGATATCGCTAGCAATATCGCTATAACGTCACAAGTTATAGCGATATTGCTAGCGATATCGCTTAGTGTGACAGTACCTTTAGATCGGGGGGAGACTGACACCTGGTGCCCTCACTGATCAGCTCTTGTTGTTTCAGCTATGCTTGGACGGAAACACTTTGAACAGAGCTGCAGAGCGAAACTCCACTCAAACTGTAGCAGCCGCTGCCAGCTACTGAAGTACAGCTTCTATTCAAAAAAGCAGAAGTCGGTAATTGGCCAGCAGCCACTGCTACACCTTAGGTAGAGATCCACTCAAAATATTTACATTGTGCTGTCAGAGCAAAAGATGGCTGATAGGCAGGGGTGTCAATTCCCCACTTATTTGCTATTGATGACCTATACTGTAGATAGGACATCAAATACCTTCACCTGGACAATTCTTTGAAACATTCCAGATGTAATATTTAAATATCATTGATACACACCATATCTAGATGGATCCCTCCTTTGATCCCATGTTCTGGGGCCACTTCCTCCCCACATTTTCACTGCTGCCCATCCACTGTTACTGCCAGGGGTATGTCAGAGGCTACAGACAGTCTCATAGCATCTGGCTGCAGAAGGTCTTTGTGGTTGGCTTTGCACACACCTTCCTAGTCCTTCTGACTCTTGGACCCAATGACAACCTCCCCCGGCTCTAATTGACACAACTGGACTGGGTGTTTATACACTTCCTGTCTGCTTCTGGTAATCACCGGTGATATTTCCATTCTCCCCTGTTGAGGCTTGGAGTTATAGCAGTCAGTTATCTTCCTCATTGATGCTGTTGGCGGATGTCTGTTTTATCTCTCTGAATCTACTCAAGAGAAGTGTTCCCCTTGTTTGTCTATCCCAGCTGTATTTAGTTGTAGTGGGGATTGAAAAGTGCTTACCCCGTTCTTTCCTAAGCAGGGCTTACTGCCAGAGTAAGGCAGGGATTAGGTTCCTGATCAGCAATAGTTGCAGAACCTATATAGGGATGTTTAGGGCAGATAGGGTGATTTTAGATCTACCTAGGGGTCCCCACTCCCCCCTTCCCTAGTATTGGGCTCCCTTCCCCTCATCCCTTTGTGTTGCATTTAGTCTTCTCACACTGTGCGTGACATTATCACCGGCCGTGCATATTTAAGGAAAAAAAAACTGACACGTGGTTTTATTTGTGTGTGTTTTTTTCGGGAGTGTTTTTTTTTTTCCTTTTTCCTGTGGTATGGATCCGGTTTCAGGGCTGACAGAGCAGCTACTGGAGGTGAATGACCTCTGATATAAGATTCAGCAGCAGCGACAGTGGCTGCAGGTCGCTGATGTTGGGGTTTCTGCAGGTAGGCCGGTCCAACCTGAACCCAAGGTTGCTCTCCCAGACAGGTTTTCTTGAGGAAGAGACAAATTTTTTGTGTTTAAGGAAGCAAGCAAACTTTGTTGTGAACACTTTTGACCTGGCTTCTGAGTTTGGGCTCCCTCTGCTGGTTGCTGCTGGTAATGGAGTTGGTCTGGCTGACAGAAGTCAATCACCTGAGAAGGATGATTGGAGGTCAGGTGTTACAGACTGGAGAGATTTAAGTGAGCAACCTTCCCTCAGTTGTTGCCGGAGATTTGGTTTTCTTCCTGAGCATTTTGTAAATCTGCTTGCCTCCTGCTTTGTCATGCATCTTTCAGATAAGTTATTTGTCTGCTTGAATCTTTTTGCATTTGATCCATTTTTTGCTTTTCTCTTTCTGCTTTGCTGGTGTGAGTTCAGCCTTGTTCCCTGCTGGGACCTCTGCTGGACTCTGTTCCATATGCCACAGCTCATGTCAGTCTTTTCAGTATTTCTAATCCCGTTATATCAGTATCTTTTGTTTTGCGTCCAGTTCACACCAGAGTTCTGATTTAGTGAGGGAGCGGTCGTGTGGCCTCAATATTTTTTGCATATCAGAGGTGTTGGATTTTTTCTTAGGGTTATTTGTGTGATTGCAGACAGCATCCTTTCCTGTCCTGTTCTATCTAGACAATTTGGGCCCCATCATTTGCTTACTCTATTTTCTGCCTGTGTTTTGTGCCTCATCTTGTCTCACTGACAATATATGTTCGGGGGCTATCTATTCCTTTGGGGTTCTACTCCGGGGCAGTTTAGTTTTCCCCCTTCTCTCTTTAGGCTTAGTTAATTCTTTGGCTGTACCGAGGCGTCTAGGACATCGTAGGGACATCCCACAGCTAATTCTAGTTGTGTTGTCAGTTTAGGGGTCTGCAATCCGCTAAGTTACCAACCTCTCTAGTTATCTGGTTGCCTAGCCTATTCCCCTGCTATCCTCCTCGGTTACCTAATCATAACAAAACTTTATTTTAAACTTCGTCCTCACTCCTCCAGAAATGACAAGCAATGAGTTGGTATTGTTATCTCTCTACTACAGTGAGATCCACAGTCCTCTGCTTTCTCTTTGCTGCAGGATTCGGTTTGTCTCCAGTCTGTGGAGGGATATTTTTGGGCTCTGGCCCTTATCTATGACGATCCTGACCAAGTCACCTTGGCTGAGTCCAGGAAGCGTGGCCTTCACCAGGGGAATTGGTCAGTTGAGATATATAGCTCCACATTCCGCAGATGGGCAACTGATGCTAAGTGGAATGACTCAGCTCTCAGAAGCCAATTTATTCAGGGTCTCACTGAAAGGTTGAAAGATGCTTTGGCAGTATATGAAACCCCAGAATACTAGAAGGCCGCTATGTCATTGGCTATACATGTTAACAGACACCTTCAGGATAGGTGGGTAAGACCACCTTTTCTGGAGCCTCTTTTTTTTCTTGATGACACTGTGCACGGTAGACACCTTTGCCATGGGAGTATTCTAGTGGTGGACCCATATGGGAGAGGGTGGAGGAAACCATGCAGTTAGGGGGTGCCTCTGTATTGTACATTGCCCAGGAGGTTCGCAAAAAAGGGACATTTTATTGGGGCCTGTCCTTTTGATGCCTAAACAAAAGGAGACTTGTTTAACTATTGGTAGTCAATAATGGAATACGCATGGGGTGCATCTTTTGTCAACCTCCAGTTATCAGTTTGTCCTGAAAGCAGAGGTGGTGCTGGAGAGCAAACCAGAGATTTCTGTGTTGGTTGACAGTGTAGCTATAGTCATCATGGTTGGTGCTAAGTTTAACTCACGAGCTGGTTTGTGGTGCTTTAGCTAAGCCCATTTCCATCTTTGCCATTGACTTAGCGCCACTTGTGCAGAAAGCTCTCACTCAAATTGTACAGAATGTACAGTTGTGGCCAAAAGTATTGACACCCCTGCAATTTTGTCAGATAATACTCAGTTTCTTCCTGAAAATGATTGCAAACACAAATTCTTTGGTATTATTATCTTCATTTAATTTGTCTTAAATGAAAAAACACAAAAGAGAATGAAGCAAAAAGCAAAACATTGATCATTTCACACAAAACTTCAAAAATGGGCCAGACAAAAGTATTGTCACCCTCAGCCTTGTACTTGGTTGCACAACCTTTAGCCAAAATAACTGCGATCAACCGCTTCCGGTAACTATCAATGAGTTTCTTACAATGCTGTGCTGGAATTTTAGACCATTCTTCTTTGGCAAACTGCTCCAGGTCCCTGATATCAGAAGGGTGCCTTCTCCAAACTGCCATTTTTAGATCTCTCCACAGGTGTTCTATGGGATTCAGGTCTGGACTCATTGCTGGCCACCTTAGAAGTCTCCAGTGCTTTCTCTCAAACCATTTTCTAGTGCTTTTTGAAGTGTGTTTTGGGTCATTGTCCTGCTGGAAGACCCATGACCTCTGAGGGAGACCCAGCTTTCTCACACTGGGCCCTATATTATGCTGCAAAATTTGTTGGTAGTCATCTGACTTCATAATGCCATGCACACGGTCAAGCAGTCCAGTGCCAGAGGCAGCAAAGCAACCCCAAAACATCAGGGAACCTCCGCCATGTTTGACTGTAGGGACCGTGTTCTTTTCTTTGAGTGCCTCTCTTTTTCTCCTGTAAACTCTATGTTGATGCCTTTGCCCAAAAAGCTCTACTTTTGTCTCATCTGACCAGAGAACATTCTTCCAAAACATTTTAGGCTTTTTCAGGTAAGTTTTGGCAAACTCCAGCCTGGCTTTTTTATGTCTCGGGGTAAGAAGTGGGGTCTTCCTGGGTCTCCTACCATGCAGTCCCTTTTCATTCAGACACCGACGGATAGTACGGGTTGACTCTGTTGTACCCTCGGACTGCAGGGCAGCTTGAACTTGTTTGGATGTTAGTCGAGGTTCTTTATCCAACATCAGCACAATCATTCATTGAAATCTCTTGTCAATTTTTCTTTTCCGTCCACATCTAGGGAGGTTAGCCACAGTGCCATGGGCTTTAAACTTCTTGATGACACTGTGCACGGTAGACACAGGAACATTCAGGTCTTTGGAGATGGACTTGTAGCCTTGAGATTGCTCATGCTTCCTCACAATTTGGTTTCTCAAGTCCTCAGGCAGTTCTCTGGTCTTCTTTCTTTTCTTCATGCTCAATGTGGTACACACAAGGACACAGGATAGAGGTTGAGTCAACTATAATCCATGTCAACTGGCTGCAAGTGTGATTTACTTATTGCCAACACCTGTTAGGTGCCACAGGTAAGTTACAGGTGCTGTTAATTACACAAATTAGAGAAGCATCACATGATTTTTCGAACAGTGACAATACTTTTGTCCACCCTCTTTTTTATGTTTGGTGTGGAATTATATCCAGTTTGGCTTTAGGACAATTCTGTTTTTTCATTTAAGACAAATTAAATGAAGATAATAATACCAAAGAATTTGTGTTTGCAATCATTTTCAGGAAGAAATTGAGTATTATCTGACAAAATTGCAGGGGTGTCAATACTTTTGGCCACAACTGTAAGACTGAGGGTGGGATCAGTTCATTCTGAAATAATTCCTTGCTATGTCCTGGACGGTCTTTCCACCCCAATTGTATTGGGTCTTCCCTGGTTGATGAAACATAATCCGTTGGTGGATTGACAAGCCAGGTAGATCATTTAGTGAGGGATTACTGCCATGAGAACTGTTTAAATATTTCCTTTTCTACAGTGTCTACAGAAACCTTACCTGCATTTTTGTCGGGGTTTGAGGACGCTTTCTCTGAGAGGGGGTGTCAGGATTTGCCTCTTCATCGTGAATATGACTGTCCTATTAATCTGATCCCTGGAGCAAAACTACCGAACTCCAGACTGTATAATCTGTCTGTCCTGACAGACAAGCCATAAAGGATTTCATTGCGGAAATTCTGGAGAAAGGACACATCAGACCCCTCATCTTCATTTAGGCAAAGTTCTTTGTGAAGAAAAAGGATGGCATTCTACTTCTCTGTTTAGATTACCGGGAATTAAATCAAATTACTGTACGACATCCATACCCTCTTCCTCTGATTCCTGATCTGTTCAGCCAGGTTGTGGGAGCTAAGGTGTTCTGAAAGTTGGATTTAAGGGGGGTCCTACAACCTGGTTAGAATCAGAGCAGGGAATGAAATAAAGTTGGCGTTGAATACCTCTGAGGGTCATTTCGAGAGTCTGGTTATTTCTTTCGGTCTGATCAATGCACCTGCGGTATTTTAGCATTTCATCAATGATATTTTCCATCGAATTGTGGTGGTCTTTCTAGATGATATTTTGGTTTACTCTCCTGATTTGGAGACTCATTGGGAGAATGTTAAACAGGTGCTGCAAATATTAAGAGATAATAAATTATAGGCCAAACTAGAAAAATGTGTTTTTGCCGTCCAGGAGGTGTAGTTTTTGGGATTCATTTTGTCATCTTCAGGATTTTGGATGGATCTGTAGAAGATCTGTGCTGTCCTTGATTGGGACTTTCCTGAGAACTTGAAGGCCCTACAACATTTTTTGGGGTTTACTAATTTTTACCTGAAATTCATCCGGAATTATTCAGTCTTCAGTATTCAACCCTAGGCAAGCTAGATGGTCATTGTTTTTTACTAGGTTCAATTTTGTGGTAACTTTTCGTCCAGAGGTAAAAAAAAAATTACACAGCTGATGCTTTGTCCCAGAGCTTCGCTTGTGGTGGTGACCATGAAAGCCCTGTCCCAATTTTGGGTAGTCATTTCGGCATTGTACCCTGAGCTGGAGGGTGAGGTGTTTGAGGCTCAGGGAGTCGCCCCGACTTCCTGCCCTCCAGGAAGGTTATTGTGCTTGCTGGTCATCCAGGTGGTAAGGCAACTGCAGACCTCCTTTCTCATCATTTTTGGTGGCCGGGGTTTCATCGGGATGTGGTTGAACAAGTAGCTGTTTGTAGTATCTGCGCACGTTCTAAAGTATTGCATACCCTTCCATCTGGTACCCTTCTTCCCCTACCTGTTCCTAGCAGACAATGGACTCACTTGTCCATGGATTTTATTACTGACCTACCGGTGTCTGCAGGCAAGACTGTGGGTTTGGTGGTTGTAGGTAGGTTCATTCCTCATCAGTAAAATGGTTCATTTTGTTGCATTACTGGCACTTTCGAATACCAAGACTCTTGCTCAGGTGTTTAGAACTGAGATTGTGAAGCTTAACAGGGTTTCCTCCAATGTGGTGTCAGATTGGGGGACCCAGTTTGTTTCCAAGTTCTGCTTTTGACTGGGGGTGCAGCTGGCAGGGGGTTCTGAGCAATTTGAAGATTATGGGAGACAAGTACAAATGTATGGGTGACAGAAAACGCTTGCCAGGTCTGCACCTGAATGTGAATGATTTTGTGTGGTTGTCTACCAGGAATATCAGGTTGAAGGTTCCTTCCTGGAAGTTGGGACCAAGATTTATTGGTCCCTATAAAATAACCGCCATCATTAGTTTCATCTTGAGCTACCTCAGGCTCTTAAGATCTACAATGTCGTTGCTAAAGAAATATATGGAACTTCTTGAGCCCTCACCCTTACTGCTGCCCGCAATAATGGTTGAAGGAAACCTAGAGTTTCTGATTTTGAGGATTGTAGATTCTCACCTCCAAAGTTGTTCCCTACAAAGCTTGGTGCACTGGAAGGGTTATGACCCGAGGAACGGATGTGGGTCTCAGTATCAGAGGTGAATGCCCCCACACTGGTTTGTTCATTTCACACCTCTTGTCCTAAGATGCCTGGTTCTGAGTGTCTAGAGGCCACTCGTAGAAGAAGGGTACTGTCACGGGTTTGTCAGAGGCTGCAGACAATCACACAGCATTTGGCTGCAAAAAGTCTCTGCCGTTGGCTTTGCAGACACATTCCTAGTCTTTTTGACTCTTGGACCCAGTGGCAACCTCCCCCCAGCTCTAACTGACACACCTGCTTCTGGGAATTGCTGGTGATATATTCATTCTCCCCTGTTGAAGCTTGGAGCTATAGCAGTCGGTTATTTTCCTCTTTGGTGCTGTTGAAGGATGTCTGTGTTATATCTCTGAGTACCAGCATGTATCTGGTAGACTGATGTTGTTTTTTGGGTCTGCACTTGGACATTTTGGAACATAAATGCATTAATATGCTCCACACAATACTTCAGGTTTTAGCCTTGCACAGAATAATATCAGTAATGAAACATACTCTACAGATATGGTAGTAATTCAAAAGTCTTACCCACACATCCCTTTATAAAGGGAAAATCATGATAAGGCCGGGGTCACACTGGCGACAAAAACGGACGAGTGCAATGCGATAAAACATCGCATTGCAATCGATCCCAATGTTAATCTATTGGGCAGCTCCCATCAGCCGATTTTTCCCTCAGCCGTTTCCCTCGGTTCAAGACAATCGCAGCATGCTGCGATTGTCACCGATTATTGTATCCGACTCGCCAATGAAAGTCTATGGGTATGAGAAAAAATCGGATTACAAATGGACTAGAAGTGTGACTTGCGAGAAAATCGCACCCGGTGTCCTTTAACAAAAGCCGGCAATTCATTCTGCAATACAGTAAAATCACACTGACATGTTTAATAAAGAAACAAAAGAATATATATATACACATATATACACATAGATATATACACATAGAATATATATATATATATATGTATATATATATATATATATATATATATATATATACAGGGGTTGGACAAAATAATGGAAACACCTGGAAACATCAACAAAAGTTAGTTTAATATGGTGTAGGTCCACCTTTGCGGCGATTACAGCCTTAATTCTCCGAGGTATGGATTCATACAAGGTGTGAATTGTTTCCAAAGGAATTGTAGCCCATTCTTAAGTTAAAACACCCTCCAGTTCTTTGAGCAACGATGGCGGCGGAAATCGGTATCCAACTTGAATCTGTAAAATCGACCATAAATGCTGAATAATGTTGAGGTCTGGGGATTGTGGGGGCCAGATGAGATGCTCAACTTCATTACAATGTTCCTCGTGTCATGCTTTAACGATTCTAGCTGTATGAATTGGTGTATTATCATCCTGAAAGATGGCGTTCCCCTCCGGGAACAGTGCTTGAACCATAGGATGCACTTGGTCGCCCAAAATGCCTAAATAATCACGACTATTAATTCTTCCATGAAGGGATATTATTGGCCCGGCGGATCTCCACGAAATAGCACCCTAGATCATCACAGAACCTCCGCCATGTTTTACGGTTGGGAGAAGGCAGTCTGGATGGAATGCTTCTTTCGGCTGTCTCCAAACGTACACTCGGTCGGAGGTCGGAAATAGGGTAAACAATGATTCATCTGAGAATATTACGTTTCCACTGCTCAAGGGACCAATTCTGGAGGTTTCTGCACCACTCTAAATGCTTGGAAACATTTGTCATTGAGAGCAGCGATTTTCGAATTGCAGCTCTTCCGTTGAATCCAGATTTGTGCAGTTCCCGACCAACAGTTTTCGTGGAAACTGGGTTCTGTAGGTGTTCATTGAGCTCAGCAGTGATTTTCGGAGCCGTGGTCTTGCGATCCTCTCTCACAATTCGCTTTAGAGTCTGACGGTCTCTCTCAGTCAACTTCGACTTTCGGCCGGACCTCTGCTTTGCTGCGGACGTTTTTCCTTCTCTTTCAAACGCAGTCATTACTTTGGAGACAATACCTCTTGACACGCCAAACATTCGGGCACTTTCTGTTACACTAGCGCTTGCCATACGAGCACCAACAATTTGGCCTCTTTGTAAATCCGAGAGGTCTGAAATTGGTATCAGGTTTTCATCAATGTTCTTACAATTCTGCAAAGCAAACAGTTAATTTACATACACATATCACATAACACAAATAATCAACTACAAAACATTACCATATGTCACTGTTTGCATGTTTTTAACCTCCATTATATGTCCATTTTGCAATATATATATATATATATATATATATATATATCTGGTGTCTTTATTTCATTAAAATAATGTTTAATGTCTGTGTGTGTTTTTTAACCCTTTATTAGTCTAGGGTTAATAATTGGATCGGTGTCTTATTGACACCTCTCCGTTATTAATTCGGCTTAATGTCAGCTTCCAAATGCAAGGGATGAGGGAGGATAAGTGCCAGAAAAGGCGCATCTTATAGTTGCGCCTTTTCTGGGGTGTCTGGGGGCAGATTTCTTCTCTCGGGGGGGGCAAAAACAATGGTCCCACTCAAGGCTATTGAAATCTTCCCTCACTCACCTGCTTTCCCTCTCTGGTTGCGCTTTTACCGCGGGAGCCCACGCAATTTTTTTCAACGAATTAACCCCTTTAGTTAACACCTAGATGTCCCAAATTTTACACACAAACCCTAATCTAATTATTAGTCAGGGACATATAAAAAATACATGAAATGAAATGGTTTACTGTATGTGTACCATATGTCATTTCATGTCGGGTTTTGGAATGATTTTACAGAAGCCGGCAATTCAATTAGCGGCTATTCTGCTATGTAGAACTCTAAGAAATAAATATATATATGTGTCTCAATGACATGTGTATATATATATATATATATATATATTATGTGTATATATATCTATTCTTTCATTTGTGTTTTAACCTGTCATTGAGCTCCATGTGCATTGTGCTCCATGTCCATTTTGCAAGCCGCCGATAAAATCTCGGCAGACGGATGTCACACGGATGCTTAGATGCGACAAAATCGCATCCTTGCATGAAAATCGTATGACATACGGATCACTGTTCATGAAACATTTGTGCGATTGTGGTCCGTCAGAAACGGACCGATTTTTTAGACGTTGTGTGCAGGGCTGTGGAGTCGGTAAGCCAAACCTGCGACTCCGACCCCGACCCCTCAATTTCCCTTACACCGACTCCGACTCCACGACTCCGACTCCCACATATATTGCTTATATTTAAGTGAAAAATGTATTGTAGTACAATCTGAACATCAGACATTTAATCATTTCTATGATCCAATAATCAAGATATTTAGATAGAACATAATATCTATTTGTTGGAATACAACTTTAGAACACAAAAAACTGTAATAAATTGTAAATATGTAATACACTGTATACATGTATACGGTACAGACCAAAGTTTGGACACACTTTCTCATTCAAAGAGTTTTATTTATTTTCATGACTATGAAAATTGTAGATTCATTCTGAAGGCATCAAAGCAATGAATTAACACATGTGGAATTATATAATTAAAGTGTGAAACAACTGAAAATATGTCTTATATTCTAGATTCTTCAATGTAGCCACCTTTTGCTTTGATTACTGCTTTGCACACTCTTGGCATTCTCTTGATGAGCTTCAAGTGGTAGTCACCAGAAATGGTCTTCCAACAGTCTTGAAGGAGTTCCCAGAGATGCTTAGCACTTGTTGGCCCTTTTGCCTTCACTCTGCGGTCCAGCTCACCCCAAACCATCTCGATTGGGTTCAGGTCTGGTGACTGTAGAGGCCAGGTCATCTGGCGTAGCACCCCATCACTCTCCTTCTTGGTCAAATAGCCCTTACACAGCCTGGAGGTGTGTTTGAGGCCATTGTCCTGTTGAAAAATAAATGATGGTCCAACTAATCACAAACCGGATGGAATAGCATGCCGCTGCAAGATGCTGTGGTAGCCATGCCATGTGGTATGCCTTCAATTTTGAATAAATCCCCAACAGTGTCACCAGCAAAGCACCCCCACACCATCACACCTCCTCCTCTATGCTTCACGGTGGGAACCAGGCATGTAGAGTCCATCCGTTCACCTTTTCTGTGTCGCACAAAGACATGGTGGTTGGAACCAAAGATCTCAAATTTGGACTCATCAGACCAAAGCACAGATTTCCACTGGTCTAATGTCCATTCCTTGTGTTCTCTAGCCCAAACAAGTCTCTTCTGCTTGTGGCCTGTCCTTAGCAGTGGTTTCCTAGCAGCTATTTTACCATGAAGGCCTGCTGCACAAAGTCTCCTCTTAACAGTTGTTGTAGAGATGTGTCTGCTGCTAAACTCTGTGTGGCATTGACCTGGTCTCTATTCTGAGCTCCTGTTAATCTGCGATTTCTGAGGCTGGTGACTAGGAGGAACTTTTCCTCCGCAGCAGAGGTGACTCTTGGTCTTCCTTTCCTGGGCAGGTCCTCATGTGAGCCAGTTTCTTTGTAGCACTTGATGGTTTTTGCCAATGCACTTGGGGACACTTTCAAAGTTTTCTCAATTTTTCGGACTGACTAACCTTCATTTCTTAAAGTAATGATGGCCACTCGTTTTTCTTTACTCAGCTGCTTTTTTCTTGCCATAATACAAACAGTCTATTCAGTAGGACTATCACCTGTGTATCCACCAGACTTCTGCACAACACAACTGATGGTCCCAACCTCATTTATAAGGCAAGAAATCCCACTTATTAAACCTGACAGGGCACACCTGTGAAGTGAAAAGCATTTCCGGTGACTACCTCCTGAAGCTCATCAAGAGAATGCCAAGAGTGTGCAAAGCAGAAATCAAAGCAAAAGGTGGCTACTTTGTAGAACCTAGAATATAAGACATACAGTATTTTCAGTTGTTTCACACTTTTTTGTTAATTATATAATTCCACATGTGTTAATTCATAGTTTTGATGCCTTCAGAGCGAATCTACAATTTTCATAGTCATGAAAATAAAGAGAACGCTTTGATTGAGAAGGTGTGTCCAAACTTTTGGTCTGTACTGTGTGTGTATATATATATATATATATATATATATACAGTATATATATGTATATACACATACACACACACTATGACTTATCTCGGCTAAGATAAAGCCTAGATCCTCAGGCTACATTCACACTATGGGCGTAGCCAGGATCAAACCTGGGGGGGGGGCAGAATCTCATACTGTTCCGCAGAATTTCATACTGCACACCTCAGCTGCTGCAGAACCTCATACTTCACACCCCTACACTTGAAAATAAAGCCTGCACCTTAAGAAGACGTGGTGATGAAAGCAGACTATTTATTCCAACTATCAGTTGATGTTGATGTTACTGAAGACGAGCAATGCATGTCCTGGGCGTCCTTTTGGGCAGCTATGAGGTGTACCTGACTGGTGCTAAAAAAAAGGAGTGTTAGTCTGTGTGCTATCCAGCTTTCATTCTTTTTGGTACAGATATGATATGGATAGACAGATATGGATAAATGGATATATAGATAGATAGAGCAGATTTCTAATCTGCTTTTGCTATTGAAAACATTATCTATGAGCTCAAAAACCTTTCAGGTGATGCAGTTTTTTAAAAGCTGATCTGCTTTTGCAACTGAAAAACGTATCCTCAAAAAACGCAGGAAAAATGCTGTGTGTGAATGTAGCCTTAGACCAGGAATAGAGCAGTCATTTATAGGACATTTCATAACTTTCCCAAATTCCTATGAAAAAATATTCAGCATATTCTGCATTGAACTACTGTACCCAATTTATTATATATTTTAGGAGTCGGAGTCGGTCCAATTTATACCGACTCCAACTCCGACTCCGACTCCACCAAAATGAGCACCGACTCCGACTCCACGACTCCGACTCCACAGCCCTGGTTGTGTGTGACTCCAGCCTAATACCTGTTAGCATACGCCATATACTGCTCATATAAGAAGCACCCCACTAGGTGGGCAGAATGCCTGGGTACAAAATATGTGTCTGAGGGTGAAACCACTGGCCTTTCCCCTGTGTTATGTCATTCTGCTGTCCAGGAAAGAGGTGCTGAGGCCTCCTGTCCACAACCTGCAGTGCAGCGTTCCCAGTCCAGCGTTCAGGTGTCCCTTGTCAGCATATACAGTATGTCTGTTCACAAATTGCTATTTAGATAGGGCATACATTAGATAGGGCATACATAATCGTTAGCAATTTACATTGTCCAGTGCTGGACAAAAACCATTGCTGACTTTTCCAGGCTCCTAAATAAGACTTGTGTCCCACACCGTTTTTATATTATTTATTTAAATAATTTCTTTAAAGAAACTGCATGGAACTCCTCTATTATTGATAACCAGCCATGATAAAGTTGACAGCTAGGGGTTACAGCTCACTGCTGTCTGTTTTGCCTGCCCTGGTTATCAGAAATAGAAGAAATCCCACATCATTTTTTCATTATTTATTAATTGCACAGGCGCCAGCTGATGAATAATCTCATCAGCCTTGTCTGCACTCGCTGATATCAGCTACAGCAGATGTATGCTGATGAGAGTAGTACTCTCATCAGCTGACGCCTGTGACTGGCAGTAACCTTTTTACTGCCAGTCACAGCTGCTGGCTCAAATGCTGTCATCTGACAGCATGGGAACTGCTGCTTTCTGGCAAAGAGTAACTAATTTACCATTGAGCAGTAGGGTGGTTTGCTGGTGAAAGAAAAAAAACTCTTTAAATTTTCTGTATAAGTGAGTGTGAGCGAGCTGAGTGTGACCATAGCGTAAGTGCGAATGGTGGTAAGTGTGTGACTTGTGATTCAGTGACTTTGGATTCAGGGAGTTTCCAAGGGAGGTATTACTGAATTGCTGTTATATTTTATTAATACTTTTTATTTATTTTTACTTATCTTTTCTGTCTGGAGCAATCCCTATTAGGAATGTGCTCCACTATTGCCAGTGCTATCCAGTGTACATCTTGCCACATGTATGCAATCCTTGAACAGCCGGTCGAGGGTGCATACTGCTGTGCGAGATGTTAGCACGTTGTGCATTTGGAAGCCCAGATACTCGATCTTAGGGCTCATACTTACTTTCAAGAGTCTCGCACAATTCTCGTCCGAGTCTCTCGCATGAAAACCTGGCACTGCCGCCGGCATTCGGACCCGGGCATGTGGCTGCATAGAAATACATGTAGCTGCATGCTCCAGTCCCAGTGCCAGGTTTTCATGCGAGAGACTCGCACGAGAATCGTATGAGCCCTAAATGTGCAGCTGGCAACTCTGAGATCCATAGACAATATGGAAAGGAGTCTCCTGCTCACTGAGCAGAAGCTCAATGGGATAGATGAGGGGGGATGCTAGGTTGCAGCTGCAGGACAGTGAAACAGCAAGCTTGGTGACAGAAGGCAGGGTAGAGGGAAGAGCGCCAGGGAGGCTAGTCCTGGTCTGGCTCACCTCAATAAGTTTGCTAAGTTGGCAGATGAGGGGAGTGTCAATACAGGGGTAGCACTGCTGCAGCAAGGCATGCCCTCTGAAAGCCGGAGGAGTGTCTGCTCCAGTAAGGAGGGAAATAGGAGAGCAGGGCAGGCCAGAGAGGTTCTGATAGTGGGGGGACTCAATTATTAGGGGAACAGATAGGGCAATCTGTCACAAAGACAGGGATTGTCGAACAGTGTGCTGCCTACCTGGTGCTCGAGTCCGACACATCGCTGATCGGGTTGACAGATTACTGGGAGGGGCTGGTGAAGACTCAGCGGTCATGGTGCACATTGGCACAAATGACAAAGCTAGAGGTACATGGAAGGTCCTTAAAGATAATTTCAGGGAATTAGGCTGCAAGCTTAAAGCAAGGACCTTCAAGGTGGTATTTTCTGAAATACTGCATGTACCACGTGTCACGCCAGAGAGACAACGGGAAATTAGGAAGGTTAATTAGTGTCTCAGGAATTGGTGTAGGAAGGAGGGGTTTGGGTTCCTGGAGAACTGGGCTGACTTCTCAGTTGGCTACAGGTTCTACGCTAGGGACGGGCTGCACCTCATTGGGGAGGGTGCAGCTGTGCTGGGGGACAAAATGGCTAGAAGGTTGGAGGAGTGTTTAAACTAGGGACTGTGGGGGAGGGTATTCATTTTATAGGAGGCGAAGACAGTGCAGATAGAGACCTGGGCACAAATAGTGAAATTGGGGGTGGGGGTGGCATGGGGTGTTAGGTTAAAACAGTTAATA
The DNA here is from genome assembly GCF_039654945.1 of Dendrobates tinctorius. Lineage (NCBI taxonomy): Eukaryota > Metazoa > Chordata > Amphibia > Anura > Dendrobatidae > Dendrobates > Dendrobates tinctorius. Next base: position 40,316,617 of record NW_027361730.1, read on the forward strand.
ATTTCAGAAAGAATAGAGGTACAGAGAGATACATAAAGTGCATGTATACTAATGCCTCACCAACAAAATGGAGGAACTAGAATTAATTTTGTTGGAACATAATTATGACATGGTGGGGATATCTGAGACATGGCTGTACGAGAGCCATGACTGGCGCTTAATTTACAGGGCTATAGTCTGTTCAGAAATGACCATACGAATAAGCGAGGGGGAGGCGTGTGTTTATATGTAAAATCATCCTTAAAACCCATCCTGCGTGATAATATATGTGAATCTAATGAAAATGTACAGTCCCTGTGGGTGGAGATAAGGGGAGGGGGAAAAATAATAAATTACTGATTGGGGTTTGCTATATCTCTCCAAAAATAATGGAGGCAACGGAGAATATCCTCATAAAGCAAATATATGAAGCAGTGACTCAAGGAGAAGTCATTATTATGGGGACTTCAACTACCCTGAAATACATTGGGGAACAGAAACCTGCAGTTCCAGCAAAGGTAATAGGTTTTTGACAACTATGAGAGACAATTACCTTTCACAACTGGTTCAGGACCCACTTGGGTAATAGTGATCACAAGATAATAAGTTTTCATGTATCTTTTAATAAGATGTGTAGTAGAGGGGTTACAAGGACACAGAGGCGTAGCTAGGGTTTTGGTTCAGGGGGGGCGAAACTTCTGAGATGGGCCCCTATCCAGAGAACCTCAGCAGATGACCGCGCTGTTGCCAAAAATAATATATATATTCCATTATTGCGGCGTCAGCGTGGCCCCTCAGTGCGCGCCGCAATAATGGAAGAGAGCGCGCCACATGATGCTCCCTCTCACATCATTACTCTCTTCCTCTGACACACAGCGGGTGCGCGATGACATCACTTCATCGCCTCCCTGCTGTATGCCGGTCTGACTGCAGTGCAGCTCCTGACATCAGAGCAGAGCTGCTGCCAAAATCAGCATGGGAGCGAGGAGGAGAGGTGAGTATAGATTTTTTTATATAGTGAGTCCTGGTTGCATGATTATGATACCCCATATGGGGGGGCGGCAGCAAGATACCCGTATGATGGGGGCAGCATGATACCCCATATGAGGGGGGTAGTATGATACCCCACATGGGGGGGCAGCATGGTTCACCGTATAAGGGGGGCAGCATGATATACCATATAAGGGAGGGCAGCATGACACCCTATGAGGGGGGCTGCATTATAGAGAATGAAAGAACAGAGAGAAAGAAAGAACAGAGAGAGAAAGGAAGAACAGAGAGAGAGAAATAACAGAGAGAGAGAAAGAAAGATTAGAGAGAGAGAAAGAAAGATTAGAGAAGGAAAGAAAGATTAGAAAGAAAGAAAGAACAGAGAGAGAGAAAGAAATAGAGAGAAAGAAAGAACAGAGAGCGAGAAAGAAACAGAGAGAGAAAGAAAGAAAGATTCTATAAAGATACTATAGCAACCCGGCTCCCATTGTAGTGCCCACTTGAGCCTCCCGGTGCAGGACATATCATGATCCGCTCACATGGCCGACATGTCCGAGTCCAAGGCGATCCTGCTGTCTGCGCTGTCGGAGGAGATGGTGATGGATCTGAAGCATTCCGTGAGGTGCCTCCATGGTTCTGTCACAATCTCCTCCCGAAATTACCTCATTTCCGGTCAGCTTCCAGCACGTCACTTCTGGTGGAACATCACATGCAAATTTTAAAGTGTTCCTCGGGGCTCTGCCATATACTCCTGTGTCTGCGGAAAAAGTAAGCTCCCGACCGGGGCAGACTCTCTCTCAAAATCGAGACGGTTGAGAGGTATGAATGCTCCCCACCATACACGCATAGCTCCGTACACCTCATACACACACGGTTCCGCTTTCTATGCCTCGTACACACAGGCTCCGCTTCATGCACCTCCATACACACACGCGGCTCCACTCCGTACACCTCGTACACATGCAGCTCCGCTCCATACACCTCGTACACACGCGGCTCCAATCCGTACACCTCGTGCACACGCGGCTCCACTCCGTACACATCGTACACATGCGGCTCTGCTCCGTACATCTCGTACACACATGGCTCTGCTACATCCACCCTGTAAATTCCTCCTTACTCCACACAGAAACTTCCCTTCATCCAGCACGGCAGAGTCCTGCATACACTGAGAGGCCCCTGATCATGTGACCTCGTCTCCTCCCCTCCTGTGACCTCATCGCAGGTCCTGTGGCAGATAAGAGAACATAGCGCGGCAGAGCAGGGAGATGATCGATTCTCCTTGCTCTGCCACAGATACAGTTACAGCAGCACGAGGCCGGGTGGGCCCCCTCAGAGCGCGGGGCCCGGGGCCACCGCCCCCTCTGCCCCCCCCGGTAGCTAGACTACTGCAAGGACACTAAACTTCAGGAAGGCAAATTTCCAACAGATGAGAGATGATGATCTTGGTGCAATTAACTGGGACGATATCCTGAGACATAAAAATATACAAAGAAAATGGGAGATGTTTATTAGCATCCTGAATAGGATCTGTGCACAATATATACCGTATGGGAATAACCATGCTAGAAATAGGAGGAAACCACTATAGCTAAATAGAGCTGTACGGGGCGCAAGTGACAGAAAGAAAGCATTTAGAGAATTAAAGAAAGTAGGTAGTGATGAGTCATTAAATAAATACAGAAGATTAAATTAATTCTGTAAAAAGCATATCAAGACAACAAAGATTGAGACAGAGAGACTCATTGCCAGAGAAAGTAAAAATAATCCCAAAATATTCTTTAACTAAATAAATAGTAAGAAACTAAAAAATGATAGTGTTGGCCCCCTTAAAAATAGTCTGGTTGTAATGGTGGATGAGAATGAGGAAAAAGCCAATGTGCTAAATGACTTTTTTTCAACAGTATTTACACAAGAAAAACCCTTGACGGATAACATGATCAGTGATAAAAATTCTTCATTAAATGTCATCTGCTTAACTCAGCAGGAAGTACAGCGGCGTCTAAAAATCAACTAAAATTGACATATCCCTGGGCCTGGATGGGATACACTCCTGAGTACTGCAGGAATTAATTACAGTCATAGATAGACGATTATTTTTAATCTTTAAAGATTCCATAATAACAGGGTCTGTACCACAGGACTGGTGTATAGCAAATGTGGTGCCAATATTCAAAAAGGGGACAAAAACTGACCTTGGAAATTATAGGCCAGTGAGCTTAACCTCAACTGTGGGTAAAATCCTGGAGGGTTTTATAAGAGATACTATACTGGAATATCTGGAGAAGAATAACCTCATGACTAGAGTTGAGCGACTTTTGGTTTTTTAGGGTCGCGTTTCGTTTCGTGAAACCCGACTTTTCCAAAAGTCGGGTCGAGCAAGATCGTCCGATTATAGGGAAAAGTCGGGGTCGTCCCGAAACACGAAACGCAATGTAAGTCAATGGGGAATAAAAGTCGGCAGTGAGAGGAGGACAGGAAACACACATACAGTGCCCATTTGAATGCCAAAAGCATCAATTCTTCTTTCTTAAGCTTGTCAACCTTAATTAACTTCATAATACAAGTTACGCACTGAAAAATGGGGGTTATTTGGCTACAAACTGTGGGGGGGGGAGGGCTGGCTCCAGGTTTTCATGTGCCCTGGGCGAAAGAGCGCCCCTTTAACACATACCACAACTCATCATGCTCCGATACGGCAGAGAAATAGCGGTATAGTACAATGAAAAATACCTCACTTTTTACATCTCATGACGAGGCCCATCTATTTCTCCATACAGAATCATTGGTACCATATAATGTTTGAAACAGTATATGATGAGCTCCACATTATGCTACAGTATATGTTGGTCCCCATGGATGAAGCTCCACTGTCTTATGGGCCCAAATAATGCTCCAAACATAATGGGCCCCATTTCTAATGCTCTAGTGTATAATGGGCCCTGTAAATGCTGCTCCAGTGTCTGATGTCCGCCTTTGGAATGTTCAAGTGTATGGTGGGCCCCATCTATCATTCTCCAGAGTATAGTGCTCCCCAAAAATTGCTGTCCCAACATTGAAAACAATCAAATAAGTCTCCTCGCTAGGGAATCCCTGTACTTGTCTGGACAGGTGCTGTAGCTTGCTTAACAGCTCGCCAGCCGTTCTCACGCCCAGTATGGATTACACGTGATTGCACAAAGGTGAGAAAGGGTACCGTATCCCCAGATAACATGTATGGATAGCGTACACATTCAAAATATATGTCTCAGGAGGCAGGCTCAGATGGTGTTAGGCCCAGTATGGATTGCACGTGATTGCACAAAGGTTAGAAAGGGTACCGTATCCCCGGATAACATGTATGGATAGCGTACACATTCAAAATATATGTCTATACAGCATGAGGCAGGCTCAGACGGTGTTAGGCCCAGTATGGATTGCACGTGATTGCACAAAGGTTAGAAAGGGTACCGTATCCCTGGATAACATGTATGGATAGCGTACACATTCAAAATATATGTCTCAGGAGGCAGGCTCAGACGGTGTTAGGCCCAGTATGGATTGCACGTGATTGCACAAAGGTTAGAAAGGGTACCGTATCCCCGGATAACATGTATGGATAGCGTACACATTCAAAATATATGTCTATACAGCATGAGGCAGGCTCAGACGGTGTTAGGCCCAGTATGGATTGCACGTGATTGCACAAAGGTTAGAAAGGGTACCGTATCGCTGGATAACATGTATGGATAGCGTACACATTCAAAATATATGTCTCAGGAGGCAGGCTCAGACGGTGTCAGGCACAGTATGGATTTGACGGCCCAGATTACACAGCGGAGGAGCAGGGAGAGGTAAAGATTGCAAATGCTGGGGCCCTGCCCAAGCAAGGGGGGCCCACTCGTGGGCGTCGGTACTGGCACTGGGCCCCTCATAGTACAGCGGTGTGTCTGACGGCGGGTGTGCACCACCACCGTCAGAGACACTTGATTGCACTATGAGGGACCCTGTGCCAGTGCCCGCGCCCAAGAGTCGGCCTACCCACCTGTCCAGGGCAACCGCACTCGCACGGTGTCGTGCGGTAGGTGGTGACCCCGGCCATGGGGGGGGAGGCAGCACAGTTAGGGAGTTTTAGAAAGTGGCATATGTTGATGTTGGACATTCAGCTGATGCAAAAGGCGAAATAGGTGAAGTACCAGGAAGAGGTGGACCAAAGCAAGCCATTTTTCTGTCACCCTATATGTCATGAGGGGAAGGTGGGACAAAATCCTTGGAAACCCATGCGTGGTTCATTTTAATGAAGGTTAGATCATCCACATTTTGGGTTGACAGACGGGTCCTTTTTTCTGTCAGGATTGATCCAGCTGCACTGAAGACTCTTTCCGATAGCACACTTGCAGCTGGGCAAGCGAGCTCCTGTAAGGCATATTGGGCCAATTCAGGCCAGGTGTCCAGTTTAGCAGCCCAATAGTCAAAGGGGAATGACCTGTGTGGGAGAACATCGATATGGGAGGAAAAGTAGTTTGTTACCATAGTTGACAACTGCTGTCTCCTGTCACTTTCCATCGATGCAGTATTACCAGTTGTGTGAGCGGTATTTGAAAAATCAGTCCACAACATTGTCATGAAACCCCTGTCTCCAACGCCACTTCTGCTGTGTGCACCACGAACACCTCTGCCAAGCTGCCCCCGGCCCGTACGGCTCGTGTGAGAACCATCACCGCTGCTGTGTGCTGGGAATGCCTCAAGCAACCGATTTACCAGAGTTGCTTGTTTATTAGCCAATATTAGGTCAAGGTTCTCCTGTGGCATAATGTTTTGTAATTTGCCTTTATAGCGTGGATCCAGGATGCTGGCCAACCAGTAGTCGTCATCGTTCATCATTTTGGCAATGCGGGGGTCCCTTTTTAGGATCCGCAAGGCATAATCTGACATGTGGGCCAATGTTCCCGGTGTCAATGATGCACCGCGAGTGCTGGGTGGAGGAGCACTTTCTGGCAAATCCACATCCCTCCAGTCACGCACAAACCCTGTACCAGACCTTGCCATGCCAACATTTTCACTTGCCCCACGAGATGCATCCTCCTCCCCTAAGTAATCATCCCCATCATCCTCCTCCTCCTCCTCTTCTTCCTCCACCTCGTCCAGGAGAGGTCCCTGAGCAGACAATGGCTGAATGTCATCAAGGATTCCCTCCTCCTCTTCCTCCTCATCAACATTGGCTGCAGACGCCTGCTCCTTAAGGTGCGTCAAAGTTTGCATGAGCAGACGCATAAGTGGGATGCTCATGCTTATGATGGCGTCGTCTGCGCTTACCAGCCGTGTGCATTCCTCAAAACACTGAAGGACTTTACAATGGTCTTTCAGCTTCGACCACTGCACACCTGTCAACTCCATGTCTGCTCTCAAAGTGCCTGGCCGTGTACCCTCCCACAAATGCATTATGGCCTGCCTCTGCTCGCACAGCCGCTCCACCATGTGCAGGGTGGAGTTCCACCTTGTTGCAATGTCGATAATGAGGCGGTGGTTGGGAAGGTGGAGCAATCGCTGCAGCTTCTGCATACGAACGGAGTGTACAGGCGACCGGCGGATGTGCGCGCACAGTCTTCGCACCTTCTGGAGCAGGGCTGTTAACTCCGGATAATTTTTGAGGAAGCACTGCACCACCAGGTTCAAGGTGTGAGCCAAGAAAGGTATGTGGCTGAGTTTTGAAAGGGCTATGGCTGCCACAAAATTACGGCCGTTATCACTAACTACCTTGCCTGCCTCAAGATGTACACTGCCCAGCCATGACTCAGTTTGTCGCTTCAAGTACTCGGCCAGCACCTCGGCGGTGTGTCTGTCGCCCAAACACATCATCTGCAACACAGCCTGCTGACGCTTTCCACTAGCTGCTCAATAGGAGGACACAGTGTGCAACAGTGGCAGCTGCAGATGGAGTGCTCGTACGACTGCGCTCTGTGGACGAGCTTTCGCTTCTGGAGGAGGTGGAGGAGGAGGAGGGTCGAACGCCTACAGCCAACTGTTTCCTATACCGTGGGCTAGGCAGCACTGTCCCACCACCGCTGTCCCCTGTGGACCCTGCATCCACCACATTAACCCAGTGCGCAGTGATGGACACGTAACGGCCCTGGCCATGCCGACTGGACCATGCATCAGTTGTGAGGTGCACCTTTCCGCTCACTGACTGCTTGAGTGCATGGACAATGCGGTCTTTCACATGATGGTGGAGGGCTGGGATGGCTTTGCGAGAGAAGAAGTGGCGACTGGGTAGGTCATAGCGTGGTACTGCATAGGCCATGAGTTCGCGGAAAGCTGTGCTTTCCACCAACCGAAAGGGCATCATCTCAAACGAGATTAGTTTGGCAATGTGGGCGTTCAAACCCAGTGTACGCGGATGAGAGACTGAGTACTTTCTTGACCTACTCATAGTGTCTGGGAGGGTGAGCTGGACTTGAGAGCTGCATATGGTGGAAGTAGCGGTGGACAGGGCGGACTGAGAGAGGGTTGATGATGGTGATGGAGTTGGTGTTCTTTCTGATGGCCTAGAATCAGTATTTCGTTGATATAACAGTGGGATTCCCTGACTGCTGTGGTCTTGCAACGACACCTCAACATTTGCTGCTGTGCTAACCGGTGGGCTTACAGTGGGGGAAACAATGTAGCGTTGCTGACTACCTTCGTTGTGATCAGTTGCACATGTGGCACTTGAGGTTTGGTGTTGTGTCCACGCCTGCAAGTGCATGCTGGTTAAATGTCTAAGCATGCAACTGGTTTTCAAATTTTTCAGATTTTTCCCTCGGCTAAAGGTCTTTGCGCACTTCTTACAGATAACCTTGGCCTGATCATGAGGATTTTGTTCAAAAAAGTGCCACACTGCACTCTTCCTACTTTGGAAGACATTTTGCGGCCTAGCACGCTGTGATCTTTTGACCCTCTGGACAAGCTGTCCAGCAACTCTTTTGATATTTGGAACCTGTCTTTGGAGTGCTCCGGGCCTGCCAGATAACAGCTGTTGCGATGTCGATGTCTGCTGTGGATGCTCCTCATCTGAGCTATTGGAAGCAGCACCCTCTTCCCCCAATGGATGCCAATCTGGGTCAACAACTGGGTCATCCATCACCTCCTCTTCTATGTCATGTGCACCTTCCTCTGTGTCACCGTGTATGGTGGTATAGTGTGCGGGAAGGGGCACCTGAGTCTCATCAGGGTCAGAATCTGGCTCTGTACACTGCGAGGACAATGTAGTGCTCTGAGTGAATGTACCAGCAGAATCATCCATCAGCGGCTGTGCATCAGTGCACTCCATGTCAGATTCATCTTGGCCTGGGTAATTCACCATTTGACTTGATAATCCAGGCATGGTATGTGAAAACAGCTCCATGGAGTAATCAGTAGTATGGCCTGCGTCATCCTTCAATCTTGGTTGGGGTGAAGGACACAAGGAAAGGTGTGGTTCATGAACATGAGCCTCCAATGACGACTCAGTGCTTTTACTTTTTACAACTGAAGAAGAGGAGGCGATAGAGCTGGAGCCTGAGTCAGCAATGTAAGACAAAACTTTTTCCTGATGCTCTGGCTTTAAAAGCGGTTTGCCAACTCCTAGAAAACTAAGCGTTCGAGGCCTTATGTAGCCAGACGATGACGCAGGGTCAGCACCTCCTGCATTCGGTCCTATTTTGCTCTTGCCACTACCATCAGATCCACCACCAACACCATCATTACCAGCTGCCAACCCCCGCCTCTTCCACCAGCTTTCCTCATTTTTGGTAGAAATGTAGACAAAATCCAACAAACTATATAGTAATGTAAAACAAGGTACAAGGTGTCTATAGGGCAGGGGAGATTTTGAATTTCTGCACACACTTGTGGACAGTGGACACTTTTGGATTGTGTGAGGCCCACTGATATCTGAGCGCTATGTGACAGGCTCAATGGCACAGCTGTGACAAAAGTGACTAGAGGATAAGGGAGATTTTGAATTTCTGCACACACTTTTGGACAGTGGACACTTTTGGATTGTGTGAGGCCCACTGATATCTGAGCGCTATGTGACAAGCTCGATGGCACTGCTGTGACAAAAGTGACTAGAGGATAAGGGAGATTTTGAATATCTGCACACACTTTTGGACACTGGACACTTTTGGATTGTGTGAGGCCCACTGATATCTAAGCGCTATGTGACAGGCTCGATGGCACAGCTGTGACAAAAGTGACTAGAGGATAAGGGAGATTTTGAATATCTGCACACACTTTTGGACACTGGACACTTTTGGATTGTGTGAGGCCCACTGATATCTGAGCGCTATGTGACAGACTCGATGGCACAGCTGTGACAAAAGTGACTAGAGGATAAGGGAGATTTTGAATTTCTGCACACACTTGTGGACAGTGGACACTTTTGGATTGTGTGAGGCCCACTGATATCTGAGCGCTATGTGACAGGCTCGATGGCACTGCTGTGACAAAAGTGACTAGAGGATAAGGGAGATTTTGAATATCTGCACACACTTTTGGACACTGGACACTTTTGGATTGTGTGAGGCCCACTGATATCTGAGCGCTATGTGACAGACTCGATGGCACAGCTGTGACAAAAGTGACTAGAGGATAAGGGAGATTTTGAATTTCTGCACACACTTGTGGACAGTGGACACTTTTGGATTGTGTGAGGCCCACTGATATCTGAGCGCTATGTGACAGACTCGATGGCACTGCTGTGACAAAAGTGACTAGAGGATAAGGGAGATTTTGAATATCTGCACACACTTTTGGACACTGGACACTTTTGGATTGTGTGAGGCCCACTGATATCTGAGCGCTATGTGACAGGCTCGATGGCACTGCTGTGACAAAAGTGACTAGAGGATAAGGGAGATTTTGAATATCTGCACACACTTTTGGACACTGGACACTTTTGGATTGTGTGAGGCCCACTGATATCTGAGCGCTATGTGACAGGCTCGATGGCACTGCTGTGACAAAAGTGACTAGAGGATAAGGGAGATTTTGAATATCTGCACACACTTTTGGACACTGGACACTTTTGGATTGTGTGAGGCCAACTGATATCTGAGCGCTATGTGACAGGCTCGATGGCACAGCTGTGACAAAAGTGACTAGAGGATAAGGGAGATTTTGAATTTCTGCACACACTTGTGGACAGTGGACACTTTTGGATTGTGTGAGGCCCACTGATATCTGAGCGCTATGCGACAGGCTCGATGGCACTGCTGTGACAAAAGTGACTAGAGGATAAGGGAGATTTTGAATATCTGCACACACTTTTGGACACTGGACACTTTTGGATTGTGTGAGGCCCACTGATATCTGAGCGCTATGTGACAGGCTCGATGGCACTGCTGTGACAAAAGTGACTAGAGGATAAGGGAGATTTTGAATATCTGCACACACTTTTGGACACTGGACACTTTTGGATTGTGTGAGGCCCACTGATATCTGAGCGCTATGTGACAGGCTCGATGGCACTGCTGTGACAAAAGTGACTAGAGGATAAGGGAGATTTTGAATATCTGCACACACTTTTGGACACTGGACACTTTTGGATTGTGTGAGGCCCACTGATATCTGAGCGCTATGTGACAGGCTCGATGGCACTGCTGTGACAAAAGTGACTAGAGGATAAGGGAGATTTTGAATATCTGCACACACTTTTGGACACTGGACACTTTTGGATTGTGTGAGGCCCACTGATATCTGAGCGCTATGTGACAGGCTCGATGGCACAGCTGTGACAAAAGTGACTAGAGGATAAGGGAGATTTTGAATTTCTGCACACACTTGTGAACAGTGGACACTTTTGGATTGTGTGAGGCCCACTGATATCTGAGCGCTATGTGACAGGCTCGATGGCACTGCTGTGACAAAAGTGACTAGAGGATAAGGGAGATTTTGAATATCTGCACACACTTTTGGACACTGGACACTTTTGGATTGTGTGAGGCCCACTGATATCTGAGCGCTATGTGACAGGCTCGATGGCACTGCCGTGACAAAAGTGACTAGAGGATAAGGGAGATTTTGAATATCTGCACACACTTTTGGACACTGGACACTTTTGGATTGTGTGAGGCCCACTGATATCTGAGCGCTATGTGACAGGCTCGATGGCACTGCTGTGACAAAAGTGACTAGAGGATAAGGGAGATTTTGAATATCTGCACACACTTTTGGACACTGGACACTTTTGGATTGTGTGAGGCCCACTGATATCTGAGCGCTATGTGACAGGCTCGATGGCACAGCTGTGACAAAAGTGACTAGAGGATAAGGGAGATTTTGAATTTCTGCACACACTTGTGGACAGTGGACACTTTTGGATTGTGTGAGGCCCACTGATATCTGAGCGCTATGTGACAGGCTCGATGGCACTGCTGTGACAAAAGTGACTAGAGGATAAGGGAGATTTTGAATATCTGCACACACTTTTGGACACTGGACACTTTTGGATTGTGTGAGGCCCACTGATATCTGAGTGCTATGTGACAGGCTCGATGGCACTGCTGTGACAAAAGTGACTAGAGGATAAGGGAGATTTTGAATCTCTGCACACACTTTTGGACACTGGACACTTTTGGATTGTGTGAGGCCCAATGAATATCTGAGCGCTATGTGACAGGCTCGATGGCACAGCTGTGACAAAAGTGACTAGAGGGTAAGGGAGATTGGATTGCTTTTAAAAAAGCAGTTTGCGGAGCAGTGGGTAAACAGCAATGCCAGCCTGTCAGGAAGCCTTAGAAGGCAGCCCAACAACCAACACCACTGATACACCACTATATAGCCTCCCCTTGCACTGCACACACAGTGACTGGTGTGTTGTGCAGGCCAAATTGCTAGCAGCAGAAGCAGTTTTTTTTTCTTCTGAGCAGGACAAAAAAAAAATTGGGATTGCTTTTAAAAAAGCAGTTTGCGGAGCAGTGGGTAAACAGCAATGCCAGCCTGTCAGGAAGCCTTAAAAGGCAGCCCAACAACCAACACCACTGATACACCACTATATAGCCTCCCCTTGCACTGCACACACAGTGACTGGTGTGTTGTGCAGGCCAAATCGCTAGCAGCAGAAGCAGTTTTTTTGTCTTCTTCCCTGCTTAACGCTCTCCCTACAGAATCAGCAGCAACCTCTCCCTATACTAAGATCGGCAGAAGTAAGATGGCGGTCGGCGTGCACGCCCTTTTATACCCCCTGTGACGCCCACCAAAGCAAGCCAATCACTTGCATGCCCTTCTGAAAGATGGTGGTGACCCGTGCCTATGTCATCACGTTGCCCACAGTGTCCGTGGATCCTGATTGGCTGAAAAAGAGCGCAAAACAAACTTTTGAAACGCGACTTTGGCGCGTAAGTCGCAGACCTCGTGGCCGACCTCATCCTAGGGTCGGGTTTCGTTTCATGAAACCCGACTTTGCCAAAAGTCGGCGACTTTTGAATTTTTTCGACCCGTTTCGCTCAACTCTACTCATGACCCAATATCAACATGGGTTTACAAGGGACCGTTCCTGTTAGACTAATCTGATAAGCTTTTATGAAGAGGTAAGTTCCGGACTGGATCAAGGAAATGCAGTAGACGTGATGTACATGGACTTTTCAAAAGTGTCATGTCGGACGCTATTCACACCACAGCGTCCGGCAGGCAGAGGTAGTTTCACCTCTGTCCACTTGTCATGTCGGACGCTATTCACACCACAGCGTCCGGCAGGTAGAGGAAGTTCCACCTCCGTCCACTATAGCCTCAGTGGCGCCGGCTTGACTTTCTCAGGCTATCGGGGGTTAATCTAGCTGGAGATCAGGTTGGATGTTTGGTCACGCCCACGGTCTTTAAATAGTCGTCCTGGCCTATGGGCGTCGCCGATTATAGCTTGTGTGTCATACCAAGTGGTTCCGGTCTGGAGTGGAGGTGCTGGAGAGAGAGATTCATATCTGGTGTCGTATGATCCGTTGTTACCTTCTCGCCTTCCCATATTTGTGTTTTGTTGTGCCCTGTTCACATTACTGTATAGTCCTGTGTGTATGCGGTGCAGTTTAAGTTCTCCCTGTCTGTCATTATTGTGTGGGGCTTTGGTGGTGTGTCTCCTCACTGGGTGGAGGGTTAAGCTTAGGGCTGAGCAGGAGATAAGGAAAGGTTGGAGGCTCAGGCATTTGCACCATCAGCAAAAACCCTGAGTTGAGGGTCAGACAGGGTTTCCCCTAGTTAAAGGGACACCACAGGGGCCCCGGGTATTTCTGCCTTAGTTGACCTAAGCCCCGCGTGACATTATAATCGGCCTACATTTTTCAGGAGTCCATGGATCCCATGGATTCCATAACCCGCCAGTTGGCGGCGCTGTCCTTACAGGTCTCCGAGTTGAAAGGGGCAGTTCAGCAGCAGGGCCTGGTAGTAGCGAAGGTGCAAACGGCATCTGCAGGTATCGGTGCAGAGCCGAAGATCCCGCTGCCAGAACGATTCTCAGGGGAACGCAGCAAATTTGTCATATTTCGGGAGGCCTGCAAGTTATACTTCCGCATGCGCCCGGTCTCCTCAGGTAATGAGGCTCAGCGGGTGGGTCTGGTGTTATCATTACTGGGTGGGGACCCCCAAGCATGGGCATTTTCCTTACCAGCTGACTCTGCTACATTTCATTCTGTCGATAATGTTTTTTCTGCACTCGGGCTCATTTATGATGATCCTGACAGATTGGCTCTAGCGGAATCTAAAATCTGTGCCCTCCGTCAGGGGGAACGTATGGCGGAAGACTATTGCTCAGAATTTCGCCGTTGGGCAGTAGACACACAGTGGAACGACCCAGCGCTGCGGAGTCAGTTTATTCATGGGGTTTCAGGAAGAGTTAAACAGGCCCTCCTGATGTATGAGACTCCTGCATCGTTGGAGTCTGCCATGAGTTTGGTTATACGTATTGATCGCCGTTTGCGTCAGGGGGCACAGGAGCCGCTACCCCTGAGGGAAAGCAGAGGTACAAGTGTGGTTGCTGCAGGTGAGCTCACTGAACCTATGCAAATTGCGGGGGTGTCACAGGTTAAGCGTCGCGTTCCTGGGTTCACGAAGCCCGGAGCATGTTTTTACTGTGGTAAAAGAAATCATTATGTTAACGCTTGTCCTGTGCTACCGAAGAAGGTCACACCGGCGGAAAACTGCTAAGCTCAGTGGGTATGGAGGAGGCCCAACTGAGCGTATGCATATCCTCCATGATGATATCTCAATGTATGCTCCCTGCCAAGGTTATTATCGCGGGCAGAGAGCTACCAATATCAGTGTTTGTGGATAGCTGTTCCGCCACCAATCTCATAGATGAGGAGTTTGCACGCACTGCCGGGTTTAAGATCGAAAAACTCCCTCATCCTATTCAGGTGGTTACCATTAATGCCGCTCCCCTCCCACAAGGGGAGATTACGGAGTTTGTGGCTGAGGTGAAACTCCACATTGGGGTCCTACATTCTGAGTGGGTTACATGTAGGGTCCTCCGTAATCTCCCAGCACAAATGGTCCTGGGTTTTCCATGGTTGTCCAGGCACAACCCGGTGATTGATTGGAAAACTCAGGACATAGTCCAATGGAGTGGTTTCTGCCAGGACAATTGCTTGGCCACATGTGTGTCCACCGTGACCCCCAGCCTTCCGGAGGCTTTGCAGGATTTCGCGGATGTATTCTCTGAGAGGGGTTGCTCAGAACTGCCTCCACATCGAGCCTATGACTGTGTGATTAGGTTAAAACCCGGGGCCAAATTACCTAAGGCCAGGATGTTTAATATTTCTGGTCCAGAGAGACAAGCTCTGAAAGACTACATTGCGGAGAGTCTGAGCAAAGGACACATCCGGCCTTCGTCCTCACCTGTAGCAGCGGGGTTTTTCTTCATTAAGAAGAAAGATGGGGGGTTACGCCCGTGTCTGGATTTCCGGGAGTTAAACCAGATTACGATCCGTGATCCATACCCGATGCCTTTGATCCCTGATTTGTTCAACCAGGTGGCGGGGGCAAAGTGGTTTTCCAAGCTTGACCTCAGGGGGGCGTATAACCTCATAAGGGTCCGTCAGGGGGATGAGTGGAAGACGGCGTTTAACACTCCTGAGGGTCATTTTGAGAGCCTGGTTATGCCATTTGGGTTGACAACTGCGCCTGCTGTTTTCCAACATTTTATTAATGATGTATTTGCTCATTTTCTGGGGAAATTTGTGATTGTATACCTGGATGATATCCTCATTTATTCGAGCGACCGGGACACTCATTTAGAGCATGTCAGGCAGGTGTTACAGTTGCTCCGTGAGAATAAGCTCTATGCTAAGCTGGAAAAATGCTTATTTTTTGTTCAGGAGTTGCCTTTTTTGGGATATACAGTGGGGCAAAAAAGTATTTAGTCAGTCAGCAATAGTGCAAGTTCCACCACTTAAAAAGATGAGAGGCGTCTGTAATTTACATCATAGGTAGACCTCAACTATGGGAAACAAACTGAGAAAAAAAATCCAGAAAATCACATTGTCTGTTTTTTTTTTCATTTTATTTGCATATTATGGTGGAAAATAAGTATTTGGTCAGAAACAAGCAATCAAGATTTCTGGCTCTCACAGACCTGTAACTTCTTCTTTAAGAGTCTCCTCTTTCCTCCACTCATTACCTGTAGTAATGGCACCTGTTTAAACTTGTTATCAGTATAAAAAGACACCTGTGCACACCCTCAAACAGTCTGACTCCAAACTCCACTATGGTGAAGACCAAAGAGCTGTCAAAGGACACCAGAAACAAAATTGTAGCCCTGCACCAGGCTGGGAAGACTGAATCTGCAATAGCCAACCAGCTTGGAGTGAAGAAATCAACTGTGGGAGCAATAATTAGAAAATGGAAGACATACAAGACCACTGATAATCTCCCTCGATCTGGTGCTCCACGCAAAATCCCACCCCGTGGGGTCAGAATGATCACAAGAACGGTGAGCAAAAATCCCAGAACCACGCGGGGGGACCTAGTGAATGAACTGCAGAGAGCTGGCACCAATGTAACAAGGCCTACCATAAGTAACACACTACACCACCATGGACTCAGATCCTGCAGTGCCAGACGTGTCCCACTGCTTAAGCCTGTACATGTCCGGGCCCGTCTGAAGTTTGCTAGAGAGCATTTGGATGATCCAGAGGAGTTTTGGGAGAATGTCCTATGGTCTGATGAAACCAAACTGGAACTGTTTGGTAGAAACACAACTTGTCGTGTTTGGAGGAAAAAGAATACTGAGTTGCATCCATCAAACACCATACCTACTGTAAAGCATGGTGGTGGAAACATCATGCTTTGGGGCTGTTTCTCTGCAAAGGGGCCAGGACGACTGATCCTGGTACATGAAAGAATGAATGGGGCCATGTATCGTGAGATTTTGAGTGCAAACCTCCTTCCATCAGCAAGGGCATTGAATATGAAACGTGGCTGGGTCTTTCAACATGACAATGATCCAAAGCACACCGCCAGGGCAACGAAGGAGTGGCTTCGTAAGAAGCATTTCAAGGTCCTGGAGTGGCCTAGCCAGTCTTCAGATCTCAACCCTATAGAAAACCTTTGGAGGGAGTTGAAAGTCCGTGTTGCCAAGCGAAAAGCCAAAAACATCACTGCTCTAGAGAAGATCTGCATGGAGGAATGGGCCAACATACCAACAACAGTGTGTGGCAACCTTGTGAAGACTTACAGAAAACGTTTGACCTCTGTCATTGCCAACAAAGGATATATCACAAAGTGTTGAGATGAAATTTTGTTTCTGACCAAATACTTATTTTCCACCATAATATGCAAATAAAATGAAAAAAAAACAGACAATGTGATTTTCTGGCTTTTTTTTTCTCAGTTTGCCTCCCATAGTTGAGGTCTACCTATGATGTAAATTACAGACGCCTCTTATCTTTTTAAGTGGTGGAACTTGAACTATTGATGACTGACTAAATACTTTTTTGCCCCACTGTATTGTGTCCGCCGCAGGGTTTAAAATGGACACCGCGAAGGTGCAAGCGGTGCTGCAATGGGAAAGGCCTGATAATCTGAAAGCGCTCCAGCGGTTCCTTGGGTTTGCTAATTATTATAGGAAATTTATAAAACACTTTTCTACTATAGCCAAACCGCTCACGGACATGACAAAAAAAGGTACCGATCTGGCTAGCTGGTCTGAGGTGGCGATACATGCATTTGAGCGTCTGAAGAACAGTTTTGCTTCAGCCCCCATTCTGGTGCAACCGGACGTGACTAAACCTTTTGTGGTGGAGGTTGATGCGTCTGAGGTGGGAGTGGGGGCAGTACTGTCACAGGGCTCATCTTTGAGCGATATGCATCCTTGCGCCTACTTCTCCAAGAAGCTGTTGCCGGCCGAACGGAATTATGATATCGGCAACAGGGAGTTGTTAGCCATCAAATTGGCTTTTGAGGAATGGCAACACTTCTTGGAGGGGGCGGCTCACCAGGTCACAGTCATCACCGACCATAAGAACCTGCTCTATCTGGAGTCGGCCAAGCGTCTGTCTCCTAGGCAGGCTCGCTGGGCATTGTTTTTTACACGTTTCAATTTTCTGGTGACTTACCGTCCCGGAGCTAAAAACACCAAGGCGGATGCCTTGTCCAGGTGTTTTCCGGGGGGAGAACCTCGGGAAGAGCCGGTACCCATCCTCCAGGAAGGTGTAGTGGTTTCGGCTCTCACGACTGAGGTAGAGGCGGAGATTGCCGAGGCCCAAGAGGAGGTACCGCCAGGACTTCCCGCCAACAAATCATTTGTACCCCTTCATCTTCATCTTAAGGTGTTGAGGGAACACCACGACTCGGTACTGGCTGGTCATCCAGGGGTTAAGGGCACCTTGGAGCTGGTATCGCGTCGTTTCTGGTGGCCCAAAATCCGACAGGACGTGGTCTCGTACGTGGCAGCCTGCATCACGTGAGCTAGGGCCAAGTCGCCCCAAGCCCGTCCTGCTGGCACGCTACAGCCTCTGGGGGTACCTAATAGGCCATGGACAGAAATCTCCGTGGATTTTATCACTGACTTGCCAGCCTCGGCGGGGAACACGGTCATCCTGGTGGTGGTTGACCGATTTTCAAAGATGGCGCATTTTGTGTCATTGCCTTCCTTGCCCAATGCGAAGACGTTGGCTCAGGTGTTTGTGCAGGAGGTGGTCAGACTCCACGGAGTTCCGTCGGACATAGTATCTGATAGGGGAACTCAATTTGTTGTGAGGTTTTGGAAAGCTTTTTGCTCACGTTTGGGGATCAAGTTGTCACATTCATCGGCGTTTCATCCACAGTCAAATGGTCAAACTGAGCGCATGAACCAAAATCTGGAGCAGTATTTACGATTCTTTGTGTCCGACAACCAAGAGGAGTGGTCTACTTTCCTTCCTCTGGCCGAGTTCGCGTTAAATAATCACCGCCAAGAGTCATCAGGAGAGTCTCCGTTCTTTTGTGTTTACGGTCAACATCCTCAATTTTGTACCTTACGTCAGGGTGACTCTGGGGGCATCCCGGAGGAGGACCAGCTAGGAGCTCAATTATCATCGGTCTGGAGGAGGGTGAAACAGCGATTGTTGAGCATGAGTGCGAGGTACAAACGGGTGGCTGACAGTAGACGCGTGCCAGGTCCGGACCTGTGTGTGGGTGAATGGGTGTGGTTAGCGACTAAAAACATAAAACTCAAAATTCCATCTTTAAAATTGGGTCCAAGGTTTATTGGGCCTTTTAAGATTGCTGCCATCATTAACCCAGTTGCTTATCGGTTGGAACTTCCAGTTCCTGCAGTATACAAGATACACAACGTGTTTCACAGGGCTTTATTGAAAAAGGTGGTAGGCTCTGTGGACACGACGCCGATGCCACCTCCAGTCATGGTGGATGGCGATTTAGAGTTTGAGGTCTCCAAGGTAGTGGACTCTCGAGTAGTGCGCCGTACTCTTCAGTATTTGGTACACTGGCGGGGGTATAGTCCGGAGGAGAGGTCTTGGGTACCAGCCTCGGGCATACATGCGGATCGGCTGGTCAGTTGCTTTCACCGTCGTCATCCGGACAAGCTGGGTCCTATGAGTCTTCAGGGCCCTGGGGTCCCTCGTAGAAGACTGGGTACTGTCATGTCGGACGCTATTCACACCACAGCGTCCGGCAGGCAGAGGTAGTTTCACCTCCGTCCACTTGTCATGTCGGACGCTATTCACACCACAGCGTCCGGCAGGCAGAGGTAGTTCCACCTCCGTCCACTATAGCCTCAGTGGCGCCGGCTTGACTTTCTCAGGCTATTGGGGGTTAATCTAGCTGGAGATCAGGTTGGATGTTTGGTCACGCCCACGGTCTTTAAATAGTCGTCCTGGCCTATGGGCGTCGCCGATTATAGCTTGTGTGTCATACCAAGTGGTTCCGGTCTGGAGTGGAGGTGTTGGAGAGAGAGATTCATATCTGGTGTCGTATGATCCGTTGTTACCTTCTCGCCTTCCCATATTTGTGTTTTGTTGTGCCCTGTTCACATTACTGTATAGTCCTGTGTGTATGCGGTGCAGTTTAAGTTCTCCCTGTCTGTCATTATTGTGTGGGGCTTTGGTGGTGTGTCTCCTCACTGGGTGGAGGGTGGAGGGTTAAGCTTAGGGCTGAGCAGGAGATAAGGAAAGGTTGGAGGCTCAGGCATTTGCACCATCAGCAAAAACCCTGAGTTGAGGGTCAGACAGGGTTTCCCCTAGTTAAAGGGACACCACAGGGGCCCCGGGTATTTCTGCCTTAGTTGACCTAAGCCCCGCGTGACAAAAAGCTGTTGATACGGTGCCACACAAAAGGTTGATGCATAAAATAAGAACAATGGGGATAGAGAAAAATATGTGTAAGTGGGTTAAGACCTGGCTCAGGGACAAGAAACAAAGGGTGGTTATTAATGGCGCACACTCGGACTGGGTCACCGTTAGTAGTGGGGTACCACAGGGGTCAGTATTGGGCCTTCTTCTTTTTAACATATTTATTAATGACCTTGTAGGGGGCATAGAGAGTAGAATTTCAATATTTGAAGATAACACTAAACTCTGCAGGGTAAATAATACAGAGGAGGACAATTTTATATTACAGGATGATTTATGTAAACTAGAAGCTTGGGCTGTTAAATGGCAAATGAGCTTTAATGGGGATAAATGTAAGGTCATGCACTTGGGTAGAACAAACAAGATGTATAATTTTGTGCTTAATTGTAAAACACTGGGCAAAACTGTCACTGAAAAAGACCTGGGTGTTTGGGTGGACGACAAACTCACATTTAGTGACCAGTGTCAGGCAGCTGCTGCATAGGCAAATAAAATAATCGGATGCATTAAAAGAGGCATAGATGCTCATGAGGAGAATATAATTTTACCTCTATACAAATCACTAGTGCGACCACACTTAGAATACTGTGTACAGTTCAGGTCTTCGGTGTATAAGAAAGACATA
This sequence comes from Dendrobates tinctorius, assembly GCF_039654945.1. Classification (NCBI taxonomy): domain Eukaryota; kingdom Metazoa; phylum Chordata; class Amphibia; order Anura; family Dendrobatidae; genus Dendrobates; species Dendrobates tinctorius. The sequence goes on from NW_027361730.1 coordinate 40,336,984, forward strand.
GCTGAACTGGAGCAGGTGCAGAGAAGAGCGATCAAGGTTATTAGAGAACTTGTTAGGTCTGCAATACTAAGACAGGTTATTACACTTGGGTGTCATGGTATAGGACATGGTTAATGTCCTGCTCTCTCAGGGTTAACTTTTGCTGGCCTCCCTTTGGATCTGGGAGGGGTATTTATACTCACTCCAGACTAGGATTCCCTGTCAGCTATACTGTTGTTCTGAGTGTGTGTCTGACCCCTCGGTGTGCTTTTATACTGTATTGCTTGATTGCCTCCCTTGTATGATCTGGTCTGTCTGCGCACTCTTTTCTCTGTCTCACGTTTTGGTACTATTGTCTTCTCTGGTTCTGACCTCCTGGCTTGGCTATTGTTACTTCGTTACAGTTTGTCCCTATTGTACCGTCTATTGCCCGTTCTGGTTTACTGATCTCTCGCTACATCCTGACTATCCGTTCTGTCTAATCCTTTCGTACTGTCATGCTATCATGTGCTTTGACCCCGGCCTGTTCTGGTTTATGTCCCTGTCTATGCCCCTTGGTAACTTTGTCCCCTAGTTACCCTTCTAGGCATTTTTCTTCAGCTCCTAGCTCTCCGGAGCTTAGGCCACGCCCCCAGCAGTCAGGTGCTTCAGGTCTTATCTGGCCTGAAGCAATCTCTCTCTGCTCCTGCTTCCTCTGTGAGACCTGTGGCCGACTCCACCCCTTGGCAGTAACATGCTTCAGGTCCTGTTTGACTGAAGCACGCATCTTCACCGCTGCTGCGCCACTCCACAGGTATCTTTGATCACAGTTGGTTTTACTCAGGACACGCATACTGGCTCAGTGAGCAAGTGCAGTGCGGTGTTCCTGACATTATAGCTGACCATACAGTCTTCCCCTGGTGGTGGGGTGTTAGCACATTATGGATCCTGTACGGCTCTCACTGAGCAGGTTAATGAGCTCTCCCAGCTTATGCAGAAGCTGAATATTGAGCAGCAAAACCTGGTTCATTTGCGCCATCAGGTGTAGAGAGATGTGCCAGATGCTCTACAGGGGTGTGTTCCGTCGGAGTTCCGGGAGGGGGACCCCACTGATATATCTCTTGTGGACCCCGACCCACCGGTAAAGGTACATGACAATTTTTCCGGAGATAAGAAATTGTTTAAGGTCTTTAAGGAGGGGTGCAAGTTATTCTTTGAATTGCGTCCCCAGACCTCTGGTAATGAAAGGCAGAGGGTGGGGATCATAATGTCCTTGTTAAGGGGGGGCTCTGCAAGCATGGGATTTCTCTCTCTCTTTCTCTGCTCCTGAACGTATGTCGGTGAACTTGTTCTTTGAGGCTCATTGGCACATCTATGATGAGCCTGATAGAGTGCGTCTGGCAGAGGAAATGGTGATGAGTGTGACACAGGGGAGGCACTCTGCTGAATGGTCCTGCTCAGAGTTTAGACATTGGGCCACCGAAGTATCCTGGAACGACGCCGCCCTGAGAGGGTGGTTCCTCAGGGGCCTGTCCGACCGTCTGCAGGATGCTCTGGCATTACATCCTCCTCCCGATACCCTGGAGGATTTCATGATGCAGGCGGTCCATATGGACTGGAGACTTCGTGCTAGGGGAATGATGCAACAAGAAGCTCCCTTTTACTCCAAATTGTGTTACACTGCAACCGTATGAGAGTCCATGGAGATTGAGGCTGTCTTGGGAAAGGAAAGAAAGAGAAGACACCGTAAAGACAAACATTTATGCTTTTACTGTTGAGCCTCTGGACATTGGAAAAGGGACTGTCCTTCCTGCCCTTCTTCTGTAAAAGCGTCGGGAAAACGAGGGAGTCTGGGCAACAATCCAGGAGGTTGCCCAGACTCCCAGGTACATTTCTTCTCACTTACTAAAATGGTGCTCCAGGTTAAATTGGAACTTGCTGGCAGTCCTGTTATGACCACCGCCTTTGTTGACTGTGGTTCCTCCATTAATCGGATTGATGCCCAAGTTGTGACTCTTAATAAGATAGGGACAGTGAGGTTAAAAGACCCTGTTAAAATTGTGGCTGTGGATTCATCCCCTCTTACCTGGGATGGAATTTGTTTTATGTCTGAAGTGTTTTCTATGAAAGTGGGTTCCACTCACGTGGAAAAATTAAGTTGTTTCATTCTGAATAATCTGCTTGCAGGACTGGTATTGGGGATGCCCTGGCTGCAAAGCCAAAATCCTCTCATTGATTGGGTGAAGGGGGAGATCACCCGATGGGGATGTAATGATAATGGTCTGTGTTGTGACCTGGGTCATTTTGTTAATCCGATAAAATCTGAATCTGTGTCGTCTGTCAGTCTGGAGGGTATTCCGGAGAAGCTGAGAGACTTTGAATGCAGAAAAGGATTTCCAGTTTGTCAAGGAGTGCTTCCGGCTGATTCATTAATTACTCCGAATATTTCAAGGAATATCCAGTTTATTATTAGACATAAAAACACAACGCATTTCGGCTATACATAAAATTAGCCTTAGAGACTGTTTTCCAAAAGCGTGGCAGAGGCGCTCCCACCACATAGACCGTATGATTGTGCCATTGATTTAGTACCTGGAGCCAAATTACCCAAGTCTCGTCTGTTTAATTTGGCCAGGCCTGAGCATCAAGCTATGAAAGAGTACATCAAAGAGAGCCTTCGCAAGGGGCATTTTCGGCCCTTGGTCTCACCCGTGGCAGAGGGGTTTTTCTTTGTCAAGAAAAAAGATGGTGGGTTGCGACCGTGCCTCGACTTTCGGGAACTGAACAAAATTACCGTTAAGAACACGTACCCTCTCCCGTTGATTCCTGATTTATGCAACCAACTCACGGGGGCCAAATGGTTTTCTAAGCTCAATCTATGAGGGGCTTATAACCTTATAAGGATCCGGGAGGGGAACAAATGGAAAACAACGTTCCTGACAACTGAGGGGCTGTTTGAAAACCTGGTTATGCCCTACAGCCTCACTAATGCCCCTGCTGTTTTTCAGAACTTCATTAATGTTGTTTTTTCTGACTTAATTGGGTGTTATGTAGTAATTTACCTGGATGACATCTTGATATAATCTGAGGACAGTCAGTCACACTTACACCATCTACGTACGGTTCTAATGAGACTCCGGGAGAACCATTTATGCACTAAGCTGGAGAAGTGCTCATTTTTTATGTAAGAACTGTCTTTTCTGGGTGTAATTGTATCCGGGGAGGGATTCCGCATGGATCCAAGGAAGGTTCAGGCCATTACAGATTGGGTGCAGCCTCATGATCTGAAGGGGTTGCAGTGATTTCTGGGCTTCGCTAACTATTATAGGAAATTCATTAAAGGGTTCTCGCAGGTGATGAAACCCTTGACAGACCTCACTCTTAAAGGGGCAGATGTAAAAAATTGGTCCATGACCGCAAAAAATTTCCTTACTTACGTTAAAGAAATGCTTTACATCAGCCCCTGTGTTGGTACAACCCTATTCGTCAAGACTAGAGTTGAGCGAAATGGGTCGGTTAAATTCAAAAATAGCCGACTTTAGCTAAAGTCGGGTTTCGCCGATCGAAACCCGGCCATAGCGTGAGGTCAGCCATGAGGTTGCCGAGCCGAGCGCCAAAGTCGCGTTTCAAATAATGCTTCCAGCGCCTTTTCTCAGCCAATGACGGAAGACGCACACTGTGCACAACGCGATGACATGCGCAGCGGCCACCACCATCTTAGAGAAGGGCATTGAAGTGATTGGCTGGCTTTGTGTGGCGTCACAGTGGGTATAAAAGGCCGTGACCGCCGACCGCCATCTTACTTCTGCCGATCTTAGAATAGGGAGAGGTGCTGCTGATTCTGAATAGGGAGAGCGTTAGGCAGGGAAGAAAAAAAAAAATTGCTTCTGCTGATAGCGCTTTTCACTGTACAGTTAGTATGCAGTGAATGGGGAGGATTTTTGTTGTGTGCAGCAGCGCTGGTGGTGATTAGGCTGCCTTTTAAGGCTACCTGCTAGCTGCATTGCTGTGTGCACACTGCTGTTCAAACTGCTTTTTTCAAAGCACTCCAACTTTTATTATTTTGTTCTGGTGAGTTACTGAGCGTTCATTTTTTCACACACCGTATAGCGGTGTACGCTCCTCACACACTACCGTGTACCGCCTTGTATCACAGACAAATAGAAGCAATCTGTGTGTGACTCTGGAAAAACAAGCCGAGGAGATTTTCCATACAGACACCGTATAGCAGTGTACGCTCCTCACACACTACCGTGTACCACCTTGTATCACGGACAAATAGAAGCAATCTGTGTGTGACTATGGAAAAACAAGCCAAGGAGATTTTCCATTTTTCCAGACCTACACCTTAGAGAGCTGTCTGCTTTTTAAACAGTTTCGTATATCTGCTGAGTGATAACAGTCAAAACCAGACAGAGACAGCGTGTGTCAGTCCGTATACAAATAGACGGATATTGACAATTTTCCATACAGACACCATATAGCGGTGTACGCTCCTCACACACTACCGCGTACCACCTTGTATTACAAACAAATAGAAGCAATCTGTGTGTGATTCTGGAAAAACAAGCCGAGGAGATTTTCCATTTTTCCAGACCTACACCTTAGAGAGCTGTCTGCTTTTCAAACAGTTTCGTATATCTGCTGTTTGATTACGGTCAGAAGTAGACAGAGACAGTGTGTGTCAGTCCGTATACAAATAGACGGAGATTGACAATTTTCCATACACACACCATATAGAGCTGTCCGATTCTCAGGCAGTATTGTATATCTGCCGTTTGCATTACGGTCACATCTATACAGAGTCAGCGTGTGTGTGTGTGACACTCCGTAAATACATGTACGGATATTGTTAGTTACACAAAAAACGTAAACAGCTGTACACTTCTGATACAGTACCGTATATCTGCTTGTTGGATTACGGTCAAATACATACTGCGAGAGCATCTGTGACTAACAAAATATATACGTAGATTTAATTTTTTTAATACACTTTATACAGCTGGATGCTCCTCATACAGTACCATCTCTCTGCTGGTATTTTTGGTACATTTTCCCATACATGAGGAAGTATGGTGGAAGAGGCCGCGGACGTGGGCAGGGGGGTGCGGCTGGTACTGATGGTGGTGGTGCATCAGCTGGTTCTGGCAAAAGCACAATAGCAGCTAAGGCAGGAGGTGTTGAGCCTGCATCATCGTCTGGCCCAAGAAGGTCTTTAAGGTTACCATTTCTTGGAGTAGGAAAACCGCTTTTAAAGCCAGCGCATCAGGAACAGGTTTTGGTGTACATTGCCAAAACAGACACCTCCTCTTCTGAATGTTCGAAACCTGCAAGCACGGAGTCGTCAGTGCAGGGTTCTGGTCAGGAAAAACACCTTTCCTTGTGTCCTTCACCCCCACCAAAAGTTAAGGATGCGGCAGCCCACACTTCAGATTACTCTATGGAGCTCTTTTCACATACCATGCCTCGGTTATCCAGTCAAATCCTGAATTCCCCAGTCCAAGATGAATCTGACATGGAGTGCACTGATGCACAGCCACTGCTAGATGATTCTGCTGGTACATTGACCCAGAGCACTGCATTGCCCTCGCAGTCTATTGAGCCAGAATCTGACCCTGATGAAACTCAGGTGCCCCTTCCCGCATACTATACCACCTTACACGGTGACACAGAGGAAGGTAAAGAGGAAGGTGCAGATGACTTTGAAGAGGAGGTGATGGATGACCCAGTTCTTGACCTGGATTGGCATCCATTGGGGAGGAGGGTGGCGCTGGCAATAGTTCAGATAAGGAGAAGGATCCGCAGCAGGCATTTACATCACAGCAGCGGTTATCTGGCAGGCCCGTAGCTGTCCAAAAACGTGGACCAAAAACTAAAAGAGTTGCAGGACAGCTTGGCCAGACGGTCAAATTAGCACAGCGTGCAAGGCCAGAAAATGTATACCATAGTAGGAAGAGTGCAGTGTGGCACTCCTTTGTCCAAAATCCTATTGATGAGTCAAAGGTTACCTGTAAGAAGTGCGGAAGGACCTTTAGCCGAGGTAAACAACTCAGAAATTTGAATACCAGTTGCATGATTAGACATTTAATCAACATGCACTTGCAAGCATGGATGGACTACAAAACCTCAGGTAGCACATGTGCACCTGCTCTGACTGAAGGTAGCCAGCAATGCTCTATCACTTCCCCCACTGTAAGACCACCGCCACCATTAAGCACACCACCAGCACTAAATGTGGAGGTGTCGTCGCAAGGCCAAAGCACTCAGGAAATCACAATGGTTTTGCAACACAACACTGAATCTAGACCATCACCACCAAAACCATCACCAACCCCCTCTCACTCCATCCGGTCCATCGATACTTCCCTCAAATGCAGCTCTCCAGTCCAGCTCACCCTACCAGACACTCTAAGCAGGACAAGAAAGTACTCATCCTCTCATCCGCGTACACTGTGTTTGAATGCCTACATTGCCAAACTAATCTCATTAGAGATGATGCCCTACCATTTGGTTGAAAGTGTAGCTTTCCGAGAGCTCATGGCCTACACTGTCCCATGCTATGACCTACCCAGTCAGCACTTCTTTTCTTGAAAAGCCATCCCTGCCCTCCACGGCATGTGAAAGACCACATTGTCCATGCACTAAAACAGTCAGTGAGTGGAAAGGTGCACCTCACAACAGATGCATGGACCAGTAGGCATGGCCAGGGCCGTTACGTGTCCATCACTGCCACTGGGTTAATGTGGTGGATGCAGGCTCCACAGGGGAGAGCGGCGGTGGAACAGTGCTGCCTAGCCCACGGTATAGGAAACAGTTGGCTGTAGGCTTTCGACCCGCCTCCTCCATCAGCGAAAGCTCATCCACAGAGCACAGTCTCACGAGCACTCCATCCGCAGCTGCCAATGTTGCACATGAGGTGTCCCACTATCGAACAGCTAGTGATAAGCGTCAGCAGGCTGTGTTAAAGATGATGTCTTTGGGCCACAACAGACACACCGCGGAGGTCCTGGCTACTTGCAGTGACAAACTGAGTCATGGCTGGGCAGTCTACATCTTGAGGCAGGCAAGGTAGTCTGTGATAACGGCCGTAATTTTGTTGCAGCCATAGCCCGTGCAAAACTCACACACATACCTTGCCTGGCTCATACTGTCAGGAACACCGCACTGAACTTGCTCACTGAGCCAGTGCGCGTGTCCTGAGTAAAGCGAACAGTGCTCAAAGATACCTGTGGAGTGGGCAGCAGCTGAGTAGATGCGTACTTCAGAGCCGCAGGACCTGAAGCACGTGATTCCTAGGGGCGTGGCCTAAACTCCACAGAGCTAGGAGCTGCAAGATAACTCCTAGCAGGGTAACTGCGAGACAAAGTTACCAGGGGGCATAGACAGGGAGAAAAGTCAAGACGTAGCCAATGAGTCACACACAGAGATAGCTGCAAAGGTACAAGAGGGGCGAGCAGAGAGTAGTCAGGTCACAGGCAATGAGTCATACACAGAGATAATAACGCAGTACAAAATCAACAGGCAAACTCACAACGGGAAACAGAACCGGGTCAGAACCATATAAACAAGCTATAGCAACAAACAGGCACACAGGGGTCAGCACACTAGGCCAAAGGCAAAAGTATAACTGGCAGGGATTGAAGCTACCCAGGGGTTTAAGAAGCTCTCCCAGAACCAGAAAGAGGCCACAATCATTAACCCCAGGTGTGCAGGTCAAAACCTGCACCGAGCTCCAGACATTAACCCCAGGTGTGCAGCTCAAAAACCTGAACTGGGATCATGACACACATTTTGAACCTGGTGGTGCAGTGCTTCCTTAATAATTATCCGGAGTTAACATCCATGCTCCATAAGGTGCGAAGACTGTGCTCGCACATCCGTCGCTCAAACGTCCACTCCACTCGTATGCAGAAGCTGCAGCGATTGCTCCACCTCCTCAAGCACCGCCTAATCATAGACGTTGCAAAAAGGTGGAACTGCACCCTGCACATGGTTGAGAGGCTGTGCGAACAGAGGCAGGCTGTAATGCATTTGTGGGAGGATACATGGGCAGGCAGTTTGAGGGAAGACATGGAATTGTCGGGTGTGCAGTGGTCAAAGCTGAAAGACCTCTGTAAAGTCCTTAAGTGTTTTGAGGAATGCACATGGCTGGTAAGCGCAGATGTCGCCATCATAAGCATGAGCATCCCACTCTGCTCATGAAAAGTTTGACACACATTAAGGATTAGGCGTCTGCAGCGGAGGAGGAGGAGGGAAGCCTTGATGACAGTCAGCCATTGCCTGGTCAGGGAACTGTTCTGGACGAGGTGGAGGAAGAAGAGGAAGAGGAGGAGGAGGATGAGGGGGATGATTATTTTGGGCAGGAGGATGCTTCTCAGGGGGCAAGAGAAAATGTTGGCGTTCCAAAGTCAGGCACAGTGTTTGTGCGTAACTGTAGGGATGTGGATTTGCCAGAAAGTGCTCCTCCACCCAGCAGTGGCAGTGCAGCATTGACACCTGGAACATTGGCCAACATGTGCAATTATGCCTTGCGGATCCTAAAAAGGGACCCCCGCATTGCCAAAATTATGAGGGATGACAACTACTGGCTGGCCAGCATCCTCGATCCACGCTACAAAGGCAAATTACACAACATCATGCCACAGGAGAACCTAGAGCCAATATTGGCTAACAAACAAGCAACTCTGGTAAACCGTTTGTTTGAGGCTTTCCCAGCACACAGCAGCGGTGCTGGTTCTCCCACGAGCCGTAGTGGGTACAATGGAAGAGGTGTTCTTGGTGCACACAGCCGAAGTGACATTGGAGGCAGGGGTTTAATGACCATGTTGTGGTATGATTTCTCAAGTACCGCTCACACGACTGCTAATACTGCATCGATTAAAAGTGACAGGAGACAGCAGTTGTCAACTATGGTTAAAAACTACTTCTCCTCCCATATCGATGTTCTCCCTCACAGTTCATTCCTCTTTGACTATTGGGCCTGTAAACTGGACACCTGGCCTGAATTGGCACAATATGCCTTACAGGAGCTCGCTTGCCCTGCTGCTAGTGTGTTATCTGAAAGAGTCTTCAGTGCTGCTGGATCAATCCTGACAGAAAAAAGGACCTGTATGTCGACCCAAAATGTTGATGATCTAACCTTCATTACAATGAACTATGCATGGGTTTCAAAGGATTTTGTCCCACCTCCCCCTGATGACACATAGGTTGCCAGAAAACTGCCTCGCTTTTGTCCTCCTCTTCCCCGGACTTGCCCAATTCCGCCCTTTGCAGCAGCTGAATGTCCAGCCAACACATCAACATATGCCATTTTTTAAACCTCCCTAAGTGGGCTGCCCACCCACCCCCCAATGGCTGGGGTCAACAAGTGCCGTTGCTCTGAACAGGTGGATGGGCCCACTGATGGCCGACGGCACTGGCACAGGGCCCCTCATAGTTCAATACAGTGTCTCTTACAGTGGGGGGGCCCACTCGCCATCAGACACACCAGCGTACTATGAGGGTCCCTGTGCCAGTACCATTGACCACGAGTGTGCCCCCCCTGCTTGGTCATGGCCACAGCACTTGCAAGTTGCAATACTTACCTCTCCCTGCTCCACCGCTGTGTAGTCTGGGCAGTTAAATCCTTCACAGGGACGGCCACTAGAAATTTAGTGTATTGATCGATGATGGTTAAGATGTAGCTATGACCTGTCCTGCTGGCCTCTACCTTCAGATGATCAATGGCTACCATTTGTAATGGACGTCAACTTACAAGCAGGTGCAGTGGTGCTTTATGATCACCTTTCACAGTTGTGATAGTCACAGATGTGTGACATTCCTGCCACTATTTTTCAATGTCTCCTCTCATGCCAATCCAATAGAATCGCCTACGGCCTGTGGCTTCTGTCTTTTGCACTCCAGAATGACCAGACACATCGTGATAGGCAGTGAGGACCATGTCTACATCTCTCCCTGTGATCACAATTTGATGGAGATGAGTAACGGTGATGTGATCCACGCTACTGCGATAAAGCAATCCTTTCTTCACAAAGAACCTGTCAGAGACACCGCACTGAACTTGCTCACTGAGCCAGTGCGCGTGTCCTGAGTAAAGCGAACTGTGCTCAAAGCTACCTGTGGAGCGGGCAGCAACCGAATAGATGCGTACTTCAGAGCCGCAGGAGCTGAAGCACGTGACTGCTAGAGGCGTGGCCTAAACTTCACAGAGCTAGGAGCTGCAAGACAATTCCTAGCAGAGTAACTGCGAGACAAAGTTACCCAGGGGCATAGACAGTGAGAATAGTCAGGACGTAGCCAATGAGTCATACACAGATAGCTGCAAGGTACAAGAGGGGCGAGCAGAGAGTAGTCAAGTCACAGGCGATGAGTCATACACAGATAATAACGCAGTACAAAATCAACAGGCAAACTCACAACGGGAAACAGAATCGGGTCAGAACCATATAAACAAGCTATAACAACACACAAGCACACGGGGGTCAGCACACTAGGCCAAAGGCAAAAGTATAACTGGCAGGGATTGAAGCTACCCAGGGGTTTATGAAGCTCTCCCAGAACCAGAAAGAGGCCACAATCATTAACCCCAAGTGTGCAGGTCAAAACCTGCACAGAGCTCCAGACATTAACCCCCGGTGTGCAGCTCAACAACAGTCTCAGAGTTCTCTTTGACAGATCCTGCTGGTTTCAACAGAGACTTATGGAACACATTAGATATTTTTAAGGAGGCGGGGAGACGCAACCAATATGCCACTGGGTTAACTATCTCCATAATCTCGTACGGACCAATGAACTTTGGTCCCAACTTAACTGATGGTACCTTTAAGTTGATGTTACGCGTGGAGAGCCAAACCTTCTCTCCCACCTGAAACATGTCTCCCGAAGCTCTCTTTTTGTCCGCAAAATATTTGTATCTCCCCTGGGCCCGAGAGATATTACGCCGGACTTCAGCCCAGAGGTTTTTTAACCGTTGAACGGACCCCTCTGCTCCTGGACAGCCGGAATCCACCCGAGAAAACTCCCCAAAATGCGGATTAAAGCCATAGTTAATCAGGAATGGGGACATGTTGGTGGACTGACTCACCCGGTTGTTAAAAGCGAATTCAGCCAACGGTAACGCATCACACCAATCCTCCTGTCTGGCGGAGGTCAGACACCTGAGAATTTGTTCCAGGGATTGATTGGTGCGTTCTGTCTGACCATTGCTCTCCGGGTGATATGCCGACGAGAAGGAGAGTGAGATGCCCAATTTCATACAGAACGCCCTCCAAAATTTGGCCACAAACTGCACACCTCTGTCAGACACAACATTCAGGGGTACCCCATGCAATCGGACCACATGCTGCACAAACAACCTTGACAATGTTTCTGCTGAAGGTAATGCTACCAAGGGAATGAAATGGGCCTGTTTAGAAAACCTATCCACCACCACCCAGATCACGGTACTGCCCCTGGAAGGTGGAAGGCCGGTAATAAAATCCATGGAAAGATGAGTCCATGGCCTATCAGGAACCGGTAAAGGTATGAGTTCCCCAGCCAGTCGGTTATGCAAGCTTTTGGAACGGGCACACATGCCACAAGCAGACACAAATTCCTTGACATCGGACCTTAATGAAGGCCACCAAAAACTCCTGGCTACTGCCTCTCTAGTGGCCGTGATACCTGGATGAGCACTCAGCCTAGAATCATGAAACTCCTGCAGAAGTCTAGGCCGCAATGCATCTGGAACAAACAGTTTATCGCTTGGCCTGGTTGCCGGAGCTAGGGCCTGAGCCCTTAGGATTTCTTGTTCCAACTCAGTTGAGACCCCCGCCACTACCACCCCTGGGGGAAGAATGGAGGACGGCGGCTCCGGGGGAGACACTGGATCAAAACTTCTGGACAGGGCATCCGCTTTAACATTTTTGGACCCCGGTCGAAAAGTAATTGAGAACTGAAATCGTGAAAAAAAAAGTGACCAACGGGCCTGTCTAGGAGTAAGCCTCTTAGCAGATTCAAGGTATGCCAAATTTTTGTGATCCGTGACAACCGTGATAGGGTGAGCCGCCCCTTCCAAAAAGTGCCTCCATTCCTCAAACGCCAGGTTGACCGCAAGAAGTTCTCTATTGCCTACATCATAGTTTTTCTCTGCTGACGAGAACTTCTTGGAGAAGAAGGCACAGGGTTTGAGATTGGTAAGGGTGGCCGGACCCTGGGACAGCACAGCCCCCACCCCCACTTCAGAAGCATCCACCTCCACAATGAATGGTTTGGACGGGTCAGGTTGCACCAACACCGGGGCAGACATAAAACATTTCTTAATCGCTGAGAAGGATTCCTTAGCGAGGACAGACCAATTTTTTACATCAGCTCCCTTCTGGGTAAGATCCGTGAGTGGTTTAACCACTTGTGAGAAACCTTTAATGAATCTCCGGTAATAGTTCGCAAATCCTAAGAAACGCTGGAGCCCCTTAAGATCTCGAGGGTGAACCCAGTCAGCGATCGCCAGCACCTTCTTAGGATCCATACGAAACCCCTCACAGGACACAATCATCCCCAAAAAAGACAGCTCCTGTACAAAAAACGAACACTTTTCCAATTTGGCGAACAATTGGTTCTCCCTGAGTCTCTGGAGAACTGTCTTTAGATGTTGCAAGTGAGATTGACTGTCCGGGGAATACCCCAAAATATCATCCAAATAAATAATAACAAAATGGCCTATCAGATCAGAAAACACAACATTGATGAAATTTTGGAAAATAGCAGGTGCATTAGTTAACCCAAATGGCATTACCAGGTTCTCAAAGAGTCCTTCTGATGTGAGGAATGCCGTTTTCCACTCGTCCCCTTCCCGAACCCTTATCAGATTGTAGGCCCCCCGCAGATCTAACTTGGAGAACCATTGGGCCCCAGCTAACTGGTTACATAAGTCTGGGATGAGGGGAAGCGGGTAAGAGTTCCTAACCGTTATCTTGTTCAGTTCCCGAAAGTCGAGGCACGGCCGCAAACCACCATCTTTTTTCTTCACAAAGAAGAACCCTGCTGCCACAGGCGACACAGAAGGCCTGATATGCCCTTTGCGGAGACTCTCAGCTATGTACTCCTTCATGGCTTGGCGCTCAGGCCCAGACAAATTGAACAATCGAGCCATAGGTAACTTGGCTCCAGGTACTAAATCAATGGCACAATCATAGGGTCTATGTGGTGGCAGCGCCTCAGCCTCACTTTCGGAAAAAACGTCTTCGAAATCTTTCAGGTACTCCGGAATACCTTCCAGATCGACAGACGACACAGACACAGATTTAACAGCGTTAGCAAGATGTCCCCGGTTACCACATTTATTATTGCATCCCCATTGAGTGATTTCCCCTGTAACCCAATCAATGGTAGGATTATGGCGTTGAAGCCAAGGCATCCCCAGTACCAGTCCTGCAGGCAAGTTATCTACCACCAGACAACTTAGTTTCTCCACATGAGTGGAACCCACTTTTAGAGAAAAAAGTTCAGACTTGCAACAGATACCGTCTTGGGTAAGAGGAGATGAGTCAATTGCCACAAGTTTAACAGGATTGTGAAGCCTGACTGTCCCTATCTTATTAAGAGTCATAACCTTGGTATCAATCAGGTTCACAGCCGAACCGCAGTCAATAAAAGCAGTAGTCTGAACAGGACCATAACCAAGTTCCAGTTCCACCTGCAGCACCATTTTTGCACATGAGGAAAATTGTACCTGAAGGTCTGGGTAGCCTCCTCGATTACTACCCAGACCTAGTCGTTTCCCGCCATCTTGGAGGATGACGGACAGGAGGGGCAGTCCTTCTTCCAATGTCCAGATTTCCCACAATAGAAGCACAACTGCTTTTCCCGACGGCGTCTTCTTTCCTTTCCCTCACAGGTGACAGCGTTCACATCTATAGCCATAGGAAGAGTCTGGGTCTCATCTCCACTGAAAAATAAGGGCGTTTCCCGTTGCATAATGCCTCTAGCCCGCAGCCTGCGATCCATGCGAACCGCTTGGACCATGGCATCCTCCAGGGAGTCAGGCGGAGGATGAAGTACCAAAGCATCATTCAGACGTTCACACAGGCCTCTGTGGAACAGCCCCCGCAGGGCGGCGTCATTCCAGGAAATCTCGGCTGCCCAACGTCTGAATTCAGTACAGAACCATTCGGCCGAGTGCTCCCCCTGACAGACACTCATGACTTTGTCCTCAGCCAACCGCACTCTATCAGGCTCATCATAAATAAGCCCTAAGGCTTCAAAAAATGCTTCCACAGACATTCTCTCAGGGGCAGAAGAGGAAAGCGAGAATGCCCAGGCTTGTGGGGACCCCCTAAGCAGGGACATCACCACCCCCACCCTCTGTTTCTCTTCCCCAGAGGAGCGGGGTCTCAAAGAAAAAAAAAGCTTACAGCCCTCCATAAATGCCCTGAAATCATCCTTGTTACCAGAAAATATATCTGGCAATTTAACCGGGGATTCAGGTGGGACTACAATGACATCTCTATTCCCCACCTGCTGGAAGCCTGCGGAAAGTACCCCCTGAACAGAGTCCTCAACCCGCCGTTGGGACTGGGCAAGAGCTTGGTGTTCCAAACTAAGCTTCTGCAGTGACTGAGTCAAGCTTTTCACCTGCTCAGATAAAGCACACATTGGGTCCATGCTGCAGCAGTGAGGAGAGGAAAAAAAAAAAAAAAAAATTGTAGGCCAGTTATAATGTCAGAGACACCGCACTGAACTTGCTCACTGAGCCAGTGCGCGTGTCCTGAGTAAAGCGAACTGTGCTCAAAGCTACCTGTGGAGCGGGCAGCAACTGAATAGATGCGTACTTCAGAGCCGCAGGAGCTGAAGCACGTGACTGCTAGAGGCGTGGCCTAAACTTCACAGAACTAGGAGCTGCAAGACAATTCCTAGCAGAGTAACTGCGAGACAAAGTTACCCAGGGGCATAGACAGTGAGAATAGTCAGGACATAGCCAATGAGTCATACACAGATAGCTGCAAGGTACAAGAGGGGCGAGCAGAGAGTAGTCAAGTCACAGGCGATGAGTCATACACAGATAATAACGCAGTACAAAATCAACAGGCAAACTCACAACGGGAAACAGAATCGGGTCAGAACCATATAAACAAGCTATAACAACACACAAGCACACGGGGGTCAGCACACTAGGCCAAAGGCAAAAGTATAACTGGCAGGGATTGAAGCTACCCAGGGGTTTAGGAAGCTCTCCCAGAACCAGAAAGAGGCCACAGTCATTAACCCCAAGAGTGCAGGTCAAAACCTGCACAGAGCTCCAGACATTAACCCCCGGTGTGCAGCTCAAAAAACCTGCACTGGGATCATGACAGAACCATTTTCGCTGTCTCCACAGACACAGTAATTGAGGGTCTGCATCGCCTCTGCAACTTCTACCGGGAGGTTTTCCCGCGATGAGTAATTCCCAAATTTCTGCTAACACTCAACTTTCCGTCTGTACTTGTATCCATGTAGTTTCCAGTAGCAGAGAGTCTGGACTGGCTTACTGAGATTCAAATATATACAAAGATTTAAAAGTACCACAACACTGTATACTGTTGTACGCTTCGACTACCTTTCCCTTTTTCTACTTTTTAAATTCTGGTGTAATACATAGAGAGCCTGTGAGTGTCTGTGTCTGACTCCGGAAGTATACAATTACCCCTAGACTGGATACACCTGGTATGTGCTGATACAGTACCTTTGTTCAAAATTTTGTGTTACGGTATCATCCATAGTGAGTGAGCATGTGTGGTTTACGCCTTCTATATATACGGTGAATCGGAGATACCAATTTTTACCCTATGCTCGATACAGCTTGTATCTTGTTATACAGTACCTTTGTTCGACATTTAGTATTACGGTCAAATCCATACTGAGTAAGCGTCTGATCTGAGAGTGACTATGGGACAATGTATACGGAGATGTCAATTGTACCCTATAATATATATACTTGCTATCTTGTTATCCAGTACCTTTTTTATAACATTTTTTATTGATTGAGCGTCTTGGGGTGACTCCGGAAATATATACAGAGATTTCAAATTTGGCCAACACTGTATACAGCTGTATGCTTCAAATACAGTAACCTTTTTAGCTATTTAGATTCTGGTGTAATCCATAATGAGCCTGTGAACATCTATCTGTTACTCCGGCAATATTTTAGGAGCTTTAAGATTACCCCAACACTGTATACAGCTGTATGCTTGTGTTACATTATCCATTTACAGCTTTTCATATTCTTGTGTAATCCATACTGGGCCTGAGAGCGTTTGTGTCTGCCTCCTGAAATGTATACGGAGAATCAGAATGTTTACACTATACTATATATACCTTGTATCTGGTGATACTGTACCCTTTTTCAACTTTTTATTTTATTGGGTAATCCATACTGAGCCTGTGAGCGTCTGTGTATGACTCATGAAATATATACGGAGATTTACTGTTATCCCTAGACTGTATAGAGCTGTACGCTTCTGATACAGTACCATATATCTGCTGATATTTTGGGTCCATTTTTCAAAACATGAGGAAGTATTGTGGAAGAGGATGCGGAGGTGGGCGTGGAGGGCCACCTGGTACTGATGGTGGTGCATCTGCTGGTAGTGCCAAAAGCACAATAGCAGCTAAGGCAAGAGGTGTTGAGCCAGCATCATGGTGTAGCTCTGGAAGGCCTGTAAGGCTCTGTTTACTGGGAGTAGGTAGACTGCTTTTAAAGTTGGAGCATCAGGAACTGTTTTTGGCTTACATTGCTGAAACAGCCTCCAGCCCTATCGCCTCCTCTTCTGAAGTTTAAAAAAATGTAAGCACTGAGTCGTAAGTGCAGGCTTCTGGTCAGGAGCAACCCCTTTCCTTGTGTCCTTCACCCACACTAAAAGTGAAGGATGTGGCAGCACACACTTCAGATTACTCCATGGAGCTCTTTTCACATACCATGCCTAGGTTAATTAAAAATGGGGCCCATCATATACTGGAGCATTCCAAATGGGGACATCAGACACTGGAGCAGCATTTACTGGGCCCATTATACACTGGAGCATTAAAAATGGGGCCCATTATATATGGAGCATTATTAGGGCCCATCATACACTGGAGCGTCATCCATGAGGCCCATCATATACTGGAGCATTCCAGATTGGGGACATCAGACACTGGAGCAGCATTTATGTTGCCCATTATACACTGGAGCATTAGAAATGGAGCCCATTATATATGGAGCATTATTAGGGCCCATAATACACTGGAGCATCATCCATGAGGCCCATCATATACTGGAGCATTATGTGGAGCTCATGATATACTGTATGGAACATTATATGTGACCAATTATTCTGTATGGAGAAATAGATGGGACTCATTATTCTGTATGGCGCACAATGTGGTGGCCATAATACTGTATGGAGTAATATACTGTCCTTTTTTTGAGCTATTGTACAATTTAAAATAGGTCAGTCATGTCATGTAGGCAGTGAAGTATTTGTCATTGTACTATACCTATATTTCTGTGCCGTATTGGAGCATCATGAGTTGTGGTATGTGTTAAAGGGGCGCACTGACACTCTTTGGCCCAGGGCACACGAAAACCTAGAGCCAGCCCTACCCCCCACAACTTCAGCCAAATAAGCCCCAGTTTTCAATGCGTAACTATTATTATGAAGTAAGTTAAGGTTGACAAGCTTCAGTAATAAGAACTGATGTTTTCGGCTTTGAAATGGGCACTGTAGGTGTGTTTACTGTCCTCCACTTCCTGCCGACTTTGCTTCCCCATTGACTTGCATTGGGTTTCGTGTTTGAATCGGCCTCCAACTTTTCCCTATAGTCGGCCGATGTCGTTCGACCCGACTTTTGCGAAAGTCAGGTTTCATGAAACCCAACTCGACCCTAAAAAAGGTAAAGTCACTCATCTCTAGTCAAGACTAGAGTTGAGCGAAACGGGTCGAAAAATTTCAAAAGTCTCCGACTTTTGGCAAAGTCGGGTTTCATGAAACGAAACCCGACCCTAGGATGAGGTCGGCCACGAGGTCGGCGACTTACGCGCCAAAGTCGCGTTTCAAAATTTTGTTTTGCGCTCTTTTTCAGCCAATCAGGATCCACGGACACTGTGGGCAACGTGATGACATAGGCACGGGTCACCACCATCTTTCAGAAGGGCATGCAAGTGATTGGCTTGCTTTGGGGGGCGTCACAGGGGGTATAAAAGGGCGTGCACGCCGACCGCCATGTTACTCATGCTGATCTCAGAATAGAGAGAGCTGCTGCTGATGATGATTTTGTAGGGAGAGCGTTAGGCAGGGAAGAAGACACCAAAAACTGCTTCTGCTGCTAGCGATTTTGCCTGTACAACACACCAGTCACTGTGTGTGCAGTGCAAGGGGAGGCTATATAGTGGTGTATCAGTGGTGTTCAGGGGTGGATTAAGGGTAGCCAGGGCCTGGGGCAGTTCAGACTCTGTGGGCCCCCCTCGTCACGTGACGGGGGTCACGAATCGTAGAGCCACACTCCACATAGAGAATAATGGAGCCTCCAGCACCGACCTCCACCAGCAGAGCCCCACTCCACATAGAGAATAATGGAGCCTCCAGCACCGACCTCCACCCGCAGAGCCGCACTCCACATACATGGCTGCTCTCAGTGCTCTGTGCTGTGCGCACAGGACCTGTGATGAGGTCACAGGAGGGGAGGAGACAGGGGTCACATGATCGGGGGCCCTGACACCTTACCTCCTGTGATCTCATCACAAGCCTTTGCACGCTACCAGCAGCATCAGCGTTCACGCTACTTGTAGATGCTGCTGGTAGCAGAGCACCGCCCCCACGGTCACTCACTTTTAGGTGGGGAGAAGATGGAGTGCCATTGCAGCAGCCAGCAGGAATGTGGTGGGGGCCCCCTTAGAAGCTCTTGTGGTGGGGGCCCCGAGGCTGAAGCCCCGCCTGCCCTGCCTATAATCCGGCCCTGCGCGGTGGCGGATTATAATGGGGCAATTTACTGGCCTGGGCTGTGGGCCCCTTAACCCCACTGGGCCCGGGGCAACTGCCCAAATTGACCTCATTATAATCCGCCACTGGTGGTGTTGGTTGTTGGGCTGCCTTCTAAGGCTTCCTGACATTCCTGAATTGCTGTTTACCCACTGCTCCGCAAACTGCTTTTTTAAAAGCAATCCCAATTTTTCTTTTTGTCCTGCTGAGAAGAAAAAAAAACTGCTTCTGCTGCTAGCGATTTTGCCTGTACAACACACCAGTCACTGTGTGTGCAGTGCAAGGGGAGGCTATATAGTGGTGTATCAGTGGTGTTGGTTGTTGGGCTGCCTTCTAAGGCTTCCTGACATTCCTGCATTGCTGTTTACCCACTGCTCCGCAAACTGCTTTTTTAAAAGCAATCCCAATTTTTTTTTTTTGTCCTGCTGAGGTACTGAGCGTGCATTTTTTCACACCATACAGCGGTGTACGCTCCTCACACAGTACCGTGTAACGGCTGTTATCACAGCCACAGTGAAGCTATCTGTGTCACTCTGTGAGAATAAGTCGAGGACATGTTCCGTTCTTACAGACCTGCACTCTAGGGAGATTCCTACTCTGCCCAATTCTACATACACCTTGTAGTTTGTAATACACTAGCCAATTTCTGCCTGTGACAAAGCGCTGTGATATTCAGTGGGCCTCACACAATCCAAAAGTGTCCAGTGTCCACAAGTGTCTGCAGAAATTCAAAATCTCCCTTATCCTCTAGTCACTTTGGTCACAGCTGTGCCATCGAGCCTGTGACATAGCGCTCAGATATTCAGTGGGCCTCACACAATCCAAAAGTGTCCAGTGTCTGCAGAAATTCAAAATCTCACTTATCCTCTAGTCACTTTGGTCACAGCTGTGCCATCGAGCCTGTGACATAGCGCTCAGATATTCAGTGGGCCTCACACAATCGAAAAGTGTCCAGTGTCCACAAGTGTCTGCAGAAATTCAAAATCTCCCTTATCCTCTAGTCACTTTAGTCACAGCTGTGCCATCGAGCCTGTGACATAGCGCTCAGATATTCAGTGGGCCTCACACAATCCAAAAGTGTCCAGTGTCCACAAGTGTCTGCAGAAATTCAAAATCTCCCTTATCCTCTAGTCACTTTGGTCACAGCTGTGCCATCGAGCCTGTGACATAGCGCTCAGATATTCAGTGGGCCTCACACAATCCAAAAGTGTCCAGTGTCCACTAGTGTGAGCAGAAATTCAAAATCTCACTTATCCTCTAGTCACTTTGGTCACAGCTGTGCCATCGAGCCTGTGACATAGTGCTCAGATATTCAGTGGGCCTCACACAATCCAAAAGTGTCCAGTGTCTGCAGAAATTCAAAATCTCACTTATCCTCTAGTCACTTTGGTCAAAGCTGTGCCATCGAGCCTGTGACATAGCGCTCAGATATTCAGTGGGCCTCACACAATCCAAAAGTGTCCAGTGTCCACAAGTGTCTGCAGAAATTCAAAATCTCCCTTATCCTCTAGTCACTTTGGTCACAGCTGTGCCATCGAGCCTGTGACATAGCGCTCAGATATTCAGTGGGCCTCACACAATCCAAAAGTGTCCAGTGTCCACTAGTGTGAGCAGAAATTCAAAATCTCACTTATCCTCTAGTCACTTTGGTCACAGCTGTGCCATCGAGCCTGTGACATAGCGCTCAGATATTCAGTGGGCCTCACACAATCCAAAAGTGTCCAGTGTCCACAAGTGTCTGCAGAAATTCAAAATCTCCCTTATCCTCTAGTCACTTTGGTCACAGCTGTGCCATCGAGCCTGTGACATAGCGCTCAGATATTCAGTGGGCCTCACACAATCCAAAAGTGTCCAGTGTCCACAAGTGTCTGCAGAAATTCAAAATCTCCCTTATCTTCTAGTCACATTGGTCACAGCTGTGCCATCGAGCCTGTGACATAGCGCTCAGATATTCAGTGGGCCTCACACAATCCAAAAGTGTCCAGTGTCCACTAGTGTGAGCAGAAATTCAAAATCTCCCCTGTCCTATAGACACCTTGTACCTTGTTTTACATTACTATATAGTTTGTTGGATTTTGTCTACATTTCTACCAAAAATGAGGAAGGCTGGTGGAAGAGGCCGTGGAATTGGGCGGGGGTTGGCAGCTGGTAATGATGGTGTTGGTGGTGGATCTGATGGTAGTGGCAAGAGCAAAATAGGACCGAATGCAGGAGGTGTTGAGCCTGCGTCATCGTCTGGCTCCATAAGGCTTCGAAGGCTTAGTTTTCTAGGAGTTGGCAAACCGCTTTTAAAGCCAGAGCATCAGGAAAAAGTTTTGTCTTACATTGTTGACTCAGCCTCCAGCTCTATCGCCTCCTCTTCTTCAGTTGTAAAAAGTAAAAGCACTGAGTCGTCATTGGAGGCTCATGTTCATGAACCACACCTTTCCTTGTGTCCTTCACCCCAACCAAGATTGAAGGATGACGCAGGCCATACTACTGATTACTTCATGGAGCTGTTTTCACATACCATGCCTGGATTATCAAGTCAAATGGTGAATTACCCAGGCCAAGATGAATCTGACATGGAGTGCACTGATGCACAGCCGCTGATGGATGATTCTGCTGGTACATTCACTCAGAGCACTACATTGTCCTCGCAGTGTACAGAGCCAGATTCTGACCCTGATGAGACTCAGGTGCCCCTTCCCGCACACTATACCACCATACACGGTGACACAGAGGAAGGTGCACATGACATTGAAGAGGAGGTGATGGATGACCCAGTTGTTGACCCAGATTGGCATCCATTGGGGGAAGAGGGTGCTGCTTCCAATAGCTCAGATGAGGAGCATCCACAGCAGACATCGACAGCGCAACAGCTGTTATCTGGCAGGCCCGGAGCACTCCAAAGACAGATTCCAAAAATCAAAAGAGTTGCTGGACAGCTTGTCCAGAGGGTCAAAACATCACAGCGTGCTAGGCCGCAAAATGTCTGCCAAAGTAGGAAGAGAGCAGTGTGGCACTTTTTTGAACAAAATCCTCATGATCAGGCCAAGGTTATCTGTAAGAAGTGCGCAAAGACCTTTAGCCGAGGGAAAAATCTGAAAAATTTGAATACCAGTTGCATGTTTAGACATTTAACCAGCATGCACTTGCAAGCGTGGACACAACACCAAACCTCAAGTGCCACATGTGCAACTGATCACAACGAAGGTAGTCAGCAACGCTACATTGTTTCCCCCACTGTAAGCCCACCGGTTAGCACAGCAGCAAATGTTGAGGTGTCGTTGCAAGGCCACAGCAGTCAGGGAATCCCACTGTTATATCAACGAAAGACTGATTCTAGGCCATAAGAAAGAACACCAACTCCATCACCATCATCAACCCTCTCTCAGTCCGCCCTGTCCACCGCTACTTCCACCATATGCAGCTCTCAAGTCCAGCTCACCCTCCCAGACACTATGAGTAGGTCAAGAAAGTACTCAGTCTCTCATCCGCGTACACTGGGTTTGAACGCCCACATTGCCAAACTAATCTCGTTTGAGATGATGCCCTTTCGGTTGGTGGAAAGCGCAGCTTTCCGCGAACTCATGACCTATGCAGTACCACGCTATGACCTACCCAGTCGCCACTTCTCTCGCAAAGCCATCCCAGCCCTCCACCATCATGTGAAAGACCGCATTGTCCATGCACTCAAGCAGTCAGTGAGCGGAAAGGTGCACCTCACAACTGATGCATGGTCCAGTCGGCATGGCCAGGGCCGTTACGTGTCCATCACTGCGCACTGGGTTAATGTGGTGGATGCAGGGTCCACAGGGGACAGCGGTGGTGGGACAGAGCTGCCTAGCCCACGGTATAGGAAACAGTTGGCTGTAGGCGTTCGACCCTCCTCCTCCTCCTCCTCCAGAAGCGAAATCTCGTCCACAGAGCGCAGTCGTACGAGCACTCCATCTGCAGCTGCCACTGTTGCACACGAGGTGTCCCCCTATCAAGCAGCTAGTGGAAAGCGTCAGCAGGCTGTGTTGCAGATGATGTGTTTGGGCGACAGACACACCGCCGAGGTGCTGGCCGAGTACTTGAAGCGACAAACTGAGTCATGGCTGGGCAGTGTACATCTTGAGGCAGGCAAGGTAGTTAGTGATAACGGCCGTAATTTTGTGGCAGCCATAGCCCTTTCAAAACTCAGCCACATACCTTGCTTGGCTCACACCTTGAACCTGGTGGTGCAGTGCTTCCTCAAAAATTATCCGGAGTTAACAGCCCTGCTCCAGAAGGTGCGAAGACTGTGCGCGCACATCCGCCGGTCGCCTGTACACTCCGTTCGGATGCAGAAGCTGCAGCGATTGCTCCACCTTCCCAACCACCGCCTCATTATCGACATTGCAAGAAGGTGGAACTCCACCCTGCACATGGTGGAGCGGCTGTGCGAGCAGAGGCAGGCCATAATGCATTTGTGGGAGGATACACGGCCAGGCACTTTGAGAGCAGACATGGAGTTGACAGGTGTGCAGTGGTCGAAGCTGAAAGACCTCTGTAAAGTCCTTCAGTGTTTTGAGGAATGCACACGGCTGGTAAGCGCAGACGACGCCATCCTAAGCATGAGCATCCCACTTATGCGTCTGCTCATGCAAACTTTGACGCACCTTAAGGAGCAGGCTTCTGCAGCCAATGTTGATGAGGAGGAAGAGGAGGAGGGAATCCTTGATGACATTCAGCCATTGTCTGCTCAGGGACCTCACCTGGACGAAGTGGAGGAAGAGGAGGAGGAGGAGGAGGATGATGTGGATGATTACTTAGGGGAGGAGGATGCATCTCGTGGGGCAAGTGAAAATGTTGGCGTGGCAAGGTCTGGTACAGGGTTTGTTCGTGACTGGAGGGATGTGGATTTGCCAGAAAGTGCTCCTCCAACCAGCACTCGCAGTGCATCATTGACACCGGGAACATTGGCCCACATGTCAGATTATGCCTTGCAGATCCTAAAAAGGGACCCCCGCATTGCCAAAATGATGAACGATGACGACTACTGGTTGGCCAGCATCCTGGATCCACGCTATAAAGGCAAATTACAAAACATCATGCCACAGGAGAACCTTGACCTAATATTGGCTAATAAACAAGCAACTCTGGTAAATCGGGTGCTTGAGGCATTCCCAGCACACAGCAGCGGTGATGGTTCTCACACGAGCCGTACGGGCCGGGGGCAGCTTGGCAGAGGTGTTCGTGGTGCACACAGCAGAAGTGGCGTTGGAGACAGGGGTTTCATGACAATGTTGTGGACTGATTTTTCAAGTACCGCTCACACAACTGGTAATACTGCATCGATGGAAAGTGACAGGAGACAGCAGTTGTCAACTATGGTTACAAACTACTTTTCCTCCCATATCGATGTTCTCCCACACAGGTCATTCCCCTTTGACTATTGGGCCGCTAAACTGGACACCTGGCCTGAATTGGCACAATATGCCTTACAGGAGCTCGCTTGCCCAGCTGCAAGTGTGCTATCGGAAAGAGTCTTCAGTGCAGCTGGATCAATCCTGACAGAAAAAAGGACCCGTCTGTCAACCCAAAATGTGGATGATCTAACCTTCATTAAAATGAACCACGCATGGGTTTCCAAGGATTTTGTCCCACCTTCCCCTGATGACACATAGGGTGACAGAAAAATGGCTTGCTTTGGTCCACCTCTTCCTGGGATTTGACCTATTTCACCATTTGCATCAGCTGAATGTCCAACATCAACATATGCCACTTTCTAAAACTCCCTAACTGTGCTGCCCCCCCATGGCCGGGGTCACCACCTAGCGCACGACACCGTGCGAGTGCCGTTGCCCTGGACAGGTGGGTAGGCCGACTCTTGGGCGCGGGCACTGGCACAGGGTCCCTCATAGTGCAATCAAGTGTCTCTGACGGTGGTGGTGCACACCCGCCGTCAGACACACCGCCGTACTATGAGGGGCCCATTGCCAGTACCGACGCCCACGAGTGGGCCCCCCTTGCTTGGGCAGGGCCCCAGCATTTGCAATCTTTACCTCTCCCTGCTCCTCCGCTGTGTAGTCAGGGCCGTCAAATCCATACTGTGCCTGACACCTTTGAGCCTGCCTCCTGATGTATAGACATATATTTTGAATGTGTACGCTATCCATACATGTTATCTGGGGATACGGTTCCCTTTCTAACCTTTGTGCAATCACGTGCAATCCATACTGGGCCTAACACCGTCTGAGCCTGCCTCCTGATGTATAGACATATATTTTGAATGTGTACGCTATCCATACATGTTATCTGGGGATACGGTACCCTTTCTAACCTTTGTGCAATCACGTGCAATCCATACTGGGCCTAACACCGTCTGAGCCTGCCTCCTGATGTATATAGACATATATTTTGAATGTGTACACTATCCATACATGTTATCTGGGGATACGGTTCCCTTTCTAACCTTTGTGCAATCACCTGCAATCCATACTGGGCCTAACACCGTCTGAGCCTGCCTCCTGATGTATAGACATATATTTTGAATGTGTACGCTATCCATACATGTTATCTGGGGATACGGTACCCTTTCTAACCTTTGTGCAATCACGTGCAATCCATACTGGGCCTAACACCGTCTGAGCCTGCCTCCTGATGTATAGACATATATTTTGAATGTGTACGCTATCCATACATGTTATCTGGGGATACGGTTCCCTTTCTAACCTTTGTGCAATCACCTGCAATCCATACTGGGCCTAACACCGTCTGAGCCTGCCTCCTGATGTATAGACATATATTTTGAATGTGTACGCTATCCATACATGTTATCTGGGTATACGGTACCCTTTCTAACCTTTGTGCAGTCACGTGCAATCCATACTGGGCCTAACACCGTCTGAGCCTGCCTCCTGATGTATAGACATATATTTTGAATGTGTACGCTATCCATACATGTTATCTGGGGATACGGTACCCTTTCTAACCTTTGTGCAATCACGTGCAATCCATACTGGGCCTAACACCGTCTGAGCCTGCCTCCTGATGTATATACATATATTTTGAATGTGTACGCTATCCATACATGTTATCTGGGGATACGGTACCCTTTCTCACCTTTGTGCAATCACGTGCAATCCATACTGGGCCTAACACCGTCTGAGCCTGCCTCCTGATGTATAGACATATATTTTGAATGTGTACGCTATCCATACATGTTATCTGGGGATACGGTACCCTTTCTCACCTTTGTGCAATCACGTGTAATCCATACTGGGCGTGAGAACGGCTGGCGAGCTGTTAATCAAGCTACGGAACTGTGGTTTGCACACGTAAGTTTTTCATTTTTTCAGGAATGACGGTTAGGCCTTATTCCGGAACTGCGGTTGACCTGCACTTACTGGGAAATCATTGTTCGCGGGTAATAATTGTAATCAGTGATCCCCATCACTAACGTTGTTCAGCGGGTTATCTGCACCTGTAAGCGACAAACGCTGGCCTTTTCAATGTAGCGCACATGCAGCCACGGACATGTAAGGGCATGACACACCAGTTATTGGCCAATCTCATGTGCCAGAGCCTCACGTGTCCCTCTAGTAAGCCGGACTCGGACCGCGGGGCATGACGTAGTCTCGTTCGTTAACGGAATTAAGCTTGCAATGTGTGCATCTGTTCTGTAGCTGGCATGGTTGAGGTTTCCCAGGTGGAGTCGAATTTAACCGTAGGCTCCACTCCTGGTGGTGCCCTTCTGGACATTCCTTTAAGGTTCAGCTTTGCAACCATACTGCCCACGTAAAACAAACACTTTGCCTTCATGAACGCTGTTTGGAGGGTCATGACTAGTGGGAATAACGCCTCCCAATCAGTTAACCTGCTAGAGAGATCGTTCGTTGCTCCCAAGCATGACATCACACTCCCTAGGAAGAAGGTAATGCTACTGTGGCGACCGTACTCCTGGGGGCGACACAAGTGCACTGATGCCCAGCCACTGCTCGATGAATCTGCTGGTACATTGACCCAGACCACTACATTCCCCTCGCACGCTCCACGGCCTGAATCTGACCCTGATGAAACTCAGGTTACCCTTCCCATATACAGTTCCATCTTACACGGTGACAAAGAGGAAAGTGCAGATGAAAGTGCAGGTTCGGCCCACCCGCCATCAGACACACCACCGTACTATTAAGGGCCCTGTGCCAGTGCCGTCGCCAACGAGTGGGCCCCCCTGCTTGCTCAGGATCACAGCACTTGCAAAATTGAAATACTGTGCAGTGAGATGGAAGATGGGGACGACGAGGAGTCCAGACAAGTACAGGGATTCCCTAGCGAGGAGACTTATTTGATTGTTTTCAATGTTGGGACAGCAATTTTTGGGGAGCACTATACTCTGGAGAATGATAGATGGGGCCCACCATACACTGGAACATTCCAAAGGTGGACATCAGACACTGGAGCAGCATTTACAGGGCCCATTATACACTAGAGCATTAGAAATGGGGCCCATTATGTTTGGAGCATTATTTGGGCCCAAAAGACAGTGGAGCTTCATCCATGGGGACCAACATATACTGTAGCATTATGTGGAGCTCATCACATACTGTTTCAAACATTATATGGGACCAATGATTCTGTATGGAGAAATAGATGGGCCTCGTCATGAGTAGAGTTGAGCGAAACGAGTCGAAAAAATTCAAAAGTCGCCGACTTTTGGCAAAGTCGGGTTTCATGAAACGAAACCCGACCCTAGGATGAGGTCGGCCACGAGGTCGGCGACTTACGCGCCAAAGTCGCATTTCAAAAGTTTGTTTTGCGCTCTTTTTCAGCCAATCAGGATCCACGGACACTGTGGGCAACGTGATGACATAGGCACGGGTCACCACCATCTTTCAGAAGGGCATGCAAGTGATTGGCTTGCTTTGGTGGGCGTCACAGGGGGTATAAAAGGGCGTGCACGCCGACCGCCATCTTACTTCTGCCGATCTTAGTATAGGGAGAGGTTGCTGCTGATTCTGTAGGGAGAGCGTTAGGCAGGGAAGAAGACAAAAAAACTGCTTCTGCTGCTAGCGATTTGGCCTGCACAACACACCAGTCACTGTGTGTGCAGTGCAAGGGGAGGCTATATAGTGGTGTATCAGTGGTGTTGGTTGTTGGGCTGCCTTCTAAGGCTTCCTGACATTCCTGCATTGCTGTTTACCCACTGCTCCGCAAACTGCTTTTTTAAAAGCAATCCCAATTTTTTTTTTTGTCCTGCTGAGAAGACAAAAAAACTGCTTCTGCTGCTAGCAATTTGGCCTGCACAACACACCAGTCACTGTGTGTGCAGTGCAAGGGGAGGCTATATAGTGGTGTATCAGTGGTGTTGGTTGGTGGGCTGCCTTCTAAGGCTTCCTGACATTCCTGCATTGCTGTTTACCCACTGCTCCGCAAACTGCTTTTTTAAAAGCAATCCAATCTCCCTTATCCTCTAGTCACTTTTGTCACAGCTGTGCCATCGAGCCTGTCACATAGCGCTCAGATATTCATTGGGCCTCACACAATCCAAAAGTGTCCAGTGTCCAAAAGTGTGTGCAGAGATTCAAAATCTCCCTTATCCTCTAGTCACTTTGGTCACAGCTGTGCCATCGAGCCTGTCACATAGCGCTCAGATATCAGTGGGCCTCACACAATCCAAAAGTGTCCATCCAGTGTCCAAAAGTGTGTGCAGAGATTCAAAATCTCCCTTATCCTCTAGTCACTTTGGTCACAGCTGTGCCATCGAGCCTGTCACATAGCGCTCAGATATCAGTGGGCCTCACACAATCCAAAAGTGTCCATCCAGTGTCCAAAAGTGTGTGCAGAGATTCAAAATCTCCCTTATCCTCTAGTCACTTTGGTCACAGCTGTGCCATCGAGCCTGTCACATACCGCTCAGATATCAGTGGGCCTCACACAATCCAAAAGTGTCCATCCAGTGTCCAAAAGTGTGTGCAGAGATTCAAAATCTCCCTTATCCTCTAGTCACTTTGGTCACAGCTGTGCCATCGAGCCTGTCACATAGCGCTCAGATATCAGTGGGCCTCACACAATCCAAAAGTGTCCATCCAGTGTCCAAAAGTGTGTGCAGAGTTTCAAAATCTCCCTTATCCTCTAGTCACTTTGGTCACAGCTGTGCCATCGAGCCTGTCACATAGCGCTCAGATATCAGTGGGCCTCACACAATCCAAAAGTGTCCATCCAGTGTCCAAAAGTGTGTGTAGAGATTCAAAATCTCCCTTATCCTCTTGTCACTTTGGTCACAGCTGTGCCATCGAGCCTGTCACATAGCGCTCAGATATCAGTGGGCCTCACACAATCCAAAAGTGTCCATCCAGTGTCCAAAAGTGTGTGCAGAGATTCAAAATCTCCCTTATCCTCTAGTCACTTTTGTCACAGCTGTGCCATCGAGCCTGTCACATAGCGCTCAGATATTCATTGGGCCTCACACAATCCAAAAGTGTCCAGTGTCCAAAAGTGTGTGCAGAGATTCAAAATCTCCCTTATCCTCTAGTCACTTTGGTCACAGCTGTGCCATCGAGCCTGTCACATAGCGCTCAGATATCAGTGGGCCTCACACAATCCAAAAGTGTCCATCCAGTGTCCAAAAGTGTGTGCAGAGATTCAAAATCTCCCTTATCCTCTAGTCACTTTGGTCACAGCTGTGCCATCGAGCCTGTCACATAGCGCTCAGATATCAGTGGGCCTCACACAATCCAAAAGTGTCCATCCAGTGTCCAAAAGTGTGTGCAGAGCTTCAAAATCTCCCTTATCCTCTAGTCACTTTGGTCACAGCTGTGCCATCGAGCCTGTCACATAGCGCTCAGATATCATTGGGCCTCACACAATCCAAAAGTGTCCAGTGTCCACAAGTGTCTGCAGAAATTCAAAATCTCCCCTGTCCTATAGACACCTTGTACCTTGTTTTACATTACTATATAGTTTGTTGGATTTTGTCTACATTTCTACCAAAAATGAGGAAGGCTGGTGGAAGAGGCCGTGGAATTGGGCGGGGGTTGGCAGCTGGTAATGATGGTGTTGGTGGTGGATCTGATGGTAGTGGCAAGAGCAAAATAGGACCGAATGCAGGAGGTGCTGACCCTGCGTCATCGTCTGGCTACATAAGGCCTCGAACGCTTAGTTTTCTAGGAGTTGGCAAACCGCTTTTAAAGTCAGAGCATCAGGAAAAAGTTTTGTCTTACATTGCTGACTCAGCCTCCAGCTCTATGGCCTCCTCTTCTTCAGTTGTAAAAAGTAAAAGCACTGAGTCGTCATTGGAGGCTCATGTTCATGAACCACACCTTTCCTTGTGTCCTTCACCCCAACCAAGATTGAAGGATGACGCAGGCCATACTACTGATTACTCCATGGAGCTGTTTTCACATACCATGCCTGGATTATCAAGTCAAATGGTGAATTACCCAGGCCAAGATGAATCTGACATGGAGTGCACTGATGCACAGCCGCTGATGGATGATTCTGCTGGTACATTCACTCAGAGCACTACATTGTCCTCGCAGTGTACAGAGCCAGATTCTGACCCTGATGAGACTCAGGTGCCCCTTCCCGCACACTATACCACCATACACGGTGACACAGAGGAAGGTGCACATGACATAGAAGAGGAGGTGATGGATGACCCAGTTGTTGACCCAGATTGGCATCCATTGGGGGAAGAGGGTGCTGCTTCCAATAGCTCAGATGAGGAGCATCCACAGCAGACATCGACATCGCAACAGCTGTTATCTGGCAGGCCCGGAGCACTCCAAAGACAGGTTCCAAACATCAAAAGAGTTGCTGGACAGCTTGTCCAGAGGGTCAAAAGATCACAGCGTGCTAGGCCGCAAAATGTCTGCCAAAGTAGGAAGAGTGCAGTGTGGCACTTTTTTGAACAAAATCCTCATGATCAGGCCAAGGTTATCTGTAAGAAGTGCGCAAAGACCTTTAGCCGAGGGAAAAATCTGAAAAATTTGAATACCAGTTGCATGCTTAGACATTTAACCAGCATGCACTTGCAAGCGTGGACACAACACCAAACCTCAAGTGCCACATGTGCAACTGATCACAACGAAGGTAGTCAGCAACGCTACATTGTTTCCCCCACTGTAAGCCCACCGGTTAGCACAGCAGCAAATGTTGAGGTGTCGTTGCAAGACCACAGCAGTCAGGGAATCCCACTGTTATATCAACGAAAGACTGATTCTAGGCCATCAGAAAGAACACCAACTCCATCACCATCATCAACCCTCTCTCAGTCCGCCCTGTCCACCGCTACTTCCACCATATGCAGCTCTCAAGTCCAGCTCACCCTCCCAGACACTATGAGTAGGTCAAGAAAGTACTCAGTCTCTCATCCACGTACACTGGGTTTGAACGCCCACATTGCCAAACTAATCTCGTTTGAGATGAATCCCTTTCGGTTGGTGGAAAGCACAGCTTTCCGCAAACTCATGGCCTATGCAGTACCACGCTATGACCTACCCAGTCGCCACTTCTTCTCTCGCAAAGCCATCCCAGCCCTCCACCATCATGTGAAAGACCGCATTGTCCATGCACTCAAGCAGTCAGTGAGCGGAAAGGTGCACCTCACAACTGATGCATGGTCCAGTCGGCATGGCCAGGGCCGTTACGTGTCCATCACTGCGCACTGGGTTAATGTGGTGGATGCAGGGTCCACAGGGGACAGCGGTGGTGGGACAGTGCTGCCTAGCCCACGGTATAGGAAACAGTTGGCTGTAGGCGTTCGACCCTCCTCCTCCTCCTCCTCCAGAAGCGAAAGCTCGTCCACAGAGCGCAGTCGTACGAGCACTCCATCTGCAGCTGCCACTGTTGCACATGATGTATCCCCCTATCGAGCAGCTAGTGGAAAGCGTCAGCAGGCTGTATTGCAGATGATGTGTTTGGGCGACAGACACACCGCCGAGGTGCTGGCCGAGTACTTGAAGCGACAAACTGAGTCATGGCTGGGCAGTGTACATCTTGAGGCAGGCAAGGTAGTTAGTGATAACGGCCGTAATTTTGTGGCAGCCATAGCCCTTTCAAAACTCAGCCACATACCTTGCTTGGCTCACACCTTGAACCTGGTGGTGCAGTGCTTCCTCAAAAATTATCCAGAGTTAACAGCCCTGCTCCAGAAGGTGCGAAGACTGTGCGCGCACATCCGCCGGTCGCCTGTACACTCCGTTCGTATGCAGAAGCTGCAGCGATTGCTCCACCTTCCCAACCACCGTCTCATTATCGACATTGCAAGAAGGTGGAACTCCACCCTGCACATGGTGGAGCGGCTGTGCGAGCAGAGGCAGGCCATAATGCATTTGTGGGAGGATACACGGCCAGGCACTTTGAGAGCAGACATGGAGTTGACAGGTGTGCAGTGGTCGAAGCTGAAAGACCTTTGTAAAGTCCTTCAGTGTTTTAAGGAATGCACACGGCTGGTAAGCGCAGACGACGCCATCCTAAGCATGAGCATCCCACTTATGCGTCTGCTCATGCAAACTTTGACACACCTTAAGGAGCAGGCGTCTGCAGCCAATGTTGATGAGGAGGAAGAGGAGGAGGGAATCCTTGATGACATTCAGCCATTGTCTGCTCAGGGACCTCTCCTGGACGAGGTGGAGGAAGAAGAGGAGGAGGAGGATGATGATGGGGATGATTACTTAGGGGAGGAGGATGCATCTCGTGGGGCAAGTGAAAATGTTGGCGTGGCAAGGTCTGGTACAGGGTTTGTGCGTGACTGGAGGGATGTGGATTTGCCAGAAAGTGCTCCTCCACCCAGCACTCGCAGTGCATCATTGACACCGGGAACATTGGCCCACATGTCAGATTATGCCTTGCGGATCCTAAAAAGGGACCCCCGCATTGCCAAAATGATGAACGATGACGACTACTGGTTGGCCAGCATCCTGGATCCACGCTATAAAGGCAAATTACAAAACATCATGCCACAGGAGAACCTTGACCTAATATTGGCTAATAAACAAGCAACTCTGGTAAATCGGTTGCTTGAGGCATTCCCAGCACACAGCAGCGGTGATGGTTCTCACACGAGCCGTACGGGCCGGGGGCAGCTTGGCAGAGGTGTTCGTGGTGCACACAGCAGAAGTGGCGTTGGAGACAGGGGTTTCATGACAATGTTGTGGACTGATTTTTCAAATACCGCTCACACAACTGGTAATACTGCATCGATGGAAAGTGACAGGAGACAGCAGTTGTCAACTATGGTTACAAACTACTTTTCCTCCCATATCGATGTTCTCCCACACAGGTCATTCCCCTTTGACTATTGGGCCGCTAAACTGGACACCTGGCCTGAATTGGCCCAATATGCCTTACAGGAGCTCGCTTGCCCAGCTGCAAGTGTGCTATCAGAAAGAGTCTTCAGTGCAGCTGGATCAATCCTGACAGAAAAAAGGACCCGTCTGTCAACCCAAAATGTGGATGATCTAACCTTCATTAAAATGAACCACGCATGGGTTTCCAAGGATTTTGTCCCACCTTCCCCTGATGACACATAGGGTGACAGAAAAATGGCTTGCTTTGGTCCACCTCTTCCTGGTACTTCACCTATTTCGCCTTTTGCATCAGCTGAATGTCCAACATCAACATAAGCCACTTTCTAAAACTCCCTAACTGTGCTGCCTCCCCCCCCATGGCCGGGGTCACCACCTAGCGCACGACACCGTGCGAGTGCCGTTGCCCTGGACAGGTGGGTAGGCTGACTCTTGGGCGCGGGCACTGGCACAGGGTCCCTCATAGTGCAATCAAGTGTCTCTGACGGTGGTGGTGCACACCCGCCGTCAGACACACCGCTGTACTATGAGGGGCCCAGTGCCAGTACCGACGCCCACGAGTGGGCCCCCTTGCTTGGGCAGGGCCCCAGCATTTTGCAATCTTTACCTCTCCCTGCTCCTCCGCTGTGTAATCTGGGCCGTCAAATCCATACTGTGCCTGACACCGTCTGAGCCTGCCTCCTGATGTGTAGACATATATTTTGAATGTGTACGCTATCCATACATGTTATCCGGGGATACGGCACCCTTTCTAACCTTTGTGCAATCACGTGCAATCCATACTGGGCCTAACACCGTCTGAGCTTGCCTCCTGAGACATATATTTTGAATGTGTACGCTATCCATACATGTTATCCGGGGATACGGTACCCTTTCTAACCTTTGTGCAATCACGTGCAATCCATACTGGGCCTAACACCGTCTGAGCCTGCCTCCTGAGACATATATTTTGAATGTGTATGCTATCCATACATGTTATCCGGGGAAATGGTACCCTTTCTAACCTTTGTGCAATCACGTGCAATCCATACTGGGCCTAACACCGTCTGAGCCTGCCTCCTGAGACATATATTTTGAATGTGTACGCTATCCATACATGTTATCTTGGGATACGGTACCCTTTCTAACCTTTGTGCAATCACGTGCAATCCATACTGGGCCTAACACCGTCTGAGCCTGCCTCCTGAGACATATATTTTGAATGTGTATGCTATCCATACATGTTATCCGGGGAAACGGTACCCTTTCTAACCTTTCTGCAATCACGTGCAATCCATACTGAGCCTAACACCGTCTGAGCCTGCCTCCTGATGTATAGACATATATTTTGAATGTGTACGCTATCCATACATGTTATCTGGGGATACGGTACCCTTTCTAACCTTTGTGCAATCACGTGCAATCCATACTGGGCCTAACACCGTCTGAGCCTGCCTCCTGAGACATATATTTTGAATGTGTACGCTATCCATACATGTTATCCGGGGATACGGTACCCTTTCTAACCTTTGTGCAATCACGTGCAATCCATACTGGGCCTAACACCGTCTGAGCCTGCCTCCTGATGTATAGACATATATTTTGAATGTGTACGCTATCCATACATGTTATCTGGGGATACGGTACCCTTTCTAACCTTTGTGCAATCACGTGCAATCCATACTGGGCCTAACACCGTCTGAGAATGATAGATGGGGCCCACCATACACTGGAACATTCCAAAGGTGGACATCAGACACTGGAGCAGCATTTACAGGGCCCATTATACACTAGAGCATTAGAAATGGGGCCCATTATGTTTGGAGCATTATTTGGGCCCATAAGACAGTAGAGCTTCATCCATGGGGACCAACATATACTGTAGCATTATGTGGAGCTCATCATATACTGTTTCAAACATTATATGGGACCAATGATTCTGTATGGAGAAATAGATGGGCCTCGTCATGAGATGTAAAAAGTGAGGTATTTTTCATTGTACTATACCGCTATTTCTCTGCCGTATCGGAGCATGATGAGTTGTGGTATGTGTTAAAGGGGCGCTCTTTCGCCCAGGGCACATGAAAACCTGGAGCCAGCCCTCCCCCCCCACAGTCTGTAGCCAAATAACCCCCATTTTTCAGTGCGTAACTTGTATTATGAAGTTAATTAAGGTTGACAAGCTTAAGTAAGAAGAATTGATGCTTTTGGCATTCAAATGGGCACTGTAGGTGTGTTTCCTGTCCTCCTCTCACTGCCGACTTTTATTCCCCATTGACTTACATTGGGTTTCGTGTTTCGGGACGACCCCGACTTTTCCCTATAATCGGACGATCTTGCTCGACCCGACTTTTGGAAAAGTCGGGTTTCACGAAACGAAACTCGACCCTAAAAAACCAAAAGTCGCTCAACTCTAGTCAAGACCTTTTTTCATGGAGGTCGACGCTTCGGAGGTAGGGTTTGGGGGCAGTGTTGTCCCAGGGTCCCTCTACCCTGTCTAACCTCAAACCCTGTGCCTTTTTCTCTAAAAAATTCTCTTCGGCCGAGAGAAGCTTTGATGTCGGCAACAGGGAATTGTTAGCGGTCACAATGGCCTTTGAAGAATGGAGGCATTTTTTGGAGGTGGCCACTCATCCCATTACGGTCATCACTGATCATGAAAACCTGGCCTATATCGAGTCCGCTAAGAGACTGACGCCCAGACAGGCTCGGTCGGCACTTTTTTTTTCTCGATTTCATTTTATCATCATGTTTCCACCAGGGTCTAAAAATGTAAAGACGGATGCATTATCCCGAAGTTTTGATTCTGTGTCCCCTCCAGAACCTCCTTCCTCCATTCTTCAACCGGGAGTGGCTGTAGCCAAAGTCTCCTTCAGAGAGAGACTTCTTTGACAGAGAGAAGAGAGATTCTGGAAGCACAAGCATCCAGGAATAACCCCCCAGGTAAATTGTTTGTACCCAAACATTTCCATCTCACACTCCTGCAAGAATTTCATGATTCTGTGTTAAGTGCACACCCTGGTATTGCAGCTACTCTGGGGTCAGTGGCAAGCGGTTTTTGATGGCCCTCTATGGGGACTGATATCAAATGGTTTGTAAATACTGGTGGGGTGTGCACCCGCTCTAAAAACTCTCAGATCCAGCCGGCTGGGGAATTGGTGGCTTTGCCAATTCTGGATAAACCATGGACACACCAGTCCATAGACTTTATCACTAATCTTCCCCCTTCCAAGGGCAACTCAGTGGTATGGGTAGTGGTTGATAGATTTTCTAAACAAGCCCACTTTGTGCCGTTACCTGCGTTACCATCTGCTGAAACCTTGGCCCGCTTGTTTACACAGCACATAGTTCGGTTGCATGGAGTGCCTGTGAATGTGTTGTCAGACAGGGGTGTGCAACTTATGGCCAGGTGTTGGAGAGCGTTTTGTAAGAAGTTGGGGGTCACGTTATCATTCTCCTCTGCCTATCACCCGGAATCCAACGGGCAGACTGAACGCACCAACCAGCCATTGGAGCAGATTCTGAGATGCCTGGCCTACTCCAGACAGGAAGACTGATGTGAGGTATTACCATAGCAGAATTTGCGTTCAACTGTCGTATTAATTAGTCTACCATAAAGTCTCCCTATCAGGTCAATTATGGGTTTGTTCCGCAGTTTGGGGAATTTTCCCATATGGATTCTGGTTGTCCTGGTGCCGAGGGTATGGTACAACAGTTAAAAACCCTCTGGAGCAAGGTGCAGGGCAACATCTCCAAAGCCCAGAAGAAGTACAAACATTTTGTCGACAGGAGGAGGGGGTCGGGTCCTGCGTTGACAGTGGGGGAAAAGGTCTGGTTGTCCACCCGTAACATCAAACTTAAGATACTCTCTATGAAGTTGGACCCCAAATTTATTGGCCCATACAAGATTGTAGAGGTGATCAACCTGGTTGCTTACAGGCTACAGTTGCCCACCTCCTTCAAAATATCTATAGTCTTTCACAGGTCCCTATTAAAACCGGTGGGGACAGTTAGAGAAGATCCCTCATCTGTGGTTCCACCAGTATTGGTAGAGGGTCAACTGGAGTACGAGGTAGGGTGCATCATTGATTCACGGTGGGTGCGGCGGAGACTTCAGTACCTTATTCATTGGAAGGGATATTCCATTGAGGATCAGTCATGGGTTCCCGCCAGTTCGGTGCATGCTGATCGACTGGTGCGGGCTTTTCATGCCAGATACCCTGAGAAGCCTGGGGGTCCAGTGGCCCCCTGTTAAGGGGGGTACTGTCATGGTATAGGACATGGTTAATGTCCTGCTCTCTCAGGGTTAACTTTTGCTGGCCTCCCTTTGAATCTGGGAGGGGTATTTATACTCACTCCAGACTAGGATTCCCTGTCAGCTATACTGTTGTTCTGATTGTGTGTCTGACCCCCTGGTGTGCTTATGTACTGCACTGCTTAATTGCCTCCCATGTATGACCTGGTCTGTCCACCCACTCTGTTCTCTGTCTCACGTTTTGGTACTATTGTCTTCTCTGGTTCTGACCTCCTGGCTTGGCTATTGTTACTCCGTTACAGTTTGTAGATATTGTACCATTTATTGCCCGTTCTGGTTTACTGATCTCTTGATGCGTCCTGACTATCCGTTCTGTCTAATCCTTTGGTACTGTTGTGCTATCTCATACTTTGACCCCTGCCTGTTCTGGTTTACATCCCTGTCTATGCCCCTTGGTAACTTTGTTCCGCAGTTACCCTTCTCGGCGTTTTCCTTCAGCTCCTAGTTCTCTGGTGCTTAGGCTACGCCTACAGCAGTCAGGTGCTTCAGGTCTTATCTGGCCTGAAGCAATCTCTCTCTGCTCCTGCTTCCTCTGAGAGACCTGTGGCCGGCTCCGCCCCTTGGCAGTCACGTGCTTCAGGTCCTGTTTGTCTGAAGCATGCATCTTCACCGCTGCTGTCCCGCTCCACAGGTATCTTTGAGCACAGTTGGTTTTACTCAGGACACACGCACTGGCTCAGTGAGCAAGTGCAGTGTGGTGTTCCTGACATTGGGTTTATTTAGTTTGGAAAAAAAAGCTTAGGGGTGATCTTATTACAATGTATAAATATATGAGGGGACAGTACAAAGACATTTCTAATGATCTTTTTACTCTTAGACCTGTGACGGGGACAAGGGGGTATCCTCAACGTCTGGAGGAAAGAAGATGTTAGCATAATCACAGATGCAGATTCTTTACTGTAAGAGCAGTGAGACTATGGAACTCTCTGCCATATGATTTTATAATGAGTGATTCCCTACTAATATTTAAGAAGGGACTGGATGCTTTTCTTGAAAAGTATAATACTGTATTACAGGTTATATACACTAGTTTCCTTGATATTGTGTTGATCCAGGGAGCTAGTCTGATTGTTATATGTGGAGTCGGGAAGGAATGTTTTTCCCCAAAGTGAAGCCTACTGATTGCCACATGGGTTTTTTTGCCTTCCTCTGGATCAACATGTTAGGGCAGGTTGGGATAGGATATTGGTTGAACTAGATGGACTTAAAGTCTTCCTTCAACCTTAATAACTATGTTACTATCGATCAGGGCCGCTTGTTGTGAATTCGCTTTCTGGCCTCCCTCTGGTTATTGCTGAAGGTAGTGGAGCTGGTTAAATTGACAGAGGGGTTGCAAGTTCTCTTTCAGGGCTCCCTCTGGTGGTTACTGGAGGTAATGGAGCTGATCTGATTAACAGAGGCTTGCCACCTGATAATGAGGACGACGATTGGAGATCTGGGGTTTCAAATTGGGATTTAAGACAGCCGACTCCCTCTATCCCTGCTGGTGATTTTCTTCTGCCTCCTGAGGTCTGATGTTTCCAGCTCAGTCCCTGCATGTTCAGCTAAGTGTTCATTTGCTATTCTGTTTGCTTTTGATCTGGTTTTGTCTATCTCAGTTTTGTGTAGGTCAGCCAGCTCCGGCTGGGGCTGTTCTGAATCACCGTCCATATGTTACTGCTTGTGCCAGTTTGTTTTTGTCCCTTATTAGATTGGCCTCTTTTTGCTCTGCTTTCAGAATATACCAGAGTGCTGATATAGTGGGCGAAGTCGTGCGACTTCAGTGTTTTTTGCATCAGACATGTTGGACTTTTTGCAGGGTTTTTTTGCATGATTGCAGACAGCGTCTTTCCTTTCCTGTCCTGTCTAGTCAGTGTGGGCCCCATCATTTGCTCAGTCTATTTTCCTGCCTGCGTTTGTGTTTTCACCTTGTCTCACTGACAATATATGTTTGGGGGCTATCTATTCCTTTGGGGTCTGCTCTTGGGCAGTTTAGATTTCCCCTTTCTTGCTTTAGGCTTAGCTCTCTGGCTGTGCCGAGGCGTCTAGGATCATTGTAGGTACGCACCACGGCTACTGCTAGTTGTGTGGATAGGATCAGGGGTCTGCAATCTGCTTAGTTACCAACCTCTCTGGTTTTCTGTGGCTTAGCTTGGGCTTGCTCTCCTCCTTGGTGACCCATTCATATCAGCTGCTGGTGTTTCTCATGCTGTCACACAGATGACAGCTTGGGAAACAGCTTATGTACGGTGTGCCGAACCTGAACAGTAAAACGGACTTCCCGGAGAAATCCATGTTCGGGGTCCATGCACGGACACTAGATGTTCAGTACAGACCCCAAACTATACTATTTGGGTTCGCCCATCACTAGTGAACAGAGACTTCCTCTTTCTGTATTTTATTTGTTTAATTATTTATTTAATATTATCAAAACAACACAAATATGGACAAAAGTATTCATTCAGTTCAGGATTTTCAGGTCTTTCATGCATCCCTATTGCCACAGATGTTAAAAAGCAACCAGCCATGCCAACACATGTGAAAGAACAGGTAGCTCTAAAGTGCTCACTGAATTCAAGCGTGGCACTGTAATAGGATACCATTGTAAAAAATCAGTTCATGAAATTTCTTACCTCTAAAATTTTCCATGATAAGCTGTGAGTGGCGATATTGAAAAGTGGAAGCATTCAGAGACTACAGAAACTCTGCTCAAAGTGGCAACCTAGCAAAGTAGCATGAATATTGATGGCTGTCTAGTAGGAATGGCAAACTCGAACAATAAGGTAAACTGTTCAGGTTTGACCGCCAGAACAAAGCTTGTTGAAAGGCTACAGCCAATCAACAAGTTTTTTTTGTGTGGGCACAGGCTGACATGGCTGTAATTGGCGGGCGAACCATGTAGAAAAGAAAAATAATAATAATAAAAAAGTGGCATCCCCCTTATTTTTGATAATTAGCTCAGGTTTAGCAGACAGCTGCAGGCTGCAGCCTTCAGTTGTCTGCTTTATCTTGAATGGTTGTAAAAAAATAAAGGCATCCCTATGCCATTTTTTTAAACTACTTAAAAAGTTGTGAAGTCCTCCCCAGTTTTGATAACCATCCAAGCTAAAGGAGAGAGCTGGGGGCTGGTATTCTCAGACTGGGAAGATCCATGGATATTTGGCCCAGCCCAAAAATAGCAGCCTGCACCAGACATCAAGCACAAAATATTACCCCACTTGCCAATGCACCAGTACAATCTGGAAGAGCCTAGGCTAAGCTCATCTAATGGATGCGCCACTTCTGGGGTGGCTGTGAACTGGTCTCATTAGGCTGATAAGGGGAAAATATCCATTGCCCTTCCAGTCTATTAATATCAGCCCCCAGTTGTCTGCTTTAGCTTGGCTGGTTATTAAAAGTAGATGGGACCCACACATATTTTTTTTTTAGGGTCACTGCTATTTTTAATAACCAGCGAAGGCAAAAGCAGATAGCTGGGGATGATATTAATAGGCTGGGAAGGGCCATGGACATGGGCCCCTTCTCAGCATAATAACATCAGCTCACAGCTTTCTGCTTTCCTGTGGCTGTTTTTTAAATATAGTGGGAACCGCATGTCACACGTCGTTTTCTCACTTATTGATTTATTAGTGTTATTTATAATAAATAAGTAAATGAAAAAAGTTAAGTGGGATCCCCCTATTTCTAATAATCAGCTAAAAGAAAGCTGACAGCTGTGGGCTTATCATAATAGGCTGGGAATGCCATTGGTTAATGGGCCATTTCAAATCTATAAATATCAGCCTGTAGCCACCCCATATTTGATGTGCCAGTTCTGATGCTTAGCCTCAGATCTTGGATTGCCTTGGTGCTCTGGCATTTGGGGTAATTATTTTAGGGGTTAATAATGGAGAGTAGTGATGGGTTAACCAGAACTATAAAGTTTGTGGTCCGTACCAAACAATTAGTGTCTGTGCACGGACTGCGAATCTGGACTTCTCCCTTTTATGAACTGCGATAAGCATACTGAGGTCAGCGCTCATTGCAGCAGCCGGATTCACACACCAAAGTCAGTGTGTCCTGGGAGCCATGCTGAGCAGTAACATTACTGATATCACCACTCGACACTGCTTCAGGATGTAGCAGAATTGGGGAGTGTCTTAGGACATGTGATGGATATATGCTGGACCCATATGGATTATTTAATTTTTTAAAGGTAATAAATGGGTAAAAGAGGGTCAGGGAGTATTATGGACAATGATTGGACTTTTCTAAAAAAAAAACCATTTATTGCTTTTGAAAATGGGGTTAGTAATGGGAGTGTCTTATAGACATCTCTCCATTACTAACCCTTGGGCTTGATGTCAGCCGACATCCCCAAAATCATTACCCAGCATTATGCACAAGGGCTACAGGAAGAGCTGAGGCTAAGTGCCAGAATTTGTGGATATAATGAATGCGCCATTTCTGGGGTGGTTGAGGGCTGGTATTATTAGTCTTGAAGGTGGCCAATATCCATGGTCCCTTGTCAGTCTATTAATATCGGCCCACAGGTGACTGCTTAGCCTTTGCTGGTTATTAAAAATAGGCGCCTCACATCAAAATTTTTTATGGTCTTGCCTTTTTAATAACCAGTACAAGCTACGCAAACAGCTGTGAGCTGATATTAATAGCCTGGGAAGCTTTATGGATATTGGCTCCTTACCAGAATAATAATCCCAGACACCAGCTGTTTTGTTTTCCTCAGCTGGGTATTAATAATAAGGGAGCACCAACCCACACCATTTTTTCTTTTTTTTTTATTTATTAGCTAAATACATGTACAGTCAGTTACACAAGCACTGCACTAATTATATATCTCACTGACATATTTCTTACGATGCACAGGCACCAGCTGGTGAATACTCTCATCAGCGTCGCCTGCTCTCACTGCTATCAGGTGACAACTACTGGCTCACACACTGTCCTCTATATGACAACAGAGGACAGCGTGTGAGCCAGCGGTTGTGACCAGTGATGAAACGTTTACTGCAAGTCAGTTGTCGGCTGATGACTACTACTCCTCATTGTGCACCTAGTCTCACTGACAGTTTGAGATGCCCAGTGGCTGTGACCGGCAGTGACTTCAGTAAGATTACCGCCGTTCAGAGCTGGTATTTCCCACACTGTCACACAGAGGACAGCATGGGAACTGCCTGATGCTCTGGCCCCCATTCACTTGAATAGGGTACAGGGTCTGGATCAAAATCAGGTACCCCTGATCTGCTCTGGTATCCCAACCAAATTGTTTTATACAGTTCAACCAAACCTGATGGACATGGGTCCACCCAATCATTAGTTGGTTTGGTGTGGTGTAAAACAATTCTGCCACTGGAATCTGGAGCAGTGGAATATTTTACTTTAAGGCAGTCTTATGGGCAAGCCTGCGTTTGACGAATGCCAGGTTGACAGGAAATTCATGCGTGACTGTATTTTGCCAAGTGTAATGTTTGGTAGAGAAGGGGTAATGCCAAACTTGTTTTTTGGGGGTGACTGGGTATATATTAGTAGTGATGACTTGGTTACAAGAATATAATAGTCATCAATGACTTTCTTTATATTTTAAAACAGTGCTTCCAAACTGGAGGAATAATTATTTTATTCAGTAAATTTGTTTAGTGTCAATTTCTTCTGATTTTGCATCTACAATGGATTTAGGAACAAATGGCACACAGACTTATAATGCACAGATCACATTGGTTTACACTGTTTCATAAAACTGGAATATTTTAAGACTATCCAATCTAAATTTACACCATCTATTAGTTGGCTTTTTTGCTGCACTTTAGGCCATGCCTTTTATTGGACAAGGCACAGAAAGTGTCTATCATACCTGTAATTAATACAATGCAATTCAAGAAAGTCAGTTTTCTTTGGCTCAAATTTTGCCAGAATTCTGGTGTATTTAGCTTGATAATTATGCCCCAATATGTCATACTGATTTGCATGAATCCCTGTGTTGTTTATTTTGAAATAGGTCGGCACGCATATGAGAAGCTGTCATGTAAGTAAGGCCTTAAGAAGATGGTTTTTCATAAATTAGAGCAATAAGGCTTAGACTACCCTTGACAGTGCCGATAATATCTTCATATCTCCATAACTTTTGCTAAAGATGTTGAGTATGATATTCTTGCAGGTATTGGTACAATAAAATTTTTCCACATCAGTGTAAACTCTGATCGCATACTTTCCATTTTATGGTCATTGCTGAATACTGTATTTTCATTCCTAAGGCCTGTTTCACACTTCCGTTTTTAGACATCAGTCAAAATCCGTCCATTTAAAAAAAAAAAACAGATCCGCCAAAAAAGGGGCAGATCTGTTTTTTTCCCCCTATTGATTTTAGCATCTCTCGGGTGGATGAGATGGACCCTGCAACATTTTTTTTCCTTGACGGTCCGCTATTTTGAAGTGTGCGTGCCTGGAAGCTTTACTCCGGGAAGCATATTAACCCTGAAATGCCGTTCCGGGAGCGGTGAAAATTCTCTCTCTCTTTTCCAGGCTGCAGTTCCTTTAAAAATCCGACTTCAGCGGATCCGTCTAAACAACGGTCCAGTGCCACACGTTGGTGTCTCAACGGAAACGGATCCGTTGTTAGCACTTTTCAAGGATTGCAACTGTAGTCAAAAAGCGGAGGTGTGAAACAGGCCTAATAAAGACCAAGCACTGTTTGTGCAGTTTTATAAAACTCCACAGACTTCCTCTGACATTTTATTCTGCAAACGTAAAATTGAGTTCACAGACATATTGCATTGTTGGCTAATTTGAATGTTATATGCCATAGGATTAACATTTTTTTTTAAAATGTGCTAATAGTATGATGACCCAACAATCTTATAAATGGTTCTTCATTCCCATACAGTTTGCTTGTAAAAGGGTCTTGTAGATTTGCAGATCGAGCGTGGGCTAATGGAAACCATTGCCAATGCCAATGCCGATATTGGGCTAATGGAAACCCAGGGTTTTCCCTTTTGATAAAATTCCAGTCAGTTTGTTATTAAAACCCACCCACGATTTACTCACCATCTCTGGGTTCACTGTCGAGTTCCCACTGCTGCTCCTGGCTTCAGATATTGGGTGTAGTCAGGGCCGCCATCAGGGCATTACAGCCCTTACACGTGTATGGGGCCCGGTGATTAGAGGGA
Organism: Dendrobates tinctorius; assembly: GCF_039654945.1. NCBI lineage: Eukaryota > Metazoa > Chordata > Amphibia > Anura > Dendrobatidae > Dendrobates > Dendrobates tinctorius. Next base: position 40,381,604 of record NW_027361730.1, read on the forward strand.
CCCGAGCATGCTGGCAACCCGGTCTGTGCTCAGTCCCCGTATATTTTATTTGGCTTCTCCAACTTTATCTTAAATAAAAACCCAGCGCCTGCCAGGCCCCCCCGCGCCATGGTCCAGCCACCGCCGCAATCCCCCCTGCACCATCCATGGTCCAGTCCAGCCACAGCGCTGCCCTCACGTGACATCACACACACGCTGCTCTGCTCCACTTCCTCCAGAGCAACGTGCAACGTGGGACTGGGAGGCAGTGGGAGCAGTCGCATAGAAAACCATGGACGGCGGCGGTGGCTGCGAGCGAGCAGGGTGAGTAGTGTCTGTGTCACTCTCCGTCCTCTCCCATGCCTCCGGTGGCATGTGGGCCCAGGCTGATGATGAATGGGATGGGAGTGGGGCCCGGCTCTGGGGAACAAATCTCCGTCCAGCCTCCTGCATGACTGTCTCCTCTCCACCTGCAGCTCAGTTGACCGTTGTCCTCCGGTGGCGTGTGGGCCCGGGCTGATGATGGATGGGGCGGAAGTGGGGCCCGGCTGTGGGGGAAAAATCTCCAGCGTCCTGCATGTTGACTGTCTCCTCTCTACCTGCTTCTCAGTCGACCGTTGTCCTCCGGTGGAGCGTGCGCCTGGGCTGATGATGGATGGGGCGGGAGTGGGGCTGCCTGTGGGGTACAAATCTCCAGTGTCCTGCATGTAGACTGTCTCCTCTCCACCTGCAGCTCAGTTGACCATTGTCCTCCGGTGGAGCGTGGGCCCGGGCTGATAATGGATGGGGCGGGAGTGGGGCTGCCTGTGGGGTACAAATCTTCAGCGTCCTGCATGTTGACTGTCTCCTCTCCACCTTCAGCTCAGCCGACCATTGTCCGACTCCTATCCTTTTAGTCAGCTCAGCAGCACAGAATGTGCTGCACAGTACCAGCATGCTGTTGACTGTCTCCACCTGCAGCTCAGCCGTTGTCCTATCCTTTTACTCAGCAGCACAGACTGTGCTGCACAGTGCCAACATGCTGACTGTCTCCTCCTTTTAGTGGGACTTTGGGTTTTTGCAGCACATCGCGCCCTGTTCTGCCTGTGACCCGGGAGGGTCCGCGTCTTATGACTGCCAGATATCAGTGGGGTCTTGGTTGTCCCCGGGTTCCGACTGCTCTATAACAATGTTATGTCTGTTCCCGCCGACAGCTGCGAGACGTCCCCGAGTCTCTGGGGAGGACCCCGCTCCTCATCTGGGGGGGCTACATGATGGCACATATACAGGGTCATCACAGTCCCATACACAATGTATGTGACCCCCACCACACCGATCAGCTGCCTGCAGGCCCTTTCATTATAGCTCCATACAGGCGCCGTGGTCTTGTCTGGTACTGCAGCTCCTCACTGTCCTGACCCATAGGAGTGGGAGACTGAGCTGCAGTACCAGACGTCCACAACCCAGAGTATGGTGCTATGCCGGGTACATAGTGGGGGTCAGGACTGCCGCTGATCTCAGGTGGACCCCTCCAAGGGACCAATAACAAGGGGACTCAGAGCTTGTGGTCCGCAGTGGCGCTATATAAGGGGTGCGATGACTGAGAATGGCACTGTATATGGGGAGGACTGAAGATGTCACTATATAAGGGGTGCGCTGAGGGTGGCACTGACTGTATAAGGGGTGCACTGAGGATGGCACTGACTGTATAAGGGGTGCGCTGAGGATGGCACTGACTGTATAAGGGGTGGACTGAGGTTGGCACACTATATTAGGGGTGCGCTGAGGATCGCACTGTACAAGGGGTGCAGCAGGGCTATCAAACTGTTTGTGGGGGTCACTCTCCATAGTGTGTTGGCATTGTGGGGGCCATTATACTGAGTGGAGGGCTGCTGGGGCCATCATATTGTGTGTGGAATTTCTGATATCGTGTAAGTCCCTCAAACTACATGTTAGGGCTACATGTTAGATCACTTATTGTGTGTGAGGCTGGAGGAGTGCTCATATTTTAGTGGGGCTCTGGGTGACATTATATTGTGTGGGGCCCTCACACTGCTTTTGGAATCTGTGTAGGTCATCATATTGTGTATTATTATTATTTATTATTATTATTTATTGTTATAGCGCCATTTATTCCATGGCGCTTTACATGTGAGGAGGGGTATACATAAAAACAAGTACAATAATCTTAAACAATACAAGTCATAACTGGTACAGGAGGAGAGAGGACCCTGCCCGCGAGGGCTCACAATCTTCAAGGGATGGGTGATAATACAGTAGGCGAGGGTAGAGCTGGTCGTGCAGCGGTTTGGTCGATCGGTGGTTACTGCAGGTTATAGGCTTGTCGGAAGAGGTGGGTCTTCAGGCTCTTTTTGAAGGTTTCGATGGTAGGTGAGAGTCTGATATGTTGTGGTAGAGAGTTCCAGAGTAGGGGTGATGCGCGAGAGAAATCTTGTATGCGATTGTGGGAAGAGGAGATAAGAGGGGAGTAAAGAAGGAGATCTTGTGAGGATCGGAGGTTGCGTGCAGGAAAGTACCGGGAGACGAGGTCACAGATGTATGGAGGAGACAGGTTGTGGATTGCTTTGTATGTCATGTTTAGGGTTTTGTAATGGAGTCTCTGGGCAATTGGGAGCCAGTGAAGGGATTGACAGAGGGGAGAAGCTGGGGAATAGCGGGGGGACAGGTGGATTAGTCGGGCAGCAGAGTTTAGAATAGATTGGAGGGGTGCGAGAGTGTTTGAGGGGAGGCCACAGAGCATGAGGTTGCAGTAGTCAAGGCGAGAGATGATGAGGGCATGGACTAGGGTTTTTGCAGATTCTTGGGTGAGGAATGAACGGATGCGTGAAATATGTACAGTGTATAGGGGCCCTCATACAGACTAGTATCCGATTACTACTGGATAAGAGAAGGATCCTGGCGGACAGGTCCCAGGGCAGGCAGAGGTGTTGTTGGCCCGCAGCAATGATGTAGCACTAATTTCCATGTATTCTATGTATGTGATATGGTGTTAACCCCTTCACTACCAAGAGTGGTTTGCACGTTAACTCCCGGGCCAATTTTTACAATACTGACCACTGTCCTTTTATGAGGCCATAACTCTGGAACGCTTCCATGGATCCCGGTGATTCTGACATTGTTTTCTCGTGACATATTGTACTTCATGTTAGTGGTAAAATTTCATTCATATAACTTGCGTTTATTTGTGAAAAAAATGGAAATTTGGCAAAAATTTAGAACATTTCGCAATTTTCCAACTTTGAATTTTTATGCCCTTAAATCACAGAGATATGGCACACAAAAAACTTAATAAGTAACATTTCCCACATGTTTACTTTACATCAGCCCAATTTTGGAACCAAAATTTTTTTTTGTTAGGCAGTTATAAGGGTTAAAATTTGACCAGCGATTTCTTATTTTTGCATCACCATTTTATTTTTACAGACCACATCACATTTGAAGTCATTTTGAAGGGTCTATATGATAGAAAATACCCAAAAGTGACACCATTCTAAAAACTGCACCCCTTAAGGTGCTCAAAACCACATTCAATTAGTTTATTAACCCTTCAGGTGCTTCACAGGAATTTTTTGAATATTTAAAAAAAAATGAACATTTAACTTTTTTTCACAAAAAAAATACTTCAGGTTCAATTTTTTTTATTGTACCAAGGGAAACAGTAGAAATTGGACTGCAAAATTTTTGTGCAATTTGTCCTGAGTACGCTACCTGATATATGGGGGGGAACCACTGTTTCGGGGCATGGCAGACCTCAGAAGGGAAGGAGCGCTGTTTGACTTTTACAATGCAAAATTGGCTGGAATTCAGATTGGACGCCATGTCACGTTTGGAGAGCCCCTGATGTACCTAAACTGTGGAAACCACCCACAAGTGACCTCATTTTGGAAACTAGACCCCCCAAGGAACTTAACTAGATATGTGGTGAGAACTTTGAACCCACAAGGGCTTCACAGAAGTTTATAACGTACAGCGGTACAATTAAGAAATCATATTTTTTCCACAAAATGATCTTTTCACCCCCAATTTTTATTTTCCCAAGTGTAACAGGACCCTAAAAGTTATTGTGCAATTTGTCCTGAGTAGGCTGATATCCCATGTGTGGGTGTAAATGACTATTTGGGCGCATGGCAGAGCTCAGAAGGGAAGCAGCGCCATTTGACTTTTTTGGCTGGAATTGAGATCGGACACCATGTCGCCTTTGGAAAGCCCCTGATGTACCAAAACAGTGGAATCCCCCCACAAATGACACCATTTTGGAAACTAGACCCCCCAAGGAACTTATCTAGATGTGTGGTGAGAACTTTGAACCCCCAAGTGCTTCACAGAAGTTTATAACACCAAGGCGTGAAAATAAAAAAATCATATTTTTTTCCACAAAAATGATATTTTTGCCCCCAATTTTTTATTTTCCTAAGGGCAACAGGAGAAATAGGACCCCAAAAGTTGTTTTGCAAATTGTCCTGAGTAGGCTGATACCCCATATGAGGGGGTAAAACACTGTTTGGGTGCAAGGCAGAGCTTGGAAGGGAAGGAGCACCATTTGACTTTTTCAACGCAGAATTGGCTGGAATTGAGATCAGACGCCATGTTGCGTTTGGAGAGCACCTGATGTTCGCATATAGTGGAAACCCCCAATTCTAACTCCAACCCTAACCCCAACACACCCCTAACCCTAACCGTAGCCCTAACCCTAGCCCTAACCCTAATGGGAAAATGGAAATATATACATTTTTTTAATTTTATTATTTTTCCCTAACTAAGGGGGTGATAACGGGGGATTGATTTGCTATTTATGGCGGTTTTTATGTTTGGCAGCTGTCGCACGCTAAAAGACGCTTTTTATTGTAAAAATATTTTTTGCATCACCACATATTGAGAGCTATAATTTTTCCATATTTTGACTCACCGAGTCATGTGAGGTCTTATTTTTTGCGGGACGAGTTGACGTTTTTATTGGTACCATGTTCGGGCATGTGACATTTTTTGGTTGCTTTTTATTTTGTTTTTTGGGATGCAGAATTTACAAAAACCAGCGTTTCATGAAATTCTTTTGGGGGGTGCGTTTACGCCGTTCCGCATGTGATAAAATTGAAAAAGCGGTTTTCTTCTTTGGGTCAGTACGGTTACAGCGATACCTCATTTATGTCTTTTTTTAAGTTTTGGCGCTTTTATGCGATGAAAACAATTTTATAGAAAAATTAATTATTTTTGCTTCGCTTTATTCTGCGAGCTATAACTTTTTTATTTTTTCGCTGATGATGCTGTATGATGGCTTATTTTTTGCGGGACAAGATGACATTTTCAGCGGTACCATGGATATTTATATGCGTCTTTTTGATCGCGCGTTATTGCACTTTTTGTTCGGCGGTATGATAATAAATCATTATTTTTTGCTTCATTTTTTATTTTTATTTTTTAAGGGGTTCGCTTAAGGGGTTAACTAATGGGACAGTTTTATAGGGCGGGTCGTTACGGACGCGGCGGCGAAACCAAATATGTGTACTTTTATTGGTTTTTTTTTATTTCCAAAAAATGAATTTATTGGGGAATATTTTTTTTTTTTTAATTTATTTAGCGATTTTTTAAAAATTATTTTTACACTTTTTTTTCCTTTATTACAATGTCCCAGGGGGGACATAACTGTCATGTGACAGATCGCTGATCTGTCACATCACAGATCGCTGTGACAGATCAGCGATCTGTCACAGGCACTGCTGCAGGCTTTCTCATGCCTGCGCTCTGCAGGCAGTGAGGAAGCCAGCTTCCTGCAGGCCCCCGGAGGTCCTTGCCGCCATATTGGATTCGGGAACCTGCAGGAAAGGAGCCCCCCGCAGCAGCGCTACACATTGCACTGCCGTGGGGGGCTCAGGCAAGCACGGAGGGAGCACCTTCCCTGCCGATGCTTCCCTTTAACCCCCGGTACACCGCGATCGTGTTTGATCGCGGAGTACAAGGGGTTAACGTGTCGGGGGCGGTCCGTGACTGCCCCTGACACATTGTGCCAGGTGTCAGCTATGATAATTAGCTGACACCCGGCCGCGATAAGCGGCGCTCACCACGTAGGCGCCGCTTATCGCTATGACGTAATATTGCATCCATGGTAATTAGGGCCCAGGGCACATGGACGGAATATTATGTCCAATGAAGGAAAGGGGTTAATGTGTGGTGAGGGCGTGGTGCAGAAGTTAAGTTTTTCCAAGAAAGGGCGGACGGATTTTGGAAGGGTCGCGTGGTGGATGAGGAGTTAGGGTGGAGGCGGAACTGGAGGTGAAGCCTGGGCGGAGTCGTAAGGGGGGCCCCATAAATTTTGCCAGTATGGGGCCCCGAAATTCCTAGTGGCAGCCCTGGGTGTAGTACTGACATCACGACAACAGCGGAGCAGCCAGGCACTGAGATCAACAGGTCTGCCTATGAAGGCAAAATTCCCACTTCAAAGACGCTGCAGCCAGTGACTGATCCCAGAAGCAGCAGCAAATATTCAGCAGTGGATGATGAGTAAAGTGTGGTTTGTTTTTTAACAAACTGCACTCAAGGACTGGTATTTTCTGAATTTTGGCAAGCCCTTTAAGGCCACATTCACACATTCAATATCTGATCAGTATTTTACATCAGTATTTGTAAGCCAAAGCCTGGAGTGGGTGAAAAAAGCAGAAGTGGTGAGGTGTTTCTGTTATACTTTTCCTCTGACCATTCCACTGCAATATTGACCACTAATATGGTCTGAACATGGCCTAATACTGACAGTCAAAATAAATTGCAATATAGAAGTACTGTAATATACCATATCAGTCAGCATGATGGCAAGAGGGTCTAAAAAATAATTTTGCTAGTATTTCTTTAACAATTTTCAAAACACTAACTACAAGGGTGCAGTCAGACTGCCGTATAACATGGACAACAATCGCATCTCAATGCAATGCTTGGACTGGCCGACAACTTTCCTAACCTGAGTGTCACAGCATGTATTTCTATGCAGCTGTGACGATCGGGTCAGGACAGCCAGTCTGATCACTGAGATGAAATCATCATTTGTGTTATACTTCTGTCTAACTGAGCCCTAAAAATACCTTAAATCTTTTTTTTTCTTGTTTATTTTGTCTTCCAAACACATGAAAAACATTTATATGAAATACAGTTGCAGAAAAAAAAATATATTTCCCCCAATTGTCCATATAAATATTCAAAATCATAAAGCATGCAAACAGGTAAGAAAATATAGTGCAGAATTGTTTCATTGATAGTAATACCTTATCTTTATAGATATTTCAGTACATGAGTCATGGAGATGAAATTTGTCATAAAATATTCTCAGTGAAATACCAATTACCAACCAAAAATACTTGTAATTCCTGTAATTTTAACAATGCAGGTTAAACTGGTAGGTTTCATTTTAAGGCAGGGTCAATACAAGGCATTTTTTACATTTATTTTGTGCATTTTTAAAAAGGATAATTGTGCAATAAATTAGATAAGGTGATGAGCTGGCACTTGTTGTTTAGCATTCCCTAAAATTAAAGATATTTTAAATTAGTCATCAGCAGTACCACCGTCAGTGCATGATTACAACACCAAAACCAGCTAATGTACACGACTTATCACCTGAAGCACCATCACTACATGAATACATCACTGGAACCACCATAAGTATATGAATTCAGCTACAAAACCACCATCAGCAAAAGAATACAGCACCAGAACCACCAACAGTTCATGATTAAAACACCTGAACTACTCTCTGTACATGAATACAACACTTGAAGCACCATCAGTACATGAATGCAACACCAGAACTATCATCAGTACACAAATACAGTACCAAGCTTAGTATAACAATCAACTGCAATGTGAGGTCAGTCTGCATTATATACATTTGTATCATATGAACCTGCAACTCCTAGTATCTCATAACACTGGTAAAGAGATGCTGAAAGTTGTTGTTACTAGCCATCATCAGACTGCAGACCATACAAGAACCTGAGTATTGATTAGATGGAGACAGCAGTGCTATTTAACATTTATAGAGAAACGTCACTTTATGGAGATATCTTATATGTTTTTGGCCCATTAATTGGTGCGGGTCTGGATTGCCACTGATTGCTCAACAGACCTTTTTGAAGTGTGCAGCTCAGGAGACTGGGCTGTGACTTGTGTATACTTTTCTGTGTCCTGAGATGCAAATGTCAAAATGGTCATTCAAATGATTGGTGGGGACCTCAGGAATGCTTTCTCTACCGATGGGGTGAAATGATTTTTATACTTGCTTAAAGGGAACCTGTCAGCAGGATTGTGCACAGTAACCTGACAGACAGTTTCAGGTTGGTGCCGTTATATTGATTAAAATTATACCTTGGTTGATTAAATCCATCTTGTGGTTGTTGTTTACTCTTTATTTTCAGTTTTTCGTTACTAATATTCTCGTGCCCCAGGCCGGATCTGGAGGTGGGGTCTCCATGTGGTGCTCTGATTAGGTGTTCATAATGTAGACTGCTGACAGTCTAGTCTGCATAATGAATAGTTTGCATAATGAATATCTGTAAATACTTAAATAAAAAAAAAAACTTCTACAGGCACGTGCCAGCCGTGGCACCTGCTCTGCAGCATAATCGCATGTTTCATATCCCAATAATACATGTTCTTGATTTTATTCCACTAGAAAAAAAAATCTATTTGAAAATGCCTGCACAGTAGAAGCTATTGGTGTATATAGCTGTGATAATGATAGCTGCTACTGCGCATGCGTCGCCCTCGTCTGCACAGTAGCAGCTCTCGGCAAATGGGAGAAAGAATTAAATATAACTCTAAAATCAGATCAGAAGTTTCAAAACTACTAGAAGATATACACTTCATTTCTCCCTCAATTAAACATCAAGAGTTAAACTACAAAATCATATTGAGATGGTATAAAACCCCAGATATTCTCAACAAAATCAATAATTCCTACTCACCTAACTGCTGGAGACGCAATCTGCTATCTGGAACACCCTCCCATATTTGGTTTAATTGTTCTAAAATCACAGCTTTTTTGGAAACTATACAGTACATAAACATGCAGAGAAACCTATAAAAATATCATTCCCTTTAAAACCCAAATTAATCCTTCTTAAAGGGAATCTGTCACCCCATTTTCGGCCTAAAAGATGCGGCCACCGCCATCAGGGGCTTATTTACAGCATTCTGGAATTCTGTAGATAAGCCCCCGATGAAACCTTAAAGATAATAAAAACATGTTCGATTATACTTACCGGGGGGCGGGGGCAGGGGCGGTGGGTGTCGCGGTACAGTCCGGCGCCTCCCATCTTCTTACGATGCCGTCCTCCTCCTTGCTTCTCCCTTGGCTCCTGCGCAGGCATACTTTATCTGCCCTGTTGAGGGCAGAGTAAAGTACTGCAGTGTGCAGGCGCTGAAAAAGGTCAGAGTGGTCCGGCGCCTGCGCACTGCAGTACACTGCTCTGCCCTCAACAGGCAGATAAAGTACGTGTGTGCAGGAGCCGAGGGAGAAGCAAGGAGGAGGACATCATCATATGAAGATGGGAGGCGCAGGACCGGACGGCGACACCCATCGGACCGGACTGAACGCTGGTGGCCGCAGCTGTTAGGGGAAAAATGGGGTGACAGACTCCCTTTAACATTCATTCACAACATCAACATATTAGTACCTATATTATAATATCCCATCTCCCTAAAAGTCTTGTAAGCAGGTTGCAGGATGTAGTGACGCAAGAAAGACAGAGCAAGGGTTAACAATTTAATTTAACAGTCAAGATACTCCTCGCAGGGAGATAAACAGTTAAAGAGCCAAATGAACGGGAAAAAGATAACCACAGTGCGCCAACAGTCCACGCAATTAACTTATCGTGTCTGGGACTTCCTTGGTCACAGATGATCCGATGAGGGCGGTAGCCCCAGCAATGGCCGGTGCAGTGTCCTCAGCTGAGATTCCACAGCTCACAGTATATCTTCTGGTGGCAATGGGTGGTCTCCGGTTTTTACTCATTGAGCCAATTAGTCCACAAACTTGTGCAGCCAAAATCAAGGGAGCTGTGTACAGTCTATCAATAAGGGGGTCTGCAGTGTGCTGTCCAACAAAGGGGGCCACAACAAACAGTCCTGAACATGGCCCCCGTTCCTATGACTGTGCACGGCACTAGACTTGCTGGAGCCCACAACTCTTCCTCTGCTGCTGGGCTCAGCTACGCATTAGTGTACAGCCATCCGCGGTACATTGCGGGGCTGCTGCACATCCGGCGGAGGACGCTGCGCACTTCCCTGTCTCCACCGGTGGGAATCTTCTTTCCTCTTTGCCACGCCGCCTCCTTCTGGGTCACAAGGTCTGTCCGGTCCCCTAATCTTTCCCCCAGACAACCTGGGATGCAGCCTCAACAGATCCAGACCCGACGCAGTACAGGTGCATGCAGCCCAGTCTTCCTCCTTACACTCCTCCTCTCCTTTAGCTCGCCATTCCACGGGCGAGAGTTCCTGTAGTAAATGTTGGTATTCTTCCATCTCTTGAATAATTTTTTGCCAAATAAATTGGTCTTGTTCATATCGAGTAGGGGGTATTCCAGCTGTCATCTGCTCGGTAGCACATAACTCAGGTTGAATGGTAGTATCGGGTTGGGTGTGGAGGACGGGGGTTCGCCTGAGTTCTCTGGAGCAGCCCTCTCAGGAATTTCGGGCCTGCGTACTTCTACCCCTATTCTTTCCCCCGGACAACCTGGGAAGCAGCCTCGACAGTTCCGGACCCGGCACAGTACAGGGGCTCGCAGCACAGTCTTCCTCCTTACAACCTCATAGCAAGACATTGGAAAAACACTGACCATCCCTCCCTTTCAGAATGTATCAGCGAGTCTAATAGTATATATTTGGATCACCCCCAGGGTGGTGATGTGGGGATCACTCGGTACCGGGACGGTGTCTTAAAGGGGAAGTGTCGCGGTGGCGGTGACCCGGTCCGTGGCCCTGAGTGTCCATGTAAAATGGATAGAATGAAGCTGAATAAGGTTTATAGGTAGATAGTTCGTGACGCCACTTGTGGTACCTGGTCAGAGGTGACCAGCGCTGCAGTGCAGATCCTCTGGGCACATGGTGTGGTGCAGCAAAGATGTAGTAGCTCTCCACAGGCAGAGCTGTAGTCTCAGGGAAGTAATAGAAGGTGTTGAGGTAGATGGTGTAGTGTTAAGCACAGAGATATAGCAGTGCTGAGTGGGTTGGCGCAGGAAGGAGGCAATGACACAGCTGAGTGCAGTTCCAATTCTTTTACTCACGTTTAAGACACAGACAGGTGCCTGCTTCGGTGCCGCGGTCTCCAGATCAGGGGCTCAGCCAACTCCCAGGCAAATGGAATTAACCCATCCAGCACTACCTTTCGTGTGCCTGTTCTGAACGTCTCCTTTCTAGCGCTAATCTAAAGTACTTGTAGTTCTGAATTACACTCAAGTTCCTCCTTCTTGATGTTACTTATAACTCCACTTGTATGACAGGCAGCTGTAGCCTGCTTCGGGGACTCCATACAATCATGTCCCAGCTCACACATGTTGCTGCTGTATCTTCGAGTCTTAGGTGGGAATAAAATGGTCACAACTTCTATTCCTCCAGTTTCTGCTGCAGGATCATTAGTATCACACACAGCCTCGGATACCAGCGCCTGGCGTTGGCACATTTAACTTAGGAAAGGGCTCTGCACTAGCCGTAGTCCCCAGTCTCTCTCCTCTTCACGTTCCATTCTTGTCTATCTTCCTTCTGAACAACTGATCCTTCTTTCTTCCTCTTTCCTTGCCAACAGCTCTAGCTCACAGGGAGCTGCTGCAAACACGTCCTCTCTCCATCCCCATACGGGGATTCTCTGACTAACTTCCTGTCAGCTTTCCCCTCTAGTGTTTCTAAGCTCCACCCACCACAAAGCACCCTTCATGAACCAAAGCAGCTTCCATAAAGGGTGCTCTGCTGTTCTAAGGTGTCTGTGCTGGATGTAGGTGCTGGAGTCTGGTATGGGTGTTACCATCTTACCTGGGTAGTGGGGTACTACACCTCAGGAGGAGGTGCAGTACCTCTGTGGCGACTGAACCCTCAGGGGCACCACATATTCATTTGAAAAAATTTGCTTGACTCATGCTAAAACAGGACAAGCTCTGTTAAATTTGCACCAATGGCATGCTACTTATAATATACTTGTTTTTAGTCTCTCCACTATAAAGGAGAATATTTGCTAGTTCTCAACAGGGCTCCCCCCACCCTCTACCCCTGCTGTCCCTGTTTGGCATACCCCTTTTCCTTTCTCTTGCACTCCCAGACTCTCTAAGTTTGTACCCCATATGTAAAATGAATGTTGATATGCTCAAGTGTACACACTTGCGTTTTCTCTTTTTGTGTACAATTAAGCTGTCATTCATTTCATCATTCTTAAATAATTTACAAAACAAAATTAATTAGTGCAGTCGTACATGAATTCTAGTAAATGTTACTATCCTTTTGTGACTGCAATGTCCAACAATATAAGAAAAGGTAGCACTCATGACATCCGTTTCACACACGCATGCGCTTCAACTGGTATTGTGCATGAGGGGAAGTGACGGGGAATACATTTAAATGCAAAGGAGCACCCAATAAGTAATGTCTTTACCTTCCACATGTTAAAACATGTTATACTATGAACATACAACACAAATTAAAAACAATTAATTACAATAGAACACCATTTGCTGCAATTATTATATGCAACTTTATCTATAAACAACAGTCATGCCAAACTTATCGCTTAAATCAGCAGGACTCTGTCCTCTTGTATAAAGAATTCATGTGGATTCCCTCTGCAAGAGCAGGCTATTGAGATCCCCACCTTGCACCAGCAGCTAAACTCTTTCTAGACCTGCAAAGATTATTAGCTCAGGATTGCCAAATCGGGATTCCTACATGTGATCGATCAGTCTTCTGGAGCCTTTGCCTGTTACAATTGATCTGAAGTGTTCCCGAAAATGAACAAACAATGGTCATAACATGCAAACTCCTTGCAAAGGTTGTCATTGGTGGGATTTGAACCCAGGACCCCATCACTGCAAGGCTACAATGTTGATCACTGAGCCACCATGCTTAAGAGGTGCACAAGCATACTGTTGACAGCTTTGATGAGGCACAGAAGCTTTTTTTTACTTATGGAGGGCACAAAGCTAAGTTGTAAGTCTCCACAGTAATGAACTCTGTGGTATTGGCTTTCCCTTTAACCCCTTTACCCCCAAGGGTGGTTTGCACATTAATGACTGGGCCAATTTTTACAATTCTGACTACTGTCCCTTTATGAGGTTATAACTCTGGAATGCTTCAACGGATCTTGGTGATTCTGAGACTGTTTTCTCATGACATATTGTACTTCACTTTAGTGGTAAAATTTCTTCGATATAACTTGTGTTTATTTATGAAAAAAATGAAAATATAGCAAACATCTTGAAAATTTTGCAATTTTCAAACTTTGAATTTTTATGCCCTTAAAACAGAGAAATATGTCACACAAAATAGTTACTAAATAACATTTCCCACATGTCTACTTTACATCAGCACAATTTTTGAAACTTTTTTTTGTTAGAAAGTTATAAGGGTTGAAAGTTGACCAGCGATTTCTCATTTTTACAACAAAATTTACAAAACCATTTTTTTAAGGGACCACCTCACATTTGAAGTCACTTTGAGGGGTCTATATGGCAGAAAATACCCAAAAAGTGACACCATTCTAAAAACTGCACCCCTCAAGCTACTCAAAACTGCATTCAAGAAGATTATTAACCCTTCAGGTGCTTCACAAGAGCAGAAGCAACGTGGAAGGAAAAAATGAACATTTAACTTTTTAGTCGCAAAAATGATCATTTAGCAATAATTTTTTTATTTTCCCAAGGGTAACAGGAGAAATTGGACCCCAAAAGTTGCTGTTCAATTTTTCCTGAGTACGCTGATACCTCATATGTGGGGGAGGGACCACTGTTTAGGCACATGGTAGGGCTCGGAAGGGAAGGAGCGCCGTTGACTTTTTCAACCTAAAATTGACTGGAATTGAAATTGGACGCCATGTCGCATTTGACGAGCCCCTGATGTGCCTAAAAAGTGGAAACCCCCCACAAGTGACCCCATTTTGGAAACTAGATCCCCTAAGGAATTTATTTAGATGTGTGGTGAGCATTTTGAACCCTCAAGAGCTTCACAGAAGTTTATAACGCCCGGGCGTGAAAATAAAAAAAAATTTTTTTCCACAAACATGATCATTTAGTCCCCAATATTTTGTTTTCCCAAGGGTAACAGGAGAAATTCAAACCCAAAAGTTGTTGTCCAATTTGTCCTGAGTAGGCTGAAACCCAATATGTGGGGGGGACCACTGTTTGGGCGCATGGCAGGGCTCAGAAGGGAAGGAGCGCCATTTGACTTTTTCAACCTAAAATTGGCTGGAGTTGAGATCGGACACCATGTCACGTTTGACGAGCCATTGATGTGCCTAAATAGTGGAAATCCCCCACAAGTGACCCCATTTTGGAAAATAGACCCCCTAAGGAACTTATCTAGATGTGTGGTGAGAACTTTGAACCCCTAAGTGTTTCACTAAAGATTATAATGCCCGGGAATGAAAATATAAAATCCTATTTTTTTCCCACAAAAATGATCTTTTAGTCCACAATTTATTTTCCCAAGGGTAACAGGAGAAATTGGACCCCAAAAGTTGTTGTCCAATTTGTTCTGAGTATGCTGATACCCCAGATGCGGGAAAAAATATTTAGGCACATGTCAGGGCTCGAAAGGGAAATAGTGACGTTTTGGAATGCAGACTTTGATGGAATGGTCTGCAGGCATCATGTTCCATTTGCAGAGCCCCTGATGTGCCTAAACAGTAAAAAAAACCCACATGTGAAATCAATTTTGGATACTAGACCCCCAAGGAACAAATCTAGATGTGCCCGAACTAATCTAATGTTTCCAGTAAAGTAAATTAGTAGTGCATGGAGGTGTGGTACAATTTGAAGCAATCCTTCATACACAGGCCAGGTTTTTCGGGGCAGATGTTGCATTGATAAATGGTGTCCTTGCGTATTCCCTTTTTGTAACACACTCAGCACCTTTTTTGCGGCTTACCATTTCTTTCGGTTGGCGAGGCCACCCCCTGGAAAATGCTGATGTGGTACAATACGAGCACCTTCAGTTCCAGAAGTACTGGGGCCCGCTCCTTCCGGAGTGCCAAACATCAGGGCCTTAACCACTACCTCCTGGAACTGTCCCAGGGGGACCAAAAGAGATAACAGAAGTTACAGCAGAGTCCGTAATGAGACGGGTCCTGGATCCGGGTAGTTGGCAAGTAGTTGGTTCCAGTGACCTTCAGACAATCCTCAGACTCGGATGGCTGTTGGGGGAACGGGATGGCTTTCACCCAGATGGTTGCAGATATAACCAGGAATATCAGGATACTAATACTCTGTGGAGACAGATAGCATTTGAGAATGCACAGAGACAGCAGACGCAGCACAGACAGGTAAGCAAGAGAACCGGATGTAGCAATGATTGATACTCGTTGCTCCGGCGCTCTCCCTATGGAGGAGAGGCCAGAAATAGCAGCCTGTGCGCTGCTATTGGTTAATTGTTCTCATTGAAAAATTCATGCTGTCCCTTTAAGAAGGAAGGAGAGCCCGCGGGCGTGCCCTAATAGCTTTAGTTACAGATATGCCGACAGTACGCCAGAAGGTGGAGACAGGGAAGAGACTTGAAAGCTGAGCAGCAGCAGGGGAAACAGAGGAGGCTGGCTGCTGTCTAAGGACAGCGTGCGAGGCACAATGTGAGTGGGAGCAGCGGCAGACCTGGACGCAGCACCAGGTCGGGGACCAGGTGTAACAATGGCAGACCTGGGCACCGCGCCAGGACAGGGACCGGGTATAACACTTATGCATTCAATGTAAGCCATGACCTCCCCCAAAGTTACATGCACCCCAATAACCCTTTCAGCAAATGTACTTGAGGGCCACATGGCAAAATTGGTCCCATTAGAAGAAAGTGTGTCTCCCATACTGTTTGCTTATGCATTGAATGCAAGGCCTGCCCTGCACCAAATTTACATGCACCCCAATAACCCTTTCAGCAGACGTACTTGAGGGTCACATGACAAAATTGTTCCCATTAGAAGAAAGTGTGTCTCTCATACTGTTTGCTTATGCATTGAATGCAAGCTATGGCCTGCCACAAAGTTACATGCACCCCAATATCCCTTTGAACCCATGTACTGGGTGGTCACAGGAAAACCCACTTAACATTATTCATTTTATACTCCCATACTGTTTGCTTATGCATTGAATGCAAGGCCTGCCCTGCAAAAAAGTAACAGGCACCCCAATACTCCTTGGAACAGACGTCCCAGATGGCCACATGACACCAAAATTCCCATTATTTTTCATTTGTTACTGCCATACTGTTAGGCAATGCATTGAATGCAAGGGCCGCTTTGACCCAAATTTGCATGCACCCCAATCCCCCCTTGGAAGAAACATGGAGGAGAGCCTCATAAAAAAACTGTCCCATTACAAAGGAGCGGGTCTCCTATACTATGAATGCCTATGGGTTGACAAACCTTTCCTCCAGGGGGGTACACATCAAAATAGTGTGTAAACTTTTTTTTTTACGACAATCCGAGGTCCCGTATTACCCAGAAATATATGTTTAGGGCCTTAATAAAGAATGGCGTCCACAGGAATAAAATAGATGGGATTGGTACTGACGAGATTTGGAAATTGTATCAAAAAGAGAGGAATTAATAAAAAGCCAGGTGTTTCACATAATAAAAAGGTTACAGTAAAATATTCTGAATCTCCACAGCAGGGGCAAGACAGGACACGGGGAGAGAGAGGGCCCACTCCCTTTCTGTCTTCGTCAAAGCCCACAGCACTGGGGATTGAGGATCTTTTTGCTGAAATGAAATCCTTGATAAAGGAATTCAAAGCCCAACTGAAGAGGTTATCCTTCCAAGATATCATTATCTAAAATGGAGGATCAATGAGGGGAAAAAAGATAAGAGTTAAATTGACTTGCCGCCATGCCTCACAAATGGATTGATGCCACCATGTAGATTTGGTGATTAACTGAAAAATAAAAACAGCCAACATGTTAAAGCTTTTGTAGATACAAGGGTGGAGGCCAGTTTGATTTATGGAAATCCAAAACAATTCAGTGGGCACAAGGTTATAATTACAGGATTAGGAGGAGACTGGTGTGCTTGTGCCTACTACTACTAAATGGGACAATCTGTAGGGTTGGGAAAAGAGTTGTGGTAAGATATCTGGGTAATTGTACAAAGAATTAAAGTGACTGTGTTTAATGTTGATGCTTATTGTGCTTCAGGTACACTGGAAAGACTCTTCAACTTATTAGCAGAGGAACATTCAAAAATATTAGTCACTGATTCAAGTTCAAAGACTGATACCACTGAGGGACTGCTCGGATTGACTCAGTGGGCACACCAGAAATATGGACACCTGGGAAAAATAACTGTTTACCAATGGGCACAGACCAAAGGGGTGCCCATCAGGTTAGATTTGGATCCTCATATCCTATCATTGATGGTGCAAGAAACAGGGGGAAGCAACTGGGGGACAAAGGTCCTCCAGAACTTGCTAACGTAATTGTTCTTGGAGCAGATAATGCGCTGATAGTTATGAAACCCGGGCAAAAGAAGTGGGAATACGTCCCAAATGACAGGTTATCTCAGGAGAATAATATATATTTTTCCCTTTAGATCAAAATCTGGAAATGGTGCATCGTTGCAGCCACAGTGTCATGGTCCTTTCAACTTCTGCCACTACCCAAGAGATCTTCAGATGAAAAACCGAGAGACCAACCACAGAAAATGGGGCTTTATGGAAAACCAAACAGAATCTATGGATTTACTTGGCTCAGCTGATGAACACTAGTCATTTTTGTATGACAAAGACTACTACTGCCACCAATACATTAAAAACTTGTCTGGTGGCAGTACTGGCCCCTTTTCAGTTATGCACAAAGCTGATAGGGGTATCTACTCAAGATCATAGAATCATAGAATCATAGAATCGTAGAGTTGGAAGGGACCTCCTGGGCCATCTGGTCCAACCCCCTGCTCAAAGCAGGATTCGCTAAATCATCCCAGTCAGATGTCTGTCCAGCCTCTGTTTGAAGACTTCCATTGAAGGAGAACTCACCACTTCTCGTGGCAGCCTGTTCCACTCATTGATCACTCTAACTGTCAAAAAGTTTTTTCTAATATCTAATCTGTGTCTCCTCCCATTCAGTTTCATCCCATTGCTTCTAGTCTTTCCTTGTGCAAATGAGAATAAAGTTGATCCTTCTACAATGTGACAGCCCTTTAGATATTTGTAGACAGCAATTAAGTCTCCTCTCAGTCTTCTCTTTTGCAAACTAAACATTCCCAAATCCTGCAACCTTTCCTCATAAGACAGGGTTTGCAGACCGGTCACCATTCTGGTCGCTCTTTTCTGAACTTGCTCCAGTTTGTTGATGTCTTTTTTAAAATGTGGTGCCCAAAACTGGACACAATATTCCAGATGAGGTCTGACCAAAGAGGAGTAGAGGGAAATAATGACTTCACGTGATCTAGACTGTATGCTTCTGTTAATACATCCTAGAACTGCATTTGCCTTTTTTGCTGCTGCATCACACTGTTGACTCATATTCAGTCTGTGATCTATTAGTATACCCAAGTCTTTTTCACATGTGCTGTCACTTAGCCCTATTCCTCCCATTCTATATATGCTTTTTTCATTTTTATTGCCCAGATGTAGTACTTTGCATTTCTCCCTGTTAAAAACCATTCTGTTAGTTACTGCCCACTTCTCCAGTTTATTTAAATCTTTTTGAATCCTCTCTCTCTCTTCTCTAGTATTAGCTATCCCTCCTAGCTTTGTGTCATCAGCAAATTTAATCAGTTTACCCTCAATTCCTTCATCTAAATCGTTGATAAAGATGTTGAACAATACAGGGCCCAGGACAGAGCCCTGTGGTACCCCACTTGAGACATTCTTCCAACTGGATGTGCAGCCATTTACGACCACTCTTTGGGTCCGATCACTAAGCCAGCTATGAATCCACCTAACAGTTGCCTTGTCCATTCCATACTTAGTCATTTTTTCAATAAGGATAGTATGAGAGACTTTGTCAAATGCTTTGCTGAAGTCAAGATATACTATATCTACAGCATTTCCTTGATCCACCCAATCAGTGATACCGTCATAGAAGGAAATTAAGTTAGTCTGACATGACTTATTAGTTACAAACCCATGCTGACTCTGTTTGATCACTTCATTCTTATCCAGGTATTGACTTACATGTTGTTTAATAATTTGTTCAAAGATCTTTCCTGGTATAGAAGTCAGACTCACCGGCCTATAGTTGCCTGGGTCCACCTTCTTCCCCTTTTTGAAGATAGGAACAACATTTGCTCTTCTCCAGTCTTCTGGCACTTCTCCTGTTCTCCAAGAATTTTCAAAGATTATGGAGAGTGGTTCAGAAATTTCTTCTGCTATCTCCTTCAGTACTCTGGGGTGTAATTCATCTGGACCTGGAGACTTGAATTCATTTAGGTTAGCTAAGTGTTTCCTCACTATCTTTCTGTTTATAGATATCCTGGATTCTTCTATTCCCTTAATAGGACAGTGAATAACAGTTGGTGTTACATTTCCTTTCTGAGAGAAAACAGATGCAAAATAGGAATTTAAAAGTTCAGCCTTCTCAACATCCTGTCTTACCATTTCATCATTTTCATCCTGTAAAAATCCTATAGCATCTTTGACTTTTCTTTTACTTTTGACATATCCCCAAAATCCTTTATTATTGCTTTTGACATCTCTTGCAAGCCTCAATTCATTTTCAGCTTTAGATAATCTGATTTGTGCCCTGCAGATTCTGCAGACAGCATTATATTCTTCTTTAGATATGCCTCCCTCTTTCCATTTTATAAACATTTTTTTCTTCCTTTTTAGCATGTGCTTAAGTTCTGTGTTCACCCATCCTGGTTTCCTTAAATGCTTCCTATTCTTCCCTCTTTTCGGAATTGTTAACAACTGTGCTTTGAGAATTTCATTTTTCAAGATTTCCCATCCTTCCTGGACATTTTTGTCTTTAAGGATATCCAGCCATTGGATCCCTCCAATTATCTTTCTGAATCCCTTAAAATCTGCCTTTCTGAAATCTAACCTTGACGTCTGAGTCTTCACAGGTCTTCCGCCTCTAGTTATCCAAAATTCTAAAATAGCATGGTCGCTACCTCCTAGGGTTCCAGCCACTTTTACCTCCTCAACCATTTCCTCCCTGTTTATAAGGATTAGATCCAAGGTAGCAGTTCCCCTTGTTTTCTCCCCTACCTTTTGGAAGATAAAGTTGTCAGCAAGAGAGGATAAGAATTTCCTTGACCTGTTAGTTTTGCCTGAGAGAGATTCCCAACAAATGTCTGGATAGTTGAAATCTCCCATGACAACTATGTCATATTTTTTGGAGAACTTGGCCATTTGATGCATAAAGAGTTCATCCATATCTTCAGCTTGCACAGGCGGCCTGTAGTAAATGCCTACAATGGTGTCCTTTCCATTGTTCTGTCCTTGTATTCTTATCCAAACAGTTTCCACAGAACTCCCAGTCTCTGAAGCTTCAATCTCTGTGCAGATATACGCGTTTCTAACATACAATGCGACACCTCCTCCTCGTTTATCAAGTCTGTTTCTTGCAAATAAGTTGTATCCTTCTAGTCTTGTATTCCAATCATGTGTATCGTCCCACCAAGTTTCAGTGATTCCAATGACATCATATTTCTTTTCCTGTGTTAGTAGTTCCAATTCTCCTTGTTTGTTGCCCATGCTTTGTGCATTAGTATAGAAACATTTTAGTTTGTGATTGGTTTCTCTTTCTCCAATATTTTTATTAATTAGATTCTTTCGTCTTTGTACTTCCTTTCCACTTCTATTAGCAGAGTTCTCAATAGCATTTGCCAGGTGTATGGCTTTTTCTGGTCTTTTGCTTCCCTTCCCATGTTGTTCTAGTTTAAAGCTCTCCTTACATGTGTAGCAAGGCGACTTCCAAATACATGCTTTCCAGTCTTCGTAAGGTGCACCCCATCTCTAGCAAGTAGTCCATCGTATAAGTAGTTCACTCCGTGATCCAGAAATCCAAATCGTTGCTGACGGCACCATCGACGCAGCCAGTTGTTCACCTGCAGAATCTTATTCCACCTCCTTGTTCCATGGCCATCCACTGGGAGGATGGAAGAGAAGACCACCTGCGCTCCCAGTTCTTTCACTTTCTTGCCTAAGTCTTCAAAGTCTCTGCAGATGGTTTCCAGGTCGTTTCTTGCGGTGTCATTTGTCCCCACATGTAGTAGCAGGAATGGGTAGTCATCTGTAGGTGTGAAGAGTCCTGATATCCTGTCAGACACATCTTTAATTTTTGCACCTGGAAGACAGCACATTTCTCTTGAAGTTATATCCGGTCTGCAGATAGCGGCCTCTGTTCCTCTCAACAGGGAATCCCCCATGACCACCACTCTCCGTTTCTTCTTCACAACATTTTTCTTTCTCCATCCAGGAGGACTCTGAAGGCGTACAAGGTTGCTGTTTGTTGGCAAAGTCTTATCCTGATGTATTTCTTCATCATTTTCCTGCGTGAGAGCCTGGTACTGGTTTCTGAGCAGTATGGGTGCTGACTGCCTCCTGATCCTCCTGCTTCTCTGGGTCACATGTCTCCATTCCTCTGTTTCTTCAGGTGCACTTCGAATTTCTTCTCTTTCTGTAACATGAAGAGATAATTCTGCTCTGTCCAAGAACTCTTCACCTTCCTTAATGATCTTCAACGTAGCTAACCTCTCTTCGAGATTTTGCAACTTTTCCTCCAACAGGGACACAAGCTTGCATTTGTGGCATGTGAAGTTTGGCTTTTCCACTGGTAAGTCTGTGAACATGTAGCAAGAAATGCAGCTCACCAAATGGCTCCTGGCCTCTTCCATCTTGAGATTTCTTAAAAATGATGAAAGATGAGCCAAAATTCCGATTTCCTCTTTTCAGCTGCAACGGCCAAAACCCAGTGATCGTTGAGCTCGCGGAGACTCTTCACTTATCCCAGAAGGCACTGGGAATATGCAAATGATCTCCTCAAGACTCTTCCCCTGGTTTTCCGATTTCCTCTTTTCAGCTGCAATGGCCAAAACCCAGTGATCGTTGAGCTCGCGGAGACTCTTCACTTATCCCAGAAGGCACTGGGAATATGCAAATGATCTCCTCAAGACTCTTCCCCTGGTTTTCCGATTTCCTCTTTTCAGCTGCAACGGCCAAAACCCAGTGATCGTTGAGCTCGCGGAGACTCTTCACTTATCCCAGAAGGCACTGGGAATATGCAAATGATCTCCTCAAGACTCTTCCCCTGGTTTTCCGATTTCCTCTTTTCAGCTGCAACGGCCAAAACCCAGTGATCGTTGAGCTCGCGGAGACTCTTCACTTATCCCAGAAGGCACTGGGAATATGCAAATGATCTCCTCAAGACTCTTCCCCTGGTTTTGATGAAGACATACAAGAAGAAAATGTGCTATAATTTGTGCATGCATTGCTTTGTGTTGTTGTATACAGTGTACACTTACATTGTTATCTTTACGCCAATCATCTACTAAAACCATCCCTTTAGGCTATAGTACCTTGTATAAATAATGTATGGCTCAAAATAGCCAAGGGTGGATTGTAGTGTAAATATAAAAATGGCTATTTTGAGTCCATATTGAAATAAACAGAATGCATACAGACCATTATGGAGCATTTCTGGACATACAGTTCAGTTAGACAGACAATGCTCATAGTGGCACAATCTCGAGAACTGTTTGTTTATTACTTGAAACCCTTCCACCTCACAAACAGTTCTAGTTTCTATATATTTTTTACATAGTGACACGTGACACACTCTTAAGAACTGTTCGTTTATTACCTGAAATCCTTTCACCTCACAAACAGTTCTAAGTTTCTATATGTTTGTTGTTTGTTATTGTGGTTTTATCTAAATCCATGTGGGCTTTTCTCATTGTTTGATGTTTGCCTGGTATCTCGGTTCATCCAACCTTGAAAGCTGGCCACTTGAAGGGCAGGGTGAAACTAGAGTTACACATAGTGTAAATCACTATGTAAGGCTAGAGAAGCATGACTAAGGTCTCTTTAACACATCAGTTTTTTAGAATCAGTCGCAATCCGTCAAAGTGTGAAAAAAATGGATCCTGCGCAGATTGTGGAAAACTGATGTGATGGATCCATAACATAATTGCAGGATGCAAATTGCAAGCAGGAACAGCGTATACCGAACACCACAACCAGCGGGAATTGTATACAGGAAAATCTGCACAGCATGTGGGAAAAGTCCCCCTAATTCCAGGTGGGATACCTCACAGAAAGTGGTGGAGAATGAAAGAGCCATTATCCTGTGTGACTTCAAGATCCAGTCGGATAAGCATATGTTGGCTAACCAACCAGACATTGTGATTGTAGACAAGGATCAGAAGACAGCAATGATAATAGATGTGGCAGTGCCAAGTGACAGCAACATCAGAAAGAAGGAATATGAGAAGCTGGAGAAATACCAGGGCCTAGAAGGAGAGCTGGAGAAGATGTGGAAGGTGAAGGCAACAGTGATTCCAGTGGTAATAGGAGCACTTGTAGCAGTGACCCCTAAGTTGAGAAAATGGCTACAACAGATCCCAGGAACAACATCTGAATTCTCTGTCCACTGCTGGGAGCAACTAAGATCCTGTGCAGGACCCTCAAACACCCAGGCCTCTGGTAGAGGACCCGAGAATGAGAAATGATGAAAAAAATCACCTCCATTGGGGGGGTAGGAAGAATACACATAGAAGTTAACAGTGGTACATGAACACATAGCAAAGCAGATGAACCAACTGCTAGAAGCAGGCCACCACCCAGCTTGGCTAACACAAGGAAGAACAGTGATGATCATGAAGGATCCTCACAAAGGAACAGTTCCATCCAACTACCACCCAATAACCTGCCTTACAACAACATTGAAACTCCTGTCAGGCATCATAGCCACCAAGCTACAGAACCATATGAATCAGTACATGAATCCAGCACAGAAAGGCATTGGGACCAACACCAGAGGCTCTAAGCACCAGCTCCTAGTAGATAGAGCAGTCACACAGTAACTCAAGACTCAAGATCCAGACAGACCAACCTCAGCACAGCCTGGATTGACTACAGGAATGCCTATGACTCAATGCCACACACATGGATTTGTGAGTGCTTGGCTCTCTACAATGTCAACAGGAAATTAAGAACCTTCCTCAGAAAGTTAATGGGGCTATGGAGAACAACATTGGAGGTCAACTCAAGACAACTAGCACAAGTGACCATCAAATGCGGCATATACCAAGGTGATGCTCTGTTCCCATTGCTGTTCTGCATAGGCTTGAACCCCCTCAGTCAGATAGTTACAGAGTCTGGCTATGGATACAAGTTCAAAAGTGGAAGCACCATCAGCCACCTCCTCTACATGGATGACATCAAGCTGTAGACGAAAAACGAGCGAGATATCAATTCACTGATCCACCTGACAAGGATCTATAGCGAAGACATCAGGATGTCCTTCGGACTGGAGAAGTGCAGCAGGTTGGTAATAAAGAGAGGCAAGGTAGTCAAAACTGATGGAGAGGAATTACCAGCAGGGCACATAGCAGATGTACAGACATGCTACGAGTACCTCAGCATCCCACAGGGATACGGTTACCATAATGAGGAGGCAAAGAAAGCAGCAACTTCTAAATACCATCAAAGGGTAAGACAGGTCCTGAAGAGCCAGTTCAATTGGAAGAATAAAATCCATGCCATCAATACATATGCCCTGCTAGTTATCAGATACCCTGCTGGCATAGTGTGCTGGCCAAAAGAAGAACTGGAGGCAGCAGATATGAAGACACGAAAGCTCCTCACAATGCATGGAGGTCTCCACCCTAAGTCTAGCATCAAAAGATTGTTTACCAACAGAAAGGAGGGTGGTAGAGGCTTGATAAGCATCCAAGCCACCATCACGGATGAAAAAAGGAGTATCCAGGAATACATCAGAAAAAATGGCACCAAAAGATGAGATGCTGAGAGAATTCCTAAGGAAGCATCAACAGTAGATCTGGAAGGAAAAACAGGAACATGAAGCGCCATGGCAAGACAAGCCGCTGAATGGAATTGTACCATTGACAGATAATGGAAGTGGCAGACATGGAGAAATCCTACCAATGGCTGGAGAAAGCTGGACTACGAGACAGCACAGAGGCACTAATCATAGCGGCACAAAAGCAAGCACTAAGTACCAGTACTGAGATCCATAGAAGCAGGAATCTATAATAATAATACATTTTATTTTTATAGCGCCGACATATTCCGCAGCACTTTACATTTCAGAGGGGATTTGTACAGACAATAGACATTACAGCATAACAATAATCACATACAGTAGATTATAACAAATATCAAGAGGAGTGAGGGCCCTGCTCGCAAGCTTACAGTCTATGAGGAAAGAGGGAGACACGAAAGGTGGGTGGTAACGGTTGCCCTGATTGTATGGACCAGCCATAATGTTAGGTGTGTAACAGTACGGACACAGAGGGCTAATGGATGCATAAAGCATGTGGGAACATGATGCTGGGAACCTGGTTATGGTAAAACTTTTGGCTCTGCCACACAGGGATAGGTTAGGTTAATGTGTTGAGGCGATAGGCCAGTCTGAATAAATGCGTTTTCAGGACACGCTTAAAATTGTGGGGATTGGGGACTAATCGTATTGACCTGGGAAGTGCATTCCAAAGAATTGGCGCGGCACGTGTAAAGTCTTGGAGACGGGAATGGGAGGTTCTGACTATTGAGGATACTAACCTCAGGTCATCAGCAGAACGGAGGGCGCGGGTAGGGTGGTATGCTGAAACAAGGGAGGAGATGTAGGGTGGTGCTGAGCCATGGAGGGCTTTGTGAGTGAGGGTAATAAGTTTATACTGAATTCTGGAGTGGATGGGTAGCCAGTGTAATGACTGGCCCAAGGTAGAGGCATCGGTGTAACGATTGGTGAGGAATATGATCCTGGCTGCAGCATTCAAGACAGATTGGAGAGGGGAGAGTTTGGTAAGAGGGAGACCGATTAGAAGAGAGTTACAATAGTCGAGACGAGAATGAATAAGAGAAACAGTAAGAGTTTTTGCAGAGTCAAAAGTAAGAAAAGGTCGAATTCTAGAAATGTTTTTGAGGTGCAGATGACAAGAGCGAGCCAGTGATCGAATGTGGGGGGCAAAGGAAAGCTCGGAATCAAGTATGACCCCAAGACAGCGGGCATGTTGCTGGGGAGTAATAGTGGAACCACACACAGAAATAGCAATGTCGGGTATAGGTACATTAGTAGCGGGAGGAAACACCAGGAGTTCAGTCTTTGACAGGTTCAGTTTCAGATATAGTGAGGACATGATTTTAGACACAGCGTTTAGACAATCGCCAGTGTTTTCTAGAAAGGCTGGCGTGATGTCAGGAGAAGAAGCGTATAATTGGGTGTCATCAGCATAGAGATGGTACTGGAAACCAAATCTACTGATTGTTTGACCAATAGGGGCAGTGTACAAGGAGAAGAGGAGGGGGCCTAGAACCGATCCTTGAGGAACCCCAACAGTAAGGGGAAGGTGAGAGGAGGAGGAACCGGCAAAAGAAACAGTAAAGGAGCGGTCGGAGAGATAGGAGGAGAACCAGGAGAGAACGGTGTCCTTGAGGCCAATGGAATGGAGCATAGTGAGGAGGAGCTGATGATCCACAGTGTCGAATGCTGCAGAGAGATCCAAGAGAATTAGCATGGAGTAATGACCATTTGATTTAGCTGTTAGCAGATCATTAGAGACTTTAGTGAGGGCAGTTTCGGTGGAGTGTAAAGAGCGGAAACCGGATTGGAGAGGGTCGAGAACAGAGTTTTCTGAGAGATAGCGGATAAGACGGGAGTGGACCAGGCGTTCCAGGAGTTTAGAGATGAAGGGAAGATTAGAGACAGGTCTATAGTTAGCGGCACAGTTTTGGTCGAGGGATGGTTTTTTAAGTAGTGGATGTATGATGGCATGCTTAAATGAGGAGGGAAAAATACCAGAAGAGAGAGAGAGGTTAAATATTTTAGTTAGGTGAGGGGTGACAGCAGGGGAAAGGGACTGGAGGAGATGTGACGGAAATGGGTCACTGGTGCAAGTAGTTGGGCGAGAAGATGCAAGGAGCCTGCTTACTTCTTCTTCTGTGACTGGATCAAATCTACCACACAAGACAAGATCCAAGGTGCAGACTATGCAAAGAAACCTCAGAAACAGTCCAACACATAGTGGCAGGATGCAAAATGCAAGCGGGAACAGCATATCCCGAACGCCACAACCAAGTTGCGGGAATTGTATACCGGAACATCTTCACAGCATATGGGCTAATCCCCCCTAAGTCCAGGTTGGAGACACCAGAAAAAGTGATGGAATATGAAAGGGCTAAAATCCTGTGAGAGTTCAAGATCCAGATGGAGAAGCAGGTGTTGGCTAACCAACCAGACATTGTGATTGTAGACAAGGATCAGAAGACAGCAATGATAATAGATGTGGCAGTGACAAGTGACAGCCATATCAAAAAGAAGGAATATGAGAAGCTGGAGAAATACCAGGGCCTCAAAGGAGAACTGGAGAAGATGTGGAAGGTGAAGGCAACAGTGATTCCAGTGGTGATAGGAGTACTTGGAGAAGTGACGCTTAAGTTGGAAGAATGGCTACAATAGATACCAGGAGCAACATCTGAACTCTCTGTCCAGAAAAGCGCAATGGTCAGAGCAACTAAGATCCAGTGTAATTCAAAGTGCACCGGGGTGGTGGTCCGGTCTGAGCTCACTCACTAAACACAGTCTGTAGACACCCCGGCCCCTTGTACATGTAATATGAGATGGATGAGGCTTTTCTCCCAAATGAAGATACCTTCCCTCATTTTGTCACAGCAATCCAGGTGATTAAAAGTCCAGAGACGTAGTTTTGTCCCAACAGGGAAAACATAACTTTTATTGAAAACAGGTAGTGAACAATGGACATCAATGACAATCCCAAACACTAGATTTCCTGTTCTTTCCCTGACATGAGCTGCAGTTGCACCCACTAAGGCTGCAGTAGCCGAGAATCTCAGTCATCCAATCCGCTTGTATCTGGGTGCCTGAGACCCCTTCAGCGGAGGCCCCTTTAAATTCTAAAGAGCCTGTATGGAAGTCCACTTTAGTAGGCCTTCTTTAGTCTCGGGCAACAGACCTCTCCCATCTGGGGGGTCTGGTTGTGCCCCATCTGTCTGACACATCTGTACCTGTCAACATGTAAAGGGAGGCCAGGACTGTAGTCAAGGCCAGAGACACTGAAGCATCTGTGTCCCGACCTTCCCTCACAGAAAATTGTATTCCACTTCTCAGCTTACCTGCGTCTCCAGTTTCAGATCCCCTGGGCATTTCCCAGGTGGTGACAGCCCCTCTTCCAGATGACCCCCAGTAATGGAGACACAGTCCAGGATAACTTGAACATTCTCTTTACTTAGAACTTCACACATTACATCCACAGTTGGCGCATCATGGAATTCACTTGTTTCCTCATCTTTCCCTACTTCGCTGACGCTTCTGTGTGGCACACGTCCGGACTGGACCATCTTATACTGCTCCCCAGATCCTTCCTAGCCTAACCTCTCCATGATAACAATTCCTTCTGCCTGTTTCTCCCCAGACTCGAAATCATCTGCCACCCGATTTGGTTGCCACTGGAAGAGCATCCAGTCCATCTGTACCGTTCCCTTCGATGCTCCAACTTCCTTCAGCTCCTCACTCCAACCGACTCCCGCCCTAAAGGCGTTCGCCCAGGCTATGAGTCGTCACATCTTCCTTCTCCTGTACTTGCCCACTGCGATGTTGTCCAGTGGCCGTGGATAATGTGGGCTGCAGCTACCTAATGTTGCATGGCTGCCGAGCCTTCCAGGGCCTATAGCCCATGTGGACACTTCAGGCACCCTGGCCCCATCTCACCTAACTTCCTAAAACCCCTGACTTACCACCCGGCAGCCCCTCCTCTTTTAACCCCCTACAAACTAGCTATAACCTATTCTAACCATGCACACTAGTATGCCCCCATCTAATGGCCCCCAAAGGAACTACACTTACCCTTAGCTATGAGTACTATTATTATTATTATTATTTATTTGTATAGCACCATTGATTCCATGGTGCTGTACATGAGAAGGGGTTTCCTACAGATTACAGATATCACTTACAGCAAACAAACTAACAATCACAGACTGATACAGAGGGGAGAGAGGACCCTGCCCTTTCGGGCTTACATGCTACAGGATGGTGGGGAAGGAGACAGTAGGTTGGTGGGTTGCAGCAGTTCTGATGTTGGTTTAGGTGATATCATCGGTAGTGGTGAGAGAGAAGGAAGTAGCGGGGTCATTGCAGGCTGTAGGCTTTCTTGAAGAGGTGGGTTTTCAGGTTCCATCTGAAGGATCCAAGTGTGGTTGATAGTCGTACTTGTTGGGGCAAAGAATTCCAGAGAATAGGGGCTATTCGGGAGAAGTCTTGGAGGCGGTTCGGTGAGGAGCGAATAAGTGTGGAGGAGAGAAGGAGGTCTTGGGAGGACCGGAGATTATGTGAGGGAAGGTATCGGGAGATTAGTTCAGAGATATATGGGGGAGACAGGTTATAGATGGCCTTGTAGGTCAGAATTAGTAATTTGAACTGGATACGCTGAAGGAATGGGAGCCAGTGAAGAGATTTGCAGAGGGGAGAAGCGGAGGAGTAGCGAGGAGAGAGATGAATTAGTCGGGTGGCAGAGTTAAGGATGGACTGGAGAGGTGCGAGGGTGTTAGCAGGGAGACCACAGAAAAGGATGTTGCAGTAGTCGAGGCGGGAGATGATGAGGGCATGCACAAGCATTTTAGTAGATTGCGGGTTGAGGAAAGGACGGATTCTGGAAATATTTTTGAGCTGGAGGCGACAGGAGGTAGAAAGAGCTTAGATGTGCGGTTTGAAGGACAGGGCAGAGTCAAAGGCTACTCCGAGGCAGCGGACTTCTGGTACTGGGGAAAGAAGATCTGTGAGATGGAGGAAAGATGATGAGTTCAGATTTGTCTACATTGAGTTTGAGGAAGCGAGAGGAGAAGAAGGAGGATATGGCTGATAGACACTCTGGGATTCTGGACAGCATAGAGGTGATGTCTGGGCCAGAGAGGTAGATCTGAGTGTCATCAGCATAAAGGTGGTAGTGGAATCCGTGGGACTTTTTGAGTTGCCCCAGACCAAGTGTATAGATTGAGAAGAGTAGGGGTCCTAAAACAGAGCCTTGGGGGACTCCAACAGAGAGAGGGTGGGATGAGGAGGTGGTGTGGGAGTGGCAGACGCTGAATGTGCGGTTGGAAAGGTATGAGGAGATCCAGGATAGGGCAAGGCCTTTGATGCCGAAGGAGGAGAGGATCTGTAGTATGAGGTAATGGTCAACTGTGTCAAATGCAGCGGACAGGTCTAGAAGCAGGAGTATAGAGTAGTGTCCATTTGATTTGGCTGTAAGTAGGTCGTTAGTAATTTTGGTCAGCTCTGTCTCAGTGGAGTGATGGGGGCAGAAACCAGATTGTAGATTATCAAAGAGCGAGTTAGATGATAGGTGGGAGGAAAGTTCAGCGTGGACATGCTGAACTTACTATAACACTAAGGTGCCCCACTTTAATGTTCAAAGGGTGCACTTTAATTTCCCTATCTTACACAGTATTACATTACTAGGACATAACGCATATACAACATTGTACATAAAATAGTAACACTGAATAGAGTGTGGCAGTACCAATGATTATGCAGGGTAATACATATTTTATATGTAGCAATACCACTGAGTATTAACAACGACATTACAGCAACTAACATATGTAAACAGTTACGCACTAAGAACCATTGCGGGAGCTGAGCAAGGCAGTAATCCTATGTCACCCCCGACGACTGAGGGATCCTGCCACCTCCTTACACTCCCATTCTCCTTAAACATGGCGGTCCCCGGCCATGGCAACCTCGGTATAACACATAAAAACACAGTTTATAAAGACACATGTAGTCTTGTATTGGCCGGTCATCCCTTTAACATGGGTGGCCACAGTCTTTGAAGTGGGCCTCAATTAGACCTGACAGTCCTTTGTGCAGCAGTCCACGTGACCCTGGTCCTTCTCAGGACAGTCTCCCCTACCTCCTTTCAGCGGAACACTGTGGTTTGAAGTGGGGACAAAGTTCAGGAAAAGGCAGTCCAGCAGCCACATCTGGAGTCCACCGCTATTAACCCCATGGAGTCCTGGTCCCATGATCCAGCATGGGGGGGACACCAACGGGTGTCAACAAAACTGGGAGGAGGGGAAAAACAAACAAGTGTGGCCCTCAACAGGTGGCCACTACAAACGGCCGCCATACAAGGTTCATTGTCCTCATAGGAACGCAAAACAGTCCCTCATATTTGCTGGGTGCAACCGGCACCTATTAACATTAGTTTCCTAAAGGGTCCGCTCAGTCTGCAGACGGCCGCTGAGTTGCATAGTGCGCCGCATTTGGCCCTTGACTACGACATAGGTATTAGATGAGAACCCACTGGAGGAGGAGGAGTCCCCACTGTTCTTGTGGCTCCACACTCCCTCCAGTGTTGGTCCTGCACCTCCTTAAGCCTCCGGCCCTGTGAACACATCTGCGACTGCCCCACTGCCCTGAGGCACTGCGCTCTCCTGTGCAGCCAGGGCAACTGCGGCCGTAGCAGCCGGTTGTTCCACATCTGAGACCTCTTGTGAGGGGCCAGTCGTACTATCAGTAGCCAGTTTAATGGCCACTGGGTGAGGCCCCCGGGGTCTTTCTTCCTTTACAAATGACATGTAGTCCCCCTCCCAAACTGGGCCATTGAACATGATGGAGCCAGAATTTATGTAGACCTTGGCCCCGGTCTCCAGCTCCTGCACAAAGCCATAGTCCCTGTTGTGATTCAGGTACCTGATGAGGCCGCGGGTCATCCGACCTGCTGCGGTTCCTCCGCCGGGGAGCTGTAGTTCTGAATGGACGCGGCGCTCCTGCCGCCTTTTCTGACGTATCACTTCAGGGATCCATTAGGTGTCCGTAGGCACATAGGGCTCCTCTGCACGCAGGCCGCAGTTGTCAGCTGGGACAGGTGTGGCCTGGGGAAATGCAGGTGCCGACGCAGCCGGATGTGCTCCCTCTGGACACATCCGTGTTGAAATGGATTTACTGTACTGGCTGTCGTGGGTGATACAGTAGAAATGCTGACATATATATGTCCAGGCAAGGAGGGGCAAGCAAATCAGCATTGCTGTAAAAAGAGTTTATGGCCAGAGAAGGGTTTGGAAACAAGTCCGTTGGTGGCACAGCTGTGTCTGCAGATCAGGCAGTTTCCCTGGAGTTGCTGCAGAAGCCAGCGTTGGTGGCTAAGTGAGGATGCTGACACTTCCGTGTCTGAGCAGAGGGAGCACAGAGGGAATCTTGGACATGTGCAATAGTTATCTGCGCCCGAGTTTCCCAGCTCTGCAGTGTGAATAAACCATAAGCGACTGCGGGGCCGGATCTCTGGCCGCCGACGTCATGGCAGAGGACGGGCGATGGTAACCAAGATTACATAGTACAGCGCAGGCGCCAGGATTTCAAAATAAAGATTTGGAGGTGGAGACACAATGCAGGAATACATGAGTGATGGATGTGAGGCGCCTATGTCAAATGGGGAAAGACCTGCCCCACTGACAAATATCAGGTATGTCTGACCAATTTTAAAAACGATAATTTCTGCGGTGCAAGGTACCCTAAATAAAAGAGCCACCTTGACAGAATGCAGCATTAGTGCTGCACAAGGTAGCTCTTTTACTTAAAAACGCCTGCGGGGGGGTGACAGGTTCCCTTTAAGTAAACATATAGGTTGTATAAGCATGGGACTATGGATGGAGGATAATCATTATAATTTGTTATAACTAACCACAGTTAGTTACTATGCCCAGGCAATGCCAGGCTCTTCAGGTGGTATATTTATAAACAGCATAGAATGAATTGAATTACAAGGCAAAGAAGCAGTGTTATCACTCACCAGTCTGCAAATGTTGGCTGTAATCCTGCTGTATGGAGGCAGAATGGGGTTTTAGGCCTGTAGTATAATGATCCCTGGCTTTAACTTATCAGCTTCCGCATATATATACAGTGGGGCAAAAAAGTATTTAGTCAGTCAGCAACAGTGCAAGTTCCACCACTTAAAAAGATGAGAGGCGTCTGTAATTTACATCATAGGTAGACCTCAACTATGGGAGACAAACAGAAAAAAAAATCCAGAAAATCACATTGTCTGTTTTTTTTTCATTTTATTTGCATATTATGGTGGAAAATAAGTATTTGGTCAGAAACAAAATTTCATCTCAATACTTTGTGATATATCCTTTGTTGGCAATGACAGAGGTCAAACGTTTTCTGTAAGTCTTCACAAGGTTGCCACACACTGTTGTTGGTATGTTGGCCCATTCCTCCATGCAGATCTCCTCTAGAGCAGTGATGTTTTTGGCTTTTCGCTCGGCAACACGGACTTTCAACTCCCTCCAAAGGTTTTCTATAGGGTTGAGATCTGGAGACTGGCTAGGCCACTCCAGGACCTTGAAATGCTTCTTACGAAGCCACTCCTTCGTTGCCCTGGCGGTGTGCTTTGGATCATTGTCATGTTGAAAGACCCAGCCACGTTTCATCTTCAATGCCCTTGCTGATGGAAGGAGGTTTGCACTCAAAATCTCACGATACATGGCCCCATTCATTCTTTCATGTACCCGGATCAGTCGTCCTGGCCCCTTTGCAGAGAAACAGCCCCAAAGCATGATGTTTCCACCACCATGCTTTACAGTAGGTATGGTGTTTGATGGATGCAACTCAGTATTCTTTTTCCTCCAAACACGACAAGTTGTGTTTCTACCAAACAGTTCCAGTTTGGTTTCATCAGACCATAGGACATTCTCCCAAAACTCCTCTGGATCATCCAAATGCTCTCTAGCAAACTTCAGATGGGCCCGGACATGTACAGGCTTAAGCAGTGGGACACGTCTGGCACTGCAGGATCTGAGTCCATGGTGGCGTAGTGTGTTACTTATGGTAGGCCTTGTTACATTGGTCCCAGCTCTCTGCAGTTCATTCACTAGGTCCCCCCGCGTGGTTCTGGGATTTTTGCTCACCGTTCTTGTGATCATTCTGACCCCACGGGGTGGGATTTTGCGTGGAGCACCAGATCGAGGGAGATTATCAGTGGTCTTGTATGTCTTCCATTTTCTAATTATTGCTCCCACAGTTGATTTCTTCACTCCAAGCTGGTTGGCTATTGCAGATTCAGTCTTCCCAGCCTGGTGCAGGGCTACAATTTTGTTTCTGGTGTCCTTTGACAGCTCTTTGGTCTTCACCATAGTGGAGTTTGGAGTCAGACTGTTTGAGGGTGTGCACAGGTGTCTTTTTATACTGATAACAAGTTTAAACAGGTGCCATTACTACAGGTAATGAGTGGAGGAAAGAGGAGACTCTTAAAGAAGAAGTTACAGGTCTGTGAGAGCCAGAAATCTTGATTGCTTGTTTCTGACCAAATACTTATTTTCCACCATAATATGCAAATAAACTGAAAAAAAAAACAGACAATGTGATTTTCTGGATTTTTTTTTCTCAGTTTGTCTCCCATAGTTGAGGTCTACCTATGATGTAAATTACAGACGCCTCTCATCTTTTTAAGTGGTGGAACTTGCACTATTGCTGACTGACTAAATACTTTTTTGCCCCACTGTATATGCAGTACAGACCAAAAGTTTGGACACACCTTCTCATTCAAAGAGTTTTCTTTATTTTCATGACTATGAAAATTGTAGATTCACTCTGAAGGCATCAAAACTATGAATTAACACATGTGGAATTATATAATTAACAAAAAAGTGTGAAACAACTGAAAATATGTCTTATATTCTAGATTCTTCAAAGTAGCCACCTTTTGCTTTGATTACTGCTTTGCACACTCTTGGCATTCTCTTGATGAGCTTCAAGAGGTAGTCACCGGAAATGGTCTTCCAACAGTCTTGAAGCAGTTCCCAGAGATGCTTAGCACTTGTTGGCCTTTTTGCCTTCACTCTGCGGTCCAGCTCACCCCAAATCATCTCGATTGGGTTCAGGTCTGGTGACTGTGGAGGCCAGGTCATCTGGCGTAGCACCCCATCACTGTCCCTCTTGGTCAAATAGCCCTCGTACACATGCGGCTCCACTCCGTACACCTCGTACACGTGCGGCTCCGCTCCGTACACCTCGTACACACACGGCTCCGCTCCGTACACCTCACACACAGCTCCACTCTGTACACCTCGCACACGTGCGGCTCTGCTCCATACACACACAGCTCCGCTCACCTCGTACACACGCGCGGCTCCGCTGCGTACATCTCGCACACATGCGACTCTGCTCCATACACAAATGGCTCCGCTCCGTACACACACAGCTCAGCTCCATAAACGTCGTACACGTGAGGCTCCACTCCGTGCACCTCGTACACACACGGCTCCGCTCCATACACCTCACACACACACAGCTCCGCGCACCTCTTACACGCGCAGCTCTGCTCTGTACACCTCGTACACACACACGGCTTTGCTCCGTACACCTCACACGCACACAGCTCCACTCTGTACACCTCGCACATGTGCGGCTCTGCTCCATACACACACAGCTCCGCTCTGTACACCTCGTACACATGCGCGGCTCCGCTCCGTACACCTCGCACACGTGTGACTCTGCTCCATACACACACGGCTCAGCTCCGTACATGTCGTACACGTGCGGCTGCGCCCCGTACACCTTGCACACACACACGGCTCAGCTCCGTACACCTCGTACACACACGGCTCAGCTCCGTACACCTCATACACACACACGGCTCAGCTCTGTACACCTCATACACACACGGCTCAGCTCCGTACACCTCGCACCCGTGCAGCTCCGCTCTGTACACCTCGCACACGTGCGGCTCTGCTCCATACACACACGGCTCAGCTCCATACACCTAACACACGCGGCTCCACTCCGTACACCTCACACACACACAGCTCCGCTCCGTACATCTCGTACACACACGGCTCTGCTCCGTACACCTGACACACACACAGCTCCGCTCCGTACATCTCGTACACACACGGCTCTGCTCCGTACACCTGACACACACACAGGTCTGCTCCATACACTTTGCACACACACGGCTCCGCTCCTTACACCTCGTACACACACACGGCTCCACTCCGTACGCCTCGCACACACACAGCTCCGCTCCGTACACCTCGTACACACACACAGCTCTGCTACATCCACCCTGTAAACTCCCCTGACCCCACACATAAACTTACTTCCCCTCATCCAGCACGATGACAACCAGCACAGCAGAGTCCTGCATAAAACAAGGGCTAGGGCTGTGCACAGGAGGGGAGGAGGTCACAGGAGGGGAGGAGTCAGGGATCACATAATCAGGGGGCCCTGACTCCTTCCTTCCCTCCTGTGACTTCATCAATTACAACAAGCCTCTTGCATGACTGCAGCACCAGCGTGCAGAGGCTAAATTGTAGGTGCTGTAGGTAGAGGAGCACATAATGCCGCCCCCTGCCGCCTGAGCAGCTGTCTCAGCTCCAATCATTATAGCTGTGCCCCTCTGCATGCGGTGCTGGAGGCTCTCCCCCGGGGCCCCGCCACCTCCTGCAGTGCTGCTCTCCTCTGCTTTCCTCCTTGCAGCGCTCCACATGGCTAATTTGAATTGAATAATTAGCCATGTGCGGTGCAGGAGGCTGGAGGAGGGGCCCCCTCTCCCCCGGGGCCCCATTCAATGCACGGGCTGCACGGGCGGTAGGTCCGCCCCTGTGTAGTCCTCTTGCGCAGCCGCCAACATCTGTGATTGCAGCCATCATCATTCCCTGCAGAGCCGCCTCCAAAGCCTTCCGGACTCCTGCAGGTTCCCATCGGGGCATCACCAGGCCCCCATAATTCTTGTCGTCCTCAGAGTCCTCCACCGGTCGCTGACTCGGCTGCGGAAACGGGGGTTGCTACTCCAATTCTTATGACCACCAGGCTTCAAGGTCCAGGCCCGCCTCCGCCCTGGACCTTGGAGCGTCTCCAGTCCTGGAGGCCCATGCCGCCTCCAAACGACATACTGTTCCTCTCAATATCAGCTGGTAATGGCACCTCAACTCTTGACAAGCAGTGCATCTTTTCCAGGTTCCACCCATTCGTGGATGGGGTCCCTTCCTGCTGCTCCACCTATTTCTCTAAGTTCAACTGTGGGGGAGGAAGCTCTGTCTTTGCCCCACCCATTTAGGGTGGGCATTCATCACAACGGGGTGCAACCTATTTTCTCCTGGCACCAAGTTCTCTGCATGGTGCCCCCAAAAGGTGGCAATTTACCCATTTTTCGCGCCAATGGCCGCCATCTTATCCATAGCGGTCGGTGCCATTTGTAAATCAGCAACATCCACCATCATTACTTCTTTTGCAGCAGTCCTCTGCTCAAAGTCTCTGTCATCCGCCTGCAATGCTGTAACAGCAGGCAATGAAGCACAAGTCCCAAATTTACAGTCATAAAATTCAGAATCGCTGTTAGCCAACAGCTCCATTTCTTCCACTTCAGGCAGCACATCACACATTTCAGATTCATAGGTTTTTAGGCTGCGGTGGTCCATCCTTCCGCCACTACGCCAAGTGTAATGCAAGGGGCACCGGGGTGGTAGTCCAGACTGAGCTCACCCACTAAATACAGTCTGTAGGCACCCGGCCCCTTTTACATGTAATGAGATGAATTATTCTTTTCTTACAAACGAAGTTAACTTCTCTCCTTTTGTCACAGCAGTCCAGATGATTAAAAGATGTAACTATGTTCCAACAGGGAAAATATAACTTCTATTGAAAACAGGTAGTGAAGAATGGACATCAACAACAACTCCAAACACTGGATTTCCTGCTCTTTCCCTGACATGAGCTGCAGTTGCATTCACTACAGCTGTAGCAGCTGAGAATCCCAGTTGTCCAATCCGATGGTATCTGCGCACCTGAGACCCCTTCAGCGGAGGCCCTTCTATAGTCCAGAGAGCCTGTATGGAAGTCCTCTTTAGTCTGGGGCCTTCTTTAGTCCGGGGCAACAGACCTCTCCCATGTGGGGGGTCTGGCAGTGCCCTGTCTGTCTGACACGTCTGTACCTGTCAAGGATCCAGGCAGAACTGGAGGGAAACTGCAGCTTCCTCTGTCTACTGCTGCTGACCCAACCCCTCACATTAGCCATTTCTTGCCCTAACTCTAATACATAGAATCTAATACATGCAGAATCTGCAGGGCACAAATCAGATTAGCTAAAGCTGAAAATGAATTGAGGCTTGCAAGAGATGTCAAAAGCAATAATAAAGGATTTTGGGGATATGTCAAAAGTAAAAGAAAAGTCAAAGATGCTATAGGATTTTTACAGGATGAAAATGATGAAATGGTAAGACAGGATGTTGAGAAGGCTGAACTTTTAAATTCCTATTTTGCATCTGTTTTCTCTCAGAAAGGAAATGTAACACCAACTGTTATTCACTGTCCTATTAAGGGAATAGAAGAATCCAGGATATCTATAAACAGAAAGATAGTGAGGAAACACTTAGCTAACCTAAATGAATTCAAGTCTCCAGGTCCAGATGAATTACACCCCAGAGTACTGAAGGAGATAGCAGAAGAAATTTCTGAACCACTCTCCATAATCTTTGAAAATTCTTGGAGAACAGGAGAAGTGCCAGAAGACTGGAGAAGAGCAAATGTTGTTCCTATCTTCAAAAAGGGGAAGAAGGTGGACCCAGGCAACTATAGGCCGGTGAGGCTGACTTCTATACCAGGAAAGATCTTTGAACAAATTATTAAACAACATGTAAGTCAATACCTGGATAAGAATGAAGTGATCAAACAGAGTCAGCATGGGTTTGTAACTAATAAGTCATGTCAGACTAACTTAATTTCCTTCTATGACGGTATCACTGATTGGGTGGATCAAGGAAATGCTGTAGATATAGTATATCTTGACTTCAGCAAAGCATTTGACAAAGTCTCTCATACAATCCTTATTGAAAAAATGACTAAGTATGGAATGGACAAGGCAACTGTTAGGTGGATTCATAACTGGCTTAGTGATCGGACCCAAAGAGTGGTCGTAAATGGCTGCACATCCAGTTGGAAGAATGTCTCAAGTGGGGTACCACAGGGCTCTGTCCTGGGCCCTGTATTGTTCAACATCTTTATCAACGATTTAGATGAAGGAATTGAGGGTAAACTGATTAAATTTGCTGATGACACAAAGCTAGGAGGGATAGCTAATACTAGAGAAGAGAGAGAGGATTCAAAAAGATTTAAATAAACTGGAGAAGTGGGCAGTAACTAACAGAATGGTTTTTAACAGGGAGAAATGCAAAGTACTACATCTGGGCAATAAAAATGAAAAAAGCATATATAGAATGGGAGGAATAGGGCTAAGTGACAGCACATGTGAAAAAGACTTGGGTATACTAATAGATCACAGACTGAATATGAGTCAACAGTGTGATGCAGCAGCAAAAAAGGCAAATGCAGTTCTAGGATGTATTAACAGAAGCATACAGTCTAGATCACGTGAAGTCATTATTTCCCTCTACTCCTCTTTGGTCAGACCTCATCTGGAATATTGTGTCCAGTTTTGGGCACCACATTTTAAAAAAGACATCAACAAACTGGAGCAAGTTCAGAAAAGAGCGACCAGAATGGTGACCGGTCTGCAAACCCTGTCTTATGAGGAAAGGTTGCAGGATTTGGGAATGTTTAGTTTGCAAAAGAGAAGACTGAGAGGAGACTTAATTGCTGTCTACAAATATCTAAAGGGCTGTCACATTGTAGAAGGCTCAACTTTATTCTCATTTGCACAAGGAAAGACTAGAAGCAATGGGATGAAACTGAATGGGAGGAGACACAGATTAGGCCGGTTTCACATTAGCGCATTTTCAGCGCGCGCACGGCCGGGGGTAGCTCCGCCCCCGAGCCGGCTCTCTGCCCGGCATGCCCGCCCCTTCCTTGTAGCGCCGCCTCCTAGCGGACAGCGGCGCCTGCGATCGGCGCACCCTATCTTTAGCATAGGGTGCGCCGATCGTGCGCAGGCCGTGCGCTAGTTGCGCTTTGACCTGCGCTGCGCACTTTTGACGGTGCGCCGTGCGCGCCAAAATCCGAAAAGTTTGATTTTGGCGCGCACGGCGCACCGTCAAAAGTGCGCAGCGCAGGTCAAAGCGCAACTAGCGCACGGCCTGCGCACGATCGGCGCACCCTATGCTAAAGATAGGGTGCGCCGATCGCAGGCGCCGCTGTCCGCTAGGAGGCGGCGCTACAAGGAAGGGGCGGGCACGCCGGGCAGAGAGCCGGATCGGGGGCGGAGCTACCCCCGGCCGTGCGCGCGCTGAAAATGCGCTAGTGTGAAACCGGCCTTAGATATTAGAAAAAACTTTTTGACAGTTAGAGTGATCAATGAGTGGAACAGGCTGCCACGAGAAGAGGTGAGTTCTCCTTCAATGGAAGTCTTCAAACAGAGGCTGGACAGACATCTGACTGGGATGATTTAGCGAATCCTGCTTTGAGCAGGGGGTTGGACCAGATGGCCCAGGAGGTCCCTTCCAACTCTACGATTCTATGATTCTATGATTCTATGATTCTATGATTCTACATTTAAAGAGGAAACAACACAATACATTACATTGTAATACAGATACAGCATAACAACACATAGAACGTATAGGTGCTGGATATATGTACATGAAGCGCACGGGGGGGTCACACGGGAAGAGGAGATGTCACGACTGAGGGGTCCTGCCACCTCCTTACACTGGCGCAGAACCCTCAAACTCCCAAGTTTCTGGTAGAGGACCCGAGAATGAGAAAGGACAACAAAGACCACCCCCATTGGGGGAGTGGTGAGAAGGAAGTTTTTTATATATATTTTATACCTGGATTCTGAGAATCTCTTTTCCTCAAACTTTATCTAAAAGTACTTCAACCAACGGGTGGCGAAGAGTTAGGCGGAAGTGTTTAAAGATTTTCTACATTTCTCATCCAGCATGAGCCAGTCAGAGAAATCTAGTCTAAATATCCACTTTCTATGTATTAGATAGAATTGATAAATCTGCCCTAATATGTTGCTATATTTGTTATCTTTACAATTCTCTGACGTCAGTAATCTGCACAGATAGATAAGAACAAAAGTAGATAAAGATCTTAGGAATTTACAGAACCTGCATTTGT
The DNA here is from genome assembly GCF_039654945.1 of Dendrobates tinctorius. Classification (NCBI taxonomy): domain Eukaryota; kingdom Metazoa; phylum Chordata; class Amphibia; order Anura; family Dendrobatidae; genus Dendrobates; species Dendrobates tinctorius. The sequence continues at coordinate 40,422,959 of NW_027361730.1, forward strand.
AAGTTACCTTGTGCACTCAGATTGATAAGGTCAAAACATGTTTATCTCGCTATTTTTGTTCACTAAACGTATAAGTACCTTCATAATAAACTAGCAAAAAGTCATAATGAGAATTTTTGCCCAATGAGCTATACTTAACCCACTTTCACAAGATCGCATTTCACAATCAGTGTAGAGGCTGCAATTCTGGACCGTACGCAGGTCGTCTGACCGGAATGAACAGCCTCACAGGCATATACGAGATGCCCATGAGGAGGTTCATCTGGAAACTCACTGCAGGGTGTGACACAGGAGACTGGATCTGTAGTGAAAATATGAATATTATCCCCTTCGCACATACGGACGTAACTGGACATCCTGCATTGGAGTGACCGGATGTGGAGGGGCTCAGGAGCTGACCTCCCTTTTCCCACGGCTGGTACCACGTGTATTAGAGATAGATGCCCAATATTTAATAGCCAAGGCTAGACCTGAGTTGTGGGAGCAGCTGATAATGTTTAGATTAATTTACAGTGGCATTTAAGTGCCAAAAAAACAAAAGGGTTTGGACACCTGTAGTATTAAATTAAAGGGAATCTGTCACCCCATTTGAGCAATTTGAGCTATTAATATGAGGCATACTGGTTGTAGACAGCTGAAACTAGTCATACCTGTATGCCTCATGGATGATGCCCTGTTCTGTAAAAATCATCTTTTATCGCTTTATATTAATATGCAGGTGCACAAATACACTGTGCCCAATATACAAACGTGTACACATACATTATGCATAGAACATTTCGATTAATATACATATACATGAATTCCACTATTGCTATACACATAAAAAGATGGAGATACTTAGTTAACAGTTTTTTTTTAGCCAAAAAGCATAAAAGTCATTTAAGTACGCAAAGGTCCCTAGGTCTACTGAATTACATCTCCATGTGCCCAGACAAGCCTATACAACAAATGCTATAGAAACAAAAAAAAAAATTATATATATATATATGTACACTGGTGTGCATGCGTGTAAGCGCACGTTCACACTAGCCACTGAAAAGAAAAAAAAAACAAAGACCATGCACTATGCTATTTATTTATTTACTGCAGGGTATTCAGTCATTATGTTTCTGTCTTTGTTTTATTTTTCTGCTATAGAAACAAGTCTGAAACATGTATTTTTAAATGCTAATAAAGGGAATCTGTCACCAGCTTTTGCTACCTCCTAACATAGGGCAGAGACCCTGATTCCAGCGATGTATCACTTACTGGGCTATTTGCTGCCCACATTTCTTATTGGCAGCTTCCTGTATACAATGTGCATAGTTTCAAAGCTGCCAATCAGTGTTGGGGTTGGTTATACAACATACACATATATGGAAAACTACATGGCACCAGGTGTATTTGGGTCGCCCTCACACCCAGGGCTGTGGGCTACTCGGTACCGGGCCCGGTGTATCTCAATGGGAGTTGTCACGGTAGCTGTGGCCCTGCCCGTGGCCCTGGGCGCCCATTCTAAATGTTCGGTGTCAATGTGTAAGTCATGACACCACCTGTGGTGTTCGGCAATGTAGATGTTAGGCCTACGCTGCAGACAGATCCTCTGGGACAGATGGTGTGATGCAGCAGTGATGGTATAGTCCTTGATAGGAACTGAAGGAGTTAAATTGAGTTCTGTCTATGTTGCATTCTCTTGTTTAAAACCTTATCTGTTCTTCGAGGAGATGTCTCAGACATCTCCCTTGTGAACCAAGGTCAAATACCTCTGCTTTTTCGCCTAAGTGACTTTCTTTGTAGAAAACAAGTTGTAAAATCATTTGTACTGCGCATGTCTGTAAATGTCTAAATTCTTTACTATAAAAGACGGAAGCCTAACTGATAAGCCAGAGGCGTCTTGGCAGGCATCCCGAGTGGTATTATACAGCTTGTGTCTGTGTTATCCTTCTCGACGGAGCAATCAATTAGAGACATATGATGCCTCACACCTAAGAACATCGGTCCTTCAGATGAAAGAGATATCTGAGGGATCCCGACACCCTCCATAGGCAGGGCTGTTGTCCCATGGCAGAGTAGGTATGGTGACACTTAGGTGGTGTAGTGTCAGGCGCAAGGGATCTAGCAGTGCCGGGCAGGTTGACGCAGGAATAAGTGGAGGACACCAGAGCATGTAGTTCCAAAGCTTTACTCACAGTCTGTTGTACAAACAGGTGCCTGCCTCCGTGCCGTGTCCTCCGGGTCTGGGACTCAGTCAACCTCCAGACAAGATGAAGCACTCCTTTCCAACACTCCGCCAACTTGTGCTTTTCTGAACGTCTCCTCTTATATGATGCCTCACACCTAAGAACATCGGTCCTTCAGATGAAAGAGATATCTGAGGGATCCCGACAGTTTCCTGGCGCCCGAAACAGGGACCTGATATAGGCACCTCTCCAAGACTACCCGATCTACAGACCACTCCAGTTACTGATGAAATTGTGAACAGCAGACCTAAACACCTGGCCAGGTAAGAGATCAATTTTTCTCTTCTCTGCTCTTCATAATCTATCATTATAACTAAGGTCCGTATAAAGGGGAATCTAGTAGAGGAGGGGGCCGTAAAATCAGGTCCATATAAGAACTCTGAGGAAATCGGGTGTGACACGCATATGTAATTTCTGCTCGAATGAGAGGTTACTGTAGGTTCTGTCTGTGCACAGCTATTTTTAGAAAAAGAGCTGATGCAAATCAAAATGGGAGAGGTCTGACATTACGGAATATAAGGCTGGGTGAACAGTTCATACTGCGCAGCCCGGACGGACAAGTTTTTCACAATAGACGATTCCGCACTAGAAATAGAGGAGGTTGTTGAATGGCTACTTTGATTTGAAGGACTGTGAAAAGTAGACAAATAAGCTGCACAGTAGGTATTCGTTCAAAGAGTGGTGATATTGCCTAACTGGGTCATGTGACAGCGTCCTTTCGGGGAGATCACCGCCTAAGCTTAAATCAACACCCTTTACGAATAAACCTTGTGACAGATAAGAGTGTGACCGAATGAGCACAGGACCGTGAAATGAGCCTGTGACAGGATATGACTGAAGAACCCCGATAGATGGACACTTTGTTTACAATCCTGTGTGTTGTGGGAGTATTTCTGTTCGGATGCTACATAGCATATAAGTACACGAAACACGTAGTACACCGAGGAACAGACACTCCATTTAGCCTGTTAGCACCTTAGGAAGAAGGTAACGAGGTATAGTAGAGCCTAGTCTTGAGCTTACCCAATACACCACCTAAGGCAGGGGACTAACAGGAAGACAACAAGAGAAACAGGATAAGAATAAAAGATAAAATGGGGAACAGTCAGGGAAAGACACCTGAAGAAGGAAATCGGTTATGTGATATAATTGAGGATAGATATGGAAGTAGTGCAGCAAAGAACCTGGAAAAAGTATTAATCAAATCCAAAGTGCAAGATAGGCAGGCTGTGTGAATCCTTGTATATATGTCTATGAGAACCTCTGAATAAGATGAGAGATGAGTAATTGAGTATTAAAAAAAAAAAAAAAAAAAAAAAAAAAAGTGAATGAGCACGTATGAATGAATCATCACACATCATTTTTGTGTCAAGAGATTTGTGACCTTTCTAGTTGTGGTGGAATCCCGGACAGATGCGTTATAGATATTTCAAATCTACATCTGAGACTGAATGATATAGTTCGTGTTATATGTGGCATTACATTGTAAAGTTTCCTGAATGCATTTGGCCAGAAAAAGGGCAAGGCATGGTTAATCTCATTATACAGTTATCTGCCCTTACAGTGAAATCCCGTGATTTTGAGTTTCTTTGTAGAAATTGATTTTGATAAGTCTAAAGAACTACAGAATTCTGTGAAGGACGACGCTGCATTCTGATGGGAGGGGGGAAGGATGGAGCTGCGCAGTTTCTTCTCCCTTCGCTCTTATCTCTGCTGAGTGTGAGCTGTGCTCAAAATTCTCTGTAATTCTATCCGTAAGGTACGCGCTGAAAGATTTGTGCATTTTAAAGCAACAGTACTTAATTGAAGATTGGAAGTTAAAAGTAAGATATGGTGCCTAATTTAGAAGGGAATTGTAGTGATTGCTTGGTCATTAATGTGTTTGAACCTGCTTCTAGTTGTGTGATTGATTTGTATAGCAAATTGTGTCAAATTACAAGAGACAGAGAAGGAAGGAAGCAGTAAAACAAGTGGGACAAATATTGAAAAAGGCAAAAATACCAGAGTGTGAAAGTTTGGATGTACAAAAAGGCACAGACAAGGGAAGAAAATAGCAAGTGAATAAATGATGCTTGAGAATGTGCAGCAGTGTGGAAGGTGTATTATGAATGTTTGATTGACAAAGTGTAACCAGAGACCCAGACAAAACAGATGGACTTGTAAACACTGTGGTCAGACTCAGACAAACCCAGACTGAATAGCTACTAGTGTTACCTGTGCTACTGACCTAAGCAAATTGCACTAAATCCTATCCAGACAAGATCATAAGAAGCTGACATAATAGTGTGGATAGTGGGTAGTGGGGACATTGGCCCTTGAGGAGTAAGCTGACAGTAGACATCAGACGACCAACCCCATCAGGACCTAGAAGTGTGACTAGAATAAGAAAGATGCAGGTGTATTATCCCTGGAGCCCCTCTGACCAGCTAGCTTTGCTGAAGCAGCTGCCTGCCCCTGAAAACCAACCATTCCCGTTTTACAGACACATAAAGGAAGTACAGCAGACATATAAGTGTACCTGGGCAGACCTAGAGAGGTTGGTGAGTTTAAAGGCAGGTGACGCACTAGATCATATAATTAAGACACACAGATGTGACAAAGAATCAGGCTTGGGGCATGGATGATAAATCTGCACAATCTGGGGAGACGTACTGTGAGTCACTAAGACAATGGGCTGCAGTGGAACAATCAGAGCAGTCTGTACTCCTGACTAATGTGACACAGCAAGGAGAGAGAGTAGAGATATACCTTGGACGGTTACAGCTGAAATGGGCAGACATGGGGTACATTTGCATAAATCCACTTGATGTTAGAATACTGGTGAATGCATTCATTGACGGTATGAACAAAGACTTACGAGACGCAGTACAGACAGCCAGACCTGAATGGAGACATGTAGATCCGAAAGACCTCCTTAAGGTAGCTAAAGAAATTGAGCAAACAAGGACAATAAAACGACCTGTCATGTATGCTGGAGCACAAGGAAAAAAGTGGAGACGTAATAGGGAAGGCATGTGAGATCACACTGACGTTTCTTTTGACAATCTATTCCCCACATGACATCCATGCCATACTCCTACAAGTTCAACCAAAACATCTGTCTATGGCCAGACAGCTCCGACTTGAGTGTGCTCTACTAATTCCTGAGTATGTCACTCCTCAAAAGATGTAACGTTCTGAATCCAGCCACCCTCCTGCCTGTGGATTCAGAAAAGGGGGAATTGGTGACCGTATTGGCAAGTGAGGAAGGATACTTTGACATGACGCATGAACATGTCTGCATAGAACTGATGAGTCAGGAAACAGTTGGGTTTGCACACATTCATGAAAAACATGTTCCTAATGCAGACTTTGAGTTTCTTTTTTGTAGATGGCCCCAGATACCACCAGGATGGACGATTCTACACTGGATATGCAGTAGTATCCTCACATGAGGTAATCCGAGCGGAACCACTCTCTCCTCACATGTCGGCGCAGGAGGCAGAGTTGAAGGCACTCACTGAGGCGTGTAGAGCCGCTGCAGGTAAAGTTGCTAATATTTTCACAGATTCGAAGCCCATTAAAAATGCAGAGCTGGTGAAACAATTGATGGAGGCATTGATGTTACCAGTCCAGGTTGGCATTGTCAAGGTAAAAGCACACACAAAGGTGACTCCGTGGAGGTAGAGGGCAATAGAAGGGCGAACGAGGCTGCTAAAATAGCACAAGGCGGCCTAGAGAGAGCAGTGGACGGTGGCGTGGAGTCAGCGTATTCCAGCCACATTGGGTCTAGATGTCCTGAAATCCCTCCAGCAAAAGGCTGCCCAAACAGAGAAGGTACACCGGGGGAGACTGGGAGCTGAGCTGAACTCAAATGGAGTATGGGAGAATAAGGATAAAATGTGCCCACCAAAGTCCCTGTTCCCAATCATGGCGCAAGCAGCACATGGCCCCAATCACACCTCAAAAAGTCACATGTGTGCCATGGTAGATGCCTTCTGGATCGCTCCTGGCTTCAGTTGCGCAGCCGCGAAACTTGTACAATCATGCCTCATCTGTGCACAGCACAACCCAGGTAAAACAGTAAAAGTCCCTAAGAAAGCGACACCTAGGCCTCTCTACCCGTTTCAGAGACGGCAGATTGACGACATACAGCTACCAAGGTAGGAGTGTATGCAAATATCCTAGTATGTGTAGATCTCTTCTCTGGATGGCCAGAGGCCTACCCAGTGAAAACGGCTACAGCTCGAGCTACTGCAAAGAAACTGGTGATGGAACTAGTACCACGATTCGGTGTCCCTGAAACAATTGAATCAGACAGAGGTACACACTTTACTGCTGAGGTAATGCAAAATGTAATGCAAATGATAGGTGTAGAACAAGCATTTCATACACCCTACCACCCACAGAGTTCAGGGAAGGTAGAGAGAATGAACGGGACACTAAAATTGAAAATACAGAAAACCATGGAACAAACCCATAAACCATGGCCAGAGTGTCTCCCATTAGCATTATTCTCAGTAAGGTACACACCCACGGGGAAAACTAAACTGTCACCCTTCGAGATACTGTTTGGAAGACCACCGAACACAGGGTTGTACTACCCACAGGTCTTAACACTCAATGTGGATAATTTGACAAGTTATGTAATCCAGTTGCAAAAGCATTTAACTCAAATGCATTCTCTAGTTTTCTCTTCCACTCCAGATCCAGATAGTGTGGAAGGAACTCATTGTCTACAACCTGGTGATTACGTATATGTCAAGAAACACTCCAGAAAGACCCTTGAACCCCGATATCAAGGACCTTACCAAGTACTCCTAACAACGCCTACTTCTGTTAAGTTGGAAGGACGACCAACCTGGATCCACGCATCGCATTGCAAACTAGCCACAGGAATTAACAAAGCATAAGAGTGCATAATGTTTTGGTTTGGTTTTGTTGCATTATCTGTAATAATGGTAGCTGCGTGGGACAATCTAAATTCTCCAATGTCCTTGAATAATAAGTTTATACAACATCATGAAAAATTACTGAATGATTGGTCAAATCATTTGCTGGATCTGCACACGTTCACCAGTATCAGCCACTAGTATTCCGTTCCTTGTTATTCCTATGCCACCCGAGGAATTATTTGCCTGGACCAGTTGTTCTGATACACTCGCTAATAATGCCACAAATAATGTGAAGTTATGGAACACAACTGTTGGAATACCTATTGTGGGATGGGTAGGATACCCTTGGTGGCAGGGTAATCTTTCAGGAAGTAATACATACCTTCAATATCTGGCATATAAAGGGGGGGCTTGGGTACCCAGGAATAGAACTCGATTAACCTACCTGGGGCAAATTCCAATGTATGGCCTACAAGTTAGTTTTAATGTAACTTCCCACTCTACTGATGCCTTCAAACCAATACTGCTAGAAAGAAGGTTGCATAACACGTCCTGGGAGTATTCCAATTTATTTCCCCAGGGCAATAATGAAACTTGTTTTAATATTTCAGTTAATATACCTTGCAACGAGTCATCTGGATATGAGAAAGGAACTCCCACCTGTGGAAATCCCGATGTTTCAGGTTGACATCTCATTTCTGGCATGAAGGAGCGTACTCTTGCAATGATGGACGTGGCTTCAGTATCTGGGGGATGGAGAAGGTAGAAGACCTGTCTCCCTTGGGCAACCCGTCGGCCTGGGATAGTACCTGGTGAACGAGCCACTATCCGCTGTTGTTGCAGGATCCAGTGTTCCAGATTGTGGAAAATGAAGATGTCAAAGGGGGGAATGATAGGAACTGAAGGAGTTAAATTGAGTTCTGTCTATGTTGCATTCTCTTGTTTAAAACCTTATCTGTTCTTCGAGGAGATGTCTCAGACATCTCCCTTGTGAACCAAGGTCAAATACCTCTGCTTTTTCGCCTAAGTGACTTTCTTTGTAGAAAACAAGTTGTAAAATCATTTGTACTGCGCATGTCTGTAAATGTCTAAATTCTTTACTATAAAAGACGGAAGCCTAACTGATAAGCCAGAGGCGTCTTGGCAGGCATCCCGAGTGGTATTATACAGCTTGTGTCTGTGTTATCCTTCTCGACGGAGCAATCAATTAGAGACATATGATGCCTCACACCTAAGAACATCGGTCCTTCAGATGAAAGAGATATCTGAGGGATCCCGACACCCTCCATAGGCAGGGCTGTTGTCCCATGGCAGAGTAGGTATGGTGACACTTAGGTGGTGTAGTGTCAGGCGCAAGGGATCTAGCAGTGCCGGGCAGGTTGACGCAGGAATAAGTGGAGGACACCAGAGCATGTAGTTCCAAAGCTTTACTCACAGTCTGTTGTACAAACAGGTGCCTGCCTCAGTGCCGTGTCCTCCGGGTCTGGGACTCAGTCAACCTCCAGACAAGATGAAGCACTCCTTTCCAACACTCCGCCAACTTGTGCTTTTCTGAACGTCTCCTCTTATAGCGCCTTTAGATGAAGTACTCCTAGTACTGAGTTACACTGGAGTTCCTCTCATCTGATGTTCCTATGAACTCTACTTGTACGGCAGACAGCTGTAGCCTGCTTCGGGGACTCCTTGCTACTGAGTCCCGGCTCACTATCCAGTTGCTGTTGTGCCCCCAAGCCTTATGTGGGAATAAAGTGGTCACTACTTCTATTCCTCCAGTGTCTGCTGCAGGACCATTAGTATCCATACAACCTCGGGGACCGGGCCCCGGCCTTGCGCTTAGAACTTCTAGGAAGGGTTCTCTTCTCACCCACGTCCTCTGTTCTCTTTTACTCCTCACGTTCCATACTAATCCTTTCTTTCTATGGAAAGCCAGGCTTTCAGTCTATGTTGCTCTCTTTCTCCCTTTCCCGTGCCAGCAGACCCAGGTCACTGGGATCTGCTGCAGCACTTCCATCCATCTATCCCTCTCTCTATGGATCTTCTTCTCTCTCCAACCAACTACTGACTGACTAACTTAAACTCTTCCCGCTCCTTGAAATGTAATCTATCTCCACCCACCTCCCAGCACGTTTCGTGTTCCAAGCAGGGAGTCACCAAGGGGTGCTTTGCTATACTCCAAGCAGGGAGCCGCCGAAGGTGCTGTGCTACACTACTTTGTGGTGTGGGGTGCAGGTGTTGGAGCGTGGTCAGGAGTCTCCACCTTACCTAAATGGTGGGATACCACACCTCAGGTGGAGGTGCAGTACCTCTGTAGCGACTGAGCCTCAGGGGCGCCAAATATTAGCCGTCTAGAGGTAATCTCCTGCTGATAAAGAAAGGTGGTTTTATCAAAACTACAGCAAGCAGCTCAGTAAGTGAGTGATATTGCTAAGATCAGACTCTCTGTCTCTTCGATATACTGCTCTCAGAATATAGAGGCACTCCTCCCATCAAAGTTTTATCCTCCTAATATATTGCAATCATTATATTACATATCACTGTGTACTTACAATTGCTCATTTTGCCTTTCTATCCAGCAAATTTTATTATTTTCTTTACTTGTTTAGAAACAGACTTTCCCCTTTTGTAGGAAATATTACTCCCAGTCGAGCTAATGTTACACTGTTGGAGGGATTGTCACTGGTTGGCTCCCCGTGGTGACACACAAGTACTATGGAAGTACTTACGGTTTTGGCCCTACTGTTCCCTCTTGCAGGGGGTAGGCCGCATAAAGTTTGTGGTGTGGCAGACACGTGGATCTGATTTCTACATGGAAGTGCACAAGAAAAACCGGTATGCAGGAATACACTTGTTCAGCCTTATCTTTCCTGACTATTTGAGGGTTCATTCCTTTGTGGAGGCGACTATGTGAACAATGATTTTTTTCATGCCAAATCACCATTAGAAAATGATGGCAGATCTGCACTGCCCCATAGAATAACATTGGGCCGAGTGCTATCCGATAAAACATCAGATAGCACTCGGCCGTGTTATATGCTTGTGTGAGTGAGCCCTAGGGGTGTGAAAAGCATCTTGAACCGAGAGGTGTTTCACAGAATTTGGGCCTTGAAAATGAACAAATATATTTTAACAGTAAGATGTTGTTTTAGCCCCAAATTTGTCATTTTCTTAAGGGTAAAGGCCCCATTACACTAAGCGATGCACCAGCGATCCCGACAACGATATGACCCGGTCAGGATCGCTGGTGCATCGCTAAGTGGTCGCTAGTGAGCTGCCAAACAGGCAGATCTCACTAGTGATGTAGCGACGCAGCAGCGGTCGTTACCTGTCAGACGCGGCGATGAAGATGTCCTCTCGCCCGCTTCCACGTGTCGCTCGTCGGCGCCAGCAGGAAGCTCAGCAGGAAGCGGCCGACAAGAAACGGCCCAGGACTTTCTCGCGCGATCAGCGATAACCAGCGGGGGAGCCGGTCGGAGGTAAGTATCACACATAGCGATATCACTAGCAATATCGCTGCTGCGTCACAAAATTGGTGACGCTTTAGCGATATTGCTAGCGATATCGCTTAGTGTGATGGGGCCTTAACAGAAAAAAGCACATCAAAATTTGTTGTGCAATATCTCCTGAATACGGTAAGACCCTATATGGTCGAAAACGACTGTTGGGCACACAGGTAGGCTTAGGAGGGAGGGAGCAGTATTTAACACTTGGAGCACAATTTTAACAAAAGTAAATTGCCAAAGCCATGGTGCATTTAGAGAGCCCCTGAAGGGCCAAAACAGCAGAAGCCCTCATATGCCCTATTTTTGGAAAATACACCCCCCCAATTTAATCATCTATGGGTGTCGAAAGTATCTTGAACCAAAAGGTGATTTATCGGGATTAATAAAAATGATTTTTTTCCACTGAAATGTTGCTTTAGCCCAAAATTCTGCATTTTCACAAGGAATATAAAGAGTAAATGGACCCGGATTTGTAGCACAATTTCTTCTGAGAATGCAAATCTCCAATATTTGGACAGAAAGTACCGTTTTGTCATTCAAGGTCAGAAGGGAAAGACTGCCAATTTGGAATATTAATTTTGCTGGAATGTTTTCCGTGTGCCCTAACATATTAGCAGAGCCCCTGAGGTGACATGAAAGCAAGATTCCCTCAAGTTACCCAATTTAACAAACTATACCCTTCAACAAATTCATTTAGCAGTGTAGTGAGCATGTTGGCATCACAGGTGTTTCACAGAATTTTATACTGTTGAGACTAGAGATGAATGACTTTGCCTTTTTTAGGGTCGAGTCAGGTTTCATGAAACCCGACCTTCTCAAAAGTCGAGTCGAACGAAATCGGCCGACTATAGGGAAAAGTTGGAGGCCGACTGAAACACGAAACCCAATGCAAGTCAATGGGGAAGCAAAGTTGTCATGTCCGCCATGTCTGTCATGTCTGCCTTGTCTGTTTTGCCTCAAGAACCCCTGGAGCGGTGTGCACGCGCATCTCGTGTCTGCTATCTTGCATGTTCCCTAGAGCAGTGTGCACACTCACCTCATGTCTGTGGAGCTGCAGGATGCCTGCATTTCTGCTCTGCCTTCTGTGATCATCTCGTCATGTTTAGAACCCCTGATCATGTGTCCTTCCTATGTTCCAGCAGAGGCTGGTTCTGCAATCATCTCTGCATGTCTGGAACTCTGATCATGTGACCTGCCTAGGTTTCAGCAGTGGTTCTGCAATCATCTCTGCATGTCTGGAACTCTGATCATGTGACCTGCCTAGGTTTCAGCACTGGTTCTGCAATCATCTCTGCATGTCTGGAACTCTGTGATCATGTGACCTTTCCTAGGATCCTGCACTGTCCAGTTCTGCAATCATCTCTGCATGGCTGAAACCCTGATCATGTGACCGCGCTCTGTGATCCTAGAGGACTTGAACTGGAAGTTCTTCCCTGAGCCTGACCCGGAAGTGGTGGTGCTATGCCCTATATCAGACCGCCCCTTCCTTTGCTCAGGGCCTGAGTATTGTGTTGCTTCCCTGCATGGCTGCTTGGTCTGTGGGGTCGCTCCCTCTATTCTGTGCCCTTGCACTTTGCTCTGTAGTGCGTCTCTAAACACGCTCTGTGCTCGTATTCCGTCTCTTGTCTCGTGCCATGTCTCGTGTTGTCCTCCGTGCTCTGTTTTTCCTCGCTATGTCTTCTTGTTATGTTTGCTCTATCCCTGACGTGTCTGTCTACACGTGCAGGTCTCTGTTCTGTCCTTGTTCCTGGCGTGTCTGTCTACACATGCAGGTCTCTGCTCTGTACCCTGTCTAGTCCCAAGGTTCTCCCTTGTTCCGGCTCTGGGCTTCGGCCTACGCTCCACTGCTAGACTCTCTCCCTGTCCCTGATGTGTCTGTCTGCATGTGCAGGCCTCCGTTCTGTGCTCTGTCCCTGGCGTGCCCCTTGGTACGTGCAGGCCTCGCCTTGTACCTTGCCCTGGCATGTCCTTTGCATGCGCAGGGTCCTGTCTACTACTCTATGCCTTTTCTATGATATTTCGTGCGCTCTTGCACTTTTCGTACTAGGCTTTGCCATGCTGTCTGCACGCGTCTATGTCCTGTATCTTTGCCGAGCCCTGCCTTGTGGCTCCGTGCCTCCGTGCACATGCCTGGTCGCCTGTGCCTGCCTGGTGTGCCTCAGCCGTGCCGCCTCTAGCCGTGCTCGCCTGTGTGCCTCAGCCGTGCCCGCCGTCCAGTGCTATAGTGGTTCCTGGCTGCGTGGCCGCAGCGGTGCCGCCTCTAGTCGTGCCCGCCTGCATATGCCATCGTCGGTACCACCTGCCGGTGCCCCCAGCTGTGGTCTCCGTACTCCCTTGCACGCACGCTGGTTCTCGCACTGTGCCTTTTCATGGTACTCTTGCACAAAGCCTTTTTGCCTCTTTTACTCTGCTCTGAACCCTAGTTTGTCTGCCGGATTCCGTAACCTGCCGACCGCTGCCAGAGGTCCGGACCTAGATGACTGCGGCCTGATGTCCGGAGCCGATGTCCGTAGCCTGATTCCTGGACCCTGTCTGTCGATGCCAGCACCCCGGATTCCGATGCCATTGAACCCGTCCCTGGCATACCCTCGCACGCGCAGGCCACCGTCCTTGTGCTCCTCCCTGGCATGCCCTCGCACGCGCAGGTCTCCGTCCTTGTCCCCGTCCCTGGCATGCCCCTCGGCATGCGCAGGTCTCCGTTCTGTGAATCTGATCTTGGCGTGTCTCCTAGCATGCACCTTGTTTTATCTCCTAGTGTGTCTGCCGGATTCCTGAAGCCAGCTGACTACTGCCGGAGGTCTGGAGCCAGATGTCTACACTCTGATGCCTGGACCCTGTCAGCCCTTGCCAGGCTTCCGGAGTCCGATTCCTTGCACCCTGTCTTGGACTTTGGCGTGCCCTGGCATGCACCTTGTTATATGGATTCTGTGTCTTTACATTTGGCACCTGTTATACCCTGAAGAGTTCCTGATGCCTTGGACCTCGGTGTGCTCTTGCACGCATCTTGCTTTGTGTTCTTTGTGTGTTCACCTTTGCACCTGTTGTACCCTGAAGTGTTCCTGAATGAAGTTTACTTGAACTAATGCCTTGTCTCGTCTTGCCTTGTTTCCTGAGCCGGCCGTCTGGTCCAGCAGCCATGGTGGCTCACCCCCTTGGTCTTGCCCCTGACACTCCCTGTATAGGGGGTGTCATATCTGCCATGTCTGTCATGTCTGCCCTGTCTGTTTTCTCTCAAGAACTCCTGGAGCGATGTGCATGCGCATATCTTGTCTGCTATCCTACTTGTTCCCTAGAGCAGTGTGCACACTCACCCCATGTCGGAGCTGCAGGATGCCTGCGTTTCTGCTTGGTCTTCTGTGATCTTCTCGTCATGTCTAGAATCTCTGATCAGGTGTCCCTGTCTGGATCCTGCACTGTCTGGTTTGGTAATCATCTCGTCATGTCTAGAATTCTGATCATGTGACCTGTCTAGGTTTCAGCACTGATTCTACAGTCGTCTCGTCATGTCTGGAACTCATGTGACTACGCTCTGTTATCCTGTGGATCTGAACCCCGAAGTGCTCCCCTGGTCCTGACCTGGAAGAGGAGGTGCTATGCCCTATATCAGGCCGCCCCTTCCTATGCTCAGTGCCTGAGTATTGTGTGGTGTCCCTGCATGGCTGCTTGGTCTATGGGGCGCTCCCTCTATTCTGTGCCCTTGCACTCTGCTCTGTCGTGCATCTCTGCTCACGCTCCATGCTCGTATTCCATCTCTGGTCTTGTGTCTTGTCTAGTGTTTGTCCTTCGTGCCATGTTTGGTCCCTGCTCTGCTTTGCCTTGTAGTCCTTGTTTGCTCTAATTCTGTTCCCTGTTTCTGTCCTCGTGTCATGTCTCGCTCTGCTTTGTGGCTTCAGGTACCCTGCCTCTGTCTCTGTCCCTGGCGTGTCCTTACACGTGCAGGTCTCCGTCTCTGTACCCTGCCCTGACGTGTCCTTACACGTGCAGGTCTCCGTCTCTGTACCCTGCCCTGACGTGTCCTTACACGTGCAGGTCTCCGTCTCTGTACCCTGCCCTGAAGTGTTCTTACACGTGCAGGTCTCCGTCTCTGTACCCTGCCCTGACGTGTCTCCCTACACATGCAGGCCTTCGTCCCTGTCCCTGGCATGTCTCTACACATGCAGGCCTCCACTCTGAACCTCTCCCTGGCGTGTCTCTACACGTGCTGGCCTAGCTCTGTACACTGTCTAGTCCCAAGGTCCTTCCTTGGCCCGGCTCTGGGCTTCGGCCTACGCTCCGCTGCTAGACTGTCCCTGTCCCTGGCATGCTCTCCGCATGCGCAGGTCTCTGCCTCGTTCTTTGTCTTGTCCCTGTTGTTTTGTGCGCTCTTGCACATTTCGTACTAGGCTTTGCCATGCTGTCTCGCATGTGGCTCTGTCCTGTACCTTTGCCTAGCCCTGCCTTGTGGCTCCGTGCCTCCGTGCATGTGCCTGGTCGCCTGTGCCTGCCTGGTGTGCCTCAGCCGTGCCGCCTCTAGCCGTGCTCGCCTGTGTGCCCCAGCCATGCCCCGTCCAGTGCTAAAGTGGTCTGGCTGCGTGGCCCCGCAGCGGTGCTGCCTCTAGTCATGCCCGCTTGCAACTGCCATCATCGGTACCACCTGCCGGTGCTCCCAGCCGTGGTCTCTGTGCTCCATTGCACTCACGCTGGTTCTCGCACTGTGCCTTTTTGTGCTACTCTTGCAGAAAGCCTTTGTCTCTTTTGCTCTTCTCTGGCCCTAGTTTGCCTGCCGGATTCCATAACCTGCCGACCGCTGCCAAAGGTCCAGACCTAGATGACTGCAGCCTGATGTCCGGAGCTGATGTCCGTAGCCAGATACCTTGACACTGTCGGTCGATGCCAGCATTTGGATTTCGATGCCACCGTACCTTGTGTATCTCCCTGGCATGCCTCTTGGCATGCGCAGGCCACCGTGCTGTGAACCTGACCTGTCCCTGGCATGCCCCTTGGCATGCGCAGGCCACCGTGCTGTGAACCTGACCCATCCCTGGCATGCCCCTAGACATGCGCAGGCCACCATCCTGTGAACCTGACCCGCCCCTGACATGCCCCTTGGCATGCGCAAACCTCTGTCCTGTGAACCTGATCCTGGCGTGTCCGTTGACACGCACCATGTCACTAACTCTATCTTATTTCCTTGCATGGAACCCTGGCTGACTTCTGGATGTCCGGATCCTGCCTATCACCCTCTGAGCTACAGACCCTGATGCCCTGGTTGATCGTGGACTGTTGTCTGGAGTCCGAGGTCCGCGTACCATCTGCACGTTCCATGCCTGGACCTCGGCGTGCCATTGCACGAACCCTGTTCCACGAACTCTGTGTGTTCATGTTTGCTCCTGTTGCACCCTGAAGAGTTCCTCAAGTCTTGGACCTCAGCGTGCTCTTGCACGCACCTTGCCTTATGTTCTGTGTGTCCACGTTTTGCACCTGTTGTACCAGAAGTCTTCCTTAATGAAGTTTCTTTGAATTAACGACTCGTCTTGCCTTGTCTTGTTTCCCTGAGACAGCCGTCTGGTCCAGCTGCCATGGTGGCTCACCCCCTTGGTCTTGCCCCTGACACTCCCTGTATAGGGGGGGTGGTTCTCATTAGGTCAGCTCGCCCTAGGTGGGTGGGTGCCACGGCCCAGAGGGTCCACTCTTTCAAGAAAGAAACGACTCAGCGTAAGCTGACACTCGTCACAGGGGGTGGTTCCTCACTAGGTCAGCTTGCCCTAGGTGGGTGGGTGCCACGGCCCAGAGGGTCCACTCATTCAAAGAAAAATGACTCAGCTTAAGCTAACGCTCTTCACAAAAGTCAGCAGGGAGTGGAGGACAGTAAACACACCTACAGTGCCCATTTCAATGCCAAAAACATCAATTCTTATTACTGAAGCTTGTCAACCTTAATTTACTTTATAATAATAGTTACACACTGAAAACTGGGGGTTATTTGGATAAAGTTGTGGGGGGGTAGGGCTGGCTCCAGGTTTTCATGTGCTCCGGGCCAAAGAGCGCTCCTTTAACACATACCACAACTCATGATGCTCCGATACGGCACAGAAATATAGGTATAGTACAATGACAAATACTTCATTGCTTACATGACATGACTGATCTATTTTAAATTCTACAATAGCGCAAAAAAAGGACAGTATATTACTCCATACAGTATTATGACCACCACATTGTGCGCCATACAGAATAATGAGCCCCATATATTTCTCCATACAGAATAATTGGTCACATATAATGTTCCATACAGTATATGATGAGCTCCACATAATGCTACAGTATATGATGGTCCCCTTGGACAATGCTCCAGTGTGTTATGGGCCCTAATAATGCTCCATATATAATGGGCCCCATTTCTAATGCTCCAGTGTATCATGTGCCCCATAGATGCTGCTCCATTGTCTGATCTGCCCCATTTGGAATGCTCCAGTATATGATAGGCCTCATGGATGATGCTCCAGTGTCAGATGTCCCCCATTTGGAATGCTCCAGTATATGATGGGCCACATAGATGCTGCTCCAGTGTCTGATCTGCCCCATTTAGAATGCTCCAGTATATGATGGACCTCATGGATGATGCTCCAGTGTCAGATGTCCCCTATTTGGAATGCTCCAGTATATGATGGGCCCCATAGATGCTGCTCCAGTGTCTGATCTGCCCCATTTAGAATGCTGCAGTATATGATGGGCCTCATGGATGATGCTCCAGTGTCAGATGAGGTGGTGATAGAGCTGGAGGCTGTTTCAGCAATGTAAGCCAAAAACAGTTCCTGACGCTCCGGCTTTCAAAGCAGTCTACCTACTCCCAGAAAACGGAGCCTTACAGGCCTTCCAGAGCTACACCATGATGCAGGCTCAACACCTCCTGCCTTAGCTGCTATTGTGTTTTTGGCACTACCAGCAGATGGACCACCACCACCAACAGTACCAGGTGGCCCCCCATGCCCACGTCCGCGTCCTCTTCCACCATACTTCCTCATGTTTTAGAAAATTGACCCAAAATACCAGCTTATATATGGTACTTTATCAGAAGCGTACAGCTCTATACAGTCTAGGGATAACAGTAAATCTCCGTATATATTTCATGAGTCATACACAGATGCTCACAGCCACAGTATGGATTACCCAATAAAATAAAAAGGTGAAAAAGGGTACAGTATCACCAGAGGTACAAGGTATATATAGTATAGTGTAAACATTCTGAATCTCCGTATACATTTCAGGAGGCAGACACAAACGCTCTCAGGCCCAGTATGGATTACACAAGAATATGAAAAGCTGTAAATGGGTAATGTAACACAAGCGTACAGCTGTGTACAGTGTTTGCCAAATTTGAAATCTCGGTATATATTTCCAGAGTCACCCTCAGACGGTCACTCAGTCTGGGTTTGACCATAATAAAAAATGTTGGAAAAAAGGTACTGGATAACAAGATAGCAAGTATATATATTATAGGGTACAATTGAAATCTCCGTAAACATAGTCCCGTAGTCAGTCTCAGATGCTTACTCAGTATGGATTTGACCGTAATACTAAATGTCGAACAAAGGTACTGTATAACAAGATACAAGCTGTATCGAGTATAGGGTAAAAATTGGTATCTCCGATTCACCGTATATATAGAAGGCGTAAACCACACACGCTCACTCACTATGGATGATACCGTAATACAAAATTTTGAACAAAGGTACTGTATCAGCACATACC
Organism: Dendrobates tinctorius; assembly: GCF_039654945.1. NCBI lineage: Eukaryota > Metazoa > Chordata > Amphibia > Anura > Dendrobatidae > Dendrobates > Dendrobates tinctorius. Next base: position 40,441,286 of record NW_027361730.1, read on the forward strand.
AGGTGTATCCAGTCTAGGGGTAATTGTAAATTTCCGTCTATACTTCCTGAGTCAGACACAGACACTCACAGGCTCAGTATGTATTACACCAGAATTTAACAAGTAGAAAAAGGGAAAGGTAGTCGAAGCGTACATCAGTATACAGTGTTGTGGTACTTTTAAATCTTCGTATATATTTCAATCTCAGTATGCCAGTCCAGACTCTCTGCTACTGAAAACTACATGGATACAAGTACAGACGGAAATTAGAGTGTTATCAGAAATTTGGGAATTACTCATCGCGGGAAAACCTCCCGGTAGATGTTGCAGAGGCGATGCAGACCCTCAATTACTGTGTCTGTGGAGACAGCGAAAACGGTTCTTTGTGAAGAAAGGATTGCTTTATCTCAGTAGCGTGGATCACATCACCGTTATTCGTCTCCATCAAACTGTGATCACAGGGAGAGATGTACACATGGTCCTCACTGCCTATCATGATGTGTGTGGTCATTTTGGAGTGCCAAAGACAGAAGCCACAGACCGTAGGCGATTCTATTGGATTGGCATGAGAGGAGACATTGAAAAATGGTGGCAGGAATGTCACACATCTGTGACTATCACAACTGTGAAAGGTGATCATAAAGCACCACTGCATCCGCTTGTAAGATGACGTCCATTACAAATGGTAGCCATTGATCATCTGAAGGTAGAGGCCAGCAGGACAGGGCATAGCTACATCTTAACCATCATCGATCAATACACCAAATTTCTAGTGGCCGTCCCTGTGAAGAATTTAACTGCCCATATTACACAGCGGTGGAGCAGGAATAGGTAGTTATTGCAACTTGCAAGTGCTGTGGTCATGACCAAGCAGGGGGGGCACACTCATGGTCGATGGTACTGGCACAGGGCCCCTCATAGTACGCTGGTGTGTCTGACGGCGAGTGGGCCCCCCAACGTCAGAGACGCTGTATTGTACTATGAGGGGCCCTGTGCCAGTGCCGTCGGCCATCTGTGGGCCCATCCACCTGTTCAGAGCAACGGCACTTGCTTGGCTGGACATTCAGCTGCTGCAAAGGGCGGAATTGGGCAAGTCCGAGGAAGAGGAGGACAAAAGCGAGGCAGTTTTCTGAGAACCTATGTGTCATCAGTGGAAGGTGGGACAAAATCCTTTGCAACCCATGCATGGTTCATTTTAATGAAGGTTAGATCATCAACATTTTGGGTAGACAGACGGGTCCTTTTTTCTTGAAAAAGGCCACAATATGGCCGAAACGTTGTATTTTATACTGGCAGAATAAATTTTTGATACAATTTTTCACCCAGACCGGATGCTGTTCCTGTTCCTTATTTTGGACTATTGTTCATTTGGGTCCATGAACCTTTGAACTGGCATCCAATCCTCCGTTGTGCTGTCGGCTGCTTTTTGCTGGGTCCTTTTTTCTGTCAGGATTGATCCAGCAGCACTGAAGACTCTTTCAGATAACACACTAGCAGCAGGGCAAGCGAGCTCCTGTAAGGCATATTGTGCCAATTCAGGCCAGGCGTCCAGTTTAGAGGCCCAATAGTCAAAGGGGAATGACTTGTGAGGGAGAACATTGATATGGGAGGAGAAGTAGTTTGTAACCATAGTTGACAACTGCTGTCTCCTGTCACTTTTAATCGATATAGATAAACCACTGTGTTGGACACTTATTATAAAAAATGGGACGGCTTAATATATAAAAGAGCCTTTATTTAAATCAATTGGCAATTAGCAATTATAAACAATGTGCAAGAGAAAAAAGAGAAAAAAGTGCATCTATGGCACACCAATTCATTAAAATCAGTTAGTAAATGTACATGGGACCTGTCAAATCCTGAGCATAGGTATTTAAATAATTTTTAATATAATATATATATATGCACAATATATATCATTACTAGAGTTGAGCGAAACGGGTCGAAAAATTTCAAAAGTCGCCGACTTTTGGCAAAGTCGGGTTTCATGAAACGAAACCCGACCCTAGGATGAGGTCGGCCACGAGGTCGGCGACTTACGCGCCAAAGTCGCGTTTCAAAAGTTTGTTTTGCGCTCTTTTTCAGCCAATCAGGATCCACGGACACTGTGGGCAACGTGATGACATAGGCAGGGGTCACCACCATCTTTCAGAAGGGCATGCAAGTGATTGGCTTGCTTTGGTGGGCGTCACAGGGGGTATAAAAGGGCGTGCACGCCGACCGCCATCTTACTTCTGCCGATCTCAGTATAGGGAGAGGTTGCTGCTGATTCTGTAGGGAGAGTGTTAGGCAGGGAAGAAGACAAAAAAACTGCTTCTGCTGGTAGCAATTTGGCCTGCACAACACACCAGTCACTGTGTGTGCAGTGCAAGGGGAGGCTATATAGTGGTGTATCAGTGGTGTTGGTTGTTGGGCTGCCTTCTAAGGCTTCCTGACATTCCTGCATTGCTGTTTACCCACTGCTCCGCAAACTGCTTTTTTAAAAGCAATCCCAATTTTTTTTTTTTGTCCTGCTGAGAAGAAAAAAAAACTGCTTCTGCTGCTAGCGATTTGGCCTGTACAACACACCAGTCACTGTGTGTGCAGTGCAAGGGGAGGCTATATAGTGGTGTATCAGTGGTGTTGGTTGTTGGGCTGCCTTCTAAGGCTTCCTGACATTCCTGCATTGCCGTTTACCCACTGCTCCACAAACTGCTTTTTTAAAAGCAATCCCAATTTTTTTTTTTTGTCCTGCTGAGAAGAAAAAAAAACTGCTTCTGCTGCTAGCGATTTGGCCTGCACAACACACCAGTCACTGTGTGTGCAGTGCAAGGGGAGGCTATATTGTGGTGTATCAGTGGTGTTGGTTGTTGGGCTGCCTTTTAAGGCTTCCTGACAGGCTGGCATTGCTGTTTACCCACTGCTCTGCAAACTGCTTTTTTAAAAGCAATCCAATCTCCCTTATCCTCTAGTCACTTTTGTCACAGCTGTGCCATCGAGCCTGTGACATAGCGCTCAGATATCAGTGGGCCTCACACAATCCAAAAGTGTCCAGTGTCCACAAGTGTCTGCAGAAATTCAAAATCTCCCTTATCCTCTCGTCACTTTTGTCACAGCTGTGCCATCGAGCCTGTGACATAGCGCTCAGATATCAGTGGCCCTCACACAATCCAAAAGTGTCCAGTGTCCACAAGTGTCTGCAGAAATTCAAAATCTCCCTTATCCTCTAGTCACTTTGGTCACAGCTGTGCCATCGAGCCTGTCACATAGCGCTCAGATATTCATTGGGCCTCACACAATCCAAAAGTGTCCAGTGTCCACAAGTGTGTGCAGAAATTCAAAATCTCCCTTATCCTCTCGTCACTTTTGTCACAGCTGTGCCATCGAGCCTGTCACATAGCGCTCAGATATTCATTGGGTCTCACACAATCCAAAAGTGTCCAGTGTCCACAAGTGTGTGCAGAAATTCAAAATCTCCCTTATCCTCTCGTCACTTTTGTCACAGCAGTGCCATCGAGCCTGTGACATAGCGCTCAGATATCAGTGGCCCTCACACAATCCAAAAGTGTCCAGTGTCCACAAGTGTCTGCAGAAATTCAAAATCTCCCTTATCCTCTCGACACTTTTGTCACAGCTGTGCCATCGAGCCTGTGACATAGCGCTCAGATATCAGTGGGCCTCACACAATCCAAAAGTGTCCAGTGTCCACAAGTGTCTGCAGAAATTCAAAATCTCCCCTGTCCTGTAGACACCTTGTACCTTGTTTTACATTACTATATAGTTTGTTGGATTTTGTCTACATTTCTACCAAAAATGAGGAAGGCTGGTGGAAGAGGCCGTGGAATTGGGCGGGGGTTGGCAGCTGGTAATGATGGTGTTGGTGGTGGATCTGATGGTAGTGGCAAGAGCAAAATAGGACCGAATGCTGGAGGTGTTGAGCCTGCGTCATCGTCTGGCTACATAAGGCCTCGAACGCTTAGTTTTCTACGAGTTGGCAAACTGCTTTTAAAGCCAGAGCATCAGGAAAAAGTTTTGTCTTACATTGCTGACTCAGCCTCCAGCTCTATCGCCTCCTCTTCTTCAGTTGTAAAAAGTAAAAGCACTGAGTCGTCATTGGAGGCTCATGTTCATGAACCACACCTTTCCTTGTGTCCTTCACCCCAACCAAGATTGAAGGATGACGCAGGCCATACTACTGATTACTCCATTGAGCTGTTTTCACATACCATGCCTGGATTATCAAGTCAAATGGTGAATTACCCAGGCCAAGATGAATCTGACATGGAGTGCACTGATGCACAGCCGCTGATGGATGATTCTGCTGGTACATTCACTCAGAGCACTACATTGTCCTCGCAGTGTACAGAGCCAGATTCTGACCCTGATGAGACTCAGGTGCCCCTTCCCGCACACTATACCACCATACACGGTGACACAGAGGAAGGTGCACATGACATAGAAGAGGAGGTGATGGATGACCCAGTTGTTGACCCAGATTGGCATCCATTGGGGGAAGAGGGTGCTGCTTCCAATAGCTCAGATGAGGAGCATCCACAGCAGACATCGACATCGCAACAGCTGTTATCTGGCAGGCCCGGAGCACTCCAAAGACAGGTTCCAAACATCAAAAGAGTTGCTGGACAGCTTGTCCAGAGGGTCAAAAGATCACAGCGTGCTAGGCCGCAAAATGTCTGCCAAAGTAGGAAGAGTGCAGTATGGCACTATTTTGACCAAAATCCTCATGATCAGGCCAAGGTTATCTGTAAGAAGTGCGCAAAGACCTTTAGCTGAGGGAAAAATCTGAAAAATTTGAATACCAGTTGCATGCTTAGACATTTAACCAGCATGCACTTGCAAGCGTGGACACAACACCAAACCTCAAGTGCCACATGTGCAACTGATCACAACGAAGGTAGTCAGCAACGCTACATTGTTTCCCCCACTGTAAGCCCACCGGTTAGCACAGCAGCAAATGTTGAGGTGTCGTTGCAAGGCCACAGCAGTCAGGGAATCCCACTGTTATATCAACGAAAGACTGATTCTAGGCCATCAGAAAGAACACCAACTCCATCACCATCATCAACCCTCTCTCAGTCCACCCTGTCCACCGCTACTTCCACCATATGCAGCTCTCAAGTCCAGCTCACCCTCCCAGACACTATGAGTAGGTCAAGAAAGTACTCAGTCTCTCATCCGCGTACACTGGGTTTGAACGCCCACATTGCCAAACTAATCTCGTTTGAGATGATGCCCTTTCGGTTGGTGGAAAGCACAGCTTTCCGCGAACTCATGGCCTATGCAGTACCATGCTATGACCTACCCAGTCGCCACTTCTTCTCTCGCAAAGCCATCCCAGCCCTCCACCATCATGTGAAAGACCGCATTGTCCATGCACTCAAGCAGTCAGTGAGCGGAAAGGTGCACCTCACAACTGATGCATGGTCCAGTCGGCATGGCCAGGGCCGTTACGTGTCCATCACTGTGCACTGGGTTAATGTGGTGGATGCAGGGTCCACAGGGGACAGCGGTGGTGGGACAGTGCTGCCTAGCCCACGGTATAGGAAACAGTTGTCTGTAGGCGTTCGACCCTCCTCCTCCTCCTCCAGAAGCGAAAGCTCGTCCACAGAGCGCAGTCGTACGAGCACGCCATCTGCAGCTGCCACTGTTGCACACGATGTGTCCCCCTATCGAGCAGCTAGTGGAAAGCGTCAGCAGGCTGTGTTGCAGATGATGTGTTTGGGCAACAGACACACCGCCGAGGTGCTGGCCGAGTACTTGAAGCGACAAACTGAGTCATGGCTGGGCAGTGTACATCTTGAGGCAGGCAAGGTAGTTAGTGATAACGGCCGTAATTTTGTGGCAGCCATAGCCCTTTCAAAACTCAGCCATATACCTTGCTTGGCTCACACCTTGAACCTGGTGGTGCAGTGCTTCCTCAAAAATTATCCGGAGTTAACAGCCCTGCTCCAGAAGGTGCGAAGACTGTGCGCGCACATCCGCCGGTCGCCTGTACACTCCGTTCGTATGCAGAAGCTGCAGCGATTGCTCCACCTTCCCAACCACCGCCTCATTATCGACATTGCAACAAGGTGGAACTCCACCCTGCACATGGTGGAGCGGCTGTGCGAGCAGAGGCAGGCCATAATGCATTTGTGGGAGGATACACGGCCAGGCACTTTGAGAGCAGACATGGAGTTGACAGGTGTGCAGTGGTCGAAGCTGAAAGACCTCTGTAAAGTCCTTCAGTGTTTTGAGGAATGCACACGGCTGGTAAGCGCAGACGACGCCATCCTAAGCATGAGCATCCCACTTATGCGTCTGCTCATGCAAACCTTGACGCACCTTAAGGAGCAGGCGTCTGCAGCCAATGTTGATGAGGAGGAAGAGGAGGAGGGAATCCTTGATGACATTCAGCCATTGTCTGCTCAGGGACCTCTCCTGGACGAGGTGGAGGAAGAAGAGGAGGAGGAGGAGGATGATGGGGATGATTACTTAGGGGAGGAGGATGCATCTCGTGGGGCAAGTGAAAATGTTGGCGTGGCAAGGTCTGGTACAGGGTTTGTGCGTGACTGGAGGGATGTGGATTTGCCAGAAAGTGCTCCTCCAACCAGCACTCGCAGTGCATCATTGACACCGGGAACATTGGCCCACATGTCAGATTATGCCTTGCAGATCCTAAAAAGGGACCCACGCATTGCCAAAATGATGAACGATGATGACTACTGGTTGGCCAGCATCCTGGATCCACGCTATAAAGGCAAATTACAAAACATCATGCCACAGGAGAACCTTGACCTAATATTGGCTAATAAACAAGCAATTCTGGTAAATCGGTTGCTTGAGGCATTCCCAGCACACAGCAGCGGTGATGGTTCTCACACGAGCCGTACGGGCCGGGGGCAGCTTGGCAGAGGTGTTCATGGTGCACACTGCAGAAGTGGCGTTGGAGACAGGGGTTTCATGACAATGTTGTGGACTGATTTTTCAAGTACCGCTCACACAACTGGTAATACTGCATCGATGGAAAGTGACAGGAGACAGCAGTTGTCAACTATGGTTACAAACTACTTTTCCTCCCATATCGATGTTCTCCCACACAGGTCATTCCCCTTTGACTATTGGGCCGCTAAACTGGACACCTGGCCTGAATTGGCACAATATGCCTTACAGGAGCTCGCTTTCCCAGCTGCAAGTGTGCTATCGGAAAGAGGCTTCAGTGCAGCTGGATCAATCCTGACAGAAAAAAGGACCCGTCTGTCAACCCAAAATGTGGATGATCTAACCTTCATTAAAATGAACCACGCATGGGTTTCCAAGGATTTTGTCCCACCTTCCCCTGATGACACATAGGGTGACAGAAAAATGGCTTGCTTTGGTCCACCTCTTCCTGGGACTTGACCTATTTCGCCTTTTGCATCAGCTGAATGTCCAACATCAACATATGCCACTTTCTAAAACTCCCTAACTGTGCTGCCTCCCCCCCCATGGCCGGGGTCACCACCTAGCGCACGACACCGTGCGAGTGCCGTTGCCCTGGACAGGTGGGTAGGCCGACTCTTGGGCGCGGGCACTGGTACAGGGTCCTTCATAGTGCAATCAAGTGTCTCTGACGGTGGTGGTGCACACCCGCCGTCAGACACACCGCCATACTATGAGGGGCCCAGTGCCAGTACCGACGCCCACGAGTGGGCCCCCCTTGCTTGGGCAGGGCCCCAGCATTTGCAATCTTTACCTCTCCCTGCTCCTCCGCTGTGTAGTCTGGGCCGTCAAATCCATACTGTGCCTGACACCGTCTGAGCCTGCCTCCTGATGTATAGACATATATTTTGAATGTGTACGCTATCCATACATGTTATCTGGGGATACGGTACCCTTTCTAACCTTTGTGCAATCACGTGCAATCCATACTGGGCCTAACACCGTCTGAGCCTGCCTCCTGATGTATAGACATATATTTTGAATGTGTACGCTATCCATACATGTTATCCGGGGAAACGGTACCCTTTCTAACCTTTGTGCAATCACGTGCAATCCATACTGGGCCTAACACCGTCTGAGCCTGCCTCCTGATGTATAGACATATATTTTGAATGTGTACGCTATCCATACATGTTATCTGGGGATACGGTACCCTTTCTAACCTTTGTGCAATCACGTGCAATCCATACTGGGCCTAACACCGTCTGAGCCTGCCTCCTGATGTATAGACATATATTTTGAATGTGTACGCTATCCATACGTTATCTGGGGATACGGTACCCTTTCTAACCTTTGTGCAATCACGTGCAATCCATACTGGGCCTAACACCTTCTGAGCCTGCCTCCTGATGTATAGACATATATTTTGAATGTGTACGCTATCCATACATGTTATCCGGGGAAACGGTACCCTTTCTAACCTTTGTGCAATCACGTGCAATCCATACTGGGCCTAACACCGTCTGAGCCTGCCTCCTGATGTATAGACATATATTTTGAATGTGTACGCTATCCATACATGTTATCTGGGGATACGGTACCCTTTCTAACCTTTGTGCAATCACGTGCAATCCATACTGGGCCTAACACCATCTGAGCCTGCCTCCTGATGTATAGACATATATTTTGAATGTGTACGCTATCCATACATGTTATCTGGGGATACGGTACCCTTTCTAACCTTTGTGCAATCACGTGCAATCCATACTGGGCCTAACACCGTCTGAGCCTGCCTCCTGATGTATAGACATATATTTTGAATGTGTACGCTCTCCATACATGCTATCTGGGGATACGGTACCCTTTCTAACCTTTGTGCAATCACGTGCAATCCATACTGGGCCTAACACCGTCTGAGCCTGCCTCCTGATGTATAGACATATATTTTGAATGTGTACGCTATCCATACATGTTATCCGGGGAAACGGTACCCTTTCTAACCTTTGTGCAATCACGTGCAATCCATACTGGGCCTAACACCGTCTGAGCCTGCCTCCTGATGTATAGACATATATTTTGAATGTGTACGCTATCCATACATGTTATCCGGGGAAACGGTACCCTTTCTAACCTTTGTGCAATCACGTGCAATCCATACTGGGCCTAACACCGTCTGAGCCTGCCTCCTGATGCATAGACATATATTTTGAATGTGTACGCTATCCATACATGTTATCTGGGGATACGGTACCCTTTCTAACCTTTGTGCAATCACGTGCAATCCATACTGGGCCTAACACCGTCTGAGCCTGCCTCCTGATGTATAGACATATATTTTGAATGTGTACGCTATCCATACATGTTATTCTGGGGATACGGTACCCTTTCTCACCTTTGTGCAATCATGTGTAATCCATACTGGGCGTGAGAACGGCTGGCGAGCTGTTAAGCAAGCTACAGCACCTGTGGTTTGCACACGTAAGTTTTTCATTTTTTCAGGAATGACGGTTAGGCCTAATTCCGGAACTGCGGTTGACCTGCACTTACTGGGAAATTATTGTTCGTGGGTAATAATTGTAATCAGTGATCCCCATCACTAACGTTGTTCAGCGGGTTATCTGCACCTGTAAGCGACAAACGCTGGCCTTTTCAGTGTAGCGCACATGCAGCCACGGACATGTAAGGGCATGACACACCAGTTATTGGCCAATCTCATGTGCCAGAGCCTCACGTGTCCCTCTAGTAAGCCGGACTCGGACCGCGGGACATGACGGAGTCTCGTTCGTTAACGGAATTAAGCTTGCAATGTGTGCATCTGTTCTGTAGCTGGCATGGTTGAGGTTTCCCAGGTGGAGTCGAATTTAACCGTAGGCTCCACTCCTGGTGGTGCCCTTCTGGACATTCCTTTAAGGTTCAGCTTTGCAACCATACTGCCCACGTAAAACAAACACTTTGCCTTCATGAACGCTGTTTGGAGGGTCATGACTCGTGGGAATAACGCCGCCCAATCAGTTAACCTGCTAGAGAGATCGTTCGTTGCTCCCAAGCATGACATCACACTCCCTAGGAAGAAGGTAATGCCACTGTGGCGACCGTACTCCTGGGGGCGACACAAGTGCACTGATGCCCAGCCACTGCTCGATGAATCTGCTGGTACATTGACCCAGACCACTACATTCCCCTCGCACGCTACACGACCTGAATCTGACCCTGATGAAACTCAGGTTACCCTTCCCATATACAGTTCCATCTTACACGGTGACAAAGAGGAAGCTGCAGATGAAAGTGCAGGTTCGGCCCACCCGCCATCAGATACACCACCGTACTATCAGGGGCCCTGTGCCAGTGCCGTCGCCAACGAGTGGGCCCCCCCTGCTTGCTCAGGATCACAGCACTTGCAAAGTTGAAATACTGTGCAGTGAGATGGAAGATGGGGACGACGAGGAATCCAGACAAGTACAGGGATTCCCTAGCGAGGAGACTTATTTGATTGTTTTCAATGTTGGGACAGCAATTTTTGGGGAGCACTATACTCTGGAGAATGATAGATGGGGCCCACCATACACTGGAACATTCCAAAGGTGGACATCAGACACTGGAGCAGCATTTACAGGGCCCATTATACACTAGAGCATTAGAAATGGGGCCCATTATGTTTGGAGCAATATTTGGGCCCATAAGACAGTGGAGCTTCATCCATGGGGACCAACATATACTGTAGCATTATGTGGAGCTCATCATATACTGTTTCAAACATTATATGGGACCAATGATTCTGTATGGAGAAATAGATGGGCCTCGTCATGAGATGTAAAAAGTGAGGTATTTTTCATTGTACTATACCGCTATTTCTCTGCCGTATCGGAGCATGATGAGTTGTGGTATGTGTTAAAGGGGCGCTCTTTCGCCCAGGGCACATGAAAACCTGCAGCCAGCCCTCCCCCCCCACAACTTTAGCCAAATAACCCCCATTTTTCAGTGCGTAACTTGTATTATGAAGTTAATTAAGGTTGACAAGCTTAAGTAAGAAGAATTGATGCTTTTGGCATTCAAATGGGCACTGTAGGTGTGTTTCCTGTCCTCCTCTCACTGCCGACTTTTATTCCCCATTGACTTACATTGGGTTTCGTGTTTCGGGACGACCCCGACTTTTCCCTATAATCGGACGATCTTGCTCGACCCGACTTTTGGAAAAGTCGGGTTTCACGAAACGAAACGCGACCCTAAAAAACCAAAAGTCGCTCAACTCTAATCATTACTACTATACCGCAAAAATAATAATAAACATAAAAAATAATCCAACCTGATCCAACTCGGTTGGATCAGGTAAAGGTGTCCCATGCCTAATTAAACATGTCAGGGAATCTCATGGAGGAAATCCTGAGGTACTTTCTTTTGCTGGCTTGGAAAGGGTGTCTCTTCCAGCGCAAGGGGGAGATTTACATAAACTTCTACTATTGAAAAGAGAGGCTATATGGATCATGCGCACTCGGGCACAAGAATCTGCTGGTCTAAATGAGAGATTGGATATGTCTGTTTATCTATAATAAGCTTTCATGATTGTATATGCGTTTTTTTATTTTGTTTTTCTAGAATATTTTAACTGTCATTGATAATTGCTGCATATGTGTTAAAGCAGTGGGGGTGGGGTTTGATTGTCTCCCTCTGTTAAGAAGTGAGACTGGGCTCACTCCCCTCTGAGACCAGTAGAAGCGCCACTGCAGCGCGAAACAGCTGTCGTCATCTCCACTCCTGCTCCCATCCTCCCTATGCCGATGTTTTAAAGAAATAAAGAAGATTTTAACCGGTGAGTGCCATCTGTATTTTTTTTTGGTGACAATATTATCTCTAGGTTCTCCTGTGGCATGATGTTGTGTAATTTGCCTTTGTAGCATGGATCGAGGATGCTGGCCAGCCAGTAGTCATCTCTCATCATTTTGGAAATGCGGGGGTCCCTTTTTAGGATCCACAAGGCATAATCGCACATGTGGGCCAATGTTCCAGGTGTCAATGATACACTGCCAGTGGTGGGTGGAGGAGCACTTTCTGGCAAATCCACATCCCTACAGTCACGCACAAATACTGTACCTGACCTTGGATTGCCAACATTTTCTCTTGCCCCCTGAGAAGCATCCTCCTGCCCAAAATAATCATCCCCCTCATCCTCCTCCTCCTCCTCTTCCTCTTCTTCCTCCACCTCGTCCAGGACAGTTCCCTGACCAGACAATGGCTGACTGTCATCAAGGCATCCCTCCTCCTCCTCTGCAGACGCCTGATCCTTAATGTGTGTCAAACTTTGCATGAGCAGACGCATAAGTGGGATGCTCATGCTTATGATGATGTCGTCTGCGCTTACCAGCCGTGTGCATTCCTCAAAACACTGAAGGACTTTAAAGAGGTCTTTCAGCTTTGACCACTGCACACCCGACAATTCCATGTCTTCTCTCTAACTGCCTCCCCGTCTATCCTCCCACAAATGCATTACAGCCTGCCTCTGTTCGCACAGCCTCTCAACCATGTGCAGGGTGGAGTTCCACATTTTTGCAACATCTATGATTAGGCAGTGCTTGGGGAGGTGGAGCAATCACTGCAGCTTCTGCATACGACTGGAGTGTATGGCCGAGCGACGGATGTGCGAGCACAGTCTTCGCACCTTATGGAGCAGGGATGTTAACTCCGGATAATTATTAAGGAAGCACTGCACCACCAGGTTCAAAGTGTGAGCCAGGCAAGGTATGTGTGTGAGTTTTGCACGAGCTATGGCTGCTACAAAATTACCGCCGTTATCACTGACTACCTTGCCTGCCTCAAGATGTAGACTGCCCAGCCATGACTCTGTTTGTCGCTGCAAGCAGACAACCAGTACCTCCGCGGTGTGTCTGTTGTCGCCCAAAGACATCATCTTTAACACAGCCTGCTGACTCTTACCACTAGCTGTTCGATAGTGGGACACCTCGTGCGCAACACTGGGAGCTGCGGATGGAGTGCTCGTGCGACTGCGCTCTGTGGACAAGCTTTCGCTGATGGAGGAGGAGGAGCGAAAGCCTACAGCCAACTGTTTCCTATACTGTAGGCTAGGCAGCACTGTTCCACCGCCGCTGTCCCCAGTGGAACCTGCATCCACCACATTAACCCAATGCACAGTGATGGACACGTAAAGGCCCTGGCCATGCCTACTGGTCCATGCATCTGTTGTGAGGTGCACCTTTCCACTCACTGACTGTTTTAGTGCATGAACAATGCGGTCTTTCACATGCCGGTGGAGGGCAGGGATGGCTTTTCGAGAAAAGAAGTGCCGACGGGGTAGGTCATAGCGTGGGACAGCGTAGGCCATGAGGACGCGGAAAGCTTCGCTTTCAACCAAACGGTAGGGCATCATCTCTAATCAGATTAGTTTGGCAATGTAGACGTTCAAACAAAGTGTACGCGGATGAGAGGATGAGTACTGTCTTGTCCTACTCAGAGTGTCTGGTAGGGTGAGCTAGACTGGAGAGCTGCGTATGGGGGAAGTAGCGGTGGACCGGACGGAGTGAGAGGGGGTTGGTGATGGTATTGGTGGTGATGGCCTAGATTCAGTGTTGTGTTGCAAAACCATTGTGATTCCCTGAGTGCTTTGGCCTTGCGACGACACCTCCACATTTAGTGCTAGTGGTGTGCTTAACGGTGGCGGTGGTCTTACAGTGGGGAAGCGATAGAGCATTGCTCGCTACCTTCAGTCGGAGGAGGTGCACATGTGCTACCTGAGATTTTGTAGTCCGTCCACGATTGCAAGTGCATGTTGATTAAATGTCTAAGCATGCAACTGGTATTCAAATTTCTGAGTTGTTTACCTCGGCTAAAGGTCCTTCCGCACTTCTTACAGGTAACCTTTGCCTCATCAGTAGGATTTTGGACAAAGAAATGCCACACTGCACTCTTCCTACTATGGTATACATTTTCTGGCCTTGCACGCTGTGCTAAGTTGACCGTCTGGCCAAGCTATCCTGCAACTCTTAGTTTTTGGTCCACGTTTTTGGACAGCTATGGGCATGCCAGATAATTGCTGCTGCGATGTCAATGCCTGCTGTGGATCCTTCTCCTTATCTGAACTATTGCCAGCGCCACCCTCCCCCCCAATGGATGCCAATCCGGGTCAAGAACTGGGTCATCCATCACCTCCTCTTCAAAGTCATCTGCACCTTCCTCTTTACCTTCCTCTGTGTCACCGTGTAAGGTGGTATAGTATGCGGGAAGGGGCACCTGAGTTTCATCAGGGTCAGATTCTGGCTCAATAGACTGTGAGGGCAATGTAGTGCTCTGGGTCGATGTACCAGCAGAATCATCTAGCAGTGGCTGTGCATCAGTGCACTCCATGTCAGATTCATCTTGGACTGGGGAATTCTGGATTTGACTGGATAACCCAGGCATGGTATAATAATAATAATAATAATAATAATAATAATAAATTTTATTTCTATAGCGTTGACATATTCCGCAGCACTTTACATTTCAGAGGGGATTTGTACAGACAATAGACATTACAGCATAACAATAATCACATAGATTATAACAAATACCTAGGGGAATGAGGGCCCTGCTCGCAAGCTTACAGTCTAAGAGGAAAGAGGTAGACACGAAAGGTGGGTGGTAACTGTTGCCCTGATTGTATGGACCAGCCATAATATTAAGTGTGTAACAGTACAGACGCACAGGGCTAATGGATGCATAAAGCTTGTGGGAACATGATGCGGGGAACCTGGTTATGGTAAAACTTTTGGCTGTGCCACACAGGGATAGATTAGGTTAATGTGTTGAGGCGATAGGCCAGTCTGAATAAATGTGTTTCCAGGGCACGCTTAAAATTGTGGGGATTGGGGACTAATCATATTGACCTGGGAAGTGCATTCCAAAGAATTGGCGCAGCACGTGTAAAGTCTTGGAGACAGGAGTGGGAGGTTCTGATTATTGAGGATGCTAACCTCAGGTCATCAGCAGAACGGAGAGCGCGGGTAGGGTGGTATACTGAAGCAAGGGAGGAGATGTAGGGTGGTATGTGAAAAGAGCTCCATAGAGTAATCTGAAGTGTGGGCTGCTGTATCCTTAACTTTTGGTGGGGGTGAAGGACACAAGGAAAGGTGTTTTTCCTGACCAGAACCCTGCACTGATGACTCCGTGCTTGCAGGTTTCGAACGTTCAGAAGAGGAGGCAATAGAGCTTTTTGCTGTTTCGGCAATGTACGCCAAAACCTGTTCCTGATGCTCCGGCTTCAAAAGCGGTTTTCCTACTCCAAGAAAAGGCAACCTTACAGGCCTTCTTGGGCCAGACGATGACGCAGGCTCAACACTTCCTGCCTTAGCTGCCATTGTGCTTTTGCCAGAACCAACCGATGCACCAACACCATCAGTACCAGCTGCGCCCCCCTACCCACGTCTGCGGACTCTTCCAACATACTTCCTCATGTTTGGGAAAATGTACCAAAAATACCAGCAGAGAGATGGTACTGTATGAGGAGTGTCCAGCTGTGTAAGGTGTATAAAAAAAATTAAGTCTACATATATATTTTGTTAGTTACAGATGCTCTCCTAGTATGTATTGGACCATAATCCAACAAGCAGATATACGGAATTGTATCAGAAGTGTACAGCTGTATATGTTTTTTGCGTAACTAACAATCTCCGTTTATGTATTTACGGAGTGTCACACACACACACTGACTCTGTATAGATGTTACTGTAATGCGAACGGCAGATATACAATACTGTTTGAGAATGAGACAGCTCTATACGGTGTCTGTATGGAAAATTGTCAATCTCTGTCTATTTCTATAGGGACTGACACGCTGTCTCTGTCTAGTTTTCACCATAGTCAAACAGCAGATATACGAAACAGTTTGAAAAGCAGACAGCACTCTAAGGTGTAGGTCTGGAAAAACGGACAAACTCCTCGGCTTTTTCTTCCAGAGTCACACCCAGATAGCTTCTATTTGTCCGTGATACCAGCCGGTACACGGTAGTGTGTGAGGAGCGTACACTGCTATACGGTCTGTGAAAAAATGAATGCTCAGTGACTCACCAGGACAAAATAATAAAAGTTGGAGTGCTTTGAAAAAAGAAGTTTGAACACCAGTGTGCACACAGCAATGCAGCTAGCCTTACAATGCAGCCTAATCACCACCAGCGCTGCTGCACAAAAGCAAAAATCCTCCCCTTTCACTGCACACTAACTGTACAGTGAAAAGTGCTATCAGCAGAAGCAGTTTTTTTTTCTTCTTCCCTGCCTAACGCTCTCCCTATTCAGAACAGCAGCAGCAACCTCTCCCTATGCTAAGATCGGCAGAAGTAAGATGGCGGTCACAGCCTTTTATACCCACTCTGACGCCACACAAAGCCAGCCAATCACTTCATTGCCCTTCTCAAGATGGTGGTGGCCGCTGTCTATGTCATCGCGTTGCCCACAGTGTGCGTCCTCCATCATTGGCTGAGAAAAAGCGCTGGAAGCATCATTTGAAACGCGACTTTGGCGCTCGGGTCGCTGACATCATGGCCGACCTCACGCTATGGTCGGGTTTTGTTTCATGAAACCCAACTTTGGCGAAAGTCGGCGATTTTTGAAATTGACCGACCCGTTTCGCTCAACTCTAGTTGAGACATAAATTTAAAAAAATAACATTTTCACTACTACAATATTATTTAAGTCACAGATTTTTCATTGCCACTAGGGGTAATAAGTGAAACTGGACCATATAGTTTGTTGAAATAATTTCTTCTGAATGTGGCACTACCAGATATCTGATCGAAAACTACTGTATGGGCACACGGAACAGGAGGGAGTACGAATCCAAACAACAACCAATGGTCATAATAAAATTGCTTTATTTAAATGGTAGGGCAAGGAACAAATACAACATACTTCATAGCTGAATAATCATTGCCAGCGGATAGGGACACAGTAAACCATGTTGCCAATAATGCTAAAAATATTTTGTCATAAATAGAAGGCAAGTGCCACATGACACATATATAGCAAAGGCCTAATCAGCAAGTGTATCATAATAAAGTACATATAAAACAATTGCTAACAAAAAAGCTGATAGGCAGCGAATCCAGTGCAGATCAGATATATACTTACATACAGATATTGCATATTACTTGGAAGACGTCAGACGAAGGTGCTCCGAATCGCGCGTTGGGGCTGACACAGGGACCCTCTGTTTGCTTATAACTGCGTCTTCCAAGTAATATGCAATATCTGTATGCAAGTATATATCTGATCTGCACTGGATTCGCTGCCTATCAGCTTTTTTGTTAGCAATTGTTTTAGATGTACTTTATTATGATACACTTGCTGATTAGGCCTTTGCTATATATGTGTCATGTGGCACTTGCCTTCTATATATGACAAAATATTTTTAGCATTATTGGCAACATGGTTTACTGTGTCCCTATCCGCTGGCAATGATTATTCAGCTATGAAGTATGTTGTATTTGTTCCTTGCCCTACCATTTAAATAAAGCAATTTTATTATGACCATTGGTTGTTGTTTGGATTCGCCCTCCTTCCTGTTCTACATGAATTTTACAACCGGTCAATTATAGTCCTTGGTAGCTCATTATAGTGGTACATTGACTACAATTGGGTTTGATATGTTTGTAAGATTTTCCCACATGATATCTCTACCGGTTTTCACTACCCTTTCTGTTTATTGTTTTTCTGTATGGGCACAAACGGTAGGGCTTATTAGGGAAGGAGCACTATTTAGCTATTAGACCCAGATTTTCCTGAAATAGTTTGCAGGTGCCATTTGCAGAGCCCAGATGTGTCATAACAGCAGATTACCTTACAAATAACCCAATTTTTTAAAGTACAGCCCTCTTGGAATTCATCTGTTGGTATAGTAACTATTTTTGGCCAACAGTTTTTTGTTTTTCCAGAAATAACCACACACAGTTGGTGTTGCAGGATAAAATTGCAAATATGCCAGTTTAGTGACAAATATATTATACCCAGATTGTGCTTCCGGAGACAAGCACCCCATAAATTAAGTGGGCTATTCCCACTATCGTAATGCCAAGTGAACACTAACTGAGGTTTAGGCATATTGTGGGGCTCAGAAGAGAAGGAGCATTTTTTGAGGCACTGATTTGACTGGATTTTTGAGGGGTAATGGGGCATAATAATAATAATAATAATCTTTATTTTTATATAGCGCTAACATATTCCGCAACGCTTTACAGTTTGCACACATTTCATCATGTCTTTTTCCCAGAGCCTTTGTGCTACCAGTCACTGGGAATCCCCATATTTCTATTTGCACAAGATGGACCTGAGTGAAAGGGGTTTTTTTTGTGGGTTGAGTTCAATTTTTGATTGGTACCATTTTGAGGTATATATCATTTTGGATCACTTTTAAGACAAGGTTCACCTTTATCCTGTCTATACCCTAAGCATTTATCTTAGATTTCCTACATAAATCTGCAAAATATGCTATTCTGACAGACTCCACAATGGATCTATTCACTATATTGAGGCAGGCAGACTTACTCTGGCCTCTGTTCTGGTGGTGCCCATCTTTTTATAAGTACTACGCTTTTCAGTTGGTCTGCGTGTCATTTGTGAACTGCACATGTTAGTAAAGTTAGCTTCATTTAGCCAAAATGCAGCTTAAATATTATCCTGCATTTTTCAGCTTTTTTTTAGTTTCTCATTAGTTTTAATGGGTAAAATACACAATGCTCCAGATTTTAAAAATTGCTGCAGTGTGCAAATTCAATCAGAAACTGAAATTTTTGTGTGCAAGAGATTTCTGAAATATTGCTTTTGCTGTTATTGTAAAACACAGCTTTTTCTCTGCCATAGAAAAATGCAAAAATGCTACGTGTGTACATAAACGTATGCTGATTATTGGGATCCGGAATGAACAGACAGAGTGAAATATTATTGCTCTCAATATATAGTGAAGGAAAATCTTGTTTTTGTACAAAAAAGCATTTTTCAGTGTGTGATAGCAGCCAAACCTAAATAAAATACTGTATAAATCTGCTATCACTATAATCGCACTCGAAGAAGAAATTAGTCTAATCACATAATAATAATAACAGCATTCAGCTTTATCTAGACAAATTTCTGCTGTTTAGGCACATCAGGGGCTCTGCAAATTCGACATGGAATCCCAATCTATTTCAGCCAAACTTCAAATGGTTCTCCTTCCCTTCGGAGTGCTACCATTTGTTCAAACAGAGCTTTCTAACTACATGTGAGGTATTAGTGTTCCCATTTTGTCATGCTATCCCCTATAAAAGTGAAAGAAAATTGGGTCTAAAGCAATATTTTAAAGGTAGTTTCTTTTTTTTTTCATTCCACTTTGCATTAATGCCTGCGAAGCACCTGAAAAATTAAAAAAAAAATTCCTTACAGCAGTTTTGAAGTATTTTAGGGGTGTGGCTTTTAAAACGGTATCACTTTTAGGAAGTTTCCAATATATAGGCCCCTTAACCCCTTCCCGACCAGTGACACAGCGTATGTGTCATGAAAGTCGGTGCCAATCCGACCAATGACGCATATGCATGTGTCATGACTTTAAAGCCCCCCTGCGGGTCGAGTGACCGGGGTCAATGAAAGGTCACCTAGCCCGCAGATACAGAGGGCTTTGTACTTCACCACAGGGGGCAGGGCTTTGCCCCCACGTGGCTACGATTGCTCTGATTGGCTGTTTCACTTTTAGTAGCCAATCAGAGTGATATCAATTTTCATTGATGAAATATTACTGAAATATTACAAACCAGCCATGGCGGATGTTGCAGTAGCATCGGACATGGCTGGAGACAGTTATCTGACCCCCCCACACACCAGCTGGCGGGGGCAATCGGCTCCCCCCACCTTCCCTCCACTCCACCCCAGTTTCCGATCAAGTGCCCTCCCACCCCCCGGTACCTACTGAGTGCTGCTGTCGCTCCCGGTGTCCCGCGGTCCCGAATCATGGGCGCCGCCATCTTGGAAAATGGCGGGCGCATGCGCAGTGTGCCCACTGCTGCAGATTCCATTCATTAATTTTGATCACTGTGATAAACTCTCACCGTGATCAAAATGAAATAAAAAGTAAATAACCCCCCCTCTATCAACCCCATAGGTAGGCACAAATAATAAAATAAAGAAAATATTTTTATTTTTCCATTAGGGTTAGGGTTGGAATTAGGGTTAGGGTTGGAATTAGGATTAGGGTTAAAATTAGGGTTGGAATTAGGGTTAGGGGTGTATTGGAGTTAGGGTTGTGTTTAGGGGTGTGTTAGGGTTAGGGTTGGAGTTAGAATTGAGGGGTTTCCACTGTTTAGGCACATCATGGCATCTCCAAATGCGACATGGTGCCACCATTAATTCCAGCCAATTTTGCATTCAAAAAGTCAAATGGTGCTCCCTCCCTTCCAAGTACAGACGTGTACCCAAACAGTGGTTTCCCCCCACATATGGGATATCTGCGTACTCAGGAATTAATTGTACAACAAATTTGGGGGTCTAATTTCTCCTGTTACCCTTGGGAAAATAAAAAATTGGGGGCTAAAAAATTATTTTTGTGGAAAAAAAATGATTTTATTTTCATGTCTCTGCGTTATAAACTTCTGTGAAGCACATGAGGGTTCAAAGTGCTCACCAGACATCTAGATAAGTTCCTTGAAAGGTCTAGTTTCCAAAATGGGGTCACTTGTGGGGGGTTTCTACTGTTTAGGCACATCAGGGGCTCTCCAAACGTAATGACGACTACAGACTATTCCATCAAAGTCTGCATTTCAAAATGTCACTACTTCCATTCCGAGCCCTGACGTGTGCCCAAACAATGGTCCCCCCACATATGGGGTACCAGCGTACTCAAGACAAACTGGAAAACAACTTTAGGGGTCCAATTTATCCTGTTACCCTTGTGAAAATAAAAAATTGCGGTCTAAAAAATAATTTGAGAAAAAAAATATTTTTTATTTTCATGGCTCTGCTCTATAAACTTCTGTGAAGCACCTGGGGGTTCAAAGTGCTCACAATGTATCTAGATAAGTTCCTTAGGGGGTCTAGTTTCCAAAATGGAGTCATTTGTGGGGGAGATCCAAAGTTTAGGCACACAGGGGCTCTACAAACATGACATGGTGTCCGCTAACGATTAGAGCTAATTTTCCTTTCAAAAAGTCAAATGGCGCTCCTTCCCTTCTGAGCCCTGCCGTGTGCCCAAACTGTGATCCCCCCCCCACATATGGGCTACCAGCGTACTCAGGACAAACTGGACAACTTTTGTGGTCCAATTTCTCATGTAAGCCATGTGAAAATAAAAAATAGCGTTCTAAAAAATCATTTTTGAGGAAAGAAAAGGATTTTTTTATTTTCACTGCTCTGTGTTATAAACTTTTCTGAAGCATTTGTTGGTTCAAAGTGCTCACTAAACATCTAGATAAGTTCCTTAAGGGGTCTAGTTTCCAAAATGGTGTCACTTGTGGGGGGTTTTCACTGTTTAGGCACACAGGGGCTCTCCAAACGTGACATGGTGTCCGATAACGATTGGAGCTAATTTTCCATTCAAAAAGTCAAATGGTGCTCCTTCCCTTCTGGACCCTGCCGTGTGCCCAAACAGTGGTTTATGACCACATATGAGTTATCAGTGTACTCAGGAGAAATTGCCACACAAATTTTAGGATCCATTTTATCCTGTTGCCCATGTGAAAATGAAAAAACTGAGGCTAAAAGAAAATTTGTGAAAAAAAAAGTACTACTTTTTTTTTTTTACGGATCAATTTTTGAAGCACCTGGGGGTTCAAAGTGATCACTATGCATCTAGATAAGTTCCTTGGGGGGGTCTAGTTTCCAAAATGGGGTCACTTGTGGGGAAGCTCCAATGTTTAGGTACACGGGGACTCTCCAAACGCGACATGGCAACCGCTAAATATTCCAGCATATTTTCCATTCAAAAAGTCAAATGGTGCTCCTTCCCTTCCGAGCCCTGCCGTGCACCCAAACAGTGGTTTATGACCATATACGACGTATCGGTGTACTCAGGAGAAATTGCCCAACAAATTTTAGGATCTATTTTATCCTGTTGCTCATGTGAAAATAAAAAAAATTGATGATAAAATAAATTTTTGGTTGGAAAAATTAAAGTGTCCCATTTTTCCTTCCATGTTGCTTTAGTTCCTGTGAAGCACCTGAAGGGTTAATAATCTTCTTGAATGTAATTTTGAGAAGCTTGAGGGGTGCAGTTTTTAGAATGGTGTCACTTTTGGGTATTTTCTCCATATAGACCTGTCAAAGTGACTTCAAATGTGATGTGGTCCCTAAAAAAAATGGTTTTGTAAATTTTGTTGTAAAAATGAGAAATCACTGGTCAACTTTGAACCCTTATAACTTTCTAACAAAAAAATTTTGTTTCCAAAAATTGTACTGATGTAAAGTAGACATGTGGGAAATGTTATTTAGTAACACATAACTCTCTAGTTTAACAGAATAAAAATTCAAAGTTTGAATATTGCAAAATTTTCAAAATTTACCAAATTTCTGACTTTTTCACAAACGCAAAAATTATCGACCTAAATTTACCACTAACATGAAGCCCAATATGTTACATAAAACAATCTCAGAATCGCTAGGATGCGTTGACGCGTTCTAGAGTTATTACCTCATAAAGGGACACTGGTCAGAATTGCAAAAAATGGCCTGGTCTTGTCATTAAGGTCAAAATAGGCTTGGTCATGAAGGGGTTAAAATCTGAATAGGTGCCTAAAGAAACAGGTTTTGTAAATTTCTTGAAAAATTGCTGCTAAACTTTTACTAACAAAATAAAATTACGCTTCAAAAATTATGTTGATGTAACGTAGACATATGGAAAATGTTTTTTTATTAATTATTTTGCACAGCTTAACTACCATAACTGGCTTAAGTTTATAAAAATGGAAAGTTTGAAAATTGCGACTTTCTTTAAACATTTCACAAATAAATGCAAAACATATATACCTAAATTTACCACTAGCATAAAGTACAATGTGTCACAAAGAAACAATGCCAAAATCATTGGGATATGTTGAAGAGTTATTAACACATGAATTGAGACTTGTCATATTTTAAAAAAAAAATTGCCTGGTCACTAAAGTCATAATTGGCTCTGTCACTAAGAGGTTATTATTCATAATATTGCGTCTGTTATTCAACAGTTTTTTCCCCACACTCACACTCCCCGCAGTTACATATTTTAAGCTGTGCTCACACCTGCATTTGGAATAGGCAACGTTCGGCCCACATTTGAATATGGAAAATTTTGCCAATAATCATGGACAAAATGATTTACCCTTGTCCACTATTTTGTTGGAAGAAATCAAAGGTATTATGACAGAAAGCAGACTGACCCCATCATAGTCAGTCATTGGTGTAATATGAATGAACAGAATATATATTTGTGAACAGAAGCTTAGTTCTCATGTCTTCTGTCAAGGTATGATTTTGCCGTGTCCTCCCAGATCTTCTCGATGGCTTCTTTTCCAATATCAAGTAAAGTCATTAGATGCTTCCACCCAGTTTTTGCAGTTATCATAAGATATTCTTCATTTTCAGGGCAAAGTAGAACGCTATATCTTGCCATTACCAGAGACTGGGAAAACCTACAGCACACTAGAGTGAACAGTGCCGCCTTTTCTTCTTTTGTCAGTGGAACCACACTCTCATATCCGGCAAGAACATATCCCCCTACCGGAAGAGGGTCAGGACTTTCAATCATCATGTACATTATTGTGATTGCAACCTCATAAACGTAATAACCAGAGCTCATGTCGCCAAAATCCAGGATTCCTGAGACTCTGTACTGGTTCCTGTTATTTTCATTGGATACATTGATTTTTTCTAACAGTAAATTGTGGTCATTCAAGTCTCCATGATTTATGCCTGAAATGAGAAGAAGAAACATCACGGCTGATGTAAATCTTAATTTAGTTTACAAAAGGTACATGTTACTGTTTCATGGGTTTGATGAGATGGAAATGATAGTATTATTGCAGTGTGATATATACATTTAGATGCCAAAAAAAAAAAAAACAATCACAGTACAACAGTGCACGTGTAACCTGTACTCAAATAAATGGATCACCCTACTAATTGGTTGCAAAGCCACATTACAAAGTTATACAATGCGGCTACATTTTATAAACTCCAACTGATCTAACTGTATTAGAAACCTATTCTTGTGACTTGTGTTCATATCTTGTATATGCTGTATACTTATTAGACTATTAACCACTTAATGAAAATATACGATGAAATTCAGATTTTTACGACAGTCATTAACAAGCCTTATTCTACTAGCAACAACTATACTGAGGATGTTAATGTACCCAGGACATGGAGGAAAGCTACTACAGACTTATCACTGTAATCATCGCTTTCAGAAAGAACAAGGGTTGCGCTCTCCCACAGCTCCCCGCCTGTCCTCTCACTTGGAATTCTATGAGCTGAGAGACCTGGCTCTGCTGTGAGAGCAGTATAAAATGAACAAAAAGCTACTGCAAAAAAAAACAACAAAAAAAAGATAATAAACTTGAATTTTTTACTGTTTATTTTCTCTAACATTGTAAACAAGAAATAAATCCAGAGAAGATCAGCTTATCTGCAGTTCCTAGCAGCAGGTACATGTCAAATGGACCAGTTGAGTTGAACAGTGCACCACCGGTTGTCAGATTCCCAATGGTTTGATATCGATGACTTATCCACAGAATAGATTATCAATATCAGATAAGAGGATGACACCTTTTTCCAAAATCTGTCTCTGTACCTTCACTATTCCGGAGAATGTTTCTAAAACATGTAGTGTGATAATACTGCCACTTAGTGGCTGCAGCTGTTCCACATATGAATAGAGATTCTATGATTATGAAAAGAAAACTTGCCACAATGTGTGAACACAAAATTATTGACCCAAAATTTCTCACAACTGAAGGCCGATTTCCATCACAGTTGAGAACAGCATTTAAGCAATGTACACACAAAGTTTTTCAAGGATTTTGGAGGAGAAACAGAGCAGAAACTCTCCAAATCCTTCTTCAAATCTCAAAACTTATCAAAAATGTTGAGATCCAGCTCAGTTTCTGCTGCAAAAGCTCATAAAAAAAACCACTCTGTGTACACATATCATAATGTTCTCCAAGGCAAATATAAAACATTTATACTCATTTCCCAGACTACTATTTGGGTGGTAGTTTGTCAATTCAGCAAGCAAGCTCATTTTGTTCCTTTGTCATTATTACCAAATGCAAAGACATTCTCCAGGTTGCTTATATCTCATATTATCAGGCTACATGGGGCTCCTCTTAACATTGTTTCTGATAGGGGATTAGTTCTGAATGTTCTGAGGTGGAAGTCGATGTGCAGAGACTTGGGGATGTCTGGAGGAAGGTTCAAAAAATACTGGGACCACTCAGTTTTGCCAAAAACGGAAGGCCGATAGAAGACATTCAGTGGGTCTTGTTTTTAAGGTTGGGGATAGGGTTTGACTGCCATCCAGAAACAACAAACTTAGCCCCTTCATGACCAAGCCTATTTTGACCTTAATGACCAGGCCATTTTTTGCAATTCTGACCAGTGTCCCTTTATGAGGTAATAACTCTAGAACACTTCAACGCATCCTAGCGATTCTGAGAATGTTTGTTCATGACATATTGGGCTTCATGTTAGGGGTAAATTTAGGTTGATAATTTTTGCGTTTATTTGTGAAAAAATCAGAAACTTGGCGAAAATTTTGAAAATTTTGCAATTTTCAAATTTTGAATTTTTATTCTGTTAAACCAGAGATTTATTTGACATAAAATAGTTTCTAACATTTCCCACATGTCTACTTTACATCAGCACAATTTTGGAAACAAAATTTTTTTTCCGTTAGGAAGTTATAAGGGTTAAAAGTTGACCAGTGATTTCTCATTTTTACAACAAAATTTACAAAACCATTTTTTTAGGGACCACATCACATTTGAAGTCACTTTGATGGGTCTATATGGAGAAAATACCCAAAAGTGACACCATTCTAAAAACTGCACCCCCTCAAGCTTCTCAAAACTACATTGAACAAGATTATTAACCCTTCAGGTGCTTCACAGGAACTAAAGCAACGTGGAAGGAAAAAATGGACATTTAAAATTTTTCAACAAAAATTTTCTTTTATCATCAATTTTTTCATTTTCACATGGGCACCAGGATAAAATGGATCCTAAAATTTGTGGGGCAATTTCTCCTGAGTACACGGATACTTCATATGTGGTCATAAACCACTGTTTGGGTGCACAGCAGGGTCTGGAAGGGAAGGAGCACCATTTGACTTTTTGAATGGAAAATTAGCTCCAATCGTTATCGGACACCATGTCGCGTTTGGAGAGCCCCTGTGTGCCTAAACAGTGAAACCCCCCCACAAGTGACACCATTTTGGAAACTAGACCCCTTAGGGAGCAGTGAAAATAAAAAATCATTTTTTTTCCTCAAAAATGATTTTTTAGCATGCTATTTTTTATTTTCACATGGCTTACATGAGAAATTGGACCACAAAAGTTGTTGTCCAGTTTGTCCTGAGTACGCTGGTACCTCACATGTGGGGGGAACCACTGTTTGAGCGCACGGCAGGGCTCAGAAGGGAAGGAGCGCCATTTGACTTTCTGAAAGGAAAATTAGCTCCAATCGTTAGCGGACACCATGTCGTGTTTGGAGAGCCCCTATGTGCCTAAACTTTGGATCTCCTGCACAAGTGACCCCATTTTCGAAACTAGACTCCGTAAGGAACTTATCTAGATGCATAGTGAACACTTTGAACCCCCAGGTGCTTCACAGAAGTTTATAACGCAGAGCCGTGAAAATAAAAAATCATGAAAAAATTGTGGAAAAAAAATGATTTTTAGCCCTCAATTTTTTTTCCACAAGGGTAACAGGATAAATTGGACCCCAAAAGTTGTCCAGTTTGTCCTGAGTATGCTGGTACCCCATATGTGGGGGGGAAACCACTGTTTGGGCACACGTCAGGCCTTGGAAGGGAAGTAGTGAGGTTTTGAAATGCCAACTTGATGGAATGGTCTGCGGGCGTCATGTTGTCTTTGCAGAGCCCCTGATGTGACTAAACTGTGGAAACCCCCCACAAGTGACCCCATTTTGGAAACTAGACCCCCCAAGGAACTTATCTAGATGTGTGGTGAGCACTTTGAACCCCTAAGTGCTTCACAGAAGTTTGTAACGCAAAGCTGTGAAAATAAAAAAATCATTTTTTTCCTCCAAAAAATGATTTTTAGCCCGCAATTTTTTTTCCACAAGGGTAACAGGATAAATTGGACCCCAAAAGTTGTTGTCCAGTTTGTCCTGAGTACGTTGGTACCCCATATGTGGGGGGGAACCACTGTTTGGGCACACGTCAGGGCTCGGAATGGAAGTAGTGACATTTTGAAATGCAGACTTTGATGGAACAGTGCTCAAACTCTGATCTAAAACACTGATGAACAGTGGTCCGTGTTTTTACGCAAGTTAAAAATCACAGACATCAGAATGAGGTTTTAAATGAAATCTGTCAGAGGTTTTTGCTACTTCATCTGAAACCAGCATAATGTGGTAAAAGAGACCTTGAATCCAACAATGTATCACTTAGTTTACTGGGTGCAGCAGCTGTAATACAATCAGTGTTTTTAGCCGTAGCATGAAGCCGAGCTGAGAAAGCTAACCATGCCCACACCAGGCTCTCTATGTACATAGCTATAGACAGTGAGCTACATATCATGGAGGGGGTGGAGTTAGACTAGGGCTAGTGTGAGCACCTGGCAGTGGTAATATCCTAGTGATAAAACCTTCATTATAAATTAAAAACAGCACATGGCCACAAAAAAACCTTAAAAATATATGCCAAAAATATATGACAAAAATTCTTGTGAAACACACATAAAATGCATGACATTATTTACAAGACAAGCTACAAAAGACTCTGATGTCAGAGTAGCTTGAAAAGGGGTTGTCCCCTACTCGGACATCCTGATTCCAATAACTGTATATCCACTAGTCAAAATAATAGCAGTTATACTCACCTCCTATGCGGGTGCCATCCCAGCAGCACTGGCTCTCCCGGAGCTCATGTGACATTATGTTACACAATCCCTGGGGCCAGTCAGTGGCCGCATCATTATCTTATCTTTCTAATGTAACGGACATCTAGAGGAAGCCAAAGCTGTTACTGCCTTCTCACTCTCTCTCACTGCCTCCGGATGTCTGTTAAGTCCCAAGGAGAAGAGTGAAGTGAACACTGACTAGCTGGAGAAATAGTGTGACACCATTGAGAGCCAAAGCCAAAACAGCAGGAAAAGTGCTGCACCAGAGGTATAGGTATTATTAAAAAAAATTGGAGTCCTGCTCAACTGTTGAGCCAGACTCCAATTTTTTCTATTATCCTTGATGTGAGGACAGGGAGAGGCCGGTGTCTGAGCCCCAAGGGGATGAGCATTGAGCAACTGGGGAAGCTGGAATCAATATTTCATAGGTGTTATTATTTTGCTTGGGTGATTGAGAAGGGGTTGTCTGAGTAATGGACAGTCCTTTTGAAGAGTTCATGTAGTTGAGTATGCCATAAGCTGGATTATGATGAGAATATTCAGGATAAGGCTGACTTTATTATCAGATATTTATTTTAGGGAGTCACACGCAGCCCAGATGATCCTGGATCCTGTATGGCTGCTCTACATTTAAATAAATGTGTTTGACTTATAATAATTAAAACGAAGATTTTGGTCTCTGATACAGATTCTTTGTGAGCATTTTACATGCACTTATTACTGATATTCACATAGAAACCATCTACTGAGTCTCAGGTAAGTGCTAAAAATGAGATCAATATTGGAAAACCTTTTTTTCTGCAATAACAGTATGGGCATTCTGGGTAGTAACTAAATTCAGCAGTAAAGTACTGATTGACCTAAAAGATGGATTGACTACATAATTGAAGCAATATTATTTTGACTATTTGAGCACTGTATTTGTCTATTATATTTTTAAGCTTTTATACAAGAAATAGGGTGAATTGATAGTAATGAGACTGAAAGGGTTGACATGCAGATGACTAAGGCTACTTTCACACATCAGTTTTTTGCCGTCAGGCAGGATCCGGCTTTTTTTAGAAAAAACGGATCCGGCATAAATTTTGGAGAACTGTAGAAACGGATCCGTTTTTTTGCTGGATCCGTCTCTGTTCCTGGCGGCTGGCCAATTGGATCTGAGCATGCGCAGACTTAAAAAAAACGGATCCGGTTGCTGGATCCGTCTTTTTCTGGATCCGGCGCATTCCGGCGCCCATAGACTTTCATTGTAGCAAAAAGCTGGAAGCGCCGGATCCGGCGCTTCCGGCTTTTTTGCCGGAGACAAAAAACGTTACAGTAGACGTTTTTTCAAGACGCCGGAATGAGACAAGTTGCCGGATCCGGCAAAAAACGGATGAAACGCAATGCCATCCGGCGCGATCCGGCGCTAATGCAAGTCAATGGGGAAAAAACGGATCCGGCATTGCATTTTGCCGGATCCGTTTTTTCCAAAAAAAGCCGGATCGCGCCTGAAGGCAAAAAACTGATGTGTGAAAGAGGCCTAAGAAATCTGCCAAGCAATGTGTAATTTATTTTTTTTAAAATCTCATGTACTTAGCTTGTAATTTATTATGCTGCAGATTTTTTGTATCTATACCAAATACGTACTATGTGCAGTTAACCTTATGGGTCCAGTTGTCCATAAGCTTGCTGAATGTCTTCAATAGCAACTATCAGAGTTGTGAATGTAAATATGCTCTGTAATATAGAGTGCACATCTCAGGATCTGTACAACAAAAGTATACTTATAAAACCACACAACTTTTTGTGCAACTTATTTTATATTATTTATTATGCTTTGCTTATCAATATCATATTCTGCAGCGCTTTACATACATCACAGACCCCAATAGGGCTCACAATCTGAATTTCCTATCAGGCTGTGTGCAAACGTTGCGGATTGTAAGCGGTTTTGCCGCGTTTTTTCGCCGCGAAAATGCTTACAGAACACAACCCATTGAATTCAATGGCATTCCGCAAAGCTGTGCTAATGCTGTGTATTTTTTCGCGGCAGAATCGCATTGCGGAAAAATACGCAGCATGCTCATTCATTGTGCGTAATCGTGGCGATTCCGCACACATAGGAATGCATTGATCCACTTGCTTTCCGCATGTGGCTATGCCCACCATGCCCAAAGTAAGCGGATCATGTGCTGATGGTACCTGGGGTCTGGAGGAGAGGAAACTCTCCTCCAGGCCCTGGGTACCATATCCCTGTTTAAAAAGAATTAAAATAAAAAATTGTGATATTCTCACCTTCCGGCGGCCCCTGGAGTCCTTCCCGCCTCTCACCACGCTGGCGGCATCTTCGGGTCCCAGTGATGCCTTGCGACAGTGACCTGTGATGACGTAGTGGTCTCGCGTGATGCTACTTCATCTGGGGTCATTGTCGCAAGGCATCGCTGGGAACGGGAGTTGCCGGGAGCATCGTGAGGCTTGGGAAGGCTGCGGGGGACACCGGAAGGTGAGAATATCACGATTTTTTATTTTTAACATTCTTTTTACTATTGATGCCGCATAGGCAGCATCAATAGTAAAAAGTTGGTCACACTTGTCAAACACTATGTTTGACGAGTGTGACCAACCTGTCAATCAGTTCTCCAAGCGATGCTACAGATATCTTGGAAAACGCTAGCAATCTGCAAGCTAAATATGCTTGCAAAACGCTAGTGTTTAGCGGGAAAACACATGCCAATTCCTCATGCGTATTTCCCGCGGCAGGGAGTTGCGGAATTGCTGCGGAAATTTCTGCGGAAATTCCGAACGTGTGCGCATAGCCTCAGTATGTCTTTGAAATGTGGGCAGAAACCCACGCAAGCATGGGGAGAACATACAAACTCCTTGCAGATGTTGTCCTTGGTGGGAATTGAACCTAAAACCACAGCCTTGCAGTCAGTAGCATATCTACCAGGGGGGCAGAGGGGGCGGTCGTCCCGGGCCCTGCGCTCTGAGGGAGCCCACCCAGAGCTACGCTACTGTCACTGTACTGGCATGCTCAGCGCGCCCATACAGTTACATTCTGCAGCACAGCAGTGAGAATCATCTCCCTACTCTGCCACCCGGCCGCTA
Organism: Dendrobates tinctorius; assembly: GCF_039654945.1. NCBI lineage: Eukaryota > Metazoa > Chordata > Amphibia > Anura > Dendrobatidae > Dendrobates > Dendrobates tinctorius. The sequence continues at coordinate 40,472,308 of NW_027361730.1, forward strand.
TGGGTCGCCTTAGCATTCGCGGAGGGGGCGATGCTAGCAGTGGGCCCCCCATCATCGCAAAGTCAACAGTTGACTGCATTGATGAGAGTGGGATTGTTACAATCCCTCTCCCATCATCCCCCTCTCAGCATCTGACGTCACTGATGCAGACACTGACAGAGGTCGTGATGACATCTCTACTCGGCGCCCCTTGTCTGGAGACGTGAGGGAGCTCTGAGCAGCGGAGGAAGAGAAGTGAGTATTGTATGTATTTATTTTTCATGAGGGTGCTTTATATTATAAAAAGTCTGCCTATGGGGGTGCATTATGCAATTCAGAGTCTGCCTATGGGGGTGCATTCTACTATATAGAGTCTGCCTTTGGGGGCTGTATTATACAATATAGAGTCTGCCTATGAGGGTGCATTATACTATATAGAATCTGCCTATGGGGGGTGCATTATACTGTAGAGTCTACCTATGGGTAACAGTTGTCATGTCGGTCTGGGTCAAATGGAAAAGACGTGAAAAGTGAACGATTCCACCAGAAAGAACGTCAGCTTTAAGTCACCATCTATAAAGGCACCCCCCATGAAGAAGCGAACTTTCTGTTCGTGAAACGTGCGTTGGGGTCAGACCGTTGCACCCTAAGTCAGCCTCACAATGGGTAAGGGTCATTACTCTCTTTAAGACATGTAGGTATTTGGGATTTGGTATGCATGGGGCTACTGGTACATACCAATGCAATGCCCCTTCGCTGTTAGTTTAACAATAAAGTATTTTTCCCTTTATGGGGTATAACGCTATAAGACATACTTGCATGTGGATCGCCCGCCAGGGCAGTGGGGTTACTCAGTACCGGGCCAGTGTCTCAGAGGGATGTGTCACAGTGGCGGTGACCCGGTCCGTGGCTCTGGGCGTCCATGTAAAAGGGGTGAAACGGGGCTGAATAAAGTTTATAGGTGAATGATACGTGACGCCACCTGTGGTGCTCGGCAACGAAGTGGTTAAGCCGACGCTGCAGGCAGATCCTCTGGGACCGATGGTATAAGGCTGCAAGATGTAAGAGCTCCCCACAGGTAGAGCTGTAGTCCCAGGGCAGTAGTAATAGGTGCTGAGGAAGAGGGTGCAGTGTTAGGCATAGAGATGTAGCAGTGCTGAAGGGGTTGCAGGAAGAAGGCAATGACACAACAGGGTGCAGTTTCCTTTACCTTTACTGTGCTTTGTAAGTGTAGTCCAGGATCCAGTTTACAAATGGAACAGGAGTTGATCAGCCTGGGAGCAACTTAGGAATCTCTCAATGCAGATGGGTTGTGTAGCCTCCTTTCTAGCGCTTATCTGAGGTACTTGCAGTACTGAGTTACACTGAAGTTCCCCTTGCTTGCTCTCTTTAGAACTCCCCTCGTATGGCAGACAGCTGTAGCCTCCTTTTTCTGGCTCACCCAAGTTGCTGCTGTGCCTCCGATTCTTAGCTGGGAACAGAGCATTTACAGCCTCTTGTTCCTCTGGTTTCTGCTGCAGGACCATCAGCATCCATACAACCTCGGATACCGGACTCCGGACCATGCGCTACAGCTAGAAGTGAGCCTGAATTCTGCTCAATCCTCCAGCTCCTCTTTTCCCTCTCCACAGAGCTGAAATAACTTCCCTTTCCTGGCTGCAGAGAGCAGCTCCTCCCCCAGTTTGGTTCAGAGCTCCCTCTGCTGGCCTGGAGTGGGAACTGTGCTGTTTGCTGGATTTACCTGACAGAGAGACCCTTTGATTGCTTCCAAGCATGACATCACACTCCCAAGGAGGAAGGTAATGCCACTGTGGTGACCATACTCCTGGGGGGCGCCACACATGTACTTGTTATTTCTGCAGATATGCACTACTGCCCTTTCAGTAGGGGTCTTTATCCCCTGAGTCCCATAGCGGATTAATGTTTGTGCAGTTGCAGTTTAACTCTTTCATGGCCTTTGCTCTAATGGCTTTGTACTTTTGACTTTTGGGTTAACACCTGGTCTATATCACTTCTGGGTAGTGATTTCTGATTGCCCTCATCACTTTACACTATGTATTTGCTGGTTTATGTTTTTTTGCTCTCGTATGTGTCTTCTTGTATTATCCAAATAAAAATTTGCACTATTTTGTAGTGGACTTGTGTTCCTCCTTTTTTGTCTATTGTAATAAAGTCCATACTACGTCTATATACGGGGATATTCTTCACACTGGTGGATGATTCTTTATAATGCAGCACTGGAGATTTTTTGCATAAGTTTGGATGTGACGGTCAGTTTTTTGAAATTTGTATTCATTAGCCTTCTGATTGAGCACTCCGCCTTTTAGCCTCAGGCATTCTTAATCATAGCAGGACCCTACCCCTCCACAAAGATATAGATTTCAGTCCAAGAGAGGATTCACAGGTTCCCATACACATGAAGAATTTAGTCTGAGAGGTTTGGCAGTGTTAGGTCCTGGAAAACAAGAATTGCCTTAACCTGGCTTCCAGGTACACATTAATTAGTCAATTTATGTGCTAAGCAATCTCAATTTTTTATATTTCTAATCATTAATGCATTTCAGCTTTCATATTTCATGTTTGCAAGCCATGGTGCTACAGAGTGCTGCCTTATTTATTTGTTCAGAGTCTGTGATGGCACTGCTTTGGGGAAGCTACCGTTTTTCTGAGGGTCTGGACTGTCAGGAGTGCCCTGGTTAAAAGGACGGTGATCCCAGTAAGGCAGCTTCCCCAGGAGTGAGGACTGACAAGGAGTCAGCTTGTGGAGCAGGAGCTCGATGAAGGCAACTCCAGATAAAGGATATTTAATAACGGCAGACAAATTGCTGCCATTGGAACAGACTGTTGGTGCTTGTTGTGTTCCATGAATGTTAATGAAGTGTGCAGTCACCCACAGTAACTGGACGGAGTATGGTCCAGCGTGTTTAGAGACTGCAACTTAATGTCATGAACTGTGAAGCGCTGTGGACTATGTGATAGGTCTGTGAAGTGTAACATGGCCTATGATTCGGTTTATGATTCCTAAATAAACCAAATATACTGTTTTGTGAGAAAAAATGTGCCGGTTTGGCGTCATCCCGTTGCCAAGCGAGTGTCCCCCAACACATGCAGTTAGAGATGAGCGACTTTGCCTTTTTTCGGGTCGAGTCGGGTTTCATGAAACCCGACTTTCGCAAAAGTCGGGTCGAACGCAATCGGCCGATTATCGTGAAAAGTCGAAGGCCGCCTGAAACACGAAACCCAATGTAAGTCAATGGGGAAGAAAAGTCAGCAGTGAGTGGAGGACAGGAAACACACCAACAGTGCCCATTTTAATGCCAAAAACATCAATTTTTATTACTTAAGCTTGTCAACCTTAATTTACTTTATAATAATAGTTAGGCATTGAAAACTGCGGGTTATTTGGCTAAAATTGTGGGGGGGTAGGGGTGGCTCCAGATTTTCGTGGGCCCAGGGCCAAAGAGTGTCAATGGGCTCCTTTAACACATTAAATTAGAAAATGGTAGCACACCAAATATGAAATACGTGAAATACGAATAGCAAAATGGTTTAGTAATACATTTCATAATGGCTTTTGTAAGGCATATCAAATATGGCTTTAGTAATACATTTCATTTTGCTATTCGTATTTCACGTATTTCATATTTGGTGTGCTACCATTTTCTAATTTAATATGTAAGTTGCCTTTTGGTATGCACCTATTCAGACTAGTTCTAGATGTGCCGTCAGTCTTTTCTATTACTTGTATACTAGCTTTCTGACTGAGCACTCCGCCCGTCATCAAGTGTTGATTTTAATTGCATTCAATCACATGTTTGGTTCCTATCGTCCTATATATACAGGCTTTATCATGTTACTAGCCAGAGGTCAGTTCACACCAGGCAGTCAGTATAGGGACTCATTCAATCTGAGATCACCTTGTCGTTGGTGAATGGGCTCACATCTTTTGGCCAAATTTTGTGCTAAGTGTCTCATATGTTTTTCTAGATTACAAAAGCCATTATGCTATTCATATTTCACTTATTTCATATTTGATATGCCTTACAAAAGCCATTATGAAATGTATTACTAAAGCCATTTTGCTATTCGTATTTCACGTATTTCATATTTGGTGTGCTACCATTTTCTAATTTAATATGTAAGTTGCCTTTTGGTATGCACCTATTCAGACTAGTTCTAGATGTGCCGTCAGTTTTTTCTATTCCTTTAACACATGCCACAATTCATGATCCTCGGATACGGCAGAGAAATAGCGGTATAGTACAATGAAAAATACTTCACTTCTTACATCACATGACTGATATCCATTTTAAATTCTCCAATAGCTCCAAAAACGGACTGTATATTACTCCATACAGTATTATGGCCACCGCATAGTGTGCCATACAGAGTAATGAGGCCCATATATTTCTCCAGACAGAATCATTGGTCCCATATAATGTTCGATACAGTATATGAGGAGCTCCACATAATGCTAACGTATATGTTGGTCCCCATGGATGAAGCTCCACTGTCTTATGGGCCGAAATAATGCTCCATATATAATGGGCCCCATTTCTAATGCTCCAGTGTATAATTGGCCCTGTAAAATGCTGCTCCAGTGTCTGATGTCCCCCATTTGGAAAGCTCCAGCATATGATGGGCCTCACGGATGATGCTCTAGTGTAAGATTGGTCCAAATAATGCTCCATATATAATCTGCCCCATTTACAATGCTCCAGTATATGATGGGCCCCATAGATGATGCTCCAGTGTCTTATGGGCCCAAATAATGCTCCATATATAATGGGCCCCATTTCTAATGCTCCAGTGTATAATGGGCCCTGTAAATGCTGTGTGTCTGATGTCCACCTTTGGAATGCTCCAGTGTATGGTGGGCCCCATATATCATTCTCCAGAGTATAGTGCTCCCCAAAAATTGCTCCCAACCTTTAAAACAATTAAATAAGTCTCCTCGCAAGGGAATCCCTGTACTCTGGACTCCTCGTCGTCCCCATCTTCCATCTCTCTGCACTTGGACTGTTTAGGCAGAGGTCGTACAGACGTGATGTCATCGCGCTCTCTGGCCAGAATGTTACTGTCAGGAAACGCAGAAGACGTCACGGCGGTGGAGCAGGGAGAGGTAAGTATTTCAACTTTGCAAGTGCTGTGATCCTGAGCAAGCAGGGGGGGCCCACTCGTTGGCGACGGCACTGGCACAGGGCCCCTCATAGTACGGCGGTGTGTCCGACGGCGGGTGGGGCCCGTGGGGCCCTCCCACCGGCAGAGACACTTTTGCGTACTATGAGTGGCCCTGTGCCAGTGCCGTCGCCCATGAGTATGCCCCCCACCTGCTCAAGGAACCTGCAGTTTCATCTGCACCTTCCTCTTTATCATCGTGTAAGGTGGTATAGTATGCGGGAAGGGGAACCTGAGTTTCATCAGGGTCAGATTCTGGCTGTGTAGAGTGCGAGGGGAATGTAGTGGTCTGGGTCAATGTACCAGCAGAATCATTTAGCAGTGGCTGGGAATCAGTGCACTTGTGGCGCCCCCAGGAGTATGGTCGCCACAGTGGCATTACCTTCCTCCTAGGAAGTGTGATGTCATGCTTGGGAGCAACAAAGGATCTCTCTAGCAGTTAAACCAACACACAACACAGTTCCCACTCAAGGCCAGCAGGGAGAGCCCTGAACCTGACTGCTGAGGAGCTGCTCTCTGTGGACGGGAGGAGGGAAGTTAGGGCAGTCTGTGAAGGGAAGGGGAAGTGTGTGGACGTGAGAAGGGGAGCTGGAGGATGAGCAGAGTTAAGGCTCACTCCTAGCTGGAGCGCATGGTCCAGATTCCGGTCTCCGAGTTTGTAGGGACACTGACAGTCCTGCAGCAGAAACTGGAGGAAGTAGCAGCTCTAAATGCTCTGTCCCAACTAAGGCTCGGAGGCCCCAGCAGCGATGTGTGTGAGCCAGAAGGAAAAGGCTATGGCTGCCTGCCATACGAGAAAGTTCCAAAAGAGCGTCAACAGGGGGAACTTCAGTGAACTCAGTACTGCGAGTACCTCAGATAAGCGCTAGAACGGAGACCACACTACCTATCTGCAGAGAGAGAATTCCTAATTTGCTTCCAGGCTGACCAACTCCTCCATCTGTACTCTGGGTCCTGGATGGCACTTACCAAATACAGGTAAAGGAACTGCACGACTGTGTCTGTCATCTTTCTCCTGCGCCTGGCGTACGGCTCTGCTACATCCTGCACTGCACACCATCTACCAACTCTTTCATCTGCCCTGCAACTACGGCCCTACCTGTGCAGGGCTTCAATATCTTAGCTGCACCACAACATCTGTCCCAGAGAAGCGACACTGCAGCGCTGGTCAATCTGATCAGAAACCACAGGTGGCATCACGTATCATTCACCTATAAACGTTATTCACCCCCTTGCATGGACGCCCAGGGCCACGGACCGGGTCACCACTACCGTGACACATTCCTCTGAGACATCGGCCCGGTGCTGATTAACCCCACTGCCCTGACACTCCATGTCAGATTCATCTTGGACTGGGGAATTCACGATTTGACTTGATAACCCAGGCATGGTATGTGAGAAAGAGCTACATGGACTAATGTGAAGTGTAGCCTGCTGCATCATTCACTTTTGGTGGGGGTGAAGAACACAAGGAAAGGGGTTCTTCCTGACCAGGAGCCAGCACTTGACAACTCAGTGCTTGCATTTTTTGAAACTTCAGAAGAGGAGGGCATATTAGCTGGAGTCTGTTTCGGCAATGGAAGCCAAAACTAGTTCCTGAAGCTCCAGCTTTAAAAGCTGTTTACCTACTCCCAGAAAAGGGAGCCTTGGAGCCCTTGTGGAGCCAGATGATGACGCAGGCTCAACACCTCCTGCCTTAGGTGCTATTGTGCTTTTGCCACTACCAGCAGATGCACCACCACCATCAGTACCAGCTGGCAACCCCCGCCCACTTCCATGGCCTCTTCCACCATACTTCCTCATTTTTGGGAAAATGTACCCAAAATACCACCAGCTATATGGTACTGTAAAACAAGGTACAAGGTGTATATAGTATTGGGGAGAATTTGAATCTCCCTAGAGATTTTAGGAGGCTGAACAATTATCTCAGGCCCACTATAGATTACACCTCAATTTAACAGGCTGAAATAGGCAGGTGTATGACAAGGTACAAGGTGTATGTTGTATTGGGGAGAATTTTGAATCTCCCTAGAGATTTTAGGAAGCTGAACTGTTATGAATGGGTCACCGAGAAGAAAAAAACAAAACAAGCTAAGTCACAGAAGACCAGAGAGGTTGGTAACTATGCAGATTGCAGATCCCTGATCCTAACCACACAACTAGCAGCAGCCGTGGAGCGTACCTACGATGGTCCTAGATGCTTCATCACAGTCGGAGGACTAAATAAGCCTGAAGCAAGAAAAGGGGAAAACTAACTACCCCAGAGCAGACCCCAAAGGAAAGACAGCCCCCACACATGTATTGATGGTGAAACAAGATGAAAACACAAACAGGCAGGAAAATAGGCTGAGCAAACGATGGGGCCCAAACTAACTAGAAAGGATAGGAAAGGAAAGACACTGTCTGCAATCTGCAAAAAACCCTACAAAAATAAAGTCCAACACTTCTGATAGCAAAATTAACCCTGAAGTCACTAGACAGTTGTTAACAATTCCGAAAAGAGGGAAGAATAGGAAGCATTTAAGGAAACCAGGATGGATGAACACAGAACTTAAGCACATGCTAAAAAGGAAGAAAAAAATGTTTATAAAATGGAAAGAGGGAGGCATATCTAAAGAAGAATATAATGCTGTCTGCAGAACCTGCAGGGCACAAATCAGATTAGCTAAAGCTGAAAATGAACTGAGGCTTGCAAGAGATGTCAAAAGCAATAATAAAGGATTTTGGGGATATGTCAAAAGTAAAAGAAAAGTCAAAGATGCTATAGGATTTTTACAGGATGAAAATGATGAAATGGTAAGACAGGATGTTGAGAAGGCTGAACTTTTAAATTCCTATTTTGCATCTGTTTTCTCTCAGAAAGGAAATGCAACATCAACTGTTATTCACTGTCCTATTAAGGGAATAGAAGAATCCAGGATATCTATAAACAGAAAGATAGTGAGGAAACACTTAGCTAACCTAAATGAATTCAAGTCTCCAGGTCCAGATGAATTACACCCCAGAGTACTGAAGGAGATAGCAGAATAAATTTTTGAACCCCTCTCCATAATCTTTGAAAATTCTTGGAGAACAGGAGAAGTGCCAGAAGACTGGAGAAGAGCAAATGTTGTTCCTATCTTCTAAAAGGGGAAGAAGGTGGACCCAGGCAACTATAGGCCGGTGAGGCTGACTTCTATACCAGGAAAGATCTTTGAACAAATTATTAAACAACATGTATGTCAATACCTGGATATGAATGAAGTGATTAAACAGAGTCAGCATGGGTTTCTAACTAATAAGTCATGTCAGACTAACTTAATTTCCTTCTATGACGGTATCACTGATTGGGTGGATCAAGGAAATGCTGTAGATATAGTATATCTTGACTTCAGCAAAGCATTTGACAAAGTCTCTCATACAATCCTTATTGAAAAAATGACTAAGTATGGAATGGACAAGGCAACTGTTAGGTGGATTCATAACTGGCTTAGTGATCGGACCCAAAGAGTGGTCGTAAATGGCTGCACATCCAGTTGGAAGAATGTCTCAAGTGGGGTACCACAGGGCTCTGTCCTGGGCCCTGTATTGTTCAACATCTTTATCAACGATTTAGATGAAGGAATTGAGGGGAAACTGATTAAATTTGCTGATGACACAAAGCTAGGAGGGATAGCTAATACTAGAGAAGAGAGAGAGAGGATTCAAAAAGATTTAAATAAACTGGAGAAGTGGGCAGCAACTAACAGAATGGTTTTTAACAGGGAGAAATGCAAAGTACTACATCTGGGCAATAAAAATGAAAAAAGCATATATAGAATGGGAGGAATAGGGCTAAGTGACAGCACATGTGAAAAAGACTTGGGTATACTAATAGATCACAGACTGAATATGAGTCAACAGTGTGATGCAGCAGCAAAAAAGGCAAATGCAATTCTAGGATGTATTAACAGAAGCATACAGTCTAGATCACGTGAAGTCATTATTTCCCTCTACTCCTCTTTGGTCAGACCTCATCTGGAATATTGTGTCCAGTTTTGGGCACCACATTTTAAAAAAGACATCAACAAACTGGAGCAAGTTCAGAAAAGAGCGACCAGAATGGTGACCGGTCTGCAAACCCTGTCTTATGAGGAAAGGTTGCAGGATTTGGGAATGTTTAGTTTGCAAAAGAGAAGACTGAGAGGAGACTTAATAGCTGTCTACAAATATCTAAAGGGATGTCACATTGTAGAAGGATCAACTTTATTCTCATTTGCACAAGGAAAGACTAGAAGCAATGGGATGAAACTGAATGGGAAGAGACACAGATTAGATATTAGAAAAAACTTTTTGACAGTTAGAGTGATCAATGAGTGGAACAGGCTGCCACGAGAAGTGGTGAGTTCTCCTTCAATGGAAGTCTTCAAACAGAGGCTGGACAGACATCTGACTGGGATGATTTAGCGAATCCTGCTTTGAGCAGGGGGTTGGACCAGATGGCCCAGGAGGTCCCTTCCAACTCTACGATTCTATGATTCACTAGACTTCCCCCACTATATCAGCACTCTGAAATATTCTGAGACAGAGCAAAAAGAGGCCAATCTAATAAGGGACAAAAAGCAAATTGGCAAATACAGATAAATAAGAGTGGAAATTTAGCGCAGCCCCAGCCGGGGCTGGCTGACCACACAAAAAACTGAATAGACCAACAAAATCAAGTGTGAACATTAGCAGAAAAACTTAGCTTTAGATGACTGGAACAGAGCTGAAAACCAAGACCTGACAAGACAGAAGGAATCACCAGCACCAGACTAGGGCGTCGGCTGTCTTAAATCTAGTCAGACTCCTGAGGTCCAATCGTCATCCTCATTATCAGGTGGCAGATTTCTACTGATTAAATCAGCCTCACTACCTCCAGTTACCACCAGAGGGAGCCTGGAAGGAGAACTCACAACTGGTGGACCGAAAAATGAACTCACAACACTGAACTATTATCTCAGGCCCACTATAGATTACACCTCAATGTAACAGGCTGAAATTGACTGGTGTATGACAAGGTACAAGGTGTATATAGTATTGGGGAGAATTTGAATCTCCCTAGAGATTTTAGGAGGCTGATCTATTATCTCAGGCCCACTATAGATTACACCTCAATGTAACAGGCTGAAATAGGCTGGTGTATGACAAGGTACAAGGTGTATATAGTATTGGGGAGAATTTGAATCTCCCTAGAGATTTTAGGAGGCTGAGAATGATGCTCTCAGTCCAAGTATGGCAACAGGCAGCCTAATAAGCAGGACTGCTACACACAAAAGTGTGGAAAAACTAAACTTCGTAACTGTGCAGAAGAGAGGAAGAAAAGTATTTTTGCTTTTAAAAAAGCAGTTTGCACAGCAGTGTGAAAACAGCAATGCAGCTATCAGGTAGCCTTATAAGGCAGCCTAATAACCAACAGAGCTGATGCACAAAAATAGAGCCTCCCCTGTCACTGCACACAAAGTGTTGTGTTGTAAGTGGAATTCACTAACAGCAGAAGCAGTTTTTTGGTTATTCTTCCCTGCCTAATGCTCTCCCTTATTCAGAATCAGCAGCTGCAACCTCTCCCTAATGCTAAGATCGGCAGAAGTAAGATGGCGGTCGGCGTGCACGCCCTTTTATAGCCCCTGTGACGCCACACAAAGCAAGCCAATCACTTGCATGCCCTTCTCAAAGATGGTGGTGACCGCTGCCAATGTCATCGCGTTGCCCACAGTGTGCGTCCTCCATCATTGGCTGAAAAAGGGCACTGGAAGAATCATTTGAAACGCGACTTTGGCGCTCTGGTCGCCGACCTCATTGCCGACCTCACGCTATGGTCGGGTTTCGTTTCGCGAAAGTCGGCGACTTATGAATTTGACTGACCCGTTTCGCTCAACTCTTACACTACAAACTTGTAATGACCTGGAGAATCATAATAGCGGGTCAGGTTTTACATTTAGTAAACATGGTAAAAAACAGACAATTGTGGAATTGCACTTGTTTTTGCAATTTCACTGCACTTGGAAATTTATTTTTTTCCCCCAATTTTCCAATACATTACATGGCCAAACCAATGGTGTCGCTCAAAAGTACAACTCGTCCCGCAAAAAACAAGCCCTCACATATTGATGGAAAAATAAAAAAAGTTATGGCTCTGTGAAGAAGTGGAGCAAAAAACGGAATCTCAAAAAATGGAAAAACCCAAGGTTGAGAAGGGGTTAATATATACAGTCCTATGATTACCCTTTAAGCATTCTGCAATACACACTACTCACATTGTACAGTATGTTAACTCTTCACATTACTTAAACAAAGCACATTACCTTAACACAATAATTGCAATTCACATAACACAATACATGTATGAAAACCTATGACTCTACAACTTCGGCAATTGCTGTGTTCAGGGACAGGGTAATACAGTCCACCACCTTACAACTGAAGCCGTGCGACCCACTCCTGATTATTAGAAGCTGAACACTGCCGGGGGAATAAAATTCATTTCAAGTGCGGTCACTGGGCAGGTTCAGAATCCTATTAACCTGCAGATTAACCCAATGTCTGTAGGTAAATAGCTTTTTTTCATGTGATAGGCTCCCTTTAAAATAGTGAAAAATGGATAAAATAAATAATATTATTTCCCCTAGTTAGACCTAACTTACATTGTCGGAATATTTTCAGATATTGCTTCACCGAATTCTCAAATTGATTGATAACTTCTTCTATTTTCCGACGTAAGTTTTCTTCTTTAATTGCATATGTATATTTTCTCAGCAGTGGAGTGTTTGATAAGTTCCAGATAAACTCCCCACGATCAAAACTTTTCTTATATGAATGCTGAAATTTCTGTAATATAAAATCATATGACATGGTTATTCATTGTCTCAAGCCTTCAGGGAACAGTCTCTTGAATTACTGTGGAAGAATTGCAGTTAAATTACATTTTTCTGCCATAAATATTTGTATTATGTGACATTTGGGCTGAACATCCTAATTTATGTTGCATCACGTTAAAAAAAAAAACATGGGGCGTTCTAACATTTTTTTTTCTATGAGTCTAAACATTCATATAACTGACAGATATTCTTAATAAAATCCCTGTACATATATTGGGCTCGCTCCCTCTAGCTAATATCATTGGATGGCACCCGAGTGCAGTCCGATGTTTCACACACGCCCATATACTTGTATGGGTGTGTGATGAAGGAGCAGCCGCCATCTTAGATATGGGGCCACATGTCTGAGCTTGGCATCCATTTTGGTTTAAGTTCAGGAATTACAGGCAGTTAACGGCTTCTATACCCCCAGGTGCTGTGTACTTAGTAAATACAAGCAGGATTTAGTGTTCCAATGCTAAATAGCCAGGGCCATTGGTGTGATAATGAGGATAGGCCCAAAACAGAGCTTCAAAGCTCAGGTACAGAGCCGTGCCAGCAGGGGGCCGGGAAAAAGCCTAGGGCTTCAATTAGAATGTACCTGCTAGCAGACGCAGGAATATATGTCCTTTGTGTGTCCCAGACGCTTTGGCTCCATCCTAGGAGCATGGATTATTAGCCCACCCTCTGACACAGGGGGGAGGAACCTAGCGTGTTTAAGGACTAGCAGCCCCCGGCAGACGCTCATTTCTTTCACACAGAAGATCCAGACGATGACGATCTAAGAAGGACCTGGGGACAGACCTGCCGAGGGGAGCAGCAGCCAAAGCTTTGGGGGTCTGTCCGGCAACTAAGATTCTTGTACCTGTGGACTGCAGAGCTCCCCAGCACCCACATGACCCTACAATCTGGTAAATTGACCTCCAGCTTAATATCTTAAGTCTTCTACCCTTATTGTTATATCTTTTCTCTGACTGCAAATTTACTGTATATTTCTGTAATTATCTAGTGCGCCCTTAAGGCAATTAAACTATAAACTTAATCTTGGGCTGATGCTTTTTCTCTGATCACAAATCTTAGAACCCCCAGCGGGTAACAGGACCTCCTCCCCGGCGACCATTTGCTCTAGGTGCAGTTCCCTTACTGACCTGAGAGACAAAGGGGGCGCCGGAGAGCTGTGCCTGTGTAGTTACGTCACGGTGGTGACGTGGGAGGAACGGGTCTGTGTGTGTTCCTCCACAGGGTGCGTGGGAAATAAGTCTTGCAGCCACTCACTGCATGCTGCGACTGTTCTTTCATGAGGAATCATCATAAAAAAAATAAAGGCAGATCTGCACTGCCCCATAAAACATCAGATAACACTCAGCCATGTTATAAAGTAGTGTGATCTTTTAAAGACTATCAGCAGATTTACTGATAGGAAAGGTTCAAAAACTCTTCTATTGCCAATGTCTCACTGATAGCAAATGTCGGAGTCATCTGGATTATAGTCATAAAATCCTTGTGATCCAAGACTAAAACCACCGTGCGCACATTTAACTCATGAAAAAATCTTCTATTGAAAGCAAAATAGTTATGTAATTCTGGGTGTGGTAGAGAATCAGTCTGAGTAATTAGTGATTCCTTTCACAGTATTTCAATAGTACCCTACCTTTGTTAAGGCTTCATCGAGGGTTGCAGCTAGTTTTCCTACTTCAAATAAGATTTCAGGAGTGGTTGTAATTTCAGCCGCCGGTGTCCCTGGGAGGTAGGTCAGAAGTCTCACCATATGTTTTTGTATGACGCCTCCATAACCTAAAAATGAAGTGTAAATTATGTTACCATATCAGAATGTATTATCTTTTAGAAAGCAATGAGGACAACATGGGTTATGATGTCATATGTTGTTGTATCCTTAAAGGCAAAACCAGATCTGTGAATCATACTGTAGCATTCTGGAGCCATGTTGTCTTTTGCTTTTTTTTAATCATAAATTCACATTTGTAAGGAATACATGTCACTTCTTAAATCCTATCATTTTTATGTTAGATATATCAGTGTGGTATACCCAATTTCCTCAAAACTGATAGGGCTCGGGCACTCTGGGGCATCGCTATTGTGAGTGCAATAGTAGTAGCTGCATTCAGGCCATGGTGCATTTTGTAACTCAAAGTGTAGGAGCAGTAGGAAAAACTATAAGGCTTAAAATGGATATAAATGGTATACCATACACATGGTCAGGTTTTTAAATACATCGGTTAGGGACTCCTCTGATATGGGTATACCTTGATGTTTGGTAGAGCGGCTTGGTATACATTTTTTTCAAAAAACGTATCACCCAAATACCCTGTTTGGTTATTTTTTTACTAGCACTTGCTGTTTACTGTTACTTTTTTTACAGCAGAGTATTTTTATACATTTGTTATACTGTGTTTTTCTGTGTTTAAGGCTTAAAATGGGTTGTCTGTTATAAAAAAAAGTCATCAACAGTCTACAGGACTGCTGGATATCACAATTGGTGGAACAGGCTACTTTTATCCAGTTTAAAATGGGTAGACAGTGCCAATGCTTGACCACCACTACATTCACGCTCTGTGTAGTTGCCAAGTGCTGTAATCAGCTTTTTCCGGAAACCCCATGGGGAACGAATGGAGTGGCGGTCAGGCTGCTTCACTCTGTAATTGCATAAAATTGCCCAGTGACAGATAAAAATTCAATTTTCTGCAGCTCAATGGGCGTACCAGCAGTTACACTCACACTGATCGCTTTTCCCCAGACAACCCATATAATTATAAGTTCACGATGGATTTGGCACCTGACTGCCCTGGAGTTATGTTCAGCATACATATTAATAAGTGTGCTATTGCATGTATGTCCCAGACATATGCTGCTCTATTTACTTACTGCAATTAGCTCCTATATAACAAAACATGAAAAAACAGACTCTAAGGTTGGAGTCACACACAACGAATAAAAAAATCGGTCCCATTTTAAAGGTACGAAATCGCACAAAGAATTCTTGTCCAGGGATCCGTCTGTCATCCCATTTTCCGGCGATGAACCGATTTTATTCGCATCTAAGCATCAAATTGACATCCGATGTCAATGCCTGATGCTCTTTCCTGTTGACCTAGAGAAGTCTTGCGATTTAATCGCAAGTCACACGTGTGGTGCGTTTTCAATGCGTTTTTTAATCGCATCCATAGACTTGCATTGTCAAATCCGATCCGAAAATTGGTGACAATCGCAGCATGCTGCGATTGTCTCGGTCCGAGGAACGGATCGGATAAAAAAAATGCATGATGGGAGCAGCACCATAGAATAACATAGGGACGACTGCAATGTGATTTTTTTTTTATCGCATTACATTCGTCCGATTTTATCGCTAGTGTGACTCCGGCCTTAACCGCATAATCTGAGGCCCAGGAGCCAGGTGCAACCTTCCAGCCATCTTGACACCGAAGCCAATCTCGGTTTGTTACTTAAAACAAGAGTAAACAAGTCAGAGATGGCCATCTACATATATGGATCTCTTTTGTAGTTTATGGGAGTAGTGAAATGAAAAAAAACTGGTACCATAACACCTATGATCTTCAATGGCGAAAGTCACCTGCATTCATAGTCTCCTCTCTGAAGTGTTGATTTAGAATAAGGTGATCCCCATTCTCTCAAAAAATGGAACTTGAGTCTAGACTGCATTTAAGATATCTTGGGACCTTTGGAAGAGGTTTAGTATAATAATATGGCGCATAGACCATAAAAGGTTGTGCATCCTTTCTCTAGACTAATGTCTGAGCACTTGACAATGCACTTCTCATGAGTAGATGAAGGGGATGTTTCAATAAATTCTCACGAGTAGCAGTAGGTCTACTCACCCTGCTGATAGAGCTTATTGTCTTACAGTTCTTTATACATACACACCTGCTCAAAAGTATTAAGTTACATACTGGTAACAGTATTTATCGGAAGCCCATGACAGCACCACGAGAGAGGGGATCCGCCCTTCCGGAACAGTAAACCTACAGATACAAAAGGGCGGCACCTCTCCCACGCATCAGTTGGATTACAGAGCTTGAGAGGCTACCATAGTTAGTTGCATAGCTTATATACAATATAAACACAATCTATACATCCTACTTACAATTTTTATACCATCTCCCACATAAGGTAAAACTGTGAAACAATCTTCTAAAGGAGTGCACCCCTATACGTGAACAAGGGAGGGAACTAAGGGTGCTGTCATGGCCTCCCGAAAAATACCGTTACCGGTACGTAACTTAATACTTTATTCAGACTCCCATGACAGCACCACGAGAGAATTACAGAGATGTAAACTAACTTAGGGAGGGACTACAGCCTGCAGCACCCTTAGCCCAAAGGTGAGATCCGAGGAGGCACCCATATCTAACCGATAGTGGTTAAAAAAGGTGGAAGGAGATGACCAGGTGGCCGCCTTACATATCTGGTCAATTGACACTCCAGATTTCTCTACCCAAGATGACGCCCCAGCACGAGTGGAATGCGCCCTCAGATTCTGTAGAGCTGGACCGCCACCTGTTGTGTAGGCAAGAGAGAGAGCCTCCCTAATCCACTTTGCTAATGTGCGTTTCGATACTCTACACCCTTTCTTGGGATCTTGTAAGGATAAAAATAATGCGTTCTCTTTCCTCCAAGGATCAGTGGCTGAAATATATTTTAGTAGGCATTTTTAACGTCTAATGTATGAAGCTTTTGTTCTTTAAGGTTGGTAGGATTAGGGAGGAAGGAAGGGAGCACTATCTCTTGTGTTCTATGAAAGTGTGATGCTACCTTGGGAAGGTATGCTGGGTCCGGCTTTAGGATTACCCTATCCTGTAAGAATTCTGTAGAAGGAGGTAACCTGGACAGTGCCTGCATATCACTTATCCTACGTGCGGATGTTATCGCTACCAAAAAAGCTGTCTTAAGCGATATAACCTTTAGCGAGGCCGAATCTAGAGGTTCGAATGGCTTTTCTGTCATGGCTGTAAGGACTAAATTTAAGTCCCATGGTATGCATCTGTCCTTGTGTATGGGTCTAGATCTAGTAGCCGCTTTGATGAATCTGGCCACCCAATAGTTGCTGGCAATATCACATTTAAATAGGGCCCCCAAGGCTGAAACCTGTACTTTTAAGGTACTTGTGGAAAGACCCAATTCGAGACCCTTCTGGAGGAATTCCAAAATTTGTTTTGTGGGTATTCCATCCTTGACATTAAACTCAGAGGTGGACAGGAATCGCCTCCAGGTTCTAGCATAGATATTTGTGGTAGTTTGTTTTCTGCTTTTTAGGAGGGTATTAAATTTTTGGAGAAACCTCTTTTCTTCAACAGTGCCCTCTCAAACACCACGCCGTCAAATGGAGTCCCGCTACCTGTGGGTGGTTGACTGGCCCCTGGTATAGAAGATCCGGAAGGTTCGACAGTACCCAGGGATCGCATACTGAAATGGCCCTCAACCATGCGAACCAGGTCCTTCTGGGAAAGAAGGGGGCAATTAATATGACCCTTGCTCGATTTTCCCTGATCTTTCTTACTACCAGATGTAAGAGGCTTAATGGTGGGAAGGCGTATGCAAGAGAGAAGTCTCATTTTATTAGGAAGGCGTCCACTGCCAGTGGATTTTTCCTGGGGTTCAGAGAGCAGAATGTTTTTTCCTTTCTGTTTTCTTTGGTGGCAAAGAGGTCTACCGCCGGCTGACCCCATTTGCAGACAATCAAGTTGTAAATGTCCGTGTTTAAAGCCCATTCTCCTTGCCTTTGGGCCCTGCGGCTTAGAAAGTCTGCCTTCATGTTGTCTTTCCCCCTGATGTGGAGCGCAGTTAAAGATTGAAAATTTTCCTCGGCTATCTGAAAGAGACGTTCCGCTATCCACATCAGGGCCTCGGAGCGTGTTCCCCATTGGTGGTTGACATAGGCTACTGCTACCTGGTTGTCCGAGAGGATCCTCACATGATGACCCTGTAGGTACATAATGAGTTTTTTAACTGCCAACTCAATTGCCAACAGTTCCCTCTGGTTAGATGAGGTTTCAGTATCGGAGTCCCAATGTCCCTGTACCACTATGTCCCCCATATGGGCCCCCCAACCCAAGGAGCTAGCATCTGTAGTTATTATGCGGGTTATCTGCATCAGCCAGGGCACCCTTGAGGATAAGTTATTGTCATCAAGCCACCATCTAAGAGATGTAAGAGTCAAAGGGCTTAAAGATACCTCACCCTGTAGAGACCCCTCTAAGGCCCTGCTACTAACTAGGATGTCTTTCTGAATCGATCTAGTGTGAATTTGTGCCCACCTGACTGCTGGGATACATGAGGTTAGAGAGCCTGACAGAGACATGGCTTGCCTGAGAGACATAGAGGATCTATTAATTGCCTGCAGTACCTGCTGTTGTATATGTTCTAACTTATCTGATGGCAGAAGGCACTGCTGAGTTTCTGAATTTAATAATAAGCCTAGGAACTTTTGGACTCTTAGGGGCTGAAATCGGGATTTCTCATAATTTATTATCCATCCAAGGCTCTCTAGTCTGGATTTAGCCTTCTCTATCTGGGATAGACAATGGTTAACCGAATTCCCCACAATAAAAAATCATCTAAGTACGGGACAATCAAGATATCGGCCTCCCGCAAATGAGCCATGACTTCGGCCACTATCTTCGTAAATACCCGGGGCACTGCTGAGAGACCAAAGGGAAGAGCTCTAAAGTGAAAATGACGGATTAGACCGTCTATTGAAAGCGCCACTCTCAGGAGCTGCTGGAAGTCTGCGTGGATAGGTACATAATAGTACGCGTCTCTCAAATCCACGACTGCCATAAAACACCCTTCAAACAACATCTTTATTGTTGAATTGATGGATTCCATCTTAAAGGTGCGATTAACCAAAAGCTCATTGAGGGAATGTAAATTAATGATGGTTCTGAATGTTTTATCCGGCTTTTGGATCAGGACTAAGGGAGAGTAGAAGCCTCTACCTCTCTCAGGTTCCGGAACCTCTACCAGGACATTTTTCAGGCACAGGCTCAAGACTTCTGCTTCTAAAGCAGCTTGTTCAAGGGGCGAAGATCTTAAGGGAGTTGGTTTAAAGGTATCCCGTGGAACATAACTGAACTCCAACCTGAGCCCGGTGGATATTACGTTCCACACCCAGTCACTATTTTTGATCTGCAACCACGCTGGGAGGAAGGCTGACAGTCTACCCCCCCACGGGAATTGCTAGTCATTGGCTCGGTTTCTTTAGTTCTCTTGACAAATGCCTGAACATGAAGCCCGTACCTCTTCTCCTATCCTCCCATCTGGGACGGTCCCTATTAGGTGAAGAATTACACCTTCTGCCTTGACCGAATCTCCTTCTACTGAATGGACATCGTTAGGATGCGGACCACAGATTCGGGAACTTTTTCTTATCGTCCCCGGCTTTCTCAAGCAGCTCGTCCAGGACTGCTCCGAACAAATATCCCCCCTCACACGGGATAGTACAGAGTTTTGCTCTGGATTGAATGTCTCCCTGCCAGCACTTTAGCCACAGGGCTCTATGAGCCGTATTGGAGAGTCCTGCTGCCCTGGCGGCCATTCTTACCGCATCAGCAGAGGCGTCTGCTAGGAAAGCTGCGGCCTCCTGGATTACTAGTAGGGCCCCAAGAATTGTCTGTCTAGACGTTCCTTGTTTCAACTGCGACTCTAACTGGTCCAACCAGTTCATCATGGACCTAGCCGTACATGTTGAGGCTACTGCTGGTCTTAAAGAGCTGGCTGCCATCTCCCAGGTACTTTTAAGGAAGGTATCTGCCTTCCTATCTAAAGGATCTTTAAGGGACCCCATGTCCTCAAAAGGTAGTGAGGACCTTTTTGATGCCTTCACGATTGCCGCATCTAATTTGGGGGCCTTGTCCCAAGTGTTCACCGTCTGATGGGTATCGAAGGGGTATCTACATTTGAGGGCTGGTGGTAGCGAACCTCTCATCTGTTTTCTTCCACTCTCTACGGATTAGATCTTGAATCTTTTTGTTCAAGGGGAAGACTCTTCACTTCCTCTGCTCCAGCCCACCAAACATGACATCCTGCAAGGATAACTGAGGTTTAGGCTCCTCCACCTCCATTGTTCCTCTCACCGCTTTTACCAGCTTGTCCACCCGGTCAAGCGGCAGACAAAACTGACCAGAATCCTCCTCCTCTGAGGAGGAAGAGGGAGATGAAACATGAGTCCTTACTTCTCCTCCATTCTACCGAGGAATCCGACTCCACCGGGTCCCCACCCCTTAAGCTTTCCGGTTGGGACAGGGATTTCAGGGTTTCCCTCATCTCTGGCCTGACTATGTCCTTTAAGCTTGCAGCTACTACGGGCGATTCCTCCACCACTGTCTGCTGGATACAGGGGGGACACAACCTTTTGGGGCATGAGTCCAGTAACGGTCATGCACAAAGTGCGCATTCTCTGTGTTTTGTTTTACTCGTGGCTTTCTTCCCCTAAAATTAAAACATAGAGGGAGGCCCTGTCACTGAGTGAACATTCACGTAGATCACTTACCAGTGCCATAATTAAGTACCGGAGAATGAGGGGGATCTTTTTCAGTCGATGCTCCTGTCCGTCTAGAGGAGCTTTTATGACTGGATTGATCACTTCGTCCCGCACGCTCCTTACTGTCACGGGACTCCTTTTTCTTTTGTCTGACCTGCCGAAGGTCTTCTAGGGGCGGCAGTGATGCTTATCTCTGCGGCGGCCATTGCTGCTGCCATTGCTGATCTTGATCACTCTCCATTACTGCATGCAATAATGTGGCCAAAGCAAGGAACCCATCTAGGGCCCTGCTTATATACCCCTCCTCCGGACAGCAGACATGACGCGCCACCCCTTTGGGCCCCCCTCACCAGCTGGCACCACTGGCCGGTGGTCCGGCACTTACCGGCGCCTCTCCCGATGGGCGCCGCCATCTTGGGGTCCTCTCGCCTGTGCAGTGGCGTAGCCGACCTGGAAGCACCCCCAAGCTCCACCCCCGACGTCACCGCGACGCCGTGCATAACCGGAAATCACGCGGGACGCCCGGGCGATCCCTTACACAGCGGTCCCGGGCAACACGCAGCCACGCCGGCCCCCCCCGACCACCGCAACTGTGCCACCGGAGCCGGGAGACCCCGGGGGCATACTCAACGGCGGGGGATGATCCTTCCCATGGAGCCGGACATCCTCCGGACGCCGCTCCCTGCTGTACATGCCACCGCCATGCCGCCCATCCAGGACCACCGTGGCATCTTCCAGGAGCTCCGCACCTGACCGAGGTAGGAGACCCCCTTGCTACCTTTACCGGCCGGCCTGGGATCCAGCATCCGTCTGTAGGATCCTGTCCCCTCAGGAACAGGAAACCAACTGATGCGTGGGAGAGGTGCCGCCCTTTTGTATCTGTAGGTTTCCTGTTCTGGAAGGGCTGATCCCCTCTCTCGTGGTGCTGTCATGGGAGTCCGAATAAATTGTTGGTACCTCTTGTTTAATGACAGAAAAACCCACAATGGTCACAGAAATAACTTGAATCTGACAAAAAGTAATAATTGAACTTTTTGGGAAGGCACAACAGCTCTATGTTCACAAATGGAAAAATGAAGCATATCAAGAAAAGAACACTGTCCCTACTGTGAAACATGGAGGAGACTCATGTTCTGGGGCTGCTTTTCTGCATTTGACACGGGGTGTCTAAAATCTGTGCAGGGTACAATGAAATCTCAAGTCTATCAAGGGATTCTAGAGAGAAATGTGCTGCCCAATGTCAGAAAGCTTGGTCTCAGTCGTAGGTCATGGGTTCTGCAACATGATAATGACCCAAAACACACAACTAAAGACACCCAAGAATGGCTAAGAGACATGGACTATTCTAAAGTGGCCTTCTATGAGCCCTGACCTAAATCCTATTGAGCATCTTTGGAAAGAGCTGAAATATGCTGTCTGGAAAAGGCAACCTTCTAACACGAGACAACTGGAGCAGTTTGCTCTTGAAGAATGGGCCAAAATACCTGTCGAGAGGTGCAGAAGTCTCATTGACAGTTACAGGAATCGTTTGATTGCAGAGATTGCCTCAAAAGGTTGTGCAACAAAATATTAAGTTAAGGGTACCATCATTTCTGTCCAGGCCTATTTCATGTGTTTTATTTTTTAAAAAATTCTGTGGAAGCATGGTTGTAAAGCAATGTCTGACTTTCATTTTCATAGATTTTTTATTTATTATTACTTTTGTTAGATTTAAGTTATTTCTGTGACCATTGTGGGTGTTTGTCATTATATATGGGGTACCAACAATTTTCACCACGTGTGTATTGTAAGGGATCAGCTTTTTGGTAGCGCTGGTTCACACATGGGACTTAGTTCGTTGATTCAAACAGGCGAATTATTAAAAGTTCATAAACAGACAGCGGTGACAACTTAAAACAGCCTCTTGCTAAACAAGGTGTATAACAGAACAAAACAGAAAATGACCAGTTCATATACAGCACGGGCTCAGCCGACTAATCGTGAGTCTTTTCCTCTCAGACTCCAGCAGGGTGTGAGCAGCACATGCAAGGCCTCCTCACCTTGCAAAACACACAGATAAAATGAGACAGCCCCATCTGCCTTAAATCAAACAATCAAAGACTTGTACTGGAGGTAAGTGAGCAGCCAATCCCACCCAGCCGGACCTATAATCTTAGCTCATAAAAACACGTCTCAACACTATATGTGCTGGAGCCTGCTTCTCCGGTCCTTCTCCGGCTTGGCACCTCAGGGACACATAATTCCCATCCACGACTTGTCCAGCTGCCACCTTACAATGTTAAGATGCATTAATATGTAATTTATACTTCCAGGATATGAGTCTCAATTTTTCCA
This sequence comes from Dendrobates tinctorius, assembly GCF_039654945.1. Lineage (NCBI taxonomy): Eukaryota > Metazoa > Chordata > Amphibia > Anura > Dendrobatidae > Dendrobates > Dendrobates tinctorius. The sequence continues at coordinate 40,495,168 of NW_027361730.1, forward strand.
TTTTGCTTATGATCTTTTTACATTGCATTTAGGTAAGTTAAATTTGGTACATTCACTAGTACTGAATAAAGTACTTTCTCACCAATAGCCTCTAGAGACATGATGGCACCAGATTTTGTAAACAGAGCATTTGGTGTAGGAAGACCTTCATCATGTAAAAACTTCATGGCACATGTCTGCACATCAACTAGCTCTGAATTCTTACTGTCTTCACCATTCAAGATCTTCAGAACATACTCTCTTTGTGTAGTATTCCCATCATCCCAGGTCTGGATGTAGAAGTTCTGATCATCGTAACTTGGCAGAGGCTTTACTTTGAATACTTTTAGGCCAAAAAGTGCCTCTACCAAATTAATGGCCTGCTCTTCATTGACAGCTGGTTTGCTGGCGATTTGTGAATTTCCAGTCTCGTTTTCAGAAGTCATCTTCTAGAGAAAATAAAATATAAACTGCCATTATAGTTTAACAGAATGGGTACAATTTAGCTAATTGTATGCTATATTATATGGAAGTGCAATTTGTGAATGTAAGTAAAGTCCTTGTATTACAAATATTTTTGCATGTAAAATATGGCATAAAAAGCTTGCTTAACCAGTAACATATGGAAGCAAAACCTCGAAGATAAAACATGACAGAATTAAAATCAACGCCTTTCGAAATGTGATGCTGGGGAAGGATTCTATCAGTACCATGGATGGCAAAAATAAACAAATCTATTTTGGAACAAATCAAGTCAGACTTTTCATTCAAAGCAAGGATCATTAAGCTATGACTTCCTACTTTGGATACATCATATGAAGAGAGCAGTCAATGGAGAACGACATCATGGTTGAAAGAATAGAAGGAACAGGGTAAATAGGAAGATCATCAACTCAATGGCTTAATACAATCAAGATAATAGAGAAGACCCTGGGGAAACTATCTAGGCTTGAAAAGGTTGATCTTCCTACAGATCATTCTTCCATCACGTCACCATGTCTCAAGATCGAGTCAAAGGCCATTAAATAAATAAAATTGACCAGTCTCACAATCAAAAAATGTGTATACCCTGCAAGAGTTCATAAGTACCGTATTTCTCGTACTATAAGATGCTCCGGAACATAAGACGCACCTAGGTTTTAGAGGAGGAAATTAGGAAAAAAAATTGAAGCAAAAAATGTGGTCAATTCTGTACTTAATATCCCCCTATCCTGGTATATATGGTCCCCTCATCCCCATCCTCATGCACATGGCCCCCTCATCCCTATCCTGGTATGCATGGATCGCTCATCCCTATCTTGGCAGGAATGATCGCCCTAATACCTATACTAGTATGCATGGCCCCATCCCTATTCTGGTATGCAGGGCCCCTCCCCTTTCCTGGTATGCATGGCCACCATCTTTATCCTGGTATACAGTGCCACCATCTCGTCGTAGTTTGCATGGCCCCCCCATCTCATCCTGGTATGCAGGGCTCCCTTCTTATAATTAACCCTCATCCTGGTATGCATGACCACATCAAAAATAAAAAAAAAAATAAAAATTTACACTTACCCGACGCTCCCTCGCAGCGTCCTTCTCCGGTGGTAGCAACTGCTTTATGCTTGTAAGCAGCGCATGGCAGGTACTCCATACGCTGCTCACAAGCAGAGCACAGCTGCCGGAATACTCGCCGGGACTGTACACACAGAAATCAGTGACTATTCATTGCTCTTCAGTAGCACGCAGTGTCAGCCACCGGCTTCCTGCTGCTGCTGTCATGTGTGCCGCTACTTAAGAGAAATGAATATGCCTTGCATCATTTCTGGGCATGTACGCCTACTGGAGATGGACACCCAGACACAGTCTACTGCTACATGCTTATTGGCATCATACAGACTAAGCCTGACATAAAGTTTGTTTCTGGTACCTTTGTGTCTTTTTTTCATCTCTATCTGCCCCATTGTGCATTCAACTTAAGATGGGTGGTCCTATTCTTACACAGATAAAGCTACATTTTCCATCAGGACTTGCTTCTCTTCAGTGCTTCAGACACCTTCCTCTCCTGTGTGCTCCTGACTAGCCCCACCTCTGAATTTTCATGAAGGTAATTTAAGAGTAGAATTCACCTTGCATGCCCTCTCTGCTCCTCTAAAGAACCCTGCCTGACCAATTTTATTTTCGACCATCTATATAAGTATTGCTCTCTGTGTAACTTTACATAATTGATTTCTGGCTTCCAGCAGAGCTCAACTCTCCTGAGCTTGTAATAACTATGCTGCAATGTGTTTTGTTTCCTGCTGCTAACAGATTAGTGATGTGAAACTTCAAATATCAGTATCAATGATTTGGGGCCTTAATATGTACTTTCTGTATTCATGGGTTTGTGGTTGGCATTGTAGTTAGTTTTGAACACTGTCAGTATTTGGCATTGTAACCAAGGTTGGACTTTCCTGGCGGGGTACCGAGGAAATCCCCGGTGGGCCCTTGGCTATGGGAAGGAGAGGAGGAGAAGAAGAACCGGCATTACCGGCGTATGTCAGTGGCAATTGCCGCATGCAATGGGCGCACACATTCACAGCCGGCCTCTGCTATGTTGGCGGTAATTTTACTCTGAGCCCGCCTGACCTGCAGAGGAGGAGGGCGCCAGGAGTTCAGGAAGGTATGAGGAATGGGTTTTTTTCCCCTTCTCTCGCTTTCCCTCTGGGGGGGGCCAGGACAAAGGACCAAGATAGATACATATGGGTGGCCAGGATGGATATATGGGGGTGGCAGGACAAGGGACCTGGATGGATATATGGAGTACCAACATGGATATATGGGGGAGCCAGGATGCATATATATGGGGGGCCAGGTTGGATTTATGGGGGGGGAGGACAAGGGTCCAGGATTCATATATAAGGTAGACCAGGATGCATATATGGGGCGGCTAGGATGGATATATGGGGGACAGGATGGATAGGATGGATATGTGAGGGGGCCAGAATGCATATATGGGGGGCCATGATGGATATATTAGGGAGGGGCAGGACAAGGAACCAGGATGGATATATGGGGAGCCAGGTGGCATGTATATGGGTGGGCCAAGATGGATTTGTGGGGGAGTGGGGCAGGACAAGGGACCAGGAAGCATATATATGGGGGGGGCAGGATGGATATATATGGGGAAGCCAGGACAAGGGACCAGGAAGGATATATGGGGGTCCAGGAGAGATATATGGTGGGGCAGGACAAAGGACATATGAGGGCCAGTATGTAAAGCTGGGGGCCAGGATGGATATCTGGGGGCCAGGCTGGACAAGGGACATAGGGGGCCAGGCTGGGGCATATTGTAAAATAAAGGGGGCCAGGCAGAGCGAGATTATTAAACAAAGAGGGCCTAGATGAGGGACTTAATTACTGTTCGACGGCCAGAATGAGGAACATGCTATATTAGTTTATGGTGACAAGTGGGGAACATAATTTCTTTAGGAACATTATTACTCCTGGTATATAATTTACTTTTTAGGAAATGGTTTTCCATGGAGGGAACAAAAGGGAGGTCCTGTTACTGTGCAGGGCGGCACTACGTTGCTTTTCTTCTTCATCTGACGTAGTGTAGAAGTCAGGGAAAAAGTAAGGAAAATGCTTTGGAATCGATCAGCTATTGATGACTTATTTTTTGCAGAGACGAGTCCTGTCTGGAAGAAGTGGCGGCTGTGCTGGTTGAAGAAGAAAAGCAAAGATTAAGGACTTCACCTACAGACGTCAATGGAGAGTCCGTGTATTACATGTACACGCACATTATACACTATATACTGTGTACAGAGCTCTTGTGTATAATGTCACCGGTGATCACTGCATTACCTTTACACTATATACAGAGGTCCTGTGTATAATGTCAGTAGTGGTCACTGTATTACCTGTACACTGACATTATATACAAAGCTCCTGTGTATAATGCCGCTGGTGATCATTGTATTTCCTTTACACTGACACTATATACAGAGGTACTGAGTATAATGTCACTGGTGGTAATAACAGTGTTGTTAGTATTGTGGTTAGCATTCATGATCAGTATTGTAGTATTCGGTGGCTATGTGGTGGTAATTTGTGGTTTGGTCACAGTGTGGCAGTATGTCTCCTTGTATGTGGTATTATTTGGTCCCTATATGCTGGTAATGTGTCACACTATTCGGTCACTATGTGGTGGTAATATGTGGTCAAGTCATGGTGTGGTGGTATTTGTCCCTTACATGTGGTATTATTTGATCACTATATGGTCTGGTCATGGTGTGGTGGTATTTGTCTGGATATAGTGGATTGTGTTGTATATGGAGGTCATTTGTTCTTTCTGATATTAACTAGGAGAAGATTCTTTATTTCCATTAGAGCTTAAATACTTTGTACACAGTGGCAGAGATGCACTTACAGGGGTTTTCCTGTGGAAAAAAATAATCACTATCCACAGGATAAGTGATAACATATTGATTGGTGGGGGTCTGACTACTTGGACCCATTCAGCAAAATGTGAAACTTTTTATCCCCATTAGCCTGAAATGGCATGTCCGACTTGACCACTGATCCATTCATTCCCTCAGTGGCTGCACTTGTTTTTTTTCTAGAAGCCCCAAAGAGAATGAATGGAGCTGCGGTCAGACAACTCACCTGCCACTCCATTTTAAAATGGGGATAAGTGTCCTGTCAACGATAAAACTTCCTCATTCTTCTGATCGGTGCAGTTTCCAATGGTCGGACCTAAGCGATCACCTATCCTGTGGAGCCCATGGATCGGTGATCACTTGTTTTAATCAAAGAACCCCATTAATGTAAACTACCATAATTATACATCCCAGTTATGGGGGCACACAGTAGATGTGCAGGATCCGCCTGTGTTTCACAGCCAATGCTCCACTATAATGGGGATAACGACTGCCAGATATTTGCATATAGCTGTAGGGTGGGGCCCTAGAGTCCATTCTCCTGGTGGGCCCCAGACACCCCAGTATGACCCAGATTGTAACCATAGATCTAATGCTCTCATTATGAAGGGGGATTGAGCTTGGGAAAATATGACAGGTTTAGGAAAGATGTATATCTTTGTACCGTGTTAGCCAGTAGATAGAAGAATATTTAGAATTGAGAGTCCTCAGTGGTTGATACCTTTTAATGGCTAACTGAAAAGATGGTAACAAATTGCAAGCTTTCGAGACTACTCAGGTCTCTTCATCAGGCGAGACTAATAGAAAATCTGAAGAATAACATATTTATTTGTGTATAAATATGTTATTCTTCAGATTTTATATACAGCCTGATGAAGAGACCTGCGTAGTCTTGAAAGCTTGCAATTTGTTACCATCTTTTCAGTTAGCCATTAAAAGGTATCAACCACTGAGGACTCTCAATTCTAAATATTCTTCTATGACAGGCTTACAAACCCTTCTTGCTGTCTTTTTTTATAGCACCAGGCTGGGGGGGTCACAGGTTCAAAGGCACAAGTGACCTTCAGCCAGCCCTGGGATCAATCACCTCCCTGCCTGTGTGTAACAGCATGATCCATAACATCCATGCCTCTGTTTTTTTTATTTCTGTGCATATATTTGTGTTTCTCAGAAACTTTGTTATACCATGCCGGAGACATATAAGAAGTATCGAAAGCTTGCTTTGTAACATCATTTATTTTATTTTTGTTAGTCATTAAAAGGTATCATAACTACAAGATTATATTGTTTTTCCAACTGACAGCATGATCAGAACAGCACACTTCAGGGAAAGGGAGTGTGGTGAAGAATGTGAATTGGAGAAAATAATAATGACAAAGTCAGCCTCCCACGAAATCTAAGTCATCTCTTTCTGTCTGGACCCTAGACCATGAAACTAGGAGGAGCAAAGCCCCAGCACTTGTATGAGTGAGAGTGACGGGTCCTCCAAGCTCAGTAGAAAATTCAACTGGATGCTTGATGCACATCCAGCTAAAGTGTATTGCACCACACAGACCCATCGGGTCTGTGAGAGCCAATGCACAATGCAGGCCAATCAGAGGTCAGCAGCTCATGTCAGCTTTCACATGACCAGGGGTGCATGGCAGTGACGTCATGCGCTCCTGTAGCACGCTGAAGTCAGCTGTCGGCTTCAGAAAAGGACACATACAGCAGAGGAGCAAAAAGAAGGTTTTGTTTTTTTTTGTTTTTTTTTTTAAATCAGTGACCAAACTCCTATGCATGTCTATAGGCTGTGTATTATACTACTATGCATGACTACTGGCTGTGCATTATACTACTGCGTATGGCTATGCGCAGTGCATTATACTACATGGATGACTATGCGACATGCATTATGTTTTATGCATGACTATGGGCGGTGCATTATGTTTTATGCATGACTGTGGGCTGTGCATTATACTACTATTCATGACTATGGGCAGTGCATTATGCTACAATGCATGACTATGGGCTGTGTGTTAGTCATACGTGTTGTATATGGGCTGCGCATTATAATACATGGATAACTATGGTCCATGCATTATACTACATGGATGACTATGGGATGCATTATACTGTATGGAAGATATGGGCTGTGCATTATACTTTATGGATGACTATGGGTTGTGCAGTATATTATATGGAGAACTATGTGGGGTACATTTAACCATATAGTTAACTATGGGGGGTACCTCATACTATATGGAGGACTGTGGTGAGTCCATTATACTTCTGCTATGGGGCTTCATGATTTCAATGTTCGCCACTAGTGAGTATAATGGTTTATTTTTTTCTAAACATTAAAGAACAGGGGCCCAGGATAATTAATGGACATATACCAGGATGGGGCCAGAAAGAGGGATATATACACACACACACACACACACACAGTGCAAATTAATTGGGACAAAGCATTTTTTTTTTTTTTTAAGTAAAATCGTAAGTTGGTTACCAGTCAGTGATTCAAACCAGTTTTAACGGCTTTGAACAGGTGGGAGTGTACAACCTTGAGTAACAAAACGTGGTTTGACTGGTTTTAGTCAGAAAATAACAGCTAGCTGCCCCCTCAGCTTCAGTTGAGAGCTTGTTTCTGTGAGGAGTGGTTTAGTGTACTTCTTAGAATCATAGAATCATAGAATCGTAGAGTTGGAAGGGACCTCCAGGGCCATCTGGTCCAACCCCCTGCTCAAAGCATAATTCGCTAAATCATCCCAGTCAGATGTCTGTCCAGCCTCTGTTTGAAGACTTCCATTGAAGGAGAACTCACCACTTCTCGTGGCAGCCTGTTCCACTCATTGATCACTCTGACTCTCAAAAAGTTTTTTCTAATATCTAATCTGTGTCTCCTCCCATTCAGTTTCATCCCATTGCTTCTAGTCTTTCCTTGTGCAAATGAGAATAAAGTTGATCCTTCTACAATGTGACAGCCCTTTAGATATTTGTAGACAGCTATTAAGTCTCCTCTCAGTCTTCTCTTTTGCAAACTAAACATTCCCAAATCCTGCAACCTTTCCTCATAAGACAGGGTTTGCAGACCGGTCACCATTCTGGTCGCTCTTTTCTGAACTTGCTCCAGTTTGTTGATGTCTTTTTTAAAATGTGGTGCCCAAAACTGGACACAATATTCCAGATGAGGTCTGACCAAAGAGGAGTAGAGGGAAATAATGACTTCACGTGATCTAGACTGTATGCTTCTGTTAATACATCCTAGAATTGCATTTGCCTTTTTTGCTGCTGCATCACACTGTTGACTCATATTCAGTCTGTGATCTATTAGTATACCCAAGTCTTGCTGTCACTTAGCCCTATTCCTCCCATTCTATATCTGCTTTTTTCATTTTTATTGCCCAGATGTAGTACTTTGCATTTCTCCCTGTTAAAAACCATTCTGTTAGTTGCTGCCCATTTCTCCAGTTTATTTAAATCTTTTTGAATCCTCTCTCTCTCTTCTCTAGTATTAGCTATCCCTCCTAGCTTTGTGTCATCAGCAAATTTAATCAGTTTCCCCTCAATTCCTTCATCTAAATCGTTGATAAAGATCTTGAACAATACAGGGCCCAGGACAGAGCCCTGTGGTACCCCACTTGAGACATTCTTCCAACTGGATGTGCAGCCATTTACGACCACTCTTTGGGTCCGATCACTAAGCCAGTTATGAATCCACCTAACAGTTGCCTTGTCCATTCCATACTTAGTCATTTTTTCAATAAGGATTGTATGAGAGACTTTGTCAAATGCTTTGCTGAAGTCAAGATATACTATATCTACAGCATTTCCTTGATCCACCCAATCAGTGATACCATCATAGAAGGAAATTAAGTTAGTCTGACATGACTTATTAGTTACAAACCCATGCTGACTCTGTTTAATCACTTCATTCTTATCCAGGTATTGACATACATGTTGTTTAATAATTTGTTCAAAGATCTTTCCTGGTATAGAAGTCAGACTCACCGGCCTATAGTTGCCTGGGTCCACCTTCTTCCCCTTTTTGAAGATAGGAACAACATTTGCTCTTCTCCAGTCTTCTGGCACTTCTCCTGTTCTCCAAGAATTTTCAAAGATTATGGAGAGGGGTTCAAAAATTTATTCTGCTATCTCCTTCAGTACTCTGGGGTGTAATTCATCTGGACCTGGAGACTTGAATTCATTTAGGTTAGCTAAGTGTTTCCTCACTATCTTTCTGTTTATAGATATCCTGGATTCTTCTATTCCCTTAATAGGACAGTGAATAACAGTTGATGTTACATTTCCTTTCTGAGAGAAAACGGATGCAAAATAGGAATTTAAAAGTTCAGCCTTCTCAACATCCTGTCTTACCATTTCATCATTTTTCATCCTGTAAAAATCCTATAGCATCTTTGACTTTTCTTTTACTTTTGACATATCCCCAAAATCCTTTAATATTGCTTTTGACATCTCTTGCAAGCCTCAATTCATTTTCAGCTTTAGTTAATCTGATTTGTGCCCTGCAGGTTCTGCAGACAGCATTATATTCTTCTTTAGATATGCCTCCCTCTTTCCATTTTATAAACATTTTTTTCTTCCTTTTTAGCATGTGCTTAAGCTCTGTGTTCATCCATCCTGGTTTCCTTAAATGCTTCCTATTCTTCCCTCTTTTCGGAATTGTTAACAACTGTGCTTTGAGAATTTCATTTTTCAAGATTTCCCATCCTTCCTAGACATTTTTGTCTTTAAGGATATCCAGCCATTGGATCCCTCCAATTCTCTTTCTGAATCCCTTAAAATCTGCCTTTCTGAAATCTAACCTTGACGTCTGAGTCTTCACAGGTCTTTCGCCTCTAGTTATCCAAAATTCTAAAATAGCATGGTCGCTACCTCCTAGGGTCCCAGCCACTTTTACCTCATCAACCATTTCCTCCCTGTTTATAAGGATTAGATCCAAGGTAGCAGTTCCCCTTGTTTTCTCCCTTACCTTTTGGAGAGGATAAGAATTTCCTTGACCTGTTCGTTTTGCCTGAGAGAGATTCCCAACAAATGTCTGGATAGTTGAAATCTCCCATGACAACTATGTCATATTTTTTGGAGAACTTGGCCATTTGATGCATAAAGAGTTCATCCATATCTTCAGCTTGCACAGGTGGCCTGTAGTAAATGCCTACAATGGTGTCCTTTCCATTGTTCTGTCCTTGTATTCTTACCCAAACAGTTTCCACAGAACTCCCAGTCTCTGAAGCTTCAATCTCTGTGCAGATATACGCGTTTCTAACATACAATGCGACACCCCCTCCTCGTTTATCAAGTCTGTTTCTTGCAAATAAGTTGTATCCTTCTAGTCTTGTATTCCAATCATGTGTATTGTCCCACCAAGTTTCAGTGATTCCAATGACATCATATTTCTTTTCCTGTGTTAGTAGTTACAATTCTCCTTGTTTGTTGCCCATGCTTTGTGCATTAGTATAGAAACATTTTAGTTTGTGATTGGTTTCTCTTTCTCCAATATTTTTATTAATTAGATTCTTTCGTCTTTGTCTTCCTTTCCACTTCTAATAGCAGAGTTCTCAATAGCATTTGTCAGGTGTATGGCTTTTTCTGGTCTTTTGCTTCCCTTCCCATGTTGTTCTAGTTTAAAGCTCTCCTTACAAGTGTAGCAAGGCGACTTCCAAATACATGCTTTCCAGTCTTCGTAAGGTGCACCCCATCTCTAGCAAGTAGTCCATCGTATAAGTAGTTCACTCCGTGATCCAGAAATCCAAATCGTTGCTGATGGCACCATCGACGTAGCCAGTTGTTCACCTGCAGAATCTTATTCCACCTCCTTGTTCCATGGCCATCCACTGGGAGGATGGAAGAGAAGACCACCTGTGCTCCCAGTTCTTTCACTTTCTTGCCTAAGTCTTCAAAGTCTCTGCAGATGGTTTCCAGGTCGTTTCTTGCGGTGTCATTTGTCCCCACATGTAGTAGCAGGAATGGGTAGTCATCTGTAGGTCTGAAGAGTCCTGGTATTCTGTCAGACACATCTTTAATTTTTGCACCTGGAAGACAGCACATTTCTCTTGAAGTTATATCCGGTCTGCAGATAGCGGCCTCTGTTCCTCTCAACAGGGAATCCCCCATGACCACCACTCTCCGTTTCTTCTTGACAACATTTTTCTTTCTCCATCCAGGAGGACTCTGAAGGCGTACAAGGTTGCTGTTTGTTGGCAAAGTCTTATCCTGATGTATTTCTTCATCGTTTTCCTGCGTGAGAGCCTGGTACTGGTTTCTGAGCAGTATGGGTGCTGACTGCCTCCTGATCCTCCTGCTTCTCTGGGTCACATGTCTCCATTCCTCTGTTTCTTCAGGTGCACTTCGAATTTCTTCTCTTTCTGTAACATGAAGAGATAATTCTGCTCTGTCCAAGAACTCTTCACCTTCCTTAATGATCTTCAACGTATCTAACCTCTCTTCGAGATTTTGCAACTTTTCCTCCAACAGGGACACAAGCTTGCATTTGTGGCATGTGAAGTTTGGCTTTTCCACTGGTAAATCTGTGAACATGTAGCAAGAAATGCAGCTCACCAAATGGCTCCTGGCCTCTTCCATCTTGAGATTTCTTAAAAACGATGAAAGATGAGCCAAAATTCTGATTTCTTCTTTTCAGCTGCAACGGCCAAAACCCAGTGATCGTTGAGCTCGCGGAGACTCTTCACTTATCCCAGAAGGCACTGGGAATATGCAAATGATCACCTCAAGACTCTTCCCCTGGTTTTCAAGACTCTTCCCCTGGTCTTCTCTTGGAGGGCAACAAAGCCAGTAAAGAAACAACTTCTGACATCTCCAATGAAGGCAAAACACCTCTCATGCGAGAGAAAAAGTAAGGCTGGAGTCACACTAACCTGCGCAAAATACGCTCCGTATTTTACATGCGTAATACGGATCAATGACCACAAAATAGTGGTCCGTAGGTCATCCTTAAGCAAGGTGAGGTCGCGTATTTTGCGCATGTGTGTCTCCGTATGCAATCCGTATGCAATCCGTATGGCGAGATTTTCTTGCAGCCTTGCAAAATGGACATTTAACGGTTTTGAGGCCTGCAAACAATTTAAATCATTAGCCTGCACCCTATTTAGACACTCAGAAATAGGTGGCTGCCTACATTCTGTACATTTCTCACCTTGCTTTCACGAGGTGTGTTGGTGTTCTTTGTGCAGCATGGCAGAGGGTCTGACATTCAATACAACCGAGCAGGTTCTCTTTACCTGGCTTTTGTCACGGCGCTTTGGCCAACCATATCCTGTGAAAGTGGATCCGCGGAGGAGGAGACGCATGTGGGTACATCCACTTTTGAGGCAACGACTCACAAGAGGGCATTTTCACCGCCTCTATTCGTCTCTGCGGGAGCATCCGGAAAAATTTTACCAGTACTGTCGAATGAGCATTTCCACATTTGATCGCCTCTTGGAGACAGTGCGCCCTGGGATCACATTTCAGGACACTAGGATGCGCCAAGCCATATCTGCAGAGGAGCGACTTCTACTCACAATACGGTATGTACTCCACAACCACATTCTCTATGTTCATAATGTGTGTGTTAATTTATGTTTTTTGGCCTTCTTGGACAATGTTTAATACCCTCATCTTACTCAAAATATGTTTCACCTGACACAGCACAATGTTACATCTAATATGTACTGCATATCACTTAGTCATTGTGCCACCAAATATGTGTGTGTTGTTCTCTCTCATTTCCTACCAAGTTTGGTCGGCATGTAACTGATTTTTTTTTACTTTAGCCATTCTAACCTGGACTATTTCTGTTGTTCTACAGCTTCCTGTCCACTGGCCTGTCTTATGCCGCCCTCCAGCATGAGTTTCTCATTGGAAAGTCCACCAATTCAGGCATAGTGAGGTCTACATGTGCACAAATCTGGACAAGACTCCATCAGGTGGTCCTACCCGAGCCCAAGATGGAAGACTGGTTAAGGATTTCAAGGGACTTTGAGGAGGACTGCCAGTTTCCAAATTGTATTGGGGCCCTGGATGGCAAACATATCAGGGTGCGTAAGCCGCCGAACTCAGGGTCCCAATTCTTCAATTATAAGCAATACTTTTCTGTTGTATTGTTGGCTCTGGTAGACCCTCAATACAAGTTTATAATTGTGGACATTGGGGCCTATGGAAGGACGGGAGACTCTAGAGTCTTCAATACTTCCATAATGGGTCGGCGGCTACGCACCAACCAGTTGGATCTACCACCACCACGCCAGCTACCAGGCTCCCCCGAACAATCAGTCCCTTATGTCCTTGTGGCAGATGAGGCCTTTCAGTTATCACGTAATGTCATGAGGCCATATCCCCGGCGCAACCTTGGCCACAGGCGCAGAATTTTTAACTTGCGCCTATCACGTGCTAGGCGACTGGTGGAGTGTTCCTTTGGGATTCTTTGTGCCAAATGGCGGGTACTCCAGTCTGCCATTCAGTTGAGTGAGCAAAATGTGAATGAAGTTGTGAAAGCCTGTGTTGTTCTGCATAACTTCACCAGGATACATGATTGCTCCTCCTCTGATGGTGTTGTGAGTAGGCCGGACAATGTGTGCAGGGTGAGACCACCTATCATCCCTCAACGTAGACCGCTCTCTGGCCTCAAAGTGCGTGATATATTCACTAATTACTTTATCTCACCTGAGGGGGCTACTTCTTGGCAAGAGAATGCTGTGTCTATGTTCTAATTATTTTTGGTTCAAAGTGTGTCTAAATATATATTACTCAAGCCTTGTTATGATTCTATGAGTGTTTCTGACCAAATACTTATTTTCCACCATAATATGCAAATAAAATGAAAAAAAACCAGACAATGTGATTTTCTGGATTTTTTTTTTCTCAGTTTGTCTCCCATAGTTGAGGTCTACCTATGATGTAAATTACAGATGCCTCTCATCTTTTTAAGTGGTGGAACTTGCACTATTGCTGACTGACTAAATACTTTTTTGCCCCACTGTATGTTACTATGTTATCTACCAAAGAATTCTAAACTCAGGGCCGGAGATATCATTGGTGAGCCCAAGAGGTAAGGGGACCCATTTCCACCTCCAAAGCAGGTGAAATTATGCATTTTGATGAGCTATTGGACTACAAAGGTTCCATATACTGGTCTTGCACAGAGGCCCTTTTTTGTTTGTGTCCACCTGTGACTAAACTCCATATATAAACTAAAAGACTGCCAAACAGTACTACCCCTTTGGATGTATGACCACATATAATGTAAGATACTGCAGAATGCACAGTACCAAGCCATTTCTCATAGTGTGTATGTCTATTGCTCAATCACCCACAAACACATTTCCTGTTTGAACACAAACAAGAATGTTCCCGCCCTGATGTCAGGGACTCCGACCTGCCCATTAAAGCTGCCGAGCTTGCATTCCTGAATGAGATAAAATCCAGGAGTTGCACAAATCTCTGTCCTATTAGTTTACAACCATGTATCAATATAGGTTAAATGTATACCAACCCGGAGTACACACTAGATACATAGCAGCAAGTTCTCAGCTGGCCATCTACAAGCTGCGCTGCTTAGGCCTGTTTCACACTTCAGTTTTTTTACGTCAGTCAAAATCCGCCATTTTGCAAAAAAAACGGATCCTCCTTTTTTTGGCGGATCCGTTTTTTTCCCATTGACTTGCATTAGCGGCGGATTTCGATGGATGGTCATCCGTTGCATCCGTTTTTTTTTATGGATCCGTCATAATTTTGGTGTCCGTTGTCTGGGGTGGACGGACAATGAAACGTTTTTTGTCTGCGTTAAAATAGCGGATAGCAACGGATTTGTTGCTGTCCGCCATGCGTTATAATGGACGCCTATGAGTGAAGGATCCGTTGCTAACCGTTAATTGATGGAATCCGCCTTTTTATACTGAGCATGCCCGGAAGAATTTCCTTTCATGATATTTAACCCCAAATCCCGTTCTGCCAGCAAACAAAAATCTCTCTCTCTCCCCCCTTTTCCACACCGCGGTTCCTTTAAGTTTTCTGACCTTTGGAACTTCAGCGGATACGTCAAAAAAAAAAAAAAAAAAACAGTCCGGTGACATCCATTTGCTGCAAAACGGAAACGGATCTATTTATTAAATCTTTGGCGGATTTCAACTGAAGACAAAAAACTGAAGTGTGAAACAGGCCTTAGTACTGAAGTACACGGCACTGGGATTAGTTACAGTATGTAACTGAAGTAATCCAGTGTGAAACACATAAACCGAACCAGGAAAGCTATACAATATAATTAAATTTCTCTTTTTACTTTGACTAAACAATGCATGTCTTGGCACAAATCTATTCCTGGACATGGAAATAAAACCTATGTCATGTATTAAAATCTGTCTGCATAAAGCCCCTTAAAAATGTATGTGATATGGTAACATATACTGTGCCTAGAAAGAGTATTCATACCCCATGAATGTTTCCACATTTTTTCACTTTACACCAGTAAGGAGAAGAGGCAAGCCAGTCTTGTTTCAATCCTTAAAGAGTCCAAAACCGTCGAGTCTGCCACCTAAGTTACAGGGGGGAGTGCTTAGAGTAACTGGATGATCCCTGTACTTGAGAAAAGGGGGCATGGCTAAGCAGGCAGGAAAGTGCGCGCACAGAAATTCATACCATTGAGGCGGAGACGCTGAGCGCGCGTCAGTCCTTTGAGGTATTCAGCTGTGAGTCGAGGGGGCGGAGCTAAGAGAAGCCAGGGACGAAAGGACACGCTGACAGGAACATACCGACGAGGTCCCGCTGACACACCGCATGTACCGCTGTCCCTGCCTACATCAAGGACCTTAATGAGACCGCAAACTCGGCCGACGACGCTGACACAACTGCTCTGGCAGATGGTACTGACCGGGGAATGCAAGGTCTGTGTAAGGGATACCAGTGGTCAACAGTACAACATAGCAGACTGAACAGGCCATTGTGAACTGTCGGGACCGTGTCCCAGGCCCCAATAGTACAAGGATTCTTATCGCTGAGGAAAGAGTCTGTCCTCCCTTCTTCCCTGCATCAGTTGGGGCTAGTGCCCGTGCTAGAACCCCGGGCAATCATCGCCGTTGTCAGGATCAAAAGAAGACACCGTCATCGCCAGTATTATAGGAGGACATTGACACCGTCAGGACCACAAGAGGACATTCTCAACGCCAGAAAAGCTTCCCTCATTTTCCACAGGACTGTAACAGATCCCTGTTGTGGCTCATTCCAAGTGGCCCCAGTTAAAGAGAGGTGCACTTCTGTGACTGGAGTCCAAAAGGATAAGTGTATCATTTATGTTATCTTCCCCTATTAGTTGAAACCCCCTTGGAAGTATTCTTTGTATTAGGGAAGAACTCTCCCCCTCATTTAAACATCTCCCTGAGAGGCGTAACCTCCTGTTAATTAAATCCATTACTGCATCCCGCCACCTGCTCACGCTCCCACAAACTAAAAAAAATATTTTTTGTGATATACCAACACTAAGTAGCCATTAGAAAAAAGCAGAGGAGATGATCCAGCTTCCAAAAACATTCCAAAATTTATTACAGCATATTAAAAACAGAGAGTAGCTGACAGACCGCACATATCATCCACAGCAACGCGTTTCGAACAGTCAAATATTCTTTCTAAAAGCTGCTCCCAATTAATGGTGATGTGGTTATATACCCTTCCCAACCAATAAAAATTCACAAAGTCATATGGTACATAATAACCAATTAAAAACACAAATACAAAGCAAAATAAACACAAAAAAACAAAACAGAAACAGCACAATAACATTGCAATATACTCTAGTAATGGAACATTATTTCTTCATGGGCGTTTAAACCAGCAGGATAACACGTGTTCAGGCAAAACATCCAATATGCCTCTCATGTCATAAGGCGTCTCCTGATGTCTCCTCCCGTTGCTGACATCGTAACTTTCTCTATTCCAGTAACTTGTAACGAAGCCGTGCTTCAGTGATGTTGAGACACAAAATGCTTAGAAGCAAAAGACATTGCGCGGTTCGAGCTGGTAAGAGAAATAGTATCAGTAATATGCTCCAATATTCTTATTTTTAACATCCGGGTTGTACATCCTACAAAGCTGGATGTAATTTAGAGGGAACCTGTCATCAATTTTTTTGCCTATCAGCTGCGGCCACCAGCATCAGGGGCTTATCTACAGCATTCTGTAATGCTGTAGATAAGCCCCCGATGTTACCTGAAAAAGAAAAATGAGTTAGATTATACTCACACAAGGGCGTTCTGTGTCCGGTTCGGGTCCAGAGGGAGTTGTGGTCCGGTCCAGCACCTCCCATCTTGCAGCGATGACATCCTCTTCATTCCTGGCCGTCGCGGTTCAGGCAGAGGTCTGGAGCAGCGATGGCCAGCAATGAAGAGGACGTCATCGCTGCAAGATGGGAGGTGCCAGACCGGACCGCGACTCCCTGCGGACCCGAACCGGACCTATCTAACTCATTTTTCTTCTCTTTCAGGTAACATTGGGGGCTTATCTACAGCATTACAGAATGCTGTAGATAAGCCCCTGATGCCGGTGGCCGCAGCTGATGGTCATCAATTAAATTTCTGCCCGATTCCCTTTAAGCTAGGTAGGATGTACAACCCGGATGTTAAAAATAAGAATTTTGGAGCATATTACTGATATTATTTCTCCTACCAGCTTGAACCGTGCAATGTCATTTGCTTGTAAGCATTTTGTGTCTCAACATCAGAGAAGCACAGCTTCGTTACAAGTTACAGGAATAGAGAAAGTTACGAAGGGGAGGAGACATCAGGAGACTTATGACACAAGAGGTACATTGGATGTTTTGGCTGAACACGTGTTATCCTGCTGGTTTAAACGCCCATAAAGAAATAATACTCCATTACTAGAGTATATTGCAATGTTAGTGTTTTTTCTGTTTTGTGCATATTTTGCTTTGTATTTGTGTTTTTAATTGATTGGTTATTATGTACCATATGACTTTGTGAATTTTTATTGGTTGAGAAGGGTATATAACCACATCACCATTAATTGGGAGCAGCTTTGAGAAACTATTAAGTTACGTACCGGTAACGGTATTTTTCGTAAGCCCATGACAGCACCACGAGAAAGAGGATCCGCACTTCAGGAACAGGAAACCTACAGACAAAAAGGGCGGCACCTCTCCCATGCATCAGTTGGATTACAGAGCTTGAGAGGCTACCATGGTTGGTGGCACAGCATATATACAATATATACAATCTATTACATCCTATTTACAATTTATATATAATCTTTACTCCAAATAAAGGCAAATCCGTGAAACAAACTTCTAAGAGGAAGGAGTGCACCCCCATACATGAACAAGGGAGGGAACTAAGGGTGCCGTCATGGGCTTCCGAAAAATACCGTTACGCAACTTAATACTTTATTCGGACTCCCATGACAGCACCACGAGAGAATTACAGAGATGTAAACTAACTTAGGGAGGGACTACAGCCTGCAGCACCCTTAAGGCCCTTTTACATTTAGCGATGCACCAGCGATCCGACCAGCGATATGACCCGGTCAGGATCGCTGGTGCATCGCTAAATGATCGCTAGTGAGCTTTCACATAAAAAGATCTCACAGCGATGCAGCAGCGACGCAGCGCACAATACTCACCTTTCACACACAGCGATCCAGACGTCCTCCCGCCCGCGTCCAGCGTCGCTCGTCGTCACAGCAAGAAGCCCCAGCAGGAAGCAAACGACGAGAAATGAAGCCGCCCGATCTTGCGCTTACAGCATTGGACAGCGGGGGAGCCGGTCGAGGTAAGTATCACACATAGCGATATCGCTATAACGTCACAAAATCAGTGACATTTTAGCAATATTGCTAGCGATATCGCTATGTGTAAAACCCCCTTTAGCCCAAAGGTGAGATCCGAGGAGGCACCCATATCTAAATGATAGTGGTTAAAAAAGGTGGAAGGAGATAACCAGGTGGCCGCCTTACATATCTGGTCAATTGACACTCCAGATCTCTCCACCCAAGATGGCGCCATGGCATGAGTGGAATGCGCCCTCAGGTTCTGTGGATCCGGACTGCCACCTGTTGAGTAAGCCAGAGAGAGAGCCTCACTAATCCACTTTGCTAATGTGCATTTTGATACCCTAAACCCTTTCTTAGGACCTTGGAAGGATAAAAATAATGCGTTCTCTTTCCTCCAAGGATCAATGGCCGCTGTATATTCTAGTAGGCATCTTTTAACATCTAACGCATTAAGCTTCTGCTCTTGGGGAAGGATTAGGGAGGAAGGACGGGAGAACTATCTCTTGTGTCCTGTGAAAGTGTGATGCTACCGAGGGCAAGTATGCTGGGTCCGGTTTTAGGATTACTCGATCATGTAAAAACTCTATATAAGGGGGCAACCTGGAAAGTGCCTGTATATCACTTATCCTACGTGCAGATGTTATTGCTACCAAAAAAGCTGTCTTAAGGGATATAATCTTTAACAAGGCCGAATCCAGAGGTTCGAATGGCTTCTCTGTCATAGCTGTAAGGACTAAATTCAAGTCCCATGGTATACATTTATCCCTGTGTATGGGTCTGGATCTACTAGCAGCTTTGATGAATCTAGTCACCCAGTAGTTGCTGGCAATATCACAGGTAAATAGGGCCACAAAGGCTGAAGCCTGCACTTTTAAAGGACTTGTAGAAAGACCCAACTTGAGACCCTTCTGAAGGAATTCTAGAATCTGTTTCATGGGTACAGGACAGGAATCGCCTCCAAGTTCTAGCATAGATATTTGTAGTAATCTGCTTCCTGCTCTTCAGAAGGGTATTAATTAAATTTTGGGAGAAACCTCTATCCCTCAACAGTACCCTCTCAAACTCCATGCCGTCAAATGGAGTCCCATTACTTGCGGATGGTTCACTGGCCCCTGGTATAGAAGATTCGGAAGGTTCGGCAGTACCCAGGGATCGCATACTGACATGGTCCTCAACCATGTGAACCAGGTCCTCCTGGGCCAGAATGGGGCAATTACTATGACCCTTGCTCGATCTTTCTCACCACCAGAGGTAAGAGGGCCAACGGTGGAAAGGCATATGCCAGGGAGAAATCCCATTTTATTAGGAAAGTGTCCACTGCCAGTGGATTTTCACTGGGGTTCAGCGAGCAGAACTTTTTTACTTTCCTGTTTTCTTTGCTGGCAAAGAGGTCTACCTCCGGCTGACCCCATCTGCAGACAATCTGGTTGTAAACGTCCGTTTTTAAAGCCCATTCTCCTTGCCTTAGCACCCTGCGACTCAGAAAGTCTGCCTTCGTGTTGTCTTTCCCTCTGATATGGAGCGCAGTTAAAGATTGAAAATTTCTCTCGGCTATTTGAAACAGACGTTCTGTTATCCGCATCAGGGCCTCGGAGCGTGTTCCACCTTGATTGTTGATATAGGCTACTGCTACCTGGTTGTCCGAGAGGATCCTCACATGATGACCCTGTAGGCATATAATGAGTTTTTTAACTGCCAACTCAATCGCCAACAGCTCCCTCTGGTTAGACAAGGTCTCAGTTTTGGAGTCCCATTGTCCTTGGACCACTATGTCCCCCCAACCCGAGGGGCTAGCATCTGTGGTTATTATGCGGGTTATCTGCATCACCCAGGGCACCCCTGAGGATAAATTGTTCTTGTCAAGCCACAATCTAAGATGTAAGGGTCAAGGGGCTCAATGATATCTGACTTTGTAGAGACCCCTCGAAGGCCCTGTCGCTAACCGCTAACCAGGACGTCCTTTTGAAGGGATCAAGTGTGAAACTGTGCCCACCTAACTGCTGGCATACATGAGGTCAGAGAGCCTAACAGAGACCTGGCTTGCCTGAGGGTCATGGATGGTTTATCAATCGCCCGAAGTACCTGCTGTTGTATGTGTTCTAACTTACCTGATGGCAGAAGACACTGCTGGGTTTCTGAATTTAACAGTAAGCCTAGAAACCTTTGGACTCTTAGTGGCTGAAATCGGGATTTCTCGTAATTTATTATCCACCCGAGGTGCTCTAGTCTGGACTTAGACAATGGTCCACCGAATTCCCCACAATCAAAAAATCGTCTACGTATGGGACAATCAGTATATCAGCCTCCCGTAGATGAGCCATGACTTTGGCTACTATCTTCGTAAATACCCGGGGGGCAGCTGAGAGACCAAAAGGGAGAGCTCTAAACTGAAAATGACGGATTAAACCGTCCTGTGACGAGCGTCGGCTTAAGCTGAGTCATTTTTCTTGAATGAGTGGACCCTCTGGGCCGGGGCCGTGGCACCCATCCACCTAGGGCGAGCTGACCTAGTGAGGAACCACCCCCTATACAGGGAGTGTCAGGGGCAGGACCAAGGGGGTGAGCCACCGCTGCTGCTGGACCAGACGGCCGGCTCAGGAAGCAAGACAAAGCATTAGTTCAAGTAAACTTCATTCAGGAACACTTCAGGGTACAACAGGTGCAAAGGTGAACACACAAAGAACATAAAGCAAGATGCGTGCAAGGGCACGCCGAGGTCGAAGGCATGAGGAACTCTTCTAGGTAACACAGGTGCAAAACGTGAACACACAGAATCCATATAACAAGGGCACGCCAAAGTCCAATGCAGGGTGCGAGGCATCGGACTCCGGAAGGCTGGCAAGGACTGACAGAGTCCAGGCATCTGGCTTCAAACCTCCGGCAGCGGTCAGCAGGCATCAGGAATCCAGGAGACAATCTAGGAGACAAAACAGGGTGCGTGCAAGGAGACACGCCAGGATCAAATTCACAGAACGGAGACCTGCGCATGTCGAGGGGCATGCCAGGGATGGGTACAAGGACTGAGGCCTGCACGTTCGAGGATACGCCAGGGAGAAGCACAAGGACGGTGGCCTGCGCGTGGGAGGACACGCCAGGGACGGGTACATTGGCATCGGAATCCGGGGTCCAGGCATCAACCGACAGGGTCCAGGAATCAGGCTATGGACATCAGCTCTGGACATCAGGCCGCAGTCATCTAGGTCCAGACCTCTGGCAGCGGTCGGCAGGTTACGGAATCCGGCAGGCAAACTAGGGTTTAGAGCAGAGCAAAGAGGCAAAAAGCTTTGTGCAAGAGTAGCACGAAAAGGCACAGTGTGAGAACCAGCATGTGTACAAGGGAGCACGGAAACCATGGCTGGGGCACTGGCAGGTGGTACCGACGGTGGCATAAGCAGGCGGGTACGACTAGAGGCGGCACCGCTGCGGCTCACGCAGCCGGTAACCACTATAGCACTGGACGGGGCACGGCTGAGGCACACAGGCGAGCACGGCTAGAGGCGGCACGGCTGAGGCACACCAGGCAGGCACAGGTGACCAGGCACGTGCAAGGAGGCACGGAGCCACAAGGCAGGGCTAGGCAAGATACAGGACAGAGACGCGTGCAGACAGCACGGCAAAGCCTAGTACGAAAAGTGCAAGAGCACACGAAGTATCAGAGACAAGGCATAGAGTAGTAGACAGGACCCTGCGCATGCAAAGGACATGCCAGGGGACAGGTACAGGGTGAGGCCTGCGCGTACCGAGGGGCATGCCAGGGACAGAGCACAGAACGGAGGCCTGCACATGTAGACAGACACGTCAGGGACAGGGACAGAGTCTAGCAGTGGAGCGTAGGCAGAAGCCCAGAGCCGGGCCAAGGGAGAACCTTGGGACTAGACAGGGTACAGAGCGGAGGCCTGCACGTGTAGGGAGACACGCCAGGGACAGGGTACAGAACGGAGGCCTGCACGTGTAGACAGACATGTCAGGGACAGGGACAGAGCAAACATAACAAGAAGACATAGCGAGGACAAACAAAGCACGAAGGACAACACAAGACAAAGCACGAGACAAGAGACGGAATATGAGCATGGAGCGTGTGCAGAGACGCACGACAGAGCAAAGTGCAAGGGCACAGAATAGAGGGAGCGACCCAGCAGACCAAGCAGCCATCCAGGGAAGCAACACAATACTCAGGCCCTGAGCATAGGAAGGGGCGGTCTGATATAGGGCATAGCACCTCCACTTCCGGGTCAGGACCAGGGAAGAACTTCCAGTTCAGTTCCTCCAGGATCACAGGGAGCAGTCACATGATCAGGATTCCAGACATACAGGGATGATTGGAGAACCAGTGCTGAAACCTAGGCAGGTCACATGATCAGAATTCCAGACATGCAGAGATGAATGCAGAACCAGCCTCTGCTGGAACATAGGAAGGACACATGAGCAGGGGTTCTAGACATGATGAGACGATCACAGAAGGCAGAGCAGAAACGCAGGCATCCTGCAGCTCAGACATGAGGTGAGTGTGCACACTGCTCTAGGGAACATGCAAGATAGCAGACACTAGATGCGCGTGCACACCGCTCCAGGGGTTCTTGAGGCAGAACAGACAGGGCAGACATGACAGACGTGGCGGACATGACACGTCCACTGAAACCGCCACTCTCAGGAACTGCTGGAAGTCTGCGTGGATAGGCACATGAGAGTACGCGTCTTTCAAATCCACGACTACCATAAAACACCCTTTAAACAACATCTTTATTGCTGAACTGATAGACTCCATCTTAAAGGTTCGGTTAACCAAGAATTAATTAAGGGAACCTAAATTAATAATGGTCCTAAATAGAGTTCAGCGAAACGGGTCGAAAAAATTCAAAAGTCGCCGACTTTTGGCAAAGTCGGGTTTCATGAAACGAAACCCGACCCTAGGATGAGGTCGGCCACGAGGTCGGCGACTTACGCGCCAGTCGCGTTTCACAAGTTTGTTTTGCGCTCTTTTTCAGCCAATCAGGATCCACGGACACTGTGGGCAACGTGATGACCTAGGCACGGGTCACCACCATCTTTCAGAAGGGCATGCAAGTGATTGGCTTGCTTTGGTGGGCGTCACAGGGGGTATAAAAGGGCGTGCACGCCGGCCGCCATCTTACTTCTGCCGATCTTAGTATAGGGAGAGGTTGCTGCTGATTCTGTAGGGAGAGCGTTAGGCAGGGAAGAAGACAAAAAAACTGCTTCTGCTGCTAGTGATTTGGCCTGCACAACACACAAGTCACTGTGCGTGCAGTGCAAGGGGAGGCTATATAGTGGTGTATCAGTGGTGTTGGTTGTTGGGCTGCCTTTTAAGGCTTCCTGACACGCTGGCATTGCTGTTTACCCACTGCTCCGCAAACTGCTTTTTTAAAAGCAATCCAATCTCCCTTATCCTCTAGTCACTTTTGTCACAGCCGTGCCATCGAGTCTGTCACATAGCGCTCAGATATCAGTGGGCCTCACACAATCCACAAGTGTCCAGTGTCCAAAAGTGTGCGCAGAGATTCAAAATCTCCATTATCCTCTCGTCACTTTTGTCACAGGCAGCTGTGCCATCGAGCCTGTCACATAGCGCTCAGATATCAGTGGGCCTCACACAATCCACAAGTGTCCAGTGTCCAAAAGTGTGCGCAGAGATTCAAAATCTCCATTATCCTCTCGTCACTTTTGTCACAGGCAGCTGTGCCATCGAGCCTGTCATATAGCGCTCAGATATCAGTGGGCCTCACACAATCCACAAGTGTCCAGTGTCCAAAAGTGTGCGCAGAGATTCAAAATCTCCATTATCCTCTCGTCACTTTTGTCACAGGCAGCTGTGCCATCGAGCCTGTCACATAGCGCTCAGATATCAGTGGGCCTCACACAATCCACAAGTGTCCAGTGTCCAAAAGTGTGCGCAGAGATTCAAAATCTCCATTATCCTCTCGTCACTTTTGTCACAGGCAGCTGTGCCATCGAGCCTGTCACATAGCGCTCAGATATCAGTGGGCCTCACACAATCCAAAAGTGTCCACTGTCCACAAGTGTGTGCAGAAATTCTAAATCTCCCCTGTCCTATAGACACCTTGTACCTTGTTTTACATTACTATATAGTTTGTTGGATTTTGTCTACATTTCTACCAAAAATGAGGAAGGCTGGTGGAAGAGGCCGTGGAATTGGGCGGGGGTTGGCAGCTGGTAATGATGGTGTTGGTGGTGGATCTGATGGTAGTGGCAAGAGCAAAATAGGACCGAATGCAGGAGGTGCTGACCCTGCGTCATCGTCTGGCTACATAAGGCCTCGAACGCTTAGTTTTCTAGGAGTTGGCAAACCGCTTTTAAAGCCAGAGCATCAGGAAAAAGTTTTGTCTTACATTGCTGACTCAGCCTCCAGCTCTATCGCCTCTTCTTCAGTTGTATAAAGTAAAAGCACTGAGTCGTCATTGGAGGCTCATGTTCATGAACCACACCTTTCCTTGTGTCCTTCACCCCAACCAAGATTGAAGGATGACGCAGGCCATACTACTGATTACTCCATGGAGCTGTTTTCACATACCATGCCTGGATTATCAAGTCAAATGGTGAATTACCCAGGCCAAGATGAATCTGACATGGAGTGCACTGATGCACAGCCGCTGATGGATGATTCTGCTGGTACATTCACTCAGAGCACTACATTGTCCTCGCAGTGTACAGAGCCAGATTCTGACCCTGATGAGACTCAGGTGCCCCTTCCCGCACACTATACCACCATACACGGTGACACAGAGGAAGGTGCACATGACATAGAAGAGGAGGTGATGGATGACCCAGTTGTTGACCCAGATTGGCATCCATTGGGGGAAGAGGGTGCTGCTTCCAATAGCTCAGATGAGGAGCATCCACAGCAGACATCGACATCGCAACAGCTGTTATCTGGCAGGCCCGGAGCACTCCAAAGACAGGTTCCAAACATCAAAAGAGTTGCTGGACAGCTTGTCCAGAGGGTCAAAAGATCACAGCGTGCTAGGCCGCAAAATGTCTGCCAAAGTAGGAAGAGTGCAGTGTGGCACTTTTTTGAACAAAATCCTCATGATCAGGCCAAGGTTATCTGTAAGAAGTGCGCAAAGACCTTTAGCCGAGGGAAAAATCTGAAAAATTTGAATACCAGTTGCATGCTTAGACATTTAACCAGCATGCACTTGCAAGCGTAGACACAACACCAAACCTCAAGTGCCACATGTGCAACTGATCACAACGAAGGTAGTCAGCAACGCTACATTGTTTCCCCCACTGTAAGCCCACCGGTTAGCACAGCAGCAAATGTTGAGGTGTCGTTGCAAGACCACAGCAGTCAAGGAATCCCACTGTTATATCAACGAAAGACTGATTCTAGGCCATCAGAAAGAACACCAACTCCATCACCATCATCAACCCTCTCTCAGTCCGCCTTGTCCACCGCTACTTCCACCATATGCAGCTCTCAAGTCCAGCTCACCCTCCCAGACACTATGAGTAGGTCAAGAAAGTACTCAGTCTCTCATCCGCGTACACTGGGTTTGAACGCCCACATTGCCAAACTAATCTCGTTTGAGATGATGCCCTTTCGGTTGGTGGAAAGCACAGCTTTCCGCGAACTCATGGCCTATGCAGTACCACGCTATGACCTACCCAGTCGCCACTTCTTCTCTCGCAAAGCCATCCCAGCCCTCCACCATCATGTGAAAGACCGCATTGTCCATGCACTCAAGCAGTCAGTGAGCGGAAAGGTGCACCTCACAACTGATGCATGGTCCAGTCGGCATGGCCAGGGCCGTTACGTGTCCATCACTGCGCACTGGGTTAATGTGGTGGATGCAGGGTCCACAGGGGACAGCAGTAGTGGGACAGTGCTGCCTAGCCCACGGTATAGGAAACAGTTGGCTGTAGGCGTTCGACCCTCCTCCTCCTCCTCCTCCTCCAGAAGCGAAAGCTCGTCCACAGAGCGCAGTCGTACGAGCACTCCATCTGCAGCTGCCACTGTTGCACACGATGTGTCCCCCTATCGAGCAGCTAGTGGAAAGCGTCAGCAGGCTGTGTTGCAGATGATGTGTTTGGGCGACAGACACACCGCCGAGGTGCTGGCCGAGTACTTGAAGCGACAAACTGAGTCATGGCTGGGCAGTGTACATCTTGAGGCAGGCAAGGTAGTTAGTGATAACGGCCGTAATTTTGTGGCAGCCATAGCCCTTTCAAAACTCAGCCACATACCTTGCTTGGCTCACACCTTGAACCTGGTGGTGCGGTGCTTCCTCAAAAATTATCCGGAGTTAACAGCCCTGCTCCAGAAGGTGCGAAGACTGTGCGCGCACATCCGCCGGTCGCCTGTACACTCCGTTTGTATGCAGAAGCTGCAGCGATTGCTCCACCTTCCCAACCACCGCCTCATTATCGACATTGCAACAAGGTGGAACTCCACCCTGCACATGGTGGAGCGGCTGTGCGAGCAGAGGCAGGCCATAATGCATTTGTGGGAGGATACACGGCCAGGCACTTTGAGAGCAGACATGGAGTTGACAGGCGTGCAGTGGTCGAAGCTGAAAGACCTTTGTAAAGTCCTTCAGTGTTTTGAGGAATGCACACGGCTGGTAAGCGCAGACGACGCCATCCTAAGCATGAGCATCCCACTTATGCGTCTGCTCATGCAAACTTTGACGCACCTTAAGGAGCAGGCGTCTGCAGCCAATGTTGATGAGGAGGAAGAGGAGGAGGGAATCCTTGATGACATTCAGCCATTGTCTGCTCAGGGACCTCTCCTGGACGAGGTGGAGGAAGAAGAGGAGGAGGAGGAGGATGATGGGGATGATTACTTAGGGGAGGAGGATGCATCTCGTGGGGCAAGTGAAAATGTTGGCGTGGCAAGGTCTGGTACAGGGTTTGTGCGTGACTGGAGGGATGTGGATTTGCCAAAAAGTGCTCCTCCACCCAGCACTCGCAGTGCATCATTGACACCGGGAACATTGGCCCACATGTGAGATTATGCCTTGCGGATCCTAAAAAGAGACCCCCGCATTGCCAAAATGATGAACGATGACGACTACTGGTTGGCCAGCATCCTGGATCCACGCTATAAAGGCAAATTACAAAACATCATGCCACAGGAGAACCTTGACCTAATATTGGCTAATAAACAAGCAACTCTGGTAAATCGGTTGCTTGAGGCATTCCCAGCACACAGCAGCGGTGTTGGTTCTCACACGAGCCGTACGGGCCGAAGGCAGCTTGGCAGAGGTGTTCGTGGTGCACACAGCAGAAGTGGCGTTGGAGACAGGGGTTTCATGACAATGTTGTGGACTGATTTTTCAAATACCGCTCACACAACTGGTAATACTGCATCGATGGAAAGTGACAGGAGACAGCAGTTGTCAACTATGGTTACAAACTACTTTTCCTCCCATATCGATGTTCTCCCACACAGGTCATTCCCCTTTGACTATTGGGCCGCTAAACTGGACACCTGGCCTGAATTGGCCCAATATGCCTTACAGGAGCTCGCTTGCCCAGCTGCAAGTGTGCTATCGGAAAGAGTCTTCAGTGCAGCTGGATCAATCCTGACAGAAAAAAGGACCCGTCTGTCAACCCAAAATGTGGATGATCTAACCTTCATTAAAATGAACCACGCATGGGTTTCCAAGGATTTTGTCCCACCTTCCCCTGATGACACATAGGGTGACAGAAAAATGGCTTGCTTTGGTCCACCTCTTCCTGGTACTTCACTTATTTCGCCTTTTGCATCAGCTGAATGTCCAACATCAACATATGCCACTTTCTAAAACTCCCTAACTGTGCTGCCTCCCCCCCATGGCCGGGGTCAACACCTAGCGCACGACACCGTGCGAGTGCCGTTGCCCTGGACAGGTGGGTAGGCCGACTCTTGGGCGCGGGCACTGGCACAGGGTCCCTCATAGTGCAATCAAGTGTCTCTGACGGTGGTGGTGCACACCCGCCGTCAGACACACCGCTGTACTATGAGGGGGCCAGTGCCAGTACCGACGCCCACGAGTGGGCCCCCCTTGCTTGGGCAGGGCCCCAGCATTTGCAATCTTTACCTCTCCCTGCTCCTCCGCTGTGTAATCTGGGCCGTCAAATCCATACTGGGCCTAACACCGTCTGAGCCTGCCTCATGCTGTATAGACATATATTTTGAATGTGTACGCTATCCATACATGTTATCCAGGGATACGGTACCCTTTCTAACCTTTGTGCAATCACGTGCAATCCATACTGGTCCTAACACCGTCTGAGCCTGCCTCATGCTGTATAGACATATATTTTGAATGTGTACGCTATCCATACATGTTATCCAGGGATACGGTACCCTTTCTAACCTTTGTGCAATCACGTGCAATCCATACTGGGCCTAACACCGTCTGAGCCTGCCTCCTGAGACATATATTTTGAATGTGTATGCTATCCATACATGTTATCCAGGGATACGGTACCCTTTCTAACCTTTGTGCAATCACGTGCAATCCATACTGGGCGTGAGAACGGCTGGCGAGCTGTTAAGCAAGCTACAGCACCTGTCCAGACAAGTACAGGGATTCCCTAGCGAGGAGACTTATTTGATTGTTTTCAATGTTGGGACAGCAATTTTTGGGGAGCACTATACTCTGGAGAATGATAAATGGGGCCCACCATACACTGGAACATTCCAAAGGTGGACATCAGACACTGGAGCAGCATTTACAGGGCCCATTATACACTAGAGCATTAGAAATGGGGCCCATTATGTTTGGAGCATTATTTGGGCCCATAAGACAGTGGAGCTTCATCCATGGGGACCAACATATACTGTAGCATTATGTGGAGCTCATCATATCCTGTTTCAAACATTATATGGGACCAATGATTCTGTATGGAGAAATAGATGGGCCTCGTCATGAGATGTAAAAAGTGAGGTATTTTTCATTGTACTATACCGCTATTTATCTGCCGTATCGGAGCATGATGAGTTGTGGTATGTGTTAAAGGGGCGCTCTTTCGCCCAGGGCACATGAAAACCTGCAGCCAGCCCTCCCCCCCCACAACTTTAGC
The DNA here is from genome assembly GCF_039654945.1 of Dendrobates tinctorius. NCBI lineage: Eukaryota > Metazoa > Chordata > Amphibia > Anura > Dendrobatidae > Dendrobates > Dendrobates tinctorius. Next base: position 40,524,366 of record NW_027361730.1, read on the forward strand.
CAAATAACCCCCATTTTTCAGTGCGTAACTTGTATTATGAAGTTAATTAAGGTTGACAAGCTTAAGTAAGAAGAATTGATGCTTTTGGCATTCAAATGGGCACTGTAGGTGTGTTTCCTGTCCTCCTCTCACTGCCGACTTTTATTCCCCATTGACTTACATTGGGTTTCGTGTTTCGGGACGACCCCGACTTTTCCCTATAATCGGACGATCTTGCTCGACCCGACTTTTGGAAAAGTCGGGTTTCACGAAACGAAATGCGACCCTAAAAAACCAAAAGTCGCTCAACTCTAGTCCTAAATGATTTATCTGGCTTTTGAATCAGGAACAGGGGAGAGTAGAAGCCTCTACCTCTCTCAGATTCCGGAACCTCCACCAGGACCTTTTTTAGGCATAGACTCAAGACTTCTGCTTCTAAAGCAGTTTGTTCAAGTGGCGAAGATCGTAAGGGAGTTAGTTTAAAGGTATCCCGAGGAACATAACTAAACTCCAGCTTGAGCCCGGTGGATATTACGTTCCGCACCCAGTCACTATTGGTGATCTGTAGCCATGCTGGGAGGAAGGCTGAGAGTCTACCCCCCACGGGAATCGCTAGTCATTGGCCAGGTTTCTTTCACTCTCTTGAAGAACGCCTGAACATAAAGCCCGTACCTCTCCTCCTTCTATCCTCCCATCTGGGATGGTCTCTATTAGGCGATGGGTTGTGCTTTCTTCCCTGACCGAATTTCCTTCTATTGAACGAACGTCGGTAGGATGCAGACCACAGATTAGGGAACTTCTTGTCATCCCCGGCTTATCAAGCAACTCATCCAGGACTGTTCCAAACAAATATTCTCCTTCGCACGGGATAGTGCAGAGTTTTGACCTGGATTGGATGTCTCCCGGCCAGCACTTTAGCCACAGGGCTCTACGAACCACATTGGAAAGTCCTGCTGCTCTAGCGGCCATTCTAACCCCATCAGCTGAGGCATCCGCTAGGAAGGCTGCGGCCCCCTGGGATTACTGGTAGGGCACCTAAAATTGTCTGTCTAGGCATCCCCTGTTTTAATTGAGACCCCAATTGGTCTAACCAGACCATCATGGACCTGGCCGTACATGTTGAGGCTACTGCTGGTCTTAGGGAACCCGCTGCCATCTCCCAGGTTCCTTTAAGGAAGGTATCTGCCTTCCTGTCCAGGGGGTCTTTAAGGGTCCCCATGTCCTCGAAGGGTAGTGAGGATCTTTTTGATGCCTTGGCGATTGCCGCATCCAATTTAGGGGCTTTATCCCAAGTGTTAACTGCCGGATCATCAAAGGGGTATCTACATTTGAGGGCTGGTGGTAGCGAACCTCTCTTATCTGGTTTCTTCCATTCTTTACTAATTAGTTCCTGAATCTTTTCGTTCAAAGGGAAGACCCCTCGCTTTTTCTGATCCAGCCCCCTGAACATGACATCCTGCATGGATAATTGTGGTTTAGGCTCCTCCACCTCCATTGTTCCTCTCACCGCCTTTACAGCTTGTCCACCTGGTCTTGCGGCAGACAGAACCGACCGGAATCCTCTTCCTCTGAGGAGGATGAGGGGGATGAACCAGAGGAGTCCTTATTTCTCCTCCATTCCACAGAGGAATCTGACTCCAAAGGCTCCCTAACCCTTGAGCTCCCCGCTTGGGACAGGGATTTTAGGGTTTCTCTCATTTCTGCCCTATGTCTTTTAGGCTTGCAGCGATTTTAGGCGATTCTTCCGCCACCATCTGCTGGATACAGGGGGGGGGGGACACAACTTTTTTGGGCATGAGTCCAGTAGCGGGCATGCACAGAGAGCACATTCCCTGTGTTTTGCCTTACTCATGGACTTCTTCCCCTGAGAATAAAAACATAGAGGGAAGCCCCGTCACTGAGTGAACATTCACGTAGATCACTTACCAGTGCAGCAAATAAGTACCGGAGTATGAGGGGGGGATCTTTCTCAGTCGATGCTCCCATCTGTCTGAATGAGCTTTTATGACTGTATTGGTCACTCCATTTGGCACGCTCCTTACTGTTCCGTGAATCTTTTTTCTTTTGCTTGACTTGCCGAAGGTCCTCTAGGGGCGGCAGTGATGATTATCGCTGTTGTCGCCACTGCCGCTGCTGCTGCTGCTCTTCTTGTCTTCTTGTTCGCTCTCCATCATTGTGCGCAATAATGTGGCCAGAAGCATGGAACCCCCCTTGGACCCTGCTTAAATACCCCTTCTCCGGTCACCAGACATGCCGTGCCCCCCCTTGATTGGTCTCCCCCCTCCCCTCAGCTGGCGCAGCTACCGGTGAGTCGGCACTTACTGAGCGCTTGTTCTGATGGGCGCCTGTTGTGAACTCATTTTCTGGTCTGCCTCTGGTTTCTGGTGAGGGAACTGGTTGTGCTGATAGAGGAGTTGTGAGTTCTCTTTCCGGGCTCCCTCTGTTGGTGGCAGGAGGTAGTGAAGCTGATCTAATTAACAGACCTGCCACCTGATAATGAGGAAGAGGATTGGACATCTGGAGTCTCAGACTGGATTTAAGACAGCCGACTCCCTATTCCCATGCTGGTGATTTTTTCCTGCCTCCTGAGGTCTTAGTTTCCAGCTCAGTTCCTGCCTTCTCAAGCTAAGTTGTCTTTGCTAATGTTCACATTTGATTTGGTTTGGTCTATTCAGTTTTTTGTGTGGTCAGCCGGCCCTCGCTGGGGCTGAGCTGAATTTCCACTCTTATGTTACTGTACGTGCCAGTTTGCTTTTTGTCCCTTACTAGATTGGCCTCTTTTTGCTCTGTTCTCAGAATATGCCAGAGTGCTGATATAGTGGGAGAAGTTTAGTGACTTCAGGGTATGTTTTCCTATCAGAAGTGTTGGACATTTTTGCAGGGTTTTTTGGTGTGATTGCAGACAGTATCTTTCCTTCCTGTCCTTTCTAGCTAGTGTGGGCCCCATCGTTTGCTCAGCCTATTTTCCTACCTATGTTCGTGTTTTCATCTTGTCTCACCGTCAATACATGTGTGGGGGCTGTCTATTCCTTTGGGGTCTGCTCTGGGGCAGTTTAGATTTCCCCTTTTCTTGCTTTAGGCTTATTTAGTCCTCCGGCTGTGACGAGGCATCTAGAATCATCGTAGGTACGCTCCACGGCTGCTGTTAGTTGTGTGGTTAGGATCAGGGGTCTGCAATCCGCAAAGTTACCAACCTCTCTGGTTTTCTGTGACTTGGCTTGGTCTTGTTTTGGTCCTCGGTGACCCATTCATAACAGGCGCCGCCATCTTGGATTCGTCACGCCTGCGCAGTGGCGCCGCTGACCCGAAAGCGGCCCCCAGGCTCCGCCCCCGACGTCACCGTGGCCCGCACACACTTCCTGTGTAATAGGAAGCCACACGGGACGCCCAGGCATTCTCCTGCAGCGCTCCCACCCAGTTGCGCCGGCAATACCGACCCCAGCCACCGCGCCGCTGGAGCAGGGAGACCCCAGGGGCCATACTCACCGGCGGTGGCTTTTTCCAATGGAGGCGGATATCCTCCAGACACCGCTCCCTGCTGCGAACGCCACTGCCATGCAGCCCAGCAAGGACCACCGTGGCGTCTCCAGGAGCTCCGCACCTGGCCGAGGTAGGAGACCCCCACCCGCTACCTGAGTCGGCCGGTCGGCCTGTGATCCATTCGGACTTCCATCTGTAGGATCCTGTCCCCTCAGGAACAGGAAACCAACTGATGCGTGGGAGAGGTGCCGCCCTTTTTGTCTGTAGGTTTCCTGTTCCTGAAGGGCGGATCCCCTCTCTCGTGGTGCTGTCATGGGAGTCCGAGTAAAGAACATTTGACTGTTCGAAATGCATTGCTGTGGATAATATGTGTGGTCTGTCCGCTACTCTGTTTTTAATATGCTGTAAAAATTTTGAAGCTGGATCATCTCCTCTTCTTTTTTCTGATATTTGCGCGTGACGACTACACGGGATCTGTGCTTCCTCGCACTACAAGCCAATGCAGGTGAGCTGTTTTTTTCTTCAGCTAAGTAGCCATTGTCTGTGAAGTGTAAAGGAAATCATACATGGGTTTCTAAATATTTAAAAAATATAAAACTGAAAATTGTGATGTGAATTTGTATTTAGCCCCCTGAGTTAATACATTGCAGGACCACCTTTCACTGCAATTTCTGTGCAAATCTTTTGGGGTATGGTATATCTCTACCAGCGTTGCACATATAGAGGCTGAGATGTTTGCCCATTTTTCTATGCAAACTAGCTGTAGCTCAGTGAGACAGGATGGAGACCATTTGTGAATAGCAATTTTCAAGTCTTGCCACAGATTCTCAGTGTGATTTAGGTCTGGACTGTGACTGGCCCATTCACATACATGAATATACTTTGATCTAAATAATTCCATTGTAGCTCTAGCAGTATGTTTAGGGTCATTGTCCTTCTTGGAAGCTGAACCTACGTCCCAGTCTCAAGTCTTTCATAGCCTCTAACAGGTTCTCCGTCAAGATGGTCCTATATTTAGCTCCAGCTATCTTCCCATCAACTCTGACCAGCTTCCCTGTCCCTGCTGAAGAAATGCCTCCCCACAGCATGATGCTGTCTTTACCATATTTGATGGTTGGGATAGTATTATCATGGGGATGTACAGTGGTAATTTTCCCCCCACACATAGCACAATGCATTTAGCTCAAAAAGCTCTACTGTAGTCTCACTGAGGCCGCACTCACCTAGTCGGCGCGGTACCCCATGTATGCAAATCACATACTTTTGATCCAGTGGCCACTGCTCTTGGTGCCAGCACTAGAGAATCCTGACAGTGCACAGTGTGCATGATGCGAGTATTCACAAGTCAACAGTTAGAGTAAGTGCAGACTGGATGGCAGTTTATGGCTGTGACAAATGTGTATCTGGCCGTTTGTTGGAGTAAATATCTTTCCCTATAACTACTGATTATGAATAAATGTGAATACTTTTGGCTTACACCATCACTCTACTTTAAAAGTAAGAAAGATGCTGCTGGATTTTAGTAAAATCATGTGAATCCTTTACTAAGTCTTCATTTAAAATTCCATGTGCATGTCAATTGCGAACGTGGTAGCAATTTTACACTTTTCAAACGCTAAAACCGTCTTGGTCATAATAATGGTATTCCTATTTTTTTTGCTCTAGTTTAAAATCACTTTTAAGGCAAGTAGTGAGCCTATAACTTGGATGACTGCAATCTGATGTTAGATAATGGGAGCAGTGCCGACTAGCATTTTTTTTCTCATGCCGAGTAGGAATGAGAAAAAGATTGTTGCATGCTGCGATTGGCAATGTACTGTATATTGGAAGGAGAAATTAAGTTTTCCATCTTTTCTGCACCTATGATCCGATTTTTGCATGCGAGAGAATATGATCACAGTAAAATGTCACTCGCAGCAGAGTTTGATCCAAGGGTAATTTGCATATAGCATCCGATTCTCTCTCATGAGAGAATCATTTCATTCTGTACACTAGTGTGAGGGTGCCCTTAGGTCATGGTCACATGTTCAGTATTTGGTCAGTGTGAAGGACGACACCTGAGAGATCATGCAGAATCCCACATCTGCCACCACATATGAAGAACCTGCACCTTGCCACCCTGTCTGATGGTACTACTATGTCAGATGGATCACGTCTCTCCTCTTTCACCAATGTGATGTTCTGCATCCTATGGGGACAAGTAAGGTCAGCTTGGCACAGTTTTCCATAGACAACTCCTATCCACACGGACCCTGGGAGGCACAGTTAGTGAGAGAATGTGACCCATGCAGTCACTGACGTGGCACCACACTCGCTCACAACCTTAACCCCTTAATGTCCAATGACGGACACAGTCCGTCATCAGACATTTCCCCTGCTTTGATGAGGGCTCCGGCGCTGAGCCCGCATCAAAGCCGGGACATGTCAGCTGTTATAAACAGCTGATATGTGCCCGCAATAGGCGCGAGTGGAATCGCTGTCCGCCCGTGCCTATTAACTAGTTAAATGCCGCTGTCAAAGCTGACAGCGGGCATTTAAATAGCATTTCCGGCCGCCGGGCCGGAAATGACCTCATCGCCGACCCCCGTCACGTGATCGGGGGTCGGCGTCATGTTGCCTGGACAACCAGAGGTCTCTATGAGACCTCTATGGTTGTTCCAGGCATATGGCTTTCAGCGCCACCCGGTGGTCGGCGCTGAAAGCACAGCAGTAAATCTGCTACATACGGGCGATCTGCTCATCGCCCATATGTAGCAGAGCCGATCGGGTTGCGCAAGCTTCTAGCCTCCTATGGAGGCTATTGAAGCATGCCAAAAGTAAAAAAAAAAAAATGTTTAAAAGTAAAAAAAATTAAAAAAACCTAAAAGTTCAAATCACCCCCCTTTTGCCCCAATCAAAATAAAACAGTAAAAAAAAAATCCCACATACACATATTAGGAATCGCCGCGTTCAGAATCACCCGATCTATCAATAAAAAAAAGCATTAACCCGATCGCTAAACGGCGTAGCGAGAAAAAAATTCAAAACGCCTGAATTATGTTTTTTTGGTCACCAAGACATTGCATTAAAATGCAATAACGGGCGATCAAAAGAATGTATCTGCACAAAAGTGGTATCATTAAAAACGTCAGTCCGGCACGGAAAAAATAAACCCTCAACCGACCCCAGATCATGAAAAATGGAGACGCTACGGGTCTCGGAAAATTGTGCAAATTTTTTTTTTTTTTTTTTAGCAAACTTTGGAATTTTTTTTCACCACTTAGATAAAAGAGGACATAGACATGTTTGGTGTCTATGAATTCATAATGACCTGGAGAATCATAATGGCAGGTCAGATTTAGCATCTAGTGAACCTAACAAAAAAGCCAAGCAAAAAACAAGTGTGGGATTGCACTTTTTTTGCAATTTCACCGCACTTGGAATTTTTTTCCCGTTTTCAAGTACACGATATGGTAAAACCAATGATGTCATTTAAAAGTACAACTCGTCCCGCAAAAAATAAGCCCTAACATGACCATATAAACGGAACCGTTATGATATCATAATGAAGGGTGGGACTTGATACACACACTTTTTCCCCATTATGTAGATAGGGGCAAAATTGTTTGGTGAATTGGAACGCGCGGGGTTAAAATTTCGCCTCACAACATAGACTAGGACGCTCTCGGGGTCCAGACGTGTGACTGTGCCAAATTTTGTGGATGCCAATCCCGGACATACACACACACACACACACACTTGAGCTTTATATATTATATATATATATATATATATATATATATTTATACACACAATGGTTATACATATCAAATGGTCAGATATGCAAATACAATAGTGGTAGGGCAAAAAATATAAGCCATGTGTGTGCTGGGCCACAAGGAGCATGGGCTACCTGCTGGCTCCTAGGTCCCTCACAGAACGTTACACGACGTGGCCCCCACTGTCAAAGTGGACTGTATGCATAACAGAAAGAGTGACCCCATGGCCTTACACTAGCCTTTTTCCCCTTTGGGTCACTCCCCTCCTGCCCTCTGGGCTGAGCCTAAATCCCCTCCTCTTGCCTCTGCAGCTAAAAACTCTAAAAGCTAAGATGGGTCATAATTCCTTAATAGACCTAGGGAGGCGGTTTTGGCGCCATCAGATCCAGATGGGCCCCTGATACACATTAAACCAAACACAGCTTTGCTATCTGGTTTCTACTAGCTGTTCTATCTCCATTACTCCTGGGTGCAGGAACTCAGGCAGGCATTTGCCATGTTCTGGTGATCTCGGAAATATACACGATGTATGGCTAGTATCTCCATAACTCCTTATTGAATTATGTTTCTGGAGTGTTCTCAAAGGTATCTTAAGCATCAGTAGAACTCTATATGGAAAGCAGTCCATTAACTTGTTTTGAGCTGGTCAAGGTGTGAGATCTGTCACTCATAGCCTTTGAGACTTGACCCCACTGCTGAGCTCAGTGTTCTCATACAGCTGTATGCCGAAGGGGGTTTTATAACCCCATGCCAAATAGGATACAAATGACTGGGTATTATCTCTCCAATCTCAGAAGAAAACTATAATATAAACAAGTCACCACTTCTGCATTTCTCACCCTCTCCTGGTTTTGATTAACAAATACTGACTGTGTGAACGTGGTTGTAAGCAATAAATATAGGATTATTAATAAAATGACTATAATCAGTTACAGGAGTATTTTAATAGTAAGGCCGGGATCACAGTACTGTGTGTGAAGCGAGAAACTCTCATGAGTCTCTCGCATCAACACCCGGCACTGCCGCCGGTACTCAGGACCAGAGCTGCGGCTGCATGTATTTCTATGCAGCCGCAACTCCGGTCCCGGGTGCCGGCGGTAGCGCCGGGTGTTGATGTGAGAGACTCGTGCAAGTTTCTCGCATCACACACAGTAGTGTGATCCCGGCCTAACTCTAATGCCAGGTAAAGAGCAGGAATAATACGGTAACTGCTGCTTGTACATAAGTAACATATATTCCTATAACACCAGACAGGATTGACTGAATCTCATTTACTTGTGTTATTAGGCTCTGAGTAATCTGAAAAATAACCTCTAGCAATAATTCAATTCCAAATAAGCTAAGTTTTACCTCCACAAAGCTGGATAATAGAATGTTGCCTGGATATCTCCTCTAACCACAAACATAAGGGGTGTCACCCCAGCAAATCACTTATTTCTTGGTGTATGTATACTGTGCTGCCTGTATCTTTTTTGCAATGTCTTATTACGGAGTCAATTCCGGCTACACAAAGTCCAAAGCCACTTAGCGTCCATGTCACATTGTGTGCACAGTCACTTATTGCTAACCAATAATTCCAAATGTAACATTTATATCTGTGCAAATAACATATAATGAAGCCAACAAGCCAAAACACCATGCATTCATTAAAATTTGCAATGAAAACTAAAGGCCTTACCACAACAAGTGTTAAAGCAGTCAATGACCGAGAACATTCAGGGCAGGAAAGGGAATTACAGTAAATGTTTAACCAGATTATTCTTGTGCCATGTAATAAAATCCTAGAAAATTAATAAGACACCATACCTGGAATGCCAGTGCTTAATGTCAGCCGTTCTGCGTTGATAAAAACACATTAAAAACAGTTTTCAAGAGAACTTAAAAAGGAAACATTCAGAGAGCCTGCAGCAGAGAAATGGGAGGCTGGATGTGGGAGGCCTGGGCCTTACATGCATCCAATAAGAAAAGCATTCTTGTCCAAAAAAAAAACCCTTTAAGCAGAGCAGCTGCAGATTTCCTTACAAGCGATTCGGAAGAACTGAACTCTGTATACTGTACAAACAAGGAAACACTACTAGACTTTAGGTCAAATATCCTGACACACCGATATACCATCCTGCACATTCCTCTGTCAGGCATTATCCGTGTACAAAGCAGATGTATTATACCATAGGACACATCAGCCGTTACCAAAATATTTCCAAAAATATGCAAGTAAGTTTTGTCCTTATATTTTCAGATAAATATTAAAGATATGTATTAGATTGGTAAAACAACATAGGATGGATGTGAGATATGGCTGAAAGTGGTTATCAGTAGTGATGAGCGAACGTGCTCAGATAACGTGTGATGCGAGTATCTTGGGCGTGTTCAGATAATATGTTCGAGTTCTGGCGGCTGCAACCCACGTGGGGATTCCCTAACAAACAGGCAATCCTGCATGTGTTGCAGCTGTCTAACAGCCGCGAATCATGCTGCTGCAGGTACTCGAGCATATTATCTGAGCATGCCCACGATACTCGGAAAACACCCGAGAATGCTGTACTAACACGTTATCTTAGCACATTCACTCATTACTAATTGTTAGGTCTTCTGATAAAAAACTGGAGTCACTCCAGGTGCACACGTTGCGGATTCTGCTGCGGATTTGGCCCTGCGGGTCCGCAGCAGATTCTGCTGCGTTGTACAGTACCATTAAAATCTATGAGAAATTAAAAACGCTGTGCACATGCTGAGGATTTTTCCGCAAATTTAAATCCGCAGCATGTCAATTCTTTTGTGTGGATCCACAGCGTTTTGACACCTGCTACATTATAGGAATATGCAGAGGTGTCAAAATGCAGGGGAAATCCGCAGGCTAATCCGCACATCATGCACATACCCTAAGGGTAAGGTGCCATTAAGCCTGGATTAGTAATGGAGAGAGTAGAGCAGAGCGCACTCAGTGATGAGCGGTGACGTCACCACTAGTTACTGAGCATGTGCTGGCTGCTCCCATTCATTCCCCAGTCAGTTACAGTCTGGAGGAGATGTATTAGCAGCCCTCCGACTGTAAATATATTAACCCTGAGATGAATTTACGCCGTGGGACGTGACTGAGCGCCGGACAGGTAATGTATAGATTTGTTTTATTATTTTCAGCTTTTTTCCAGAAGATCGATGGCTTCGCTAAGGAATTACCAGTATAATAAAGATAATAAAAATGTGTGTGTTTTATTTTTTCATTAAAATAATTTATTCTTATTGTGTGATTGTGTTTATTTAACCCTTTCTTTACTCTAGGATAAGTAATGGATCGGTGTCTTATTGACACCTCTCCATTACTAATCCGGGCTTAATGGAACCTTATAATCGAAAGGTGCCATTAACCCCTTATTGCCCCACTTGCCACCACTACAGGGCAAGTGGGAAGAACAGGGCAAAGCTCCAGATTAGGCAAATCTAATAGATGTACCGTTTCTGAGAAGCTGGGGGCTGCTGTTTTTAGGCTGGGGGGGCCAAGATCAATGGTCCCTTACCAGCCTGAGAATATCAGCTCTCAGCTTTAGTCAGGTTGGTTGTCAAAAATAGGGGGGACCCCATGCTGTTTTTTTAAATTATTTATTTAAATAATTAAAAAAACCACATGGGGACCCCTCTATTCTTCACAACCAACCTGGCTGAAGCTGACAGCTGAGCGATGCAGCCCCCAGCTGTAAGTTTCGTCTGGTTGGTTATGAAAACGAGAGAAACCCCACGTCGGCTTTTCATTCATTCTGCTCTCCTGACGGCAGAGCAGGAGAGCAGAATTACAGCCGCGGTCAGCACCAGCCGCCGGGAACAGCGCTTACAGTAGCGTTCTTCCCGGCAGCCGTCCGTGAGCACGGAGGACTGTGTGAACAGTTCTCAATGTGCACGTGTGCAGCACGTGTTGCGGGCCATGTGTCCGTGTTAAAATGGACATGTCAGCTTATTTTGCACATGGACGCGCGGTCCGTGAAAACACGCTGATATGTGCATAGACCCATTCATTAGAATGGGTCTACATGTGTCAGTGTCTCCGGTACGTGAGAAAACTGTCACTACAGGTACCGGAGCCACTGACGTGTGAAACTGCCCATATATATACTGGGCTAATGTGTACCAATAACAAGTATAACTAAACCTGAATGCCCTGTTATATAATAGACAATAGCAGACTGTCTCAATCAAGACATTTCAACCTGGGTCTATATCTAGTAACCCTATAGAGAACTTGACATTACATTCATGCTTGGCAAACCTGATTATTCTGGTGCCACCTGTAGCCAGCTTCTCCCAGTCCTATTCTAGGTGATTGTCAGGTCTTTCCCTATGAACACATGTGAATGGCAATCAATCAGCTGGACTAATCAGGTCTCACCTCAGAGTATGTGCACATAATTAGTGATAAGCGAGTATACTCATTGCTCTGGTTTTCCCGAGCAATGAGCCGGAGACTCCTCCTGACGTCGCTGAGGCTGCGGGGAGTCCCCGGCTAATCTGAGAATGAACTAATGACCGTGGGAAAAAAGTCAGAAACTTTCTCACAGTAATTAGTTCATTTCCAGGCAGCCATTGAGGCTGCGCAGAGCTGAATTATTTCATTCTGAAGCAGTTTACAGTGAAGCTGGCAGCATTAGCACCGGTCCTCATTGTAAACTATATAACCCCTTTTGATGGACTGCAGCGTGGGACATGACTGAACGGCGGAGAGGTAAGGATATTGGTGATTTTTTATGTTATTTTTTTTGCAGGTCATGGTTTTTTTGGGATTACCAGAGTAATAAAAATTTGTCAAAAACTTGGTGTATTTATTTCATTAAAAAACTTTTTAAGTAATGTCTGTGTGTGGTTTTTAACCCTTTCTTAGTATAGGGTTAATAATGGATCAGTGTCTTATTGACACCTTTCCATTATTAATCGGCTTAATGTCACCTTACAATCGAATAACCCTTTGTTATATTAACCCATTCGCCACCGCTACAGGGCAATGGGAATAGAGAGGATAAGTGCCAGAATTGGCCCATCTTATAGATGGGCCATTTCTGGGGTGTCTGGGGGGCAGATGTTTGTAGCCAGGGGGGGCCAAAAACAATGGTCCCTCTCATGGCTATTAAAATCTGCCCTCACTCACCTGCTTTACCTCTCTGGCAGACAAATTACCACAGGGACCCACGCATTTTTTTTACAATGAATTAACCCCTTAAATTACCACCTACACCTCCCAAATTTTACACATCAATCCTCATCTAATTACTAATGAAAGACATATAAAAAAAACATGAACTGAAATGGTTTACTGTATGTAAACCATGTGTCATTTCATGTCGGGTTGGGAATGATTTGACAGAAGCCGGCAATTGAATTAGCGGCTATTCTGCTATGAAGAACTCTATGAAATATAAATATATATATATATATATATTGTTAGGAGTGGCGGAACGCACTAAATAAAAATGTAAATAAAGTGGGTTCGCCGCTCGGGGTCCACCGTGCGGTAGGTGTTAAAACCGCTGCTAGGTGGTGGCAGAGCAATCTGGCGGTAGTGTGCACAGGGTTAAAAGGTCACCTAGGTGCACCAGGCAATCTCTGTTGAACACACAGAGCTGCAAAGACAAAAGGAAAAACCAAATAACGCTGAGCCTGTTAGAGGCACAGGAACACAGCGATACACACGAGTCACAGGAGTAGCCCAAGGTGACGGCACTAACTCCATCCAGACCTAACATATTAGTTCGTGTGTATGGCGTTGCAACTGCAAACGCACAATAACGCTGCAACTGCAGCGCGGCAAGGACAGTGCCGCAGATAAACACCGCTAAACGCAGGCTCGATGTTGGACGCTAGCAGGTGTGCCTGAGGAGCAATAGCGCGCTTGCACTGGTGCTAATACTGGCTATAACTCATTCCCTCACACAATCGTAATATCAAAGGAATGGGGTTTCAAATGAGTCATTCACCAGAACATGCATCCATCAACATACACACAGCCGCAAATATGACTATACTAGCGCATGGCGGACAGCCATGCACACGTTTTATAGCAAACGGGACCTTCCGGAAGTCTCCAGAACCCTGAGCTGGACCAATGGAATCAGGAGCAGGACCTGAGCACCTGACTCCTGAACTCCAATGGGAGAGCGTCCAATGAGCATGCTCAGAGGATGGAATGAAGGACTTAGCCTCCGGAGAGAGTTGCTGCAATGCAATCTTCTGTGCAATCTCTTCTGCAGTGGACTGAAAGCACGAGACTGCAGAATGTGAGGGTCTAGATTCCTGCATAGTCAGGGCTGAAATCTGACTCCTAACATATATATGTGTCTCAATGACATGTGTGTGTGTATATATATATATATATATATATATATAATATATATATATATATGTGTGTATTCTATGTGTATATATCTATTCTTTAATTTCTTTATTAAACCTGTCAGTGTGATTGTACTGTATTGCGCACTGAATTGCCGGCTTTTCTAAATGACACCGGGTGAGTATTTCTCACAAGTCACACATCTGCTCCGTGTGTAATGTGTATTTTTAGCGCACCCATAGATTTGCATTGGCGTACTACGGGCGTAGTACGCTGACAATCGTAGCATGCTGTGATTGGCACGGACTGTAGAATACGGATGAGAAATATACGGCTGATGGGAGCTGACCCATAGAGAATCATTTGTCCGTGTGTAATGCGTGCTTTTAACGCCTCTCACTCGTCCGTATTTCACTCTAGTGTGACCCCGGCCTTATGCGCAGAGTAGATAGATATGATTCAGTGATGTTTTGCTCACATGAACACACAGGTAAAGTAAGTTAAGGGTATATTTCATGCTGTAATATTAGCATTACAGAATCTGGTCACTATTCATAAATAATATGGCAGTATGTGGATTATGTTGCATTCACATAGCCGTGTGTCACAGCTCCAACACGGATCGTGGCACACAAACTCTCTGTGAGTCTCTTGAGCCAAACTTGACAGCCTCATTGACACCTATGAGGCTGTCAAGTTTGGGTCATGAGACACGCAGACAGTGGATGTATAATGGTCCGTGCTAGGAAACAGATGTGTGAATGCAGCATTAATTATTGTATATTATTATAATTAGACTATTTCATAATATAAATTGTAGTTATTAAATAACCTGTGCTATAAATAAATAAATAATAATAATTAAAAAATTGAGGTCTCTTCTATTTCTGATAACTAGAGCAGACAAAACCAACAGTGGCATGCTGCAAACCTCAGCTGTCCGCTTTATTGTTGCTGGCTATCAATAATTTAGAGGGGTTCTTTGCTGTCTTTTCAAATTATTAAAAATTTTTTGTGGCGGCTGGTATTCTCAGGCTGGTAAGGGGCCATGGATATTGCCCCTCCCAGTCTTAAAATGGCAGCCCTTAGATGCACCAGAAAAGGCGCATCTATTAGATGCAGCAATTCTGGCGCTTTGCACAACTCTTCCTAGTTGCCCTGTGGCGGTGGCACATGGAGTAATAATTGTGGCGTTGATATCAGCTGTTTTATAGCCATTGACATCAAGCATAGTTAGTAATGGAGAGGCTTCTGTAGGATACCCCCATTGTTAACCCCATAGTTAGATTGTAAAAAAAGACAGAGTCAGAATAAAGTTCTTTAATTGAAATAAAAACACTGACACCTTTTTTTAAATAAAAATGTAAAAATCACAGTTGTACTCACCTTTATGCCTAATACATTGATGTCCATGTCCCCCCGATAATAAACAAACATATTCCTCACTTTTCCGACATGAAGATAATCCTCCGATGCTCATGTCACCTGTAAAAGACATTAAAAAAATAAACAACCATATTACTCATCTGTTAAGTGGACTTTCCCAATAACCGCCTTGTTCAGGGCACAGGTTATGTTATGGGACACATGGGACACATGCTGGTGTAAGGCAGGGACAGCTTCACAGGAAAAATAGTGTTGGCTGAGGAGCGAGCATCACGGGACGGCCACAGTCATGAGATTGTGGATAACCTCACTGTCCACAACCCTAATTGGCAACATTTCCAGGGCAAGCAGTCTGAAAATGTGAACATTTAATGTTTGGGCCTGTGGGTGGGTGGGTGGGTGCATATTTCCACTTGCGTTCCAAGGCCTGTGGTAGGGACAGCTGAAAGCTGCGCTCGGACAAGTAAATGGACGTGGTTGCTGATCTTGGTTGCATATGTGCAATGACTAGAGTTGAGCGACTTTTGGTTTTTTAGGGTCGAGTTTCGTTTCGTGAAACCCGACTTTTCCAAAAGTCGGGTCAAGCAAGATCAGCCGATTATAGGGAAAAGTCGGGGTCGTCCCGAAACACGAAACCCAATGTAAGTCAATGGGGAATAAAAGTCGGCAGTGAGAGGAGGACATGAAACACACCTACAGTGCTCATTTGAATGCCAAAAGCATCAATTCTTCTTACTTAAGCTTGTCAACCTTAATTAACTTCATAATACAAGTTACGCACTGAAAAATGGGGGTTATTTGGCTAAAGTTGTGGGGGGGTAGGGCTGGCTCCAGGTTTTCATGTGCCCTGGGCGAAAGAGCGCCCCTTTAACACATACCACAACTCATCATGCTCCGATACGGCAGAGAAATAGCGGTATAGTACAATGAAAAATACTTCACTTTTTACATCTCATGACGAGGCCCATCTATTTCTCCATACAGAATCATTGGTCCCATATAATGTTTCAAACAGTATATGATGAGCTCCACATAATGCTACAGTATATGTTGGTCCCCATGGATGAAGCTCCACTGTCTTATGGGCCCAAATACTGCTCCAAACATAATGGGCCCCATTTCTAATGCTCTAGTGTATAATGGGCCCTGTAAATGCTGCTCCAGTGTCTGATGTCCACCTTTGGAATGTTCCAGTGTATGGTGGGCCCCATCTATCATTCTCCAGAGTATAGTGCTCCCCAAAAATTGCTGTCCCAACATTGAAAACAATCAAATAAGTCTCCTCGCTAGGGAATCCCTGTACTAGTCTGGACTCCTCGTCGTCCCCATCTTCCATCTCACTGCACAGTATTTCAACCTTGCAAGTGCTGTGATCCTGAGCAAGCAGGGGGGGCCCACTCATTGGTGACGGCACTGGCACAGGGCCCCTGATAGTACGATGGTGTGTCTGATGGCGGGTGGGCCGAACCTGCACTTTCATCTGCAGCTTCCTCTTTGTCACAGTGTAAGATGGAACTGTATATGGGAAGGGTAACCTGAGTTTCATCAGGGTCAGATTCAGGCCGTGTAGCGTGCGAGGGGAATGTAGTGGTCTGGGTCAATGTACCAGCAGATTCATCGAGCAGTGGCTGGGCATCAGTGCACTTGTGTCGCCCCCCAGGAGTACGGTCGCCACAGTGGCATTACCTTCCTCCTAGGGAGTGTGATGTCATGCTTGGGAGCAACGAAGGATCTCTCTAGCAGGTTAACTGATTGGGCGGCGTTATTCCCACGAGTCATGACCCTCCAAACAGCGTTCATGAAGGCAAAGTGTTTGTTTTACGTGGGCAGTATGGTTGCAAAGCTGAACCTTAAAGGAATGTCCAGAAGGGCACCACCAGGAGTGGAGCCTATGGTTAAATTCGACTCCACCTGGGAAACCTCAACCATGCCAGCTACAGAACAGATGCACACATTGCAAGCTTAATTCCGTTAACGAACGAGACTCCGTCATGCCCCACGGTCCGAGTCCGGCTTACTAGAGGGACACGTGAGGCTCTGGCACATGAGATTGGCCAATAACTGGTGTGTCATGCCCTTACATGTCCGTGGCTGCATGTGCGCTACACTGAAAAGGCAAGCGTTGGTCACTTACAGGTGCAGATAACCCGCTCAACAACGTTAGTGATGGGGATCACTGATTACAATTATTACCCGCGAACGATGATTTCCCAGTAAGTGCATGTCAACCGCAGTTCCGGAATTAGGCCTAACCGTCATTCCTGAAAAAATGAAAAACTTGCGTGTGCAAACCACAGGTGCTGTAGCTTGCTTAACAGCTCGCCAGCCGTTCTCACGCCCAGTATGGATTACACGTGATTGCACAAAGGTGAGAAAGGGTACCGTATCCCCAGATAACATGTATGGATAGCGTACACATTCAAAATATATGTCTATACATCAAGGGGCAGGCTCAGACGGTGTTAGGCCCAGTATGGCTTGCACGTGATTGCACAAAGGTGAGAAAGGGTACCGTATCCCCGGATAGCATGTATGGATAGCGTACACATTCAAAATATATGTCTATACATCAGGAGGCAGGCTCAGACGGTGTTAGGCCCAGTATGGATTGCACGTGATTGCACAAAGGTGAGAAAGGGTACCGTATCCCAGGATAACATGTATGGATAGCGTACACATTCAAAATATATGTCTATACATTAGGAGGCAGGCTCAGACGGTATTAGCCCCAGTATGGCTTGCACGTGATTGCACAAAGGTGAGAAAGGGTACCGTATCCCCGGATAACATGTATGGATAGCGTACACATTCAAAATATATGTCTATACATCAGGAGGCAGGCTCAGATGGTGTTAGGCCCAGTATGGATTGCACGTGATTGCACAAAGGTGAGAAAGGGTACCGTATCCCCGGATAACATGTATGGATAGCGTACACATTCAAAATATATGTCTATACATCAGGAGGCAGGCTCAGACGGTGTTAGGCCCAGTATGGCTTGCACGTGATTGCACAAAGGTGAGAAAGGGTACCGTATCCCCGGATAACATGTATGGATAGCGTACACATTCAAAATATATGTCTATACATCAGGAGGCAGGCTCAGACGGTGTTAGGCCCAGTATGGCTTGCATGTGATTGCACAAAGGTAAGAAAGGGTACCGTATCCCCGGATAACATGTATAGATAGCGTACACATTCAAAATATATGTCTATACATCAGGAGGCAGGCTCAGACGGTGTTAGGCCCAGTATGGCTTGCACGTGATTGCACAAAGGTGAGAAAGGGTACCGTATCCCCGGATAACATGTATGGATAGCGTACACATTCAAAATATATGTCTATACATCAGGAGGCAGGCTCAGACGGTGTTAGGCCCAGTATGGCTTGCACGTGATTGCACAAAGGTGAGAAAGGGTACCGTATCCCCGGATAACATGTATGGATAGCGTACACATTCAAAATATATGTCTATACATCAGGAGGCAGGCTCAGACAGTGTTAGGCCCAGTATGTATTGCACGTGATTGCACAAAGGTGAGAAAGGGTACCTTATCCCAGGATAACATGTATGGATAGCGTACACATTCAAAATATATGTCTATACATTAGGAGGCAGGCTCAGACGGTATTAGCCCCAGTATGGCTTGCACGTGATTGCACAAAGGTGAGAAAGGGTACCGTATCCCCGGATAACATGTATGGATAGCGTACACATTCAAAATATATGTCTATACATCAGGAGGCAGGCTCAGATGGTGTTAGGCCCAGTATGGATTGCACGTGATTGCACAAAGGTGAGAAAGGGTACCGTATCCCCGGATAACATGTATGGATAGCGTACACATTCAAAATATATGTCTATACATCAGGAGGCAGGCTCAGACGGTGTTAGGCCCAGTATGGCTTGCACGTGATTGCACAAAGGTGAGAAAGGGTACCGTATCCCCGGATAACATGTATGGATAGCGTACACATTCAAAATATATGTCTATACATCAGGAGGCAGGCTCAGACGGTGTTAGGCCCAGTATGGCTTGCACGTGATTGCACAAAGGTAAGAAAGGGTACCGTATCCCCGGATAACATGTATAGATAGCGTACACATTCAAAATATATGTCTAAACATCAGGAGGCAGGCTCAGACGGTGTTAGGCCCAGTATGGCTTGCACGTGATTGCACAAAGGTGAGAAAGGGTACCGTATCCCCGGATAACATGTATGGATAGCGTACACATTCAAAATATATGTCTATACATCAGGAGGCAGGCTCAGACGGTGTTAGGCCCAGTATGGCTTGCACGTGACTGCACAAAGGTGAGAAAGGGTACCGTATCCCCGGATAACATGTATGGATAGCGTACACATTCAAAATATATGTCTATACATCAGGAGGCAGGCTCAGATGGTGTCAGGCACAGTATGGATTTGACGGCCCAGACTACACAGCGGAGGAGCAGGGAGAGGTAAAGATTGCAAATGCTGGGGCCCTGCCCAAGCAAGGGGGGCCCACTCGTGGGCGTCGGTACTGGCACTGGGCCCCTCATAGTACGGCGGTGTGTCTGACGGCGGGTGTGCACCACCGCCGTCAGAGACACTTGATTGCACTATGAGGGACCCTGTGCCAGTGCCCGCGCCCAAGAGTCGGCCTACCCACCTGTCCAGGGCAACGGCACTCGCACGGTGTCGTGCGCTAGGTGGTGACCCCGGCCATGGGGGGGAGGCAGCACAGTTAGGGAGTTTTAGAAAGTGGCATATGTTGATGTTGGACATTCAGCTGATGCAAAAGGCGAAATAGGTCAAGTCCCAGGAAGAGGTGGACCAAAGCAAGCCATTTTTCTGTCACCCTATGTGTCATCAGGGGAAGGTGGGACAAAATCCTTGGAAACCCATGCATGGTTCATTTTAATGAAGGTTAGATCATCCACATTTTGGGTTGACAGACGGGTCCTTTTTTCTGTCAGGATTGATCCAGCTGCACTGAAGACTCTTTCCGATAGCACACTTGCAGCTGGGCAAGCGAGCTCCTGTAAGGCATATTGTGCCAATTCAGGCCAGGTGTCCAGTTTAGTGGCCCAATAGTCAAAGGGGAATGACCTGTGTGGGAGAACATCGATATGGGAGGAAAAGTAGTTTGTAACCATAGTTGACAACTGCTGTCTCCTGTCACTTTCCATCGATGCAGTATTACCAGTTGTGTGAGCGGTACTTGAAAAATCAGTCCACAACATTGTCATGAAACCCCTGTCTCCAACGCCACTTCTGCTGTGTGCACCATGAACACCTCTGCCAAGCTGCCCCCGGCCCGTACGGCTCGTGTGAGAACCATCACCGCTGGTGTGTGCTGGGAATGCCTCAAGCAACCGATTTACCAGAGTTGCTTGTTTATTAGCCAATATTAGGTCAAGGTTCTCCTGTGGCATGATGTTTTGTAATTTGCCTTTATAGCGTGGATCCAGGATGCTGGCCAACCAGTAGTCGTCATCGTTCATCATTTTGGCAATGCGGGGGTCCCTTTTTAGGATCCGCAAGGCATAATCTGACATGTGGGCCAATGTTCCCGGTGTCAATGATGCACTGCGAGTGCTGGGTGGAGGAGCACTTTCTGGCAAATCCACATCCCTCCAGTCACGCACAAACCCTGTACCTGACCTTGCCATGCCAACATTTTCACTTGCCCCATGAGATGCATCCTCCTCCCCTAAGTAATCATCCCCATCATCATCCTCCTCCTCCTCTTCTTCCTCCACCTCGTCCAGGAGAGGTCCCTGAGCAGACAATGGCTGAATGTCATCAAGGATTCCCTCCTCCTCTTCCTCCTCATCAACATTGGCTGCAGACGCCTGCTCCTTAAGGTGCGTCAAAGTTTGCATGAGCAGACGCATAAGTGGGATGCTCATACTTAGGATGGCGTCGTCTGCGCTTACCAGCCGAGTGCATTCCTCAAAACACTGAAGGACTTTACAGAGGTCTTTCAGCTTCGACCACTGCACACCTGTCAACTCCATGTCTGCTCTCAAAGTGCCTGGCCGTGTATCCTCCCACAAATGCATTATGGCCTGCCTCTGCTCGCACAGCCGCTCCACCATGTGCAGGGTGGAGTTCCACCTTGTTGCAATGTCGATAATGAGGCGGTGGTTGGGAAGGTGGAGCAATTGCTGCAGCTTCTGCATACGAACGGAGTGTACAGGCGACCGGCGGATGTGCGCGCACAGTCTTCGCACCTTCTGGAGCAGGGCTGTTAACTCCGGATAATTTTTGAGGAAGCACTGCACCACCAGGTTCAAGGTGTGAGCCAAGCAAGGTATGTGGCTGAGTTTTGAAAGGACTATGGCTGCCACAAAATTACGGCCGTTATCACTAACTACCTTGCCTGCCTCAAGATGTACACTGCCCAGCCATGACTCAGTTTGTCGCTTCAAGCACTCGGCCAGCACCTCGGCGGTGTGTCTGTAGCCCAAACACATCATCTGCAACACAGCCTGCTGACGCTTTCCACTAGCTGCTCGATAGGGGGACACCTCGTGTGCAACAGTGGCAGCTGCAGATGGAGTGCTCGTACGACTGCGCTCTGTGGACGAGCTTTCGCTTCTGGAGGAGGAGGAGGGTCGAACGCCTACAGCCAACTGTTTCCTATACCGTGGGCTAGGCAGCACTGTCCCACCACCGCTGTCCCCTGTGGACCCTGCATCCACCACATTAACCCAGTGCGCAGTGATGGACACGTAACGGCCCTGGCCATGCCGACTGGACCATGCATCAGTTGTGAGGTGCACCTTTCCACTCACTGACTGCTTGAGTGCATGGACAATGCGGTCTTTTACATGATGGTGGAGGGCTGGGATGGCTTTGCGAGAGAAGAAGTGGCGACTGGGTAGGTCATAGCGTGGTACTGCATAGGCCATGAGTTCGCGGAAAGCTGCGCTTTCCACCAACCGATAGGGCATCATCTCAAACGAGATTAGTTTGGCAATGTGGGCGTTCAAACCCAGTGTACGCGGATGAGAGACTGCGTACTTTCTTGACCTACTCATAGTGTCTGGGTGGGTGAGCTGGACTTGAGAGCTGCATATGGTGGAAGTAGCGGTGGACAGGGCGGACTGAGAGAGGGTTGATGATGGTGATGGAGTTGGTGTTCTTTCTGATGGCCTAGATTCAGTATTTCGTTGATATAACAGTGGGATTCCCTGACTGCTGTGGCCTTGCAACGACACCTCAACATTTGCTGCTGTGCTAACCGGTGGGCTTACAGTGGGGGAAACAATGTAGCGTTGCTGACTACCTTCTTTGTGTTCAGTTGCACATGTGGCACTTGAGGTTTGGTGTTGTGTCCATGCTTGCAAGTGCATGCTGGTTAAATGTCTAAGCATGCAACTGGTATTCAAATTTTTCAGATTTTTCCCTCGGCTAAAGGTCTTTGCGCACTTCTTACAGATAACCTTGGCCTGATCATGAGGATTTTGTTCAAAAAAGTGCCACACTGCACTCTTCCTACTTTGGCAGACATTTTGCGGTCTAGCACGCTGTGATCTTTTGACCCTCTGGACAAGCTGTCCAGCAACTCTTTTGATTTTTGGAACCTGTCTTTGGAGTGCCCCGGGCCTGCCAGATAACAGCTGTTGCGATGTCGATGTCTGCTGTGGATGCTCCTCATCTGAGCTATTGGAAGCAGCACCCTCTTCCCCCAATGGATGCCAATCTGGGTCAACAACTGGGTCATCCATCACCTCCTCTTCAATGTCATTTGCACCTTCCTCTGTGTCACCGTGTATGGTGGTATAGTGTGCGGGAAGGGGCACCTGAGTCTCATCAGGGTCAGAATCTGGCTCTGTACACTGCGAGGACAATGTAGTGCTCTGAGTGAATGTACCAGCAGAATCATCTATCAGCGGCTGTGCATCAGTGCACTCCATGTCAGATTCATCTTGGCCTGGGTAATTCACCATTTCACTTGATACTCCAGGCATGGTATGTGAAAACAGCTCCATGGAGTAATCAGTAGTATGGCCTGCATCATCCTTCAATCTTGGTTGGGGTGAAGGACACAAGGAAAGGTGTGGTTCATGAACATGAGCCTCCAATGACGACTCAGTGCTTTTATTTTTTACAACTTCAGAAGAGGAGGCGATAGAGCTGGAGGCTGAGTCAGCAATGTAAGACAAAACTTTTTCCTGAAGCTCTGGCTTTAAAAGCGGTTTGCCAACTCCTAGAAAACTAAGCCTTCGAGGCCTTGTGGAGCCAGACAATGACGCAGGCTCAACACCTCCTGCATTCGGTCCTATTTTGCTTTTGCCACTACCATCAGATCCACCACCAACACCATCATTACCAGCTGCCAACCCCCGCCCAATTCCACGGCCTCTTCCACCAGCCTTCCTCATTTTTGGTAGAAATGTAGACAAAATCCAACAAACTATTTAGTAATGTAAAACAAGGTACAAGGTGTCTATAGGACAGGGGAGATTTTGAATTTCTGCAGACACTTGTGGACACTGGACACTTTTGGATTGTGTGAGGCCCACTGAATATCACAGTGCTATGTCACTGGCTCGATGTCGCAGGTGTGAAAAATGTCACTAGAGGGTAAGGGAGATTTTGAATTTCTGCACACACTAGTGGACACTGGACACTTTTGGATTGTGTGAGGCCCACTGAATATCAGAGCGCTATGTCACTGGCTCGATGGCACAGGTGTGAAAAAAGTGACTACAGGATAAGGGTGATTTTGAATTTCTGCACACACTAGTGGACACTGGACACTTTTGGATTGTGTGAGGCCCACTGAATATCAGAGCGCTATGTCACAGGCTCGATGGCACAGGTGTGAAAAAAGTGACTACAGGATATGGGAGATTTTGAATTTCTGCACACACTAGTGGACACTGGACACTTTTGGATTGTGTGAGGCCCACTGAATATCAGAGCGCTATGTCACAGGCTCGATGGCACAGGTGTGAAAAAAGTGACTACAGGATAAGGGAGATTTTGAATTTCTGCACACACTAGTGGACACTGGACAATTTTGGATTGTGTCAGGCCCACTGAGTATCAGAGCGCTATGTCACTGGCTCGATGTCGCAGGTGTGAAAAATGTTACTAGAGGATAAGGGAGATTTTGAATTTCTGCACACACTAGTGGACACTGGACACTTTTGGATTGTGTGAGGCCCACTGAATATCAGAGTGCTATGTCACAGGCTCGATGGCACAGTTGTGAAAAAAGTGACTACAGGATAAGGGAGATTTTGAATTTCTGCACACACTAGTGGACACTGGACACTTTTGGATTGTGTGAGGCCCACTGAATATCAGAGCGCTATGTCACAGGCTCGATGGCACAGGTGTGAAAAAAGTGACTACAGGATAAGGGAGATTTTGAATTTCTGCACACACTAGTGGACACTGGACACTTATGGATTGTGTGAGGCCCACTGAATATCAGAGCGCTATGTCACAGGCTCGATGGCACAGGTGTGAAAAAAGTGACTACAGGATAAGGGAGATTTTGAATTTCTGCACACACTAGTGGACACTGGACACTTTTGGATTGTGTGAGGCCCACTGAATATCAGAGCGCTATGTCACAGGCTCGATGGCACAGGTGTGAAAAAAGTGACTACAGGATAAGGGAGATTTTGAATTTCTGCACACACTAGTGGACACTGGACACTTGAATTTCTGCACACACTAGTGGACACTGGACACTTTTGGATTGTGTGAGGCCCACTGAATATCAGAGCGCTATGTCACAGGCAGAAATTGGCTAGTGTATCACAAACTACAAGGTGTATGTAGAATTGGGCAGAATAGGAATCTCCCTAGAGTGTAGGTCTGTAAGAATGGAACAAGTCCTCCACTTATCCTTCCACAGTGACACACAGATAGCTTCACTGTGACTGTGATAACAGCCGTTACACAGTACTGTGTGAGGAGCATACACCGCTGTATGGTGTGAAAAAATGCATGCTCAGTACCTCAGCAGGACAAAAAAAAAAATTGGGATTGCTTTTAAAAAAGCAGTTTGCAGAGCAGTGGGTAAACAGCAATGCAGCTGTCAGGAAGCCTTAGAAGGCAGCCTAACAACCAACACCGCTGATCCACCACAATATAGCCTCCCCTTGCACTGCACACACAGTGACTGGTGTGTTGTACAGGCAAAATCGCTAGCAGCAGAAGCAGTTTTTTTTTCTTCTTCCCTGCCTAACGCTCTCCCTACAGAATCAGCAGCAGCAACCTCTCCCTATGCTAAGATCGGCAGAAGTAAGATGGCGGTCGGCGTGCACGCCCTTTTATAACGCCTGTGACGCCCACCAAAGCAAGCCAATCACTTGCATGCCCTTCTGAAAGATGGTGGTGACCCCTGCCTATGTCATCACGTTGCCCACAGTGTCCGTGGATCCTGATTGGCTGAAAAAGAGCGCAAAACAAACTTTTGAAACCCGACTTTGGGGCGTAAGTCGCCGACCTCGTGGCCAACCTCATCCTAGGGTCGGGTTTCGTTTCATGAAACCCGACTTTGCCAAAAGTCGGCGACTTTTGAAATTTTTCGACCCGTTTCGCTCAACTCTAGCAATGACAGATGCAGGGCGGGAAGCATCTGCACTTTCGTCCTAGACAGGGGATTATAAAGTACATAGCAACTGGGAAGAGGCAGTGCTGTCAGCCGCAGACAATAATTGGGGATCCAGGTGTTTGGCCCACCTAGTCGAGTCCTTTAATGACATGTGCCTCTGAGCATGCTGTTGATGGTCAGACTGGTAGTGCTCTGACCCCTGCTGATCATCATATGGCACAGATTGCAAATGACTGTATTCTTATCTTCTTTACTTTCTGTAAAAGTATCAGACTGGGAACACCTGACCCTCTGCCTAGGATCTGTGCTCTGGGGAACACTTGAGTGCACTCTCCTGCTATCAGCCCCATTGCCTCTTCCTGCCTCTTGCAGTGCTGCAGATCCCTCCCCCTCTGCACTGCTGTGATAGCTCTGCATGCCACCTTGCCAGGTTGGGTCAGTGACTTCATCATCCACCACTTCATCTTCTACTTTCTTACTCTGGACCTCCTCTTCATTTGTGCTCTTAACATGACTTGTTAGCAACGTTGTCTCATCCACTTCCACCCCTTGAGACTGTAATTGCCGTTCACCACAGCCGGCTTCTTCTGACCATTGCTGCTCAAACATCATGTGCACTGAATACTAAATCTCCTCATGCCCCTTTTGAAACTTACATTGTGACAGCCCACAAGAAGGCACAAATGGAATGGTAAAGAGTACCCCGGAGTGTCCAAGTATGAGGTTACTTGTCTTCTGGGACTCGACAACATGGTGGGAGGAATTGAAATCAGGGTTTGGTGGCTAAGTCTTTTGACTAGCGAGACCAGATCATGTGTAAGACAGGGTGGTGCTGGGCAACAGACTGGAAGCATTAACTGCCATCCAACCCACAATCTGCTCACACTGTTTTGACTTCAAGAGTGGTGTCCTGTGCCCCCCTGAAAGGTGGGACCTGAAGCTAGGTCTCATTGATGAGTGTGTTTGTTGTGCTCCAGCAGCAGACCTAATTTCACTTAGACCATGGCCACGGCCTCTGCATGCACCATCAGCAGCATGTCCACGTTCCCTTACCACATGCCTTGTGCATTATAAATGATCTATGCAGCTAAGACTGGTATTATTACAGATTAGTATTTGAATTGTCCCTGAAATAATTTTTTATTGTATATGGCAGCAACAAAATCTATAACGCAATTAAATGTGAAAAAAAAATCCTAAATTATTTTCAGATATGATGGGTATTAGGAGAGAGTATGTTTGGTTATGGCATTACTGTGATTGGCAGGCAATCCCTGCATGTTTAGTGTCACAAACCAGGCCCCAAATATGTGGGGCTTGGAGTCGAGCATGGCGAGTGTGTACTCGGATACGCGAATAAGTGCTGAACTCATTGAGCAGCCAGATGCTCAAACAAGCCGAGCACACTTGCCCATCACTATTTATTATGTAGTAAAAATGGCCTGGTAAAGTGGTTCTCCCTTCCTACTTCTCCTGTCTGCTGCACCCGCTCAGCTCCTGCATCGATGCTGTGTATGCTCAGCTTTGTGTGCATGCAAACAGATACTGCAGGAGCTGAGTTTTCTGTTCAGGCATGCTTATTCTGGGCAAGTGAGTGAAACTACATAGTGGGAGCCGGTGAGGGATTGTAATTGAGATGTAGAATGGTTCAATGACCACTTGGCCACTCCGAGGTGACATCACACACTTTTTAAAGATAAGAGAAAACTTACAGTTTGGTGATGATTTTAAAAGGGACTCAATCCTTTATATATTTATTTTATAAGCTAAAATTGGGTTTGGGGGCTTACAGAAAATGTTTAATAAAGACCACTACTAGTGTAAGATTGCCCTTTCTACTGTTACTTTTTCTAAAATGGCCACTAGTAACTAGAGAAACAGAGAATATGGGGAGTTCATCAAGACTGTGTTAGTACCACACCAGATCCCTGCTCTGACAGGCAGGGTCTCCGGTGTTTCATTTCTCTCACCTGCGCTGTGGTCAGTTCTTCCCCTCCCAATGCTCTGCATGCTTCCAGCCGGGCCTCCAGCCATGTCCTTAGAGCACACATGCGCTCCCGCCCTCTTAAAGGGCTAGCGCGTGCACTTGCTATTTCCTCGTCAGCCAATGGCTGTGGGGCATTATGTATATATTGCTTCCTCCTCACTTTCTGTTATGCAGTCTAAGTTGTGTAAGGTTGCGTACCAATCCTTGCTGAACTCTGGTGCAGAGCCTGCCTGCCTGCTGCACTCTGATAAAAATTCTGCCTGCTGCACTCTGATATGAACTCTGCCTGCTGCACTCTGATACAAACTCTGCCTGCTGCACTCTGATACAAACTCTGCCTACTGCACCATCTAGTCTGTCCTTCTGGGTCCAGCTGATGAGCGTCTGTTGGTTTGTCCTGGATTGGCACCTGGCGTTCATCGGGAGCCAAGTCTAACCTCACCATCAGAGGCTCTAGTGAACAGTCCAGTGCTCACAAAGTCACGCCCCTCCAGGCTCTTCGTGGTTCGAGGCACAGTGGTTACACAAACCATGTCTGGATCCCGGATCCTGCCTGAGCAGACCATGTACCAAGAGCTTTGCAGACAGAAAAGCATGCAGGAGAAGTTGTCGATGCAGTTGCAGTCCCTGACTATCAAGTTGGAGGCCTTAAACATCTCTCCAGAGTATCCTCACATTCAAACAGTCGTGTCTTCTCAGTCTGTTTGCTTAGTTCGAGCTTCAGGTCCCTTACTCGCAGCTCCACCATGCTTTGACGGCAATCCGAAGCTCTGCCGTGTGTTCATCAATCAATGCCAGCTACATTTTGAAATTCTTCCTCATCACTTCCCGTCAGACCAAACAAAGGTAGCATTCCTTATGTCGCACCTTGGAGGTCGGGCCTTGGCGGCGTGGTTGAACCCATTATGGGAGAGAGAGGACCCTATCATCTCCAATGTGCCCGTATTCTTGGAGGCTTTTCGCAAAATATATTCGATGAACCCGGGTGAACCATCTCTTCAGCTTCCACTCTTCTCCGTTTACGTCAGTCCAACTCATCTGTGGGACAATATGCGGTACACTTCCGTACTCTGGTGTCTGAACTCGGATGGAATAATGAAGCTTTGGTGGTGACATTCTGGGAGGGGCTTTCCAGAAACATTAAGGATGAGCTAGCTGGTCGAGACCTACCAACTACCTTCGACGACCTGGTCTCCCTCACCATCCGTATAGACCTTCGTTTGCAAGAGCGTGCTCATGAGGTGGCATGTGAAAGAGAATCTTAGGGCCTGGCTTTGTCCTTTCAAAGACCGCTTGTTCCTCCACCCTCCCTTGTCAAGGCCCCCATCGGAACCCATGCAGTTCGACTGCTTTGCCCTCGCCAGTCAGTGACAGAGGAATTGCCATGCTAAAGACCAGTGCCTGTATTGTGGAGACATAGGTCACTTCATTCGCGCCTGTCCGGTGAAGCCGGAAAACTCCATCGTCTAGGGTCGGTAGGCCACCTGCATATTGGTCCTTTGCCGACGTATTCGACAAAAAGGAAGCAAAGACTTAGCCACCCCACAGGCCATATGACTGCCGTATCAACTTAATTCCTGGATCTACACCCCCTAGAGTTCAAATTTACCCTCTGTCCCCAGCTCAAGCTATGTCGGACTACATTCAGAAATTTGGCCAGGGGGTTCATTCAGAAGTCCTCCTCTCTTGCTGGGGCCAGGTTTTTCTTCATTAAAAAGAAAGACGGATCACTCCAACCCTGTATAGACTTTTGGGGTCTCAACCAAATCATGGTGAAAAATAAATACCCGATTCCATTGATCCCTGAGTTGTTTGACCGATGAAGAGGTGCCAGGATCTTCACCAAATTAGATTTAAGGCGCTCCTACAATTTAATCCGCATTCGCTGGGGAGACAAATGGAAGATAGCTTTCAACACCAGAGAAAGACATTATGAATACCGAGTGATGCCCTTCGGTCTCAGCAATGCACCGGCAGTTT
The DNA here is from genome assembly GCF_039654945.1 of Dendrobates tinctorius. Taxonomy (NCBI): domain Eukaryota; kingdom Metazoa; phylum Chordata; class Amphibia; order Anura; family Dendrobatidae; genus Dendrobates; species Dendrobates tinctorius. Next base: position 40,553,826 of record NW_027361730.1, read on the forward strand.
TTCAAGAGTCCGTCAATGATATCTTCCGTGACCTGCTTTATTCCTGCGTTGTTGTGTATCTGGATGATATTTTGATATTTTCCCCGGATCTTGCCTCCCACAGACGAGCAGTTCTGCAAGTTCTTTAGAGTCTTAGGGAGAATCGACTCTACGCCAAGTATGAGAAATGCATTTTTGAACAGTCCGCCCTTCCCTTCTTGGGTTACAATATCTCAGATACCGACTCAGGATGGATCCTGAAAAAGTCTCTTCCATCCTTTAACGGCCGCTGCCCATTGGAGTCAAAGCAATACAGAGATTCCTTAGCTATGCTATTAATTCCTCCCTTCTCCACTCTGACAGCTGCCATCTCTCCTATGACCCAAAAAGGAGCCGATCCAAAGAACTGGTCCCCCGAGGATGAGGAAGCCTTCCACTCTCTTAAACGGTCCTTCTCCACTGCTCCCATTCTGCATCGTCTGCATTTGAACAAACAGTTCTTCCTAGAGGTGGACGCATCTTTGTTAGGGTCTGGACCTGTGCTCACTCAGAAATCTTCCTCGGGTCGCCGCGTGTCCTGCAGTTTCTTCTCTAAGGCCTTCTCCACTCCAGAGCATAACTACTCCATTAGTGACCTGGAGTTTATCGGTCGTCCATGACAGCACCACCTGAGAGAGGGGATCCGCCCTTCAGGAACAGGAAACCTACAGATACAAAAGGGCGGCACCTCTCCCACGCATCAGTTGGTTTCCTGTTCCTAGAGGACGGGACTTCCTTCAGATCGTCCATCATGGAGTCGCCGAGGGATTCCCAGGCCGGCTGACCGACCCAGGTAGCGAGGGGGTCTCCTACCTCGGTCAAGCTCGGGTCCCTGGAAGTGCCACGGTGGGGCCGGGCAGGTCTCCACGACGGTGGTGAGAGCAGGTGGGAGCCAGGGGTCCGGTGGACAGCCGCCTCCATATTGCAGCACCAGGAGGTATGTATGACCCGGGCCCCTCCTGGTGCGCTCTCCCCGTGGCCGCTCTCTCTCTCTTCCGGCGTGGCGCCCGGTCGGCAGCGCAGGTCGGCGCACGTGGGGGCTGTGGCCTGGCCTGAGCCGGGGGGCGCCGTGCCTGCTCCTTCTGCGCATCCCCCGCAGGCCTCAGACGGGCGGCGGAGGGGGCGGGGCCGGGGACGCCGAAACCGGAAGTCTGGTGCCGGCCGGCTTCCGGCGCGCGCTGCGTGTGCGCGGCGGTCCTGGGCGGCGCGCGGTGGCAGGGGGGGACCGGAGCTTGCAGGGGGAGGGTCGCGGGGGGTTCCGGGTGGGGGGTGCGCGAGAGAACCCTGCTGACCCGGGCAAGGAGGCCTTAAAAGGCAGGAGGTGACGCTGCTGGGGTGCTTCTGAAGGCCAGCGATGGATACGACAGAAGCCCCCTTAGAGCAGCTGGACGAGGTGCAGGAGCACCCACAGAAACAGGCCACAGTGAAACCGCATGCGAGTGGCCAGCAGAAGAAACAGAAACGGACGGGCGAACAAAGCCACAGAAGTTCCTCCAGGCTAAAGGACCCTCCTGCCTCCCTCCGTGATCCGGTACCTGCCTCATCTGCATGGGTAAGAGATCTCCGTGAATGTACCCTGATGCAGTGTTCCCTTATGTTTTGTTCGCAGGGGAGGAAAGCTAGGGGAAAACAGAAGCACAGGGAATGTGCCCTCAGTAGTTGCCCCTTGCCGGACGGCCACCCTAAAAAGTTGTGTCAGCCATGCGTGAGACAAACGGTAGGGGTGGAAGGGGACGTTGGCCCTGGGGTAGATTGACAGGCCCTTACACTCTCCCCCGTCCATACAGGTAGCAGAAGAAACGCCGGACTTCACCACAAGCCTGAGGGACATAATCAGGACAGAGATAAAGGCCCTATCTAAAAAGGATTCCTCTAGGGGAAGAGAATGTAGTTTCTCAGGTTCAGAATCCTCGACCGCCCTAAGGATCGATGACTCTTCAGATTCCCCGGCCTCCACTTCATCTTCTTCAGAGGAAGACTCGAGTCGATTCTGCTTCCCCTTAGACCAGATGGATAAGCTAGTTAAAGCAATAAGGTCCACCATGGGGGTAGAAGACACAAAACCGGAACTTTCAGCTCAGGACGTGATGTTCGGGGGTCTAGATCCCAGGAAGCGGAAGGCCTTTCCATTAAATGATAAAGTTCAGAGCCTAATAGATAGGGAATGGAAGAGACCTGAAAAAAGAGGCTCCTTACCTCCGGCCTTCAAACGGAGGTACCCGTTTGACGACCCAGTGGTAAACAGATGGGATAAAGCCCCTAAACTGGACGCAGCAGTAGCCAAAGCCTCCAAAAAATCCTCCATTCCCTTCGACGACATGGCCTCCTTAAAAGACCCGTTAGATAAGAAAGCAGACTCCTTTTTGAAGGGAACTTGGGAAATGTCAGCAGGTGCTCTAAGACCAGCGATAGCTGCCACATGTACGGCCAGATCCATGATGGTCTGGCTAGACCAATTGGATTCCCAACTAAAGGACGGAGTGTCAAGAGCTTCTATCAGGAAAACGCTGCCAATCATCCAAAGTGCGGCAGCTTTTTTGGCGGATGCTTCAGCGGACTCTGCGAGGATGGCAGCCAGAACTGCGAGTTTATCTAACGCAGCTCAAAGGGCCCTTTGGTTAAAATGCTGGCCGGGAGATATCCAGGCCAGATCACGGCTCTGCTCCATTCCATGTGAGGGCGAATATCTGTTTGGCCCAGTCTTGGATGAACTCTTAGAGAAAGCCGGGGATGATAAAAAGAAGTTCCCCAGTCTACCGAATCCTTCCTACAGACGTCCCTTTACCAGGAAAGGCTATTTCCGTAGAAGGCCGTCCAGAGATCAGGGCAGATGGGAGGACAGAAGAAGGAGAGGTACAGGCTTCATGTTCGGAGGAGGGGGGCGTCAAGAAGGTCCAGCACGTGACACTAAAAAGCCTCCCCAATGACTAGTTGCCCCGGTAGGGGGGGAGACTAGCTGCCTTCTACCCAGCCTGGTCCTTGATTTCCAATAGTAAATGGATACTGGGGGTGATAGCTGCGGGTCTACGCCTAGAATTCGCCCGGGTTCCCCAAGATCGATTTAAGGTCACCCCGCTCAGGTCTTCCACCCCAGAACAAGCTGCCCTGGAGGCCGAGGTGCATGATCTCTGCCGTAAGAGGGTCCTGATGGTGGTCCCAGAGGGAGAAACGGGGAAAGGGTTTTACTCCCCCCTGTTCCTGGTCCGCAAACCAGACGGGTCCTTCAGAACTATAATAAACCTTAAATCCCTCAACAAATTCCTGGTCATACGCCCGTTTAAGATGGAGACAATTAAGTCAACAATAAAATTACTGTTTCAAAACTGTTTTATGGTGGTCTTAGATTTAAAAGATGCTTACTACCATATTCCCATTCATGCAGGCCATCAGCGGTTTCTCAGAGTGGCGGTTCAGCTAGATGGGTCAGTCCAACATTTTCAATATGTGGCCCTCCCCTTTGGGGTGGCAGTCGCTCCCCGTTTGTTTACCAAAGTTGTAGCGGAAGTTATGGCCCATCTGCGTGAATCGGACATTCTTGTGATCCCCTACTTAGATGACTTCCTGATCGTAGGGAAAACAGCAAAACATTGTCTGGAACAACTACAAAGGGCAATGTCTGCCCTAGAGGGGTTAGGATGGCTGCTTAACATTAAAAAGTCTCGGTTACAGCCGGTGAGAGTCCAACAGTTCTTGGGCCTGATCCTAGACTCTGAGAAACAGAAATGCCGTCTGCCCCCGGAGAAGCTTGTTCGCCTACACTATCAGGTCCTGAACGCTTGCAATAACCCTACCATGTCCCTCAGAAAAGCCATGTCCCTTCTGGGTTCCCTCTCGTCCTGTATCCCGGCAGTCCAGTGGGCACAGTTTCATACAAGAAAACTGCAGGGCGAGGTCTTAAGGCATCAAAGAGTCCTTGGGGGTTACTTGGAGGGTCAACTAACCTTGTCCCGAAACACAAGGGAGTCCCTAGAGTGGTGGCTAGTCAAGGATAATTTATCCAAAGGGGTCCCCTGGGAGTATGACATATCCCGCATAATCACCACGGATGCTAGCCCTTCCGGTTGGGGGGCTCATATGGGTGAGATTCTGGTACAGGGCCTATGGGAGCATCATCAGATAGAAATGTCATCTAATCTGAAAGAGTTGACAGCGGTAGAGCAGGCAGCTAAGGAGCTACTTGTGTATCTGCATGGCCATCATGTGCGAGTGTTCTCCGACAATCAGATCACCGTGGCTTATATCAACCAACAAGACGGGACTCGTTCCAAACCCCTGATGAAAGTGGCAGAACGGTTGTTCCGGCTAGCAGAGCAGCATTTTCAATCTTTAACTGCTCTACATATAAAAGGGAAGGAAAATATCACAGCAGATTTCCTAAGCCGCAATCCACTAAAACAAGGAGAATGGTCCCTAAGCACCTCCATCTTCGACCTGATTGTACAAAGATGGGGACAACCAGAGGTAGACCTCTTTGCTACCAGGGAAAACAGAAAATTAAAACAATTTTGCTCCCTAAATCCCAGAGAGAACCCCCTGGCGGTAGATGCCTTTCTGATAAAGTGGGACTTCGGGCTAGCATACGCCTTCCCTCCCCTATCGCTACTACCCCTGGTGATGAAGAAAATCAGGAGAGACAAAGCAAGGGTGATAGTTATCGCTCCATTTTGGCCCAGGAGGGCTTGGTTTTCTTGCCTCAGGACCATGTCAGTGTCCGACCCTTGGGTCCTTCCGGACATCCCGGATCTCCTATCCCAGGGCCCTGTGTTCCATCCTCAGGTGGCTGGCCTACATCTGACGGCGTGGAGTTTGAACGGACACTACTGAGAGAAAAAGGCTTCTCCCCAGACCTGATTAGCACCCTACTTAAAAGTAGAAAAGTCATCACCACCAAAATCTATGTCAGAATTTGGAAAAAATTCCTGCAGAACTCTGGAGTGGTTGCTGGCGCTTCAGCACCTGTAAATCAAATCTTAGAGTTTCTTCAGAAAGGTCTGGATATGGGGCTCTCCACTAGTACCCTTAAAGTACAAGTATCAGTTTTGGGGGCCCTCTTTAGCTGCAACATCGCAGGTAATTACTGGATCAGTAGATTCATTAAGGCAGCAGGTAGATCCAGGCCAATAGCGAAGGATAGATTCATGCCGTGGGACTTGAACATAGTCCTCACAGCTATGACAGAAGCCCCATTCGAACCTATCTCATTAGCTTCCATAAAAAACCTGTCCCTCAAAGTAGCCTTCCTGGTAGCTCTAACCTCAGCTCGTAGGGTAAGCGACATCCAGGCATTATCTAGACGTCCTCCTTATATACAGTTCAGGGATGATAGGGTAATACTCAGACCTGATCCGGCATATTTACCTAAGGTAGTTTCCAGCTTTCATAGAACACAGGAGATAGTCCTTCCATCTTTCCTCCCTAATCCAGCTAATAAGAAGGAAGAGAAGCTTCACACCTTGGATGTTAGGAAATGCCTCATAGAATATCTGGCAGTTACCGATCCCTGGAAAAAAGATAATGCCCTGTTTGTCTCTCATCATGGCCCTAGGAAAGGTTGTAGAGCGTCAAAAAGTACACTAGCCAGGTGGGTTAGAGAAGCGATCTCAATAGCATACACCTCAAAAGGCAGGTCGCCACCCCGGAAGCTGAGGGCGCATTCCACCAGAGCCATGGCGACCTCGTGGGCCGAAAGGTCAGAAGTGTCCATTGACCAGATATGTAAGGCGGCTACTTGGTCCTCTCCGAGCACCTTTTATAGTCATTATAGGCTAGACTTGGGTGCTTCCACAGACCTCTCTTTTGGTATAAGGGTACTGCAGGCTGTAGTCCCTCCCTAAATAGTTTTACTCTCTGTAATTCTCTCAGGTGGTGCTGTCATGGACGACCGATAAAGTCTTAGTTACTCACCGGTTAACGGTGTTTTTCGGAGTCCATGACAGCACCCGTATATTCCCTCCCTTTAGTTTAAATTTGGGTGTGCACTTTTTCCTCTTGTATGTACACTGGTAAAGAATAGTTGTGTAAAGTACTGTATATAATTTTGCTATTAACGATTGTGGTCCTCTTGTGCTCTGTAATCCAACTGATGCGTGGGAGAGGTGCCGCCCTTTTGTATCTGTAGGTTTCCTGTTCCTGAAGGGCGGATCCCCTCTCTCAGGTGGTGCTGTCATGGACTCCGAAAAACACCGTTAACCGGTGAGTAACTCAGACTTTCTCACCATTAAGATGGCTTTTGAAGAGTGGCGATACCTGCTGGAGGGTGCAGTCTATCCAGTGGTCATCTACACAGACCATAAGAACCTGGCATACCTCCAGTCCACCCAGAGACTTAATCCACGACAAGCCAGGTCGTCTTTGTTTTTGGCCTTTCGAGGAGCAGAAGTGAATCAATGAGGTCTCCTATAAACTGAAGTTGCCTCCATCATTACGGATTCCGAATTCTTTCCATGTATCTCTGCTGAAGCCTGTCATCCTGAGCCCCTTCTTCAAGGATCCCAGTACCACGCCCCTGCCAACTGCCTTGGATGATGTTTTTTAGGTGAAGAACATCTTGGCCATGAAGAAGGTGAGAGGCAAGACCTTCTTCCTTGTCGACTGGAAGGGATTTTGTCCTGAAGAGAGAGCCTAATGAGAACATTCACGCTTTGATTCCCCTCCGAAACTTCCTCCATGGCCTGAAAAGAAGGGGGTGTAAAGGGGGTGTACTGTTAGCACCACGCTGGATCCCTGCTCTGACAGTTGGGGTCTCCGGCATGTCACTTCACTCACCCATGCTCCTGTCAGTTCTTCCCTTCCCCATGCTCTGCATGCTTCCAGCCAAGCCTCCAGCGATGTCCTTAGAGCACGCGCATGTGCTCCCACCCTTTTAAAGGTTCAGCACGTTCACTTGCTATTTCCTCCCCAGCCAATAACTGTGGGGCATTATATATAAATGAAAAAAATAAGAAAGGATGGCACTCCCCGTTCTATCATGGAAATTTTTTTTTGATTAAAAGGCATTGGCTCGGGAGGATGTACAGAGGGTGGACGACGGCCGTTTCACGCACTTGCGCTTCAACGGGCCCTGTCCGTGTACACTGAAGACAATGTGCTGTGTTCAGCACGGTTTGCGGACCGTGCGCTCCCACAAGCACTGACCATGTCTCCATGTTTTGCACACGGGCTGTGTGTCCATGAAAGCACACTGATATGTGCAGAGACACATTCATTTTAATGTGTCTACGTATGTCAGTGTCTTTGGTACGTAAGGAAACTGTCACTACACGTACTGGAGCCACTGACGTGTGAAGCCGGCCTTAGTAAGAGTGCAATCTGATTTTTTTTACTGGATTGCACTCGTCCATTTTAAATTCAGATTAGTATGAGTCCTTATGGAGTTGGGTCCATGGTCAGTTTTGACACGTTGATGCCTTTACATGACAAAATCACCATGTATATTTTGGACCTAGTGGACTTTGATATGCTAAGCTTAACAAGTGGTATCTGAGTGGTGATGAAAAACGTAGGTAGACTGGCACTGCGCCCAACTGTCGGATCCCATAGCAGTCTCATTATCTATTTCTGTGGGTGGTACACCAATGCCTGAAAGTATTATTTACTATGAACACTTCCATATAAGAGATGTTTTCAATATTGGTACAATGGATTTTTATGGGTAATTATAGCAGTAATGGTGGTATTATTCTCAAGAGGTAAATCAAAAAAGAAAAAAATAGAATGGCACTAAGAAACAGTCTACTTACTGGTGGAGTGGGTGGACTCTGAGTCAGCAACACTTTGCAGGCTGAAAGCATGGTAGTGAAGGTGCTTGCTTGAAGAAGCACACATGAGGCAATCCAAAAAATAAGGAAAAAAGCAGCACACTCCATTTACCGTATCTTAAAAAACCTAAGTCCTTTATTTCAGAAAAGCATACATGGACAAGGTTTGTGAGGGCAGGATAAGTGCAGGCATGCAGGCAAGAAACAGGACAACGGCCGTTTTGCGTTAAATACGCTTCCATGGGTCCAGATGGTATTATTCTGACACCATGTGGTAGTAATAAGTTGTCGTGGTGGGTAGAATTGTCACTTGTATAATGATATTTTTAGTAATACTGGTCTTGGTATACTGGATTTTGCACAGTAACAGTATGATGATTATACTTTTCACTTTCTTTTTGGTGGTATTATTTAGTGACTGACCATGTTATATTCTGTAAATCTGATATACACCCTGATCCACCATAACCCACAAGTGCACAATCATATTTCACTCATATCGCACATAATTTCAGTCCCAGTCTGACACTAATTCAGACCATGAAGCTACAGAGTTTTATAATTTTTTAGACTACACCTTTTTCCACATTTTTGCTTGGTTAATTATTTAAAAGGTTTTCAATTACTAGTATGGCTTGAACCACAGGTCTTTGTCCTCCTGTTCAAACAGTATTATCAAAGTCGAAGATATGCAAGATCTGAAAACCTGTTCCTCCTTTGGTTCCATTGACAGGTTCGCTGTAAGATCACCTTTTGCCCTTATTTTTGCAGGATGTATCTCATGCTGGTGATATTCAGCTTACTCCCCATAGTGGTGTATATAATTCGGAAGATATTCTCGCCATACCTGTGGGAAGACTTCAAGTTCTTCTTAAAAATTGTGTATTGTGTAAAGAAGATGGAAAAGTCAGTGGAGAACCGTTCTGCCCCTGGAGTGTTGGATGTTTTTTTACAGCATGTGTCCACAAGACCACACAAGACATTTATTTTGTACGAGGACCAGGCCTATTCGTACAGGGACATAGATCTGAAAAGCAATCAAGCAGCATGGACTTTACGTCAGTATGGAAGCCAGAAAAATGACAATTGTGTTGCCGTCTTCATGGCTAATGAACCTGCATACATTTGGCTTTGGCTAGCACTATCCAAACTGGGGTGGCCAATGGCTTGTCTAAACTACAACATACGTGCAAAATCCTTTCTTCATTGCTTTCAGTGCAGTGGGGCTAAAATTCTGATTGCAGCTCCAGGTGAGACACATATTGTTACAATTGTTATTATATTTGGGTATATATTTGCAGTATTTTGTTTTGGAATGGGTTATTTTGGCTCTTTAAGAAAATACGATTTTATTTTATTTATTTTTTAGTCTTTTCACCAGCACATTACAAAAGGCAAAACTATTTTATTTTTCTGTCCAATTAACCAAATTTTTGCTGTTTGAGTTATACATTTCAAAGGCATCATTTTAGGGTATATAATTTATTGTTTAAAGGGGTGTCCTCCTACACCTATCTATTGTCCACAGGCTTAGCGATATGAAAAATAACAAACTAAGCTTTATTTACACTGTGTTGAGCCAGATCTGCCTCTCCTCTGTTGCTCTGGTGTCTGGTGGTGATTTGGATGCAGTGTTATCAACAGGTCACCACCGCAGTCAATCTACTAGCAACCTGCATATGCTGAGCTGCTGAATTCTGATTGTATACAGTCCAGTTGATACAATATTGCCACTCCGCAAAAAATGATCGACAGAAACCGAGGCAGCAGTGGAGAGACAGTTCTGGACCTGGGAGGGTACACGAAGCTCAGTCTGTTTTGTTTTTCATATGACTAAGCCAATGGGCAAATATTGGTTTGCAGATGCTGCCGCCGTGATAGCCAGTGCACACAGCTTAATCAATCTGGTCCAGATTTCCGCCAAACTTCGCAATATTTTCTGGCGTAAAGCTTAAACAATTCTGTTTAGAAGTTGTGGGGAAGCATGGCATAGAAATAGAAACTTGTGTGCAGTCTGCATCTTTCTGCAGGTATGTGTGCAATTTGCTACTTTTTGGAACTTAGTTTACACCAATAATTACAGTAAACTGCTTGATAAATGTGTGTTTCCTTGCTTTACAGCTACTGCACAATAAAAACACTAATTAAAAATAATCATTATTCTTTCACCATGTCAGACTACAGTCACATTATCAGTATTTGGTCAGTATGTTACCTCAGTATTTGTAGGCCAAAATCAGGAGTGGGACAATCAGAGGAAAAGTATAATAGAATCACGTCGCCACTTCTGGATTTATCACCCACTCCTGGTTTTGGCTTACAGATACAGAGGTAAAATACTGACCACATACCGATATTGTGACTGTAGCCTTAGGGGTACTTCACACTAAGCGAGATCGCTAGCGAGATCGTTGATGCGTCACCGATTTTGTGACGCAAGAGCGATCTTGCTGTGTGTGGCACGCATCAGCAACTGGCCCCCCTGCTGGGTATCACTGATTGTGCAGGAATGTCCTGGGCCATTTTTTGATCGTTGGGGTCCCGCAGGCCAACATGCGTTGCTGCGTGTGGTAGCAGGAGACCAACGATCAGCGAGCTCCCAGCGCTGTAAGCAGACGCTGGGAGCTGGTATCCAGGGTAAACAGCGGGTAACTAAGCGCGCATGGCGTTTTGTTACCCGCTGTGTACCCTGGATACCAGCATGCTCGTGCTGGGAGCTGGTATCCTAGGTAAACTGCGGGTAACTAAGCGCCGCAAGTGCTTAGTTACCCGCTGTTTACCCTGGATACCAGCTCCCAGCGCGAGCACGCTGGTATCCAGGGTACACAGCGGGTAACTAAGCGCTGTGCGCTCTTAGCTACCCACTGTTTACCTTGGATACCAGCGTGCTCGCTGGTCCTGATCGCTGGTGAGTCTGCCTGTTTGACAGCTCACCAGATGCACCAGCGATCCTGACCAGGTCGCATCATTGTCGGGATCGCTGGTGCGTCGCTAAGTGAGACGGGACCCTTAGGGTACGTGCACACGCTGCGGAATGGGGTGCGGATTTGGCCGCGCGGATTGGCCTGCAGTTTTGCCCTGCGGTTTTTCATCTCCTCAATGGAGGAGATGGCAAACCGCAGCGGAATCCGCAGAAAGAATTGACATGTCAATTCTTTCTGCGGTTTTGAAACCGCAGGAAAACCGTGCGGAAAAATCCGCACCGTCTGCACTGCGGTTTTAATATCCATAGGCTATTATGGTACTGTACACCGCAGCAAAAACTGCTGCGGATCCGCAGCGGAACCGCAGCAGAATCCGCAGCGTGTGCACACACCTAGACTCTTGGACTTTTTTTAGAAGAGCCATACATTTTTTTTCAATGTAGCTGTGTAAGATCCTGTTTTTGCAGAGTAGACTGTAGTTTTTCATTGGTACCACTTTGAGATGCAGAGGACTTTTCGAACATTTTATCCATTTTCCCATTTTTTTAGAAGACAGATGGCAATTCAAAATCTCTGTTGCTTAATATGTTTGTTTCTATTTATTTTCATCTAAAAAAATGGCAGATGCATCAGGAGCCCAGCTATAAGTAATGGATGACTCCTGCCGCAGGTGGTACAGCCAGCAATTCAGTGCACAATCACGTACCTTGTGGGGGTTAGAGTCTAATTTTTCTCTCAGATATAACTCCCATAAGCTAATTTTGGTGATGGTGGCATTAGGGTTATGCACCGAGCCTATTAACTAAAGTAAGACCAGTGCACAATACTTGTTTGGCATCATATGGTTGTCTTGGCAATTCTACAATTGTATCCTTCTCAGAAAATCATATAGACAGTTGCATTGGTAAAATGATTACTTATTTTAATTTCTAAAGGATCATGTCCTCATCCCTGTTATGAAAAGATGCATGGGACCTTCGCTTTACTTCAATGGCTCTGACTCTATCATATGAAGACATACAAAGCAAGTTATTCTGCATGGTTATAACACTGATTTATAAGGGCTGCATCTGCCATGAGTGAATCTTGCAGTGGAAACCACCCTGAAAAAGAGGTCGTGTGCACGTGGCCAATTAGAAAACTTGACAAATTGAAATGAAATGAAGTTTAACTCTTGGAAATTCATGAAAAACACTCTGTAATTGCAGCATATTGTAGTCTGGACTGCTGTTTCTTTCAGGCCTCTGTTAATATGATTTATTTTATGTATTACATATGTATATAGGAAGCATTTGCATTCATAGATGTTTAAAAAAGTTGGTTAACTGCTACACAATATATATATTTTATGTGAAGAATTTAAGGATGCTGTGGAAGATGTGCTGCCCGCTCTGATAGAAGATGGGGTCCAGGTGTTCTACCTAAGCAGAGACTCTCCCACTGAAGGGGTTCCATGTTTACTTGACAAAATAGAGGCCGCCTCTGAAGAGCCCATTCCTGTGTCTTACAGGTCCGCCATTAAACCAACTTCTCCAGCTTTGTATATTTACACATCTGGAACCACAGGTAAGTCAGCCATTTAGAACTGGGACTTTTCTTCCCCCTGAATGATTAACCAGCAATTTCACTTCTTTACTAATACATTTTATATGTCAGAGAACTGTACATTGATTTTTACTGGTTGCAAAGCTTCTATCTGTATGTTTTACTGATATTCTGAGGTGTGCAATGCCTTTAGCATAGTGAATGTTTACTATTCAGGTTTGAGGTCCAAAATTTGGCATGAAATTATTCCAAAATATACACGTATCTGTCTAAGGAAGCTATGTTTTTCTGGCTTGCTAAGTAGGAGGAGGTACCCAAAAGAATCTGGAAACATCTTCGGGAAGACGAGGCACATGCAGTTGTGGCTTATGCGGCTGAACCCTTAGGAGTCTGGAGCCAAATGTACCGTAACCTTCCCCAACAATCTCTGCCAGCATAATGTGTTTATTTGTTTCTTTTGCCTATTTTGTGATGGCTGATTAAGGCCTCTTTCACACATCAGTTTTTTGCCTTCAGGCGCGATCCGGCTTTTTTTTGAAAAAACTGATCCGGCAAAATGCAATGCCGGATCCGGTTTTTCCCCATTGACTTGCATTAGCGCCGGATCGTGCCGGATGGCATTGCGTTTCATCCGTTTTTTGCCGGATCCGGCAACTTGTCTCATTCCGGCGTCTTGAAAAAACGTCTACTGTAACGTTTTTTGTCTCCGGCGAAAAAGCCGGAAGCGCCGGATCCGGCGCTTCCAGCTTTTTGCTACAATGAAAGTCTATGGGCGCCGGAATGCGCCGGATCCAGAAAAAGACGGATCCAGCAACCGGATCCGGTTTTTGTAAGTCTGCGCATGCTCAGATCCAATTGGCCAGCCTCCAGGAACAGAGACGGATCCAGCAAAAAAACGGATCCGTTTCTACAGTTCTCCAAAATTTATGCCGGATCCGTTTTTTCTAAAAAAAGCCGGATCATGCCTGACGGCAAAAAACTGATGTGTGAAAGTAGCCTAACATGGCTTTGGCTATGAAATTTTCTTTCTTTTTTGGGAAAGCAAATAATCAAAAACCGTCGTTATGCTACAAATGTTCTACAAGGAAGCTGTCACAAACCTCCCAACAATTCTGTGAAGGAAAGAGGGACAAAGTTTGTGGCACGATTAGCGCTGTAAAATTGCTGAAAAAACTCGGAAACAAGTGACATGCTGCAGTTTGCAAAAACGCAGCAGTTTTCCAAATCGGTCAAAAAAGCTAAGCAAAGTGTGTGTGGATCGCCCTCACACCCTGGGCGGCGGGGTACTCGGTACCCGGTAGCTGTGACCCGGTCCGTGGCCCTGGGCGTCCATTGTAAAAGGGGAATGTTGAGCGTGTGGATGATGATGATTAAAGTTTATAAATGAATGATTCATGACGCCACCTGTGGTGTTCGGCAATGAAGATGTTAAGCTGATGCTGCAGACAGATCCTCTGGGACAGATGGTGTTGTGCAGCAATGATGTTGTGGCCCTCCACAGGTAGGGCTGTAGTCCCAGGGCAGTGTAGATGGGGAGAGAGTGAGGAGACGTAGATGGTGCTGGGTTAGGCACAGTGATGTAGCAGTGCTGAGTGTGTTGGCACAGGAATAAGCGGAGAACACCAGGGCATGTAGTTCCAAAGCTTTACTCACAGTTTGTTGTGCATACAGAAACCCGCATCCATGCCGTGTCCTCCGGGTCAGGAGCTCAGCCAACTTCCAGGCAAGATGACGCACTCCGTTCCAACGCTCCGCCAACATATGTGCTTTTTCTGAACGTCTCCCTTTTGTGCCTATAGTGAAGTACTCACAGTACTGAGTTACACTGGAGTTCCCCCTGTCAGATGTTCCTATGAACTCTACTTGTATGGCAGACAGCTGTAACCTGCTTCGGGGACTCCTTGCTACTAAGTCTCGGCTCACTCACGTTGCTGTTGTGCCCCCAAGTCTTGTGTGGGAATAAAGTGGTCACAACTTCTATTCCTCCAGTGTCTGCTGCAGGACCATTAGTATCCATACAACCACGGGGACCGGACCCTGGCCTTGCGCTGTGAACTTGGGAAAGGTTCTGCTCTAACCCTGATCCTTAGTCCTCCTCTCCTTACGTTCCATACTAATCCTTCTTTCTTATGGAGAGAGTCAGGCTTTCTATCAATGTTCCTTTCCTGTGCCAGCGGACCCAGGTCACTCAGGTCGGCTGCAGCACTTTTGACCGTGCTGCAGACAGTAACTGAGCTCAGCTGCTCTGACCCAGTTACCGTAACTGCTTGAGTCGTTCAGAGCCGCTGAGCTCAGTTATTGGTTTCAGCGCTGTCATCGTCACATAATCTCTCCAGACAATCACAAACACCAGGAATAGCAGCAGAGAGTTGGCACTGAATCCACAAAGAGTGGAGTAAAACAAAGTACAGTCGGGGTCCCAAATGAGTTACCTCTAAATCCATCAGTGAGTTCATTCAAAAGCCTTATTCAGACGTCCGTGTTGCACGCATGTGTTGTATCTGTTTATTTTCCATGGATACAACATGTACCCATTATAATCTATGGTGCTGTTCATATGTCCAGAATTTTTACGGACCGTGTGCCCATGTAAAGCACACCTACACATGTCCATTTTTTTCCAGCAGCATGGATGACAAGGGTCAATTCAACTCTATGGGTCCATGAAAAACACAACCAGGGGAAGAGTCTTGAGGAGATCATTTGCATATTCCCAGTGCCTTCTGGGATAAGTGAAGAGTCTCCGCGAGCTCAACGATCACTGGGTTTTGGCCGTTGCAGCTGAAAAGAGGAAATCGGAAAACCAGGGGAAGAGTCTTGAGGAGATCATTTGCATATTCCCAGTGCCTTCTGGGATAAGTGAAGAGTCTCCGCGAGCTCAACGATCACTGGGTTTTGGCCATTGCAGCTGAAAAGAGAAAATCGGAAAAGCCTCGCGCGCGAATTTTGGCTCATCTTTCATCGTTTTTAAGAAATCTCAAGATGGAAGAGGCCAGGAGCCATTTGGTGAGCTGCATTTCTTGCTACATGTTTACAGATTTACCAGTGGAAAAGCCAAACTTCACATGCCACAAATGCAAGCTTGTGTCCCTGTTGGAGGAAAAGTTGCAAAATCTCGAAGAGAGGTTAGCTACGTTGAAGATCATTAAGGAAGGTGAAGAGTTCTTGGACAGAGCAGAATTATCTCTTCATGTTACAGAAAGAGAAGAAATTCGAAGTGCACCTGAAGAAACAGAGGAATGGAGACATGTGACCCAGAGAAGCAGGAGGATCAGGAGGCAGTCAGCACCCATACTTCTCAGGAACCAGTACCAGGCTCTCACGCAGGAAAACGATGAAGAAATACATCAGGATAAGACTTTGCCCACAAACAGCAACCTTGTACGCCCCCAGAGTCCTCCTGGATGGAGAAAGAAAAATGTTGTGAAGAAGAAACGGAGAGTGGTGGTCATGGGGGATTCCCTGTTGAGAGGAACAGAGGCCGCTATCTGCAGACCAGATATAACTTCAAGAGAAATGTGCTGTCTTCCAGGTGCAAAAATTAAAGATGTGTCTGACAGGATATCAGGACTCTTCAGACCTACAGATGACTACCCATTCCTGCTACTACATGTGGGGACAAATGACACTGCAAGAAACGACCTGGAAACCATCTGCAGAGACTTTGAAGACTTAGGCAAGAAAGTGAAAGAACTGGTAGCGCAGGTGGTCTTCTCTTCCATCCTCCCAGTGGATGGCCATGGAACAAGGAGGTGGAATAAGATTCTGCAAGTGAACAACTGGCTACGTCGATGGTGCCGTCAGCAACGATTTGGATTTCTGGATCACGGAGTGAACTACTTATACGATGGACTACTTGCTAGAGATGGGGTGCACCTTACGAAGACTGGAAAGCATGTATTTGGAAGTCGCCTTGCTACACTTGTAAGAAGAGCTTTAAACTAGAGCAACATGGGAAGGGAAGCAAAAGACCAGAAAAAGCCATACACCTGACAAATGCTATTGAGAACTCTGCTATTAGAATTGGAAAGGAAGAAAAAAGACAAAAGAATCTAATTAATAAAAATATTGGAGAAAGAGAAACCAATCACAAACTAAAATGTTTCTATACTAATGCACAAAGCATGGGCAACAAACAAGGAGAATTGGAACTACTAACACAGGAAAAGAAATATGATGTCATTGGAATCACTGAAACTTGGTGGGACAACACACATGATTGGAATACAAGACTAGAAGGATACAACTTATTTGCAAGAAACAGACTTGATAAACGAGGAGGGGGTGTTGCATTGTATGTTAGAAACGCGTATATCTGCACAGAGATTGAAGCTTCAGAGACTGGGAGTTCTGTGGAAACTGTTTGGGTAAGAATACAAGGACAGAACAATGGAAATGACACCATTGTAGGCATTTACTACAGGCCGCCTGTGCAAGCTGAAGATATGGATGAACTCTTTATGCATCAAATGGCCAAGTTCTCCAAAAAATATGACATAGTTGTCATGGGAGATTTCAACTATTCAGACATTTGCTGGGAATCTCTCTCAGGCAAAACTAACAGGTCAAGGAAATTCTTATCCTCTCTTGCTGACAACTTTATCTTCCAAAAGGTAAGGGAGTAAACAAGGGGAACTGCTACCTTGGATCTAATCCTTATAAACAGGGAGGAAATGGTTGAGGAGGTAAAAGTGGCTGGGACCCTAGGAGGTAGCGACCATGCTATTTTAGAATTTTGGATAACTAGAGGCGGAAGACCTGTGAAGACTCAGACGTCAAGGTTAGATTTCAGAAATGCAGATTTTAAGGGATTCAGAAAGAGAATTGGAGGGATCCAATGGCTGGATATCCTTAAAGACAAAAATGTCCAGGAAGGATGGGAAATCTTGAAAAATGAAATTCTCAAAGCACAGTTGTTAACAATTCCGAAAAGAGGGAAGAATAGGAAGCATTTAAGGAAACCAGGATGGATGAACACAGAACTTAAGCACATGCTAAAAAGGAAGAAAAAAATTTTTATAAAATGGAAAGAGAGAGGCATATCTAAAGAAGAATATAATGCTGTCTGCAGAACCTGCAGGGCACAAATCAGATTAGCTAAAGCTGAAAATGAATTGAGGCTTGCAAGAGATGTCAAAAGCAATAATAAAGGATTTTGGGGATATGTCAAAAGTAAAAGAAAAGTCAAAGATGCTATAGGATTTTTACAGGATGAAAATAATGAAATGGTAAGACAGGATGTTGAGAAGACTGAACTTTTAAATTCCTATTTTGCATCCGTTTTCTCTCAGAAAGGAAATGTAACATCAACTGTTATTCACTGTCCTATTAAGGGAATAGAAGAATCCAGGATATCTATAAACAGAAAGATAGTGAGGAAACACTTAGCTAACCTAAATGAATTCAAGTCTCCAGGTCCAGATGAATTACACCCCAGAGTACTGAAGGAGATAGCAGAAGAAATTTTTGAACCCCTCTCCATAATCTTTGAAAATTCTTGGAGAACAGGAGAAGTGCCAGAAGACTGGAGAAGAGCAAATGTTGTTCCTATCTTCAAAAAGGGGAAGAAGGTGGACCCAGGCAACTATAGGCCGGTGAGTCTGACTTCTATACCAGGAAAGATCTTTGAACAAATTATTAAACAACATGTATGTCAATACCTGGATAAGAATGAAGTGATTAAACAGAGTCAGCATGGGTTTGTAACTAATAAGTCATGTCAGACTAACTTAATTTCCTTCTATGATGGTATCACTGATTGGGTGGATCAAGGAAATGCTGTAGATATAGTATATCTTGACTTCAGCAAAGCATTTGACAAAGTCTCTCATACAATCCTTATTGAAAAAATGACTAAGTATGGAATGGACAAGGCAACTGTTAGGTGGATTCATAACTGGCTTAGTGATCGGACCCAAAGAGTGGTCGTAAATGGCTGCACATCCGGTTGGAAGAATGTCTCAAGTGGGGTACCACAGGGCTCTGTCCTGGGCCCTGTATTGTTCAACATCTTTATCAACGATTTAGATGAAGGAATTGAGGGTAAACTGATTAAATTTGCTGATGACACAAAGCTAGGAGGGATAGCTAATACTAGAGAAGAGAGAGAGAGGATTCAAAAAGATTTAAATAAACTGGAGAAGTGGGCAGCAACTAACAGAATGGTTTTTAACAGGGAGAAATGCAAAGTACTACATCTGGGCAATAAAAATGAAAAAAGCATATATAGAATGGGAGGAATAGGGCTAAGTGACAGCACATGTGAAAAAGACTTGGGTATACTAATAGATCACAGACTGAATATGAGTCAACAGTGTGATGCAGCAGCAAAAAAGGCAAATGCAATTCTAGGATGTATTAACAGAAGCATACAGTCTAGATCACGTGAAGTCATTATTTCCCTCTACTCCTCTTTGGTCAGACCTCATCTGGAATATTGTGTCCAGTTTTGGGCACCACATTTTAAAAAAGACATCAACAAACTGGAGCAAGTTCAGAAAAGAGCGACCAGAATGGTGACCGGTCTGGATACCCTGTCTTATGAGGAAAGGTTGCAGGATTTGGGAATGTTTAGTTTGCAAAAAAGAAGACTGAGAGGAGACTTAATAGCTGTCTACAAATATCTAAAGGGCTGTCACATTGTAGAAGGATCAACTTTATTCTCATTTGCACAAGGAAAGACTAGAAGCAATGGGATGAAACTGAATGGGAGGAGACACAGATTAGATATTAGAAAAAACTTTTTGACAGTTAGAGTGATCAATGAGTGGAACAGGCTGCCACGAGAAGTGGTGAGTTCTCCTACAATGGAAGTCTTCAAACAGAGGCTGGACAGACATATAGCATACAGTATGCTGTCCGTGTTTAACATTGCAAAGTATAGGAGAAGCTTTGTAATATATTTATTTCTTTATCCATCCTTGAAAATCTCTGATTGATAGTAAATAGTCAAAAAACAATTTGGCACTCCAAATTCACTGCAGAAAATTCAAAGAATATTTTATTAAAGGTATATCCACTGCATATAAATATTGATGTTTTGGCCCAAATCAGGCCTTCATCAGAAATTGTCTTCAGTTCCTTGAGGCAACTTTAACAGGTACAACTGAGCATTGGAATCTTCATGAGAAAGATTTATCAGAGCACTGGGGTCAATGCACAACAGTGCAGGAGATAATGCGCATTAGAAGACAATTTCTGATGAAGGCCTGGTTTGGGCCGAAACCACTGATGACAATGATGCCGTTTTTTCACTTGCATGAATAAACATTTAACAGGGAGTTCATAACATCAGCCTTTTATCTGTCTTTTTCTGACCCCCTCTCTACTGATTTATGACCACAGACAACATGAAAGTTGAGCTGACTGATGAGATACCGTGGTGGAATTGGCATTTCTGTCACTACTTTATTCTCCTCTCTGCATAACCTTGGTGGCAGATTCCCTTTACGAAAGTCAAATACAGATATACGGTAGTTTAGGTACTTCCACAGCAAACAGCATATGACATATTAAAAGAGGATTCCAAATCATCCAATCACAAACTACGACATACCTACTTTCCATGTAATAGCAGAAATTTCCAAAGCTCTTTATTTTTTTTAAGGACTTCCAAAGGCTGCACTAATAAACCAGAATCGTGTTTTTGGAAGTGGCCTAATAGGCATGCTATGTGGACTTACAAGTGAGGATGTATTCTACCTTACATTGCCTCTATATCACAGCGCAGGACTGCTCGTTGGACTCCGAGGATGCATTCAAACAGGTACGCATATTGATTTCACATGATAGTTTTTATGTACCGCATTGAAGAGTATGAAAAATACAAGGAACAATCTGATGGTGAAATAGTGGCTATAAAATAGCAGTGTTATTCCAAAAGGATTTTTATTAAACCTTTTAAACAAATCAAAGAGCAAGAGGAGGGAGGTATGTAGTCCAAATTGTTGATTCTCTGAATATATTCGCTGCTTTTAAAGTAAGAGCAGTGAATAATCCAAATATAGTCTGAGGTGTGAGTGCATAGATGTTTTGTACTGGCCATGATCTGCATTTAGAGATATTAGCGCAAATCAGATTTCATTGCTTTAAAATTGGTTTTCATATAGCCAAATTAATGGACCAGGATATTCCCTTGATATTGACAACTATGAACGGGAAGGGACTGAGAACTTCAGCTCTGTTCCATCCATTCCTTGTCAAATTGTGTAATGCTATTAACCTGCTGATGCAAGGTTAATCTTCAGGCTTATAGTGTTAGTTATACAGGCATGACGGCACGGCTACAGTTACCGTTCACAGCACTAAAGTTCATTTTCTGCAGGTAGCCACGCTTACAGTATAGCTCCTACAAGACTATAAGCTCTCAGACAAACAATCATTTGGTCAACAGCCATCTCATGTATGGACTCTCTTAGAGAAGGAAAGCGTTCTGTTGAGTATTCAAGTGTTCTTAAAAGTGAGAAACCACTGCTAGACAGCTCCTAACAGGAGTTTGTCCATAGCTTCCAACTGTCCCAGATTCAGCAGGACTGTCCCAGTCAGTCCTGCTATCCTGGCACATCATGACTTTGTCCAGATTTCCAGTACTCACTTCTCTCCAATGTTTTCATTGCTGTCTGGCTCCTCCTCCTCCTTGGGGGGGCATGGCCAGCATCTCTTTGCACTCCCTTGTGATTTTGTATTCCCTGGAATCAAACCAATGGCTTCAATTTTTTGTTGACAGTAAGTAAAGCTATGACCCACATGTTATCTTGATAGGTATGGGATTATTTGGTATACCTGTGTAAGGGAGGGCCAGGACTATAGTCGTGGCCAGGGACGCTAGAGCATCAGCATCCAGGCCTTCCCTCTCAGAAAAGGAAAGTCCACTATTCGGCATACCTGCGTCTCCAGGTTCGGGTCCCTCTGGGCACTTCCCAAGCAGCGAAAGCCCCTTTCCGATGCAACGCCCAACAACTGAGACACAGTCCATGGTAACTTGAACGGTTTCTTTACTGACTTCACACAATATAACCACAGTTGGTGCATCATTTCTAACACTTACGTCTTTACATGCTTCCTCAGCTTTCCCTAGTTTGCGTACTCTTCCACACAGCAAGTACCCGGATCTGACCTTGTTAGACTGCTTCCCAGCTTCTTCCTGGCCTAACCTTACCATGATGATAATTCCATCTGCCTGTTTTGCCCCAGACTCGAAATCATCAGCCACCTGGTTTAGTTGCCTATGGAAAAGCATCTGAACCGTCTGTACTGCTCCTTGTGAAGCTACAGCATCCTTCTGTTCTTCAGCCCGTCCGACTCTGGCCCTAAGAGCGTCCGCCCAAGCGATGAGTCGCCATATATTAGCTGCTGTTCTGGCTCACTGTATCAATGCGCAATAGCTGTGGATACCTGAGACCTTCACTAGTTAACGTTACGTGGCTGCCGAACTGTCCTGGGCCTATAGCCCATGTGGATACTTTGGGCACCCTGGCCCCGTATGAACTAACTTCCTTCTTGCCTAGCCTTACCTCCTGGCAGCCACTCCTACACTTAACCCTATCTTGCTAAGAACTCTATGTACTAAAGTGCCCCCCTCTAGTGTCCAAAGGGTGCACTACACTTTCCCTATCTAAAATATAGCATTATACAGCAGAACACAACATATTTACTGGAAATGGTAACAAGTATAAAAGTGTACCAATACCATTGATTCTGGGTGGTAATACATGACGACATGTAGCAGTACCACGGATTAATAGAAATACAACATCAAGCATTAAGAACTACTAAGGAGGCAGAACAAGGAAATATTATTATTCCACCCCCTTACACCTGAACCCAAAAGCAGGTGATACTGGTACATAGAGATACAGTGCCTTGCGAAAGTATTCGGCCCCCTGGAACTTTTCAACCTTTTCCCACATATCATGCTTCAAACATAAAGATACCAAATGTAAATTTTTGGTGAAGAATCAACAACAAGTGGAACACAATTGTGAAGTTGAACAAAATTTATTGGTTAATTTAAAATTTTGTGGAAAGTCAAAAACTGAAAAGTGGGGCGTGCAATATTATTCAGCCCCTTTACTTTTAGTGCAGCAAATTCACTCCAGATTTTCATTGTGGATCTCTGAATGATCCAATGTTGTCCTAAATGACTAATGATGATAAATATAATCCACCTGTGTGTAATCAAGTCTCCGTATAAATGCACCTCGGTGCCACGATCCAGAGGGCCTTGGATCCTATACAGGGATCGTTAGGAGCAGGCCCCGGGGTTCGGGTACCACGATAGCCGGTACCAAGAGGGGCGGCTCTTTAGGGAAGCAGAGAAGGCACGGGACAGACAGAATACTGGCCCCAAGGATGGAGCGGGAGAGGAAGGAACTGGAGTAGGGCTGCAGAAGGACAACAGGACAGCAGGATGATATGATACGGTGGAGGATCCAACCTCCTCTTGTCGGCGTGATTCTTCATCCGATCACCGGCTATCTTGAGTGCCGTGTTGGTCTCAGTCCAGATCTTAGAAAACTCTGTGGACAAGAAGTTGGCCGCAGATACCTCCAAAGCGGGGGTAACAGGAAGAGGAACACCAGGATGTCTGCCAAACACCACAAAAAACAGAGACTTGCTTGAGGACTCACTAGTATGGTTGTTGTAAACGAACTCAGCCCAGGGAAGTAGCTCAACCCAGTCGTTTTGGTGGACGTTGGAAAAATGATGCAGGTATCCCGTCAATACCTGATTAGTTCGCTCCACCTGCCTATTAGACTGTGGATGGTAAGCAGAGGAGAAATCTAGTGATACATCCTTGAGCTTGCAGAGTGCCTGCCAAAACCGAGATGTGAACTGAACTCCTCAGTCAGACACTATACGTCAGGGTAGTCCATGGAGTCTGAAAATTTGATGGATGAAGACCTTGGCTAGATCAGGAGCTGAGGGGAGTCCGCTTAGAGAGATAAAATGTGCCATCTTGGAGAAGCGGTCTACAACCACCAGGATCACTGTACAACCGTAAGAGCGGGGCTGTGATGAAATCCATGGCGCTGTGTTCCCAGGGTACTGCAGGAACAGGCAATGGAAGCAATAAGCCGGACGGAGGCCGTCGTGGTACTTTATTTTTTGCACTGGAAGGAAAAGAGGCAACAAAGTCAGCCATGTCTTGGCAAAGAGTTGGCCACCAGTAGTGATGGGAAATGAGGGCAAGCGTCTTCTTAGTCCCAGCATGTTTGGAGGAATGGCCCCAGAGTAAGACCTTCTTTTTAACATTCTCAGACAAGAGAGCCTTGCCTGGAGGTGGAGAAAGCAGATTCACAGGAGCCATGGTGATGATTTTAGCGAGTTCAATAATGTGTGAAGGCTCCTCCACTGTCTTGGTCAGCTGGTAGACCCTGGATAATGCATCGGCTTTGGTGTTCTTGTTACCTGGGCGAAAGTGGAGCTCGAAATCAAAGCGAGCAAAAAATAAGGACCATCTGGCCTGTCGGGTCCCTGGGTGGACTGGAGATAGGCCAAGTTTTTGTGATCAGAGTAGATTACAAAGGGATGGAGCACCCCCTCCATGAGATGACGCCATTCCTCCAGGGCCAATTTTATGGCTAACAGTTCTCAGTCGCCGATCAAGTAATTTGACTCTGATGGTGAAAAGGCCTTGGAGAAGAACCCACAGGGAAGCAGTCAACCTGAGGCTGATCTCTGGGACAGTACGGCCCCGTCTCCTGTGGATGAGGCGACCACTTCAAGCACGAAGGGTCTGCTGCTGTCAGGGCGGTTCAACACTGGAGCTGTAGAAGAAGCCTGTTTTAGAGTCTGAAAGGCCTCTTTAGCCTCCGTAGTCCAGGAATTGGGGTTCGTCCCCTTTTGGGTAAGGGCGGAAATACTGTAGGTTTGGTTAACGTGGAAAAATGAGGCATAAATTGTGTGTAATAATTGGCAAATCCGAGAAACCATTGTATAGACCTTATCCCGACAGGTCGGGGCCACTTGAGGATGGCAGACAGTTTCTCGGGATCCATCCTCAATCCAGCGTTGGAGATAATGTAACCCAGAAATTGTAAAGAAGTCTGTTCAAAGTGACACTTTTCAATCTTAGCAAACAAATGATTCTCCTGAAGACACTGTAGTACCAGGCGAACACTCCTTCTATGGGAAGCAAGGTCAGGTGAGAATACGAGGGTGTCATCCAAGTATACGACAACACAAGAATACAAGAGGTCCCGGAAGATCTCGTTGACGAATTCTTGAAACACTGCGGGGGCATTGCAGAGACCAAAGGGCATGCCTAGGTACTCGTAATGGCCATCTCGAGTGTTAAAGGCGGTCTTCCACTCGTCACCAGTGCGAATACGGATCAGATTTTAGGCTCCTCCAAGGTCTAACTTGGAAAAGATCCGAGCCCCTCTGAGGCGATCAAATAGCTCCGGAAAGAGTGGAAGAGGATACCTATTCTTGATTGTGATATCATTCAAGCCTCTGTAGTCAATGCTCGGTCGTAGGGATCCGTCCTTTTTCTTGACAAAGAAAAAAACAGCTCCAGCGGGAGAGGAAGACTTCCATATAAAACCCTTGGCAAGATTCTCCTGGACGTACTCGGACAAGGCTAAGGTTTCTGCAGGTGATAGTGGGTAGATCCTACCCCTAGGAGGAATAGAGCCAGAGATTAGATCAATCGGACAATCAAAGGGCCGTTGCGGGGGAAGGGTCTCCGCTTCCTTCCTGTCAAAGACGTCTGCGTAGGAGCAATAGGCTGAGGGAAGCCCAGGGAGATCAGGAGGTGGTCGTGAGGTGGCTGCAGGATGGATAGGATTCAGGCACCGAGCATGGCATGAATGTCCCCAGCAGAGATCTTCGCCCAAAGACCAGTCAAGAACCGGCTGATGTGTCCTTAGCCAAGGGAGTCCAAGGAGTAACGCATGGGACAAATTAGGCAATAAAAGGCCATCTTTCCACAATATAAGGCTCCGACTTGCAGCCCCACCTCCTCAGTGTCCATAGTGATGGTCTCCTGTAGTGGTCTGTCATCCACTGAAGCAATTAGCCGGGGACTTACAGTTGTGGCCAAAAGTATTGACACCCCTGCAATTCTGTCAGATAATACTCAGTTTCTTCCTGAAAATGATTACAAGCACAAATTCTTTGGTATTATTATGTTCATTTAATTTGTCTTAAATGAAAAAACACAAAAAGAATTGTCCTAAAGCCAAATTGGATATAATTCCACACCAAACATAAAAAAGAGTGTGGACAAAAGTATTGGCACTGTTCGAAAAATCATGTGATGATTCTCTAATTTGTGTAATTACCAGCACCTGTAACTTACCTGTGGCACCTAACAGGTGTTGGCAATAACTAAATCACACTTGCAGCCAGTTGACATGGATTAAAGCTGACTCAACCTCTGTCCTGTGTCCTTGTGTGTACCACATTGAGCATGGAGAAAAGAAAGAAGACCAAAGAACTGTCTGAGGACTTGAGAAACCAAATTGTGAGGAAGCATGAGCAATCTCAAGGCTACAAGTCCATCTCCAACGACCTGAATGTTCCTGTGTCTACCGTGAGCAGTGTCATCAAGAAGTTTAAAGCCCATGGCACTGTGGCTAACCTCCCTAGATGTGAACGGAAAAGAAAAATTGACAAGAGATTTCAACGCAAGATTGTGCGGACGTTGGATAAAAACCTCGACTAACATCCAAACAAGTTCAAGCTGCCCTGCAGTCCGAGGGTACAACAGTGTCAACCCGTACTATCCGTCGGCATCTGAATGAAAAGGGACTGTATGGTAGGAGACCCAGGAAGACCCCACTTCTTACCCCGAGACATAAAAAAGCCAGGCTGGAGTTTGCCAAAACTTACCTGAAAAAGCCTAAAATGTTTTGGAAGAATGATCTCTGGTCAGATGAGACAAAAGTAGAGCTTTTTGGGTAAAGGCATCAACATAGAGTTTACAGGAGAAAAATAGAGGCACTCAAAGAAAAGAACACGGTCCCTACAGTCAAACATGGCGGAGGTTCCCTGATGTTTTGGGGTTGCTTTGCTGCATGTGGCACTGGACTGCTTGACCGTGTGCATGGCATTATGAAGTCAGAAGACTACCAACAAATTTTGCAGCATAATGTAGGGCCCAGTGTGAGAAAGCTGGGTCTCCCTCAGAGGGCATGGTTCTTCCAGCAGGACAATGACCCAAAACACACTTCAAAAAGCACTATAAAATGGTTTGAGAGAAAGCACTGGAGACTTCTAAGGTGGCCAGCAATGAGTCCAGACCTGAATCCCATAGAACACCTGTGGAGAGATCTAAAAATGGCAGTTTGGAGAAGGCACCCTTCAAATATCAGGGACCTGGAGCAGTTTGCCAAAGAAGAATGGTCTAAAATTCCAGCAGAGCATTGTAAGAAACTCATTGATGGTTACCGGAAGCGGTTGGACGCAGTTATTTTGGCTAAAGGTTGTGCAACCAAGTAATAGGCTGAGGGTGCCAATACTTTTGTCTGGCCCATTTTTGGAGTTTTGTGTGAAATGATCAATGTTTTGCTTTTTGCTTCATTCTCTTTTGTGTTTTTTTCATTTAAGACAAATTAAATGAAGATAATACCAAAGAATTTGTGTTTGCAATCATTTTCAGGAAGAAACTGAGTATTATCTGACAGAATTGCAGGGGTGTCAATACTTTTGGCCACAACTGAAGTATGGAATCTGTACTTGTCCACCTCTTTGCGCCGGATGAAGTTACCTGCCGAGCCTGAATCCACGTAGGCCACCTCAGACCCACGTCTCTGAACCGAAATCAATAGAACAGACATTGTGAGTGGTTCAGAGGAAGTACTAACACCTCTCTTACCTGGCCTAGGTGGATGAGTTTCCCGGTCTCTCAGGACAAGATCGGAGAAAATGCAAAGTCCCTCCACAGTAGAAGCATAGGCCTTGCACCCATCTCTCCTTACGATGTAACTCGGCCAACTTGAGGTGATCTATCTGCATGGGTTCGGCAGGAGGAACAGAAGGAGTCCCGGCTGAATGTGGACTAGAAGGCCGATTGGCTGCAGGAAGCAGCCTAACGGACCTCCTGTCCCTAGCCAATTCCCGAGTGAGTGTGCTCCTGGAACCGTAGATCAATGTGGGTGGCCAGGGAGATTAGGTCTTCCAGAGTAGTCGGGGTATCCCGACCCGAGAGCTCATCCTTTATCCTGCCCGAGAGACCACACCAGAAGGCCCCTACCAGTGCCACGTTATTCCAACCTAACTCAGAGGACAGAGAACAGAAGCGGATAGCATATTGTCAGACCGTGAGGGCACCTTGATGGAGGTTAAAGACGGACTCGGTAAGGGAGGCTAAGCAGCCAGGTTCATCAAAGACCCTGCGAAAAGTTTCCAAAAAGACTGGAAGGCTTGAAACTATGGGATCGTCCTGTTCCCAGAAGGGGTTCAGCCAGGACAGGGCCTCCCCCTCCAGATGAGACATAATAATAAAGGCCACTAAAGGCTCGGTCAGAGGGGTACTGCTGGGTTAACAATTTGAAGTGTAGGCTGCACTGGTTTAAGAACCCCCTGCAGAGTTTGGGGTCACCACTAAACAGGGGGGTTAACAAGGCGAGGAGAAGAAAGGGAAGAGGAAGCATGAGTGGAAGTCCGTGCCGCGGTGGCAGACTGGAAAGCCACCAGACGGTCATCAACAGAGGCCATATATGTTAGGATAAGGGTCTGAGTGTCACGCTGCTGACTAAGTTCCTGTTGAAGACTGGCTAGCTAGGAAGCGTTTCCCGGATCGGCGGCCTGTAGGGCTGACAGACGAGAGTCCATGGACTTCATCACGGACATTATGCGTCCCTGGTTCTCCCGCAAAAAGAGCAACTCTTTTTGGGCGGTAGCAGAGGCACCGGCGGAATCCATGGCCTGATCCTACTGTTACGGCTGGGCGAGGCAAGCTTCCAGGAGTGGACCCTCGGGATCGTGGCACCGAGGGGCCCCTGGGTGAGTAACAAGGTGAAGCCGACCCCTATACAGGGATCAATAGGAGCAGGCGCCAGGGTTTGAGTACCACGATAGCTGGTACCCAGAGGGGTGGCTCTTTAGGGAAGCAGAGAAGGCATGGGACAGACAGAATACTGGGCCCCAGGGCGAAGCGGTAGAGAAAGGAACTGGAGGAGGGCTGCAGAAGGAACACGGGACAGCAGGATGGAGCAGGAACACGGGAACAAGACAGGAGCAGGACTGCAGGTGGAAGGCACGGGTAGCAGGATGGAGCCAGGACACAGGAGACACCAGAGAGGGGCTGCAGGAACACAAGCCAGAATGTGTGTAAGGGCAGGAGACCATGTAGAGAGGGCCTAATGTGAAATGAAACACAAGGATCAGGTGCCTCCATTACAGAAGGGCGGCCTGAAATACCCGGGTAACGCCTCCCATTGGTCCGGCGGAGCTTCCGGGTCAGGTCACCGCTGGAGCTCAAGGAGGAGGGAGAAGACGCGGCCGCTGCCTACAGTGCATGCGCACAGCATGCAGTGACGCCATCAGCCACGGACCCGTCAGGACAGAAGCAGAACGCCACGGCCATCTGCCGGAGAGATGCCGCATTGCTGGAGCAGGGAGGTGAGTATGTGGGGGGAGAATGGCGGCCGTGACACTGACCACTGTCATTTTATGAGGTCATAACTCTGGAATGCTTCAATGGATCCCACTGGTTCTGTTTTCTCGTGACATATTGTACATCATGATAGTGGTAAATTTTCTTTGATATGATTTGCATTTTGCTTGTGAAAAAAAGGAAATTTGGTGTCATATCACACAAAATAGTTAATAACATTTCTCACATGTTTACTTTACATCAGCACAATTTTTGAAATATATATTTTTTTTGTTAGGAAGTTATAAGGGTTAAAAGTTGACCAGCGATTTCTCATTTTTTCAAAAAAATTAACAAAACCATTTTTTGGGACCATCTCACATGTGAAGTGACTTTGAGGGGCCTATATGACAGAAAATACCCAAAAGTGACACCATTCTAAAAACTGCACCCCTCAAGATACTCAAAACCACATTCAAGAATTTATTCACCCTTTTGATGCTTCACAGGAATTTTTGGAATATGGAAGGAAAAAATTAACATTTATTTTTCCATCACAAAAATTTTCATTTAGACCTAATTTTTTTCACTTTTGCAAGCGTAACAGGAGAAAATGGACCATACAATTTGTTGTGAAATTTCTCCGGAGTGTGCTGATACCCAATATGTGGAGGAAAAAACTGTTTGGGCACACGGCAGGGCTTGGAAGGGAAGGAGCATCATTTGACTTTTGGAATGCAAAATTTGCTGTAATAATAAGCGGACACCATGTCACGTTTGAAGAGCCCGTGATGTGCCTAAACAGTGGAAACCCCCCACAAGTGACACCATTTTGGAAACTAGACCCATTATGGAACTTATCCAGATGTGTGTTGAGCACCTTGAACCCACAGGTGCTTCACAAAAGTTTATAACGTGGAGCCATGAAAATAAAAAAAATCACATTTTTACCAAATAAATCTTTTTTAGGTCCATATTTTGCATTTTTATAAGGGTATCAGGAGGAATTGCTCCATACAATTTGTTGAGAAATTTCTCCTGAATATCCTGATAACTCATATGTGGGGGAATACTACTGTTTGGGAGCACAGCAGGGCTTGGAAAGGAAGGAGCGCATTTGACTTTGTTAATGCAAAATTTTATGGAATGATCAGCGAAATGCCATGTTGTATTTGGAGAGCCCCTGATGTGCCTAAACAGTGGAAACCCCCCACAAATGACACAATTTTGGAAATTAGACCCCTTTGAGAGCTTATCTGGATGTGTAGGGAGCACCTTGAACCCCAGGTGCTT
Source organism: Dendrobates tinctorius (assembly GCF_039654945.1). Classification (NCBI taxonomy): domain Eukaryota; kingdom Metazoa; phylum Chordata; class Amphibia; order Anura; family Dendrobatidae; genus Dendrobates; species Dendrobates tinctorius. The sequence continues at coordinate 40,583,906 of NW_027361730.1, forward strand.
CACATAAGTTTATAAGGCTAAGCCATGAAAATAAAAAAAAAATCAAATTTTTCCTTCAAAAATCTTTTTTAGCTACAAATTTTGTATTTTCACAAGGGCAAAAGGAGAAAATGGACTCAAAATTTTGCTGTGCAATTTCTCCTGAGTTCACCGATACCCCATATGTGTTCGGATACTACTTTTGAGGCACAGTGCAATGCTCAGAAGGGAAGAAACTCCATATTACATTGCAGATTTTGATGTTATCCATGTAGAGGAGGTGGCTGATGGCGCTTCCACTCTTGAACTTGTATCCATAGCCAGACTCTGTAATTATCTGACTGAGGGGGTTCAAACCTATGCAGAACAGCAATGGGGACAGTGCATCACCTTGGTATATGCCGCATTTGTTGGTCACTTGTGCTAGTTGTCTTGTGTTGACTTCCAGTGTTGTTCTCCACTGCCCCATTGAGTTTCTGAGGAAGGCTCTTAATATCCTGTTGAACATTCACAAATTCATGTGGGTGGCATTGAGTCATAAGCATTCCTGTAGTCAAACCGCAGCTAGTAGATGCAGAGCACTATGGCGGTAATGTGCACAGGGTTTAACTGCACTCAATGTGCACTGAAGCAAGCTCTGTTACACTCACAGAGCTGCAGGCAAAAAGCATACACAAAACGCTGAGTCTGTTCAGGGTCACAGAGTCTCAGCGATGCTGACACGGTATTCAGGGTCACAGGAGTAGCCTTAGACAACAGGACTACTCCGTCTAGACCTACCGTTAAATAAGGTTCGTGGCGTCGCAACAGCGGACGCAGAAATAAGCTGCAACTGCAGCGCGGCAAGAACTGAGCCGCTGGTAAGGCACTGCAATAAGGCTGGCGCAATGCAGATGCTAAGCTGCTCAGCAAGATGGAGCTAGGTGCGCTGGCGCTGGCGCTACTACTGGCAGGAACCAATCACTCACACAAACGTATTATCACAGGGAAGAGGTTTCTTAATAAGTCATTCACCAGTCCAAGCATCCATCATCAAACATACAGCAGCAAGTATGAAAAATACTAGCGCATGGCGGAACAGCCATGCCCGCTTTTTATACCAAACGGGACCTTCCTGAAATCTCCAAGGCTCCAAGAGGAGCCAATAGGATTCGACACAGGACCTGAGCACCTGACTCCCGAACTCCAATGGAAGTTCGTCCCATGAGCATGCTCAGTTAAGGGAACCAAGGACTTAGCCTCTGGAGAGAGTTGCCTCAAGGCACTCTCCTCTGCAATCTCCTCTGCAGCAGATGAAGCGCAGGAGACTGCAGAATGTAAGGGTCTAGATTTCAACATAGATGAGGTAGAAATCTGGCTCCTAGCATTCAGGCTGTGCTGAGATTGGTCTGTCTGGATCTTGAGTCTTGAGCAACTGCTCTATCTACTAGGAGCTGATGCTTAGAGCCTCTGTGTTAGGAGTCAGGTTCCTGCGTCTGCTCTGCAGGAATCCAGACCCTTACATTCTGCGGTCTCTTGCTCTTTATCTACCACAGAGGAGATTGCTTTGCAGCAAATCTCTCCAGGGGCTAAGTCCCTCTGTCCTCCTACTGAGCATGCTCATGGGACGGTTTCCCATTGGAGATCAGGAGTCATGGGCTCATGTCCTGCTCCAGATCTCATTGGTCCATCTCGGAGATCAGGAAGCTTCCGTAAGGTCCCGGCTGCTATATAAAGCACGCATGGCCATTCCGCCATGTGCTAGTATAGACTATACTGCTATGTGTGAATGGTGACGGATGTATGATTCTGGTGACTGACTTATTATGAAACCCCTTCTCCTTCCCTCTGATATTACGCATGTGGTTAGGGAATTATTTCAGTAGCCTTAGGCCACTGTGCACACCGCACCTCTGCACTAGCATCTGACATAGCGCCTGCTTTGTAGCTGTGTCGTCCAGCGGCAGTGTCCTGCGCTGCGCTGCAGTTGCAGCCCTTCTTGGAGTTTGCAGTAGCGACACCGCACACACGGTAGGTCTAGACGGACGCAGCCCCTCTGTCTTAGTTCCTGCTCCTGTGACCTTATACCATGTGTGCATTTACCTGAGGCCTGTGACTCTAACAGACAAAAACCAGGGGAAGAGTCTTGAGGAGATCATTTGCATATTCCCAGTGCCTTCTGGGATAAGTGAAGAGTCTACGTGAGCTCAACGATCACTGGGTTTTGGCCGTTGCAGCTGAAAAGAGGAAATCGGAAAATCAGGGGAAGAGTCTTGAGGAGATCATTTGCATATTCCCAGTGCCTTCTGGGATAAGTGAAGAGTCTCCGCGAGCTCAACGATCACTGGGTTTTGGCCGTTGCAGCTGAAAAGAGGAAATCGGAAAACCAGGGGAAGAGTCTTGAGGAGATCATTTGCATATTTCCAGTGCCTTCTGGGATAAGTGAAGAGTCTCCGCGAGCTCAACGACCACTGGGTTTTGGCCATTGCAGCTGAAAAGAGGAAATCGGAATTTTGGCTCATCTTTCATCGTTTTTAAGAAATCTCAAGATGGAAGAGGCCAGGAGCCATTTGGTGAGCTGCATTTCTTGCTACATGTTCACAGATTTACCAGTGGAAAAGCCAAACTTCACATGCCACAAATGCAAGCTTGTGTCCCTGTTGGAGGAAAAGTTGCAAAATCTCGAAGAGAGGTTAGCTACGTTGAAGATCATTAAGGAAGGTGAAGAGTTCTTGGACAGAGCAGAATTATCTCTTCATGTTACAGAAAGAGAAGAAATTCGAAGTGCACCTGAAGAAACAGAGGAATGGAGACATGTGACCCAGAGAAGCAGGAGGATCAGGAGGCAGTCAGCACCCATACTGCTCAGAAACCAGTACCAGGCTCTCACGCAGGAAAACGATGAAGAAATACATCAGGATAAGACTTTGCCAACAAACAGCAACCTTGTACGCCTTCAGAGTCCTCCTGGATGGAGAAAGAAAAATGTTGTCAAGAAGAAACGGAGAGTGGTGGTCATGGGGGATTCCCTGTTGAGAGGAACAGAGGCCGCTATCTGCAGACCGGATATAACTTCAAGAGAAATGTGCTGTCTTCCAGGTGCAAAAATTAAAGATGTGTCTGACAGGATATCAGGACTCTTCAGACCTACAGATGACTACCCATTCCTGCTACTACATGTGGGGACAAATGACACTGCAAGAAACGACCTGGAAACAATCTGCAGAGACTTTGAAGACTTAGGCAAGAAAGTGAAAGAACTGGGAGCGCAGGTGGTCTTCTCTTCCATCCTCCCAGTGGATGGCCATGGAACAAGGAGGTGGAATAAGATTCTGCAGGTGAACAACTGGCTACGTCGATGGTACCGTCAGCAACGATTTGGATTTCTGGATCACGGAGTGAACTACTTATACGATGGACTACTTGCTAGAGATGGGGTGCACCTTACGAAGACTGGAAAGCATGTATTTGGAAGTCGCCTTGCTACACTTGTAAGGAGAGCTTTAAACTAGAACAACATGGGAAGGGAAGCAAAAGACCAGAAAAAGCCATACACCTGACAAATGCTATTGAGAACTCTGCTATTAGAAGTGGAAAGGAAGAACAAAGACGAAAGAATCTAATTAATAAAAATATTGGAGAAAGAGAAACCAATCACAAACTAAAATGTTTCTATACTAATGCACAAAGCATGGGCAACAAACAAGGAGAATTGGAACTACTAACACAGGAAAAGAAATATGATGTCATTGGAATCACTGAAACTTGGTGGGACAATACACATGATTGTAATACAAGACTAGAAGGATACAACTTATTTGCAAGAAACAGACTTGATAAACGAGGAGGGGGGTGTTGCATTGTATGTTAGAAACGCGTATATCTGCACAGAGATTGAAGCTTCAGAGACTGGGAGTTCTGTGGAAACTGTTTGGGTAAGAATACAAGGACAGAACAATGGAAATGACACCATTGTAGGCATTTACTACAGGCCGCCTGTGCAAGCTGAAGATATGGATGAACTCTTTATGCATCAAATGGCCAAGTTCTCCAAAAAATATGACATAGTTGTCATGGGAGATTTCAACTATCCAGACATTTGTTGGGAATCTCTCTCAGGCAAAACTAACAGGTCAAGGAAATTCTTATCCTCTCTTGCTGACAACTTTATCTTCCAAAAGGTAGGGGAGAAAACAAGGGGAACTGCTACCTTGGATCTAATCCTTATAAACAGGGAGGAAATGGTTGAGGAGGTAAAAGTGTCTGGAACCCTAGGAGGTAGCGACCATGCTATTTTAGAATTTTGGATAACTAGAGGCGGAAGACCTGTGAAGACTCAGACGTCAAGGTTAGATTTCAGAAAGGCAGATTTTAAGGGATTCAGAAAGATAATTGGAGGGATCCAATGGCTGGATATCCTTAAAAACAAAAATGTCCAGGAAGGATGGGAAATCTTGAAAAATGAAATTCTCAAAGCACAGTTGTTAACAATTCCGAAAAGAGGGAAGAATAGGAAGCATTTAAGGAAACCAGGATGGGTGAACACAGAACTTAAGCACATGCTAAAAAGGAAGAAAAAAATGTTTATAAAATGGAAAGAGGGAGGCATATCTAAAGAAGAATATAATGCTGTCTGCAGAACCTGCAGGGCACAAATCAGATTAGCTAAAGCTGAAAATGAATTGAGGCTTGCAAGAGATGTCAAAAGCAATAATAAAGGATTTTGGGGATATGTCAAAAGTAAAAGAAAAGTCAAAGATGCTATAGGATTTTTACAGGATGAAAATGATGAAATGGTAAGACAGGATGTTGAGAAGGCTGAACTTTTAAATTCCTATTTTGCATCTGTTTTCTCTCAGAAAGGAAATGTAACACCAACTGTTATTCACTGTCCTATTAAGGGAATAGAAGAATCCAGGATATCTATAAACAGAAAGATAGTGAGGAAACACTTAGCTAACGTAAATGAATTCAAGTCTCCAGGTCCAGATGAATTACACCCCAGAGTACTGAAGGAGATAGCAGAAGAAATTTTTGAACCCCTCTCCATAATCTTTGAAAATTCTTGGAGAACAGGAGAAGTGCCAGAAGACTGGAGAAGAGCAAATGTTGTTCCTATCTTCAAAAAGGGGAAGAAGGTGGACCCAGGCAACTATAGGCCGGTGAGTCTGACTTTTTTACCAGGAAAGATCTTTGAACAAATTATTAAACAACATGTATGTCAATACCTGGATAAGAATGAAGTGATCAAACAGAGTCAGCATGGATTTGTAACTAATAAGTCATGTCAGACTAACTTAATTTCCTTCTATGACGGTATCACTGATTGGGTGGATCAAGGAAATGCTGTAGATATAGTATATCTTGACTTCAGCAAAGCATTTGACAAAGTCTCTCATACAATCCTTATTGAAAAAATGACTAAGTATGGAATGGACAAGGCAACTGTTAGGTGGATTCATAACTGGCTTAGTGATCGGACCCAAAGAGTGGTCGTAAATGGCTGCACATCCAGTTGGAAGAATGTCTCAAGTGGGGTACCACAGGGCTCTGTCCTGGGCCCTGTATTGTTCAACATCTTTATCAACGATTTAGATGAAGGAATTGAGGGGAAACTGATTAAATTTGCTGATGACACAAAGCTAGGAGGGATAGCTAATACTAGAGAAGAGAGAGAGAGGATTCAAAAAGATTTAAATAAACTGGAGAAGTGGGCAGCAACTAACAGAATGGTTTTTAACAGGGAGAAATGCAAAGTACTACATCTGGGCAATAAAAATGAAAAAAGCATATATAGAATGGGAGGAATAGGGCTAAGTGACAGCACATGTGAAAAAGACTTGGGTATACTAATAGATCACAGACTGAATATGAGTCAACAGTGTGATGCAGCAGCAAAAAAGGCAAATGCAATTCTAGGATGTATTAACAGAAGCATACAGTCTAGATCACGTGAAGTCATTATTTCCCTCTACTCCTCTTTGGTCAGACCTCATCTGGAATATTGTGTCCAGTTTTGGGCACCACATTTTAAAAAAGACATCAACAAACTGGAGCAAGTTCAGAAAAGAGAGACCAGAATGGTGACCGGTCTGCAAACCCTGTCTTATGAGGAAAGGTTGCAGGATTTGGGAATGTTTAGTTTGCAAAAGAGAAGATTGAGAGGAGACTTAATAGCTGTCTACAAATATCTAAAGGGCTGTCACATTGTAGAAGGATCAACTTTATTCTCATTTGCACAAGGAAAGACTAGAAGCAATGGGATGAAACTGAATGGGAGGAGACACAGATTAGATATTAGAAAAAACTTTTTGACAGTTAGAGTGATCAATGAGTGGAACAGGCTGCCACGAGAAGTTGTGAGTTCTCCTTCAATGGAAGTCTTCAAACAGAGGCTGGACAGACATCTGACTGGGATGATTTAGCGAATCCTGCTTTGAGCAGGGGGTTGGACCAGATGGCCCAGGAGGTCCCTTCCAACTCTACGATTCTATGATTCTATGATTCTATGACTCAGCCTTTTTGTATGTTTTTGCTGCAGCGCCTCTGTGTGTGAACAGAGCCTGCTCTGCGCACTTCGGGTGAAGTTGAACCCGTGCACATTATATCGCCATATTGCTCGTCTGCCATTACTCAGCAGCGGTTGTAACACCTACTGCACGGTGGACCCCGAGCGGCGAACGCACTTTATTATTATTTTTATTTAGTGCATTCCGCCGTTCCTAACACTCTGGTGTCGGTCACAATGCCTTTCTGAGCTGGATCCATGTACTGGTTTATATGGTTCTGTAGCTTGGTGGCTATGATGCCTGAAAGGAGTTTCCATGTTGTTGTAAGGCAGGTTATTGGGCGATAGTTGGATGGAACTGTGCCTTTGTGAGGATCCTTCATGATCAGCACCATTCTTCCTTGTGTTAGCCAGGCTGGGTAGTGGCCTACTTCTAGCAGTTGGTTCATCTGCTTTGCCGTGCGTTCATGTACTGCTGATATATATATACATATCCCCAGGGGTAAATGTTTTTCTGTCCTGGCACTTAGTTCATAGACTTTACCAGTCTAGGAGTCCCACTCCTTAAAAATGGGAAAATAAATGTCTGTGTCTCTCCTCTATGTTTCTTCCAAGAGATATCACACAGTCCATCCTTCTAATTTTTGGAAGCCCTTGCAGTCAGTGCATAGTTATTACCAGTCAAGGGGTCCCATTCTTTAAAAATGGGAAAAAAAAGTCTCCAGGATGTATTGCAGTCCTTCCTTCTAATTGTTGGCAGTCCCACTCCTTAAAAATGGAAAAAAGATATTTGAGGCCCCCCTCTACATGTCTTACAGATTGTATTGCAGTCCTTGCACTTTGTGCATATGTTTCACCAGTCTAGGAGTCCCACTCCTTAAAAATGGGGAAAAAACATTTTTGGGGGCCTCATCTATGTGTCTTCCAGACCTCCTCTACGTGTCTTGCCAGCCTTTGCACTTAGTGCATTTGCTTTATGAGTCTAGGAGTCCCATTACCTAACAATTTTAACAGAATTTGTATGAGGTCCTTCCCGTTTCTCTAATTCAGGGTGCATCACAGTCCCTTTTCCTTTTAATTTTTGACAGTTCTTGCACATCGAAGTTATAAAATAATCCATTTCATCTATAAATAGAGAGATGGTGAGGGAACACTTAGCTAATTTAAATGAATTTAAATCTCCGGGTCCAGATGAATTACATCATAGGGTACTGGCAGAGATAGCAGATGAAATTGTAAAATCACTAGCCAGAATCTTTGAAAATTCCTGCAGAACAAGGGAAGTCCCAGAAGATTCGAGAAGGGAAAATGTTGTCCCTATCTCCAAAAAAGTAAAGAAGATGGAGCCAGGAAATTACAAGCCAGTGAACCTTACTTCTGTACCAGGAAAGATCTTTGAACAAATTATTAAACAGCGTGTATGTAAGTACTTGGTTAAGAATAACCAGTAGTAGTAGCAAATGAATCATGGCAGACTAACCTAATTTCCTTATTTGATGGAATCACTGACTGGGTGGATCAGGGAAATGCGGTAGACATACTATATCTTGATTTCAGCAAAGCATTTGATAAAGTATCATATACAATCGTTATTGAAAAAATGGGACTGACAATCCTACTATGGATTCATAACTGACTCATGATCGTACTCAAAGGTCATGCTGATAGCAATGAGAGCAGGTGAGGCTGATGAGAGTGTTCATCAGCCGGCGCCTGTGCATAGTATAAAGATCTCAGTGATATAATTAGTGCGTTGCATGTATATTTTACTGTACATGAATTTAGCTAACAAATAAAAGAAAAAAAATGGTGTGTGGTACTCCATATTTTTACTGACCAGCTGAGGGAATACTGACAGCTGGAGGCTGATGTTATGGTTATGGTTCTGGGAAGGAACCAATATCCATAAAGGATCCCAGCGCATTAATATCAGCTTTCAGCTGTCTACATAGCCCTTACAGGTTATTAAAATGGAGGGCACGCCCAAGAAATGGCAATGGATTTCTCCTATATTCAATAACCAGCTGTTAGGAATCTGGTGTCTACAATACCTATGCAGGAACACAGATACTCACATTTGTCTCCAGAGGCGAAGTCCTTCGTCCCTTCTTCTGAGCATGCTCATGGGATGAGCTCCCATTGGACTTCAGGAGTCAGGTGCTCAGGTCCTGCTCCTGATTCCATTGGTTATGCTCAGGGCTCTGGAGATTTCTGGCAGGTCCCGTACGCTATAAAAAGTGCGCATGGCTGTTCCGCCATGCGCTAGTATTTTTCATACTGCTGCTGTGTGTATGGCGATGGATGCTTGGACTGGTGGATGACTTATTATGAAACCCCTTCCCTCTGATATTACGATTGAGTGAGTGATTGGGCAGTCGCCAGTAGCAGCGCTAGCGCCAGCGCGCTCCAGCCATACCTTTTGCAGCACCTAAGCGTCCTGCATTGCGCCAGCGTTCTTGCAGCGCCTTGCTTGCGGCTCTGTTCACGTCGCGCTGCGGTTGCAGCCTCCCGGGTGTTCGCAGTTGCGACACCTTGTACCTTAAATTTTACAGTAGGTCTAGAGGGGATAGTCCTGGTGTGTAAGGCTATTTCTGTGACCTTTAACACCGTATCCACATCGCTGAAGTCTGTGACCCTAAACAGATTCAGCGGTATTTATGTTTTGTTAGCAGCTCTGTGCATATAACAGAGTCTGCTTTGGTGCACTGACTGCAGCTAAAGTCCTGTGCACATCTCCGCCTGAGTGCCCTGCCTCTTTCAGCAGCGGTTTTGTCATCTACCGAACGGTGGACCCCGAGCGGTGAACGCACTTTATTTTAATTTTATTTAGTGCGTTCCACCGCTCATAACACCAGCAAAGGCTAAACAGACATCTGTGGGCTGCTATTAACAGGCTGGGAGGGGGCAATAGATATTTCCCCCCTACAGATTAAAACACCAGCTTTCAGCTGCCCCAGAAACGGTTGGGAAGATGCCAATTCTGGCGCTTAACCTCTTCTCTTCCCATTTGCCCTGGTGCAGTGGCAAGTGGGGTAATAGTTTTGAGGTTGATGTCAGCTATATTGTGTTCGCTGACATCAAGCCAAGGAGTTAGTAATGGAGAGACATCTATAAGACACCTCCATTCCCAAACTTGTAAGTTTAAGTAAAAAAATACACACAGAGCAAAGTCCTGAATTTGAACAAAACAATCCTCGTCCCCCTTTTACCCATTTATTAATGTAAAAAATTAAATTCAAAGTTATGCTAACCTGTCCGATGATAATCCATAATGCTGATGTCCCATGATGATCACCAACTCTGCTACATCTGGTTGCATTGCTGAGCGAGACAAATGTTACCTCTCAGCCAGGCAACAAGCTCACACTGAGCTGGATGTGAGAACTCACCTTCCTATGACCGGCGGTGATGTCATTAAGGTTACCACTGGTCACATGCAGCTACGATCTGTTGCAAAGATCGTAGATATGGATTGTCTGCGGACAGGTGAATATAACTTTGATTTTTTTTATTTATATTAATGAATTGGTGAATGACTGTCAGGGAGCGTTTTGTTCAAATAAAGGACTTTTCTCTCTGTGTGTCTTTATTACTTTTTACTTACTGGGTTAGTAATAAAGGTGTTTGATAGACGCCTCTACATTACTAACTCTTGGGCTTTATGTCAGGAGGTGGAAGAACTTTTTTTTTCTTTTTTTAATTTTGCATTATATACAAATTTTTATACAGTAAAGAATGTTTCCTAACATTTTTTTCTGTAAAATACATGTTATCTTAGGTTTTATTGTCAGTCCATAAAAGTGGAGTAATACTCCAACAATATTTCTCCCAGCAGTGACCTTGGAGTCAGATGCATCCAGGCACCTTCCCCATTCTGTTCCTATTTCGTTTGAGCGCTGTTTCTATCCATTTCAGCAATTTTCCTGCTCTGCTATCAGGGAATTCTGTAAAAATGCTTGAGTTTCCCATTGACTTCTGTTATACTCGTTAAAGGGATCCTGTCAGCAGGATTATGCTTAGTAACCTACACACAGTGTCTGGTCGGCGCCGTTATACTGAATAAAATGATACCTTGGTTAATGAAATCCATCTTGTGGCTTTCTTAATCTTTATTTTCAGTTTTGTGTTAATGACATGCTCATGTCCTAAGGTGGAGTTAATGTATGTGGTGTTCTGATTAGATATTCATAATGCAGACTGCTGACAGGTCACTGATCCCTTACTGACCTGCCCCCTTAGTTTGCATAATTAATACCATCACATCCTAAATTTAATAAAAAAATGCTGCTGCAGGCAGCTGCCTGCGATGCAGCATAATCACATGGTTACTGTGCATTTAATCCCTTTTGCAGATTTAGATTTACTTGAGCGAGTAAAATCACACCCGCTGCCGCCTGCGCAGTAGCAGCTATCGGTTTGTATAGAGATCCGATAGCTGCTGTTGTACAGGTGTGGTAGGGGGCTGGATTGGGGGGGGTGGTCCACTGCTTACCATGACTGGATGATGCAAAGACAAGACGGAGGCAGAATTCATTTGTAACAGATCCGGGTCTATTGGCCGTTCTCCTAACGACCTTAGCCATGCACCGTAGTTCCTTTACAGCTCTCCGTTTCCAGGCCCGGGTACCTTTCACCTTTCCTTTAGTCTTGATGACGTCCCTCGCGGATCTTTCGCTGGGGCTGTTCTAGACAAATCTACCGCCAGCGGTTCACCTGCCCGAGGTCGTCGTCCAATCAGTACCGCCGGGGCCTGGTCTGTCCTGCGGTACGTCGTGTCAGGGCCACCCCCTGACTGTCTTCTACTGTCAGTCCCCTGGTCGAGCACTTCACCGTTCTCCGTCTTCTGTCCTGAGTCTTCCTCTGCTGAGCTCCACCTGGGACTAACCTCTCTGGAACCCCAACCAGTCCTATTTATCCCCTCTCTCACTGGGAATTTCCCTCCATGGTTCCTATCTCCCCGCCCCCCAAGACTAAGCAGTTTCTATAGCCGTAAGCTGATGTTAAGTCCTGAACTACACTCCCCCTGCCATCTTGTGGTCGAATATCAGTACTGCACTCCCTTTTCTGTCTTTCCCTGCTGTTACCTTTCTGTCATTGCCAATCTCCGTCTGTAGTGCACAAATCGTCCCCTCCTACTTCCAGTCAAGTCTGTCCATCAAGTCACCTTCCCCACACTCCCCCTTCCATTGTCCATTGTCGTCCCGACAATCGTACTCCCTACCTACGTCGTCCTAAAGCTTGTCCACAGTCTGTTGTCGGACCAGTCAATGGGCCAAACCCGCTGCCCACGGGGGCCAAACCAAACCAGGAGCACCATGCTCCGAGCAGCCTACTGCTACCCGCCGGCGCGCACGCCACGTGACAACTTCTTTCAGGTTGGCGAGGTCCACCCGGACTAATCTAATCCACTACTCTCCCCTTCTACTACCTTCAGTTGTCCGGTACGCCATGACCGAGGCCTTTTGCCTACCAGGTCTTCATTGGCGCCCGCCCGTCCTTTAGGGGTGTCCGTGGTGTTGGGGACCTGACTGATGGACCACTGTCTGGTTGAATGTTCTTCATCTCTTCGTCCTTCACTTAAAAAGGGTCATGGTCGACGTCTTCGTCACATCTAGCTCGTACCCGGGACGTGTTACACACTTTTCTTTTTGTTACACACACTACTCATTAAATCAACTTTTAACATACCGTATATATGATTACCACTACTTTAATAACAATAGGAGTTATTCAACCGGATTAACCCCCCCTTTTTTTTTGGTTTTTTTCGTTTTATTTCTCTTTTCTTTCAACATAACATTTTCTCACAGCATTTTTAAACAGAATATAACTACTCCCCCTTCCTTTAGCATTAGTACTTCCTCCCCCACATCTCCGCTATGTCAGGAGAAAAGGTCAAACAATAAAAAACATTCTTTTTAACCTGGACGAAAAACTGTCCTTGTGGCCTGCACAACGGTGCAGCGAGATCCCGGTAGTCCGGGCCATCTCCTGACGGCCGATGTTACGCCAATTCAGCAGGGAACTCCACAGCCGTGGAGCTCCCGGGGTGTCTCGACTGTTCCTGGGCCCCGACTGTTCTCTTTGCCCAGGGCTCAGGGGGTCATCACCCTCCTGAGAGATGCGTCAAAAGGGTGCGTTCCACGCCATTTCTCTGCTTGGGAACCAGCAGTCCATCACCGGTGGTGGCGTGGACGCACTCATCTCTGTCGACGTGGTGCCTTCGCTCCATCTGGCCCCCAGCTCCTGCAGCTCCAACCGCAGGTGAGGGACCAGGGTCATTGACCGATGAGAAGCAGAGCGGCAAAGCTGGGGCCTGTTAGTGTGGATGGCAGATGCCTCCGCAGAGGTGGCGGAGCCCGATGACCCGGCCGAAGCCGCAATCCGGAGTGAGGCCGGAGCAGCCGCGGACCTTGATGGGCAGGCCGCAGCCGCGGTATGGAGTGCGGCAGAGGCGTCCCCGGGTATCGGTGAGCAGGCCGCAGCTGGAACCATGAGCAAGGCAGAGGCGGCCGCAGGTGCTGCCGGGTAGGCCGCGGCCGGCGCCGCAAGCGAACCAGAGGTGGCCGCCTAGCAGGCCGCAACCAGAGAACCGGAGTCGCAGATGGGGCCGGAGTGGCGGCTGGCACTGGTGAGGAGGTCGCAGGGGAGGCCAGAATGGCGGCAGGCTTCGGATCGTTAACCGCTGCTGCCATGTGGAACGCAGCAGCGTCGGCCATGGGCTGGTTCCGCACCAGCAACACGGGCCGATGCGCCGCCGGGCCAGGTGGCTCAGGGTGGTGGGTGAGAGCGTCAGTCGGCCCAGTGGAGGTCGCAGAGCCCTCCGCAACCGGGGCCGCTGGAAAATGGGAGGCCGCACGGGGAGGCCGAGTGGTGGGGGCTGCTTGCGGAGCTGGGGTAACTCTCACCTTCCCCGGAGCCACGGCTTTCTGCAGGTTGTTCCTCCGCTCTCCCAGAAGTCGGTCCAGGAAGCAGCTGGCCTCTGCTGCTCCTCCGCAGCTCCCGTTCCCATTGTCTGGCGCCCGCCGCTGCTCTTCATCCCACCCTTCGGCAGGACCAGCCTCCAGGCCGGATAGTTCCGCAGGGACGGCCGGCGACAGTTCCTCTAGTGGCTGCCCCGGGTAATCCACTTCAGCACCACCCCCCTCCTGCTCGCAGGTCACCAGCGTTGCAGGGGCACAGAGTCTCATTCGGGTTTTCTTTGGATGGGTCCAGCCACAGCCCCAATTGGTATTCCACTCGGGCACCATCTCACAAAGTTTTTTTTTCCCTTTCCGGATCCTCCGATGACAGCCAATGGTCCGGAACAGAGTCTCGGATTTGCCATCCACAGGCGGGTAAAGTCGAGCTCTTCACCGTTCTCTGTCTTCTGTCCTGAGTCTTCCTCTGCTGAGATCCTCCCGGGACTAACCTCTCTGGAACCCCAACCAGTCCTATTTATCCCCTCTCTCCCTGTGAATTTCCCTCCTTGGTTCCTATCTCCCCGCCTCCATGACTAAGCAGTTTCTATAGCCATAAACTGATGTTAAGTCCTGAACTACACTCCCCCTGCCATCTTGTGGTCAAATTTCAGTACTGCACTCCCTTTTCTGTCTTCTGTCTTTCCCTGCTGTTACCTTTCTGTCATTTCCAATCTCCGTCTGTAGTGCACAAATCATCCCCTCCTACTTCCAGTCAAGTCTGTCCATCAAGTCACCTTCCCCACAAAGGTGCCAGTGGCGCCATCTTGCTGGAGAACAAAAAAAATGTCCTCCACCAAGATGGCGCCACCCGCGTATTCGCAATAGCAGCTGTCGGTGATCTCAGAGAACCCCACCTTAGGATGCGAGCATATCATTAACACAAAACTGAAAGTAAAGATTAAGAAACAGCCACAAGACGGATTTTATCAACCAAGGTATCATTTTATTCAGTATAACGGTGCCAACCTGACACTGTGTGTAGGTTACTATGCATAATCCTGCTGACAGGTTCCCTTTAAATCAAGCCTGTCCATGTGTCTGACCTGCTTTATTTGAGTACTGTTCTCTTGAACATTTTAGTGCTTGCTCATTACTAGTGCTGATACCATAGCTATACAAGAATATTTAGAATTGAGAGTCCTCAGTGGTTGATACCTTTTAATGGCTAACTGAAAAGATGGTAACAAATTGTAAGCTTTCTAGACTACGCAGGTCTCTTCATCAGGCTAGACTATTACAAAATGTGAAGAATCACATATTTATACACAAGACAGCACAGGTTATTTCTGCAGCACTGGCTAACACGGTACAAAGATATATATCTTTCCTGTATACCTATACAATAATTGTATTGCTACATAAAAGTCCATTGATCTCCTTTTTTTAACATAGGAGCTATATGTGCCCTAAGAAAAAAATTTTCAGCCACGCAGTTCTGGGATGATTGCAGAAAATATAATATAACAGCATTCCAATATATTGGAGAGATACTTCGATATTTATGTAACACTCGTAAGGTGGGTAAAGCCTAGCTAAGTACGTTAAAAGATGATTCTGTAAGGTTACATTTGCAGCTTTGGGTGAGTTTTCGATGTTGCAGATTTTCTGCAGCATTTCTGCATCCATTAAATAAAATGGGTTACTTGAATTTTTTAGATAATATGCATTATGGGAACGTAGCCTAAAACTTTTCATTCCTTACATTCTGCATAGCCATCTTTGTTAACCCCTTACCCCCAAGGATGGTTGGCACGTTAATGACCGGGCCAATTTTTACAATTCTGACCACTGTCCCTTTATGAGGTAATAACTCTGGAACGCTTCCATGGATCCTGGTGATTCTGACACTGTTTAGGCGCATAGCAGAACTCGGAAGGGAATGAGCGCCGTTTGACTTTTCAACGCAAAATTGGCTAGAATTGAGATCGGACGCCATGTCGCGTTTGGAGAGCCCCTGATGTGCCTATACAGTGGAAACCCACAAGTGACCCCATTTTGAAAACTAGACCCCCCAAGGAACTTATCTAGATGTGTGGTGAGCACTTTGTACCCCCAAGTGCTTCACAGAAGTTTATAACGCCCGGACGTGAAAATAAAAAAAATCATATTTTTTCCACAAACATGATCTTTTAGTCCCCAATTTTTTTATTTTCCCAAGTGTAACAAGAGAAATTGGACCCCAAAAGTTGTTGTTCAATTTGTCCTGAGTACGCTGACATCCCATATGTGGGAAAAAAACTACTGTATGGGCACATCTTGGGGCTCGGAAGGGAAGTAGTGACGTTTTGGAATGCAGACTTTGATGGAATGTTCTGCAGGTGTCATGTCGCATTTGGAGAGCCCCTGATGTGCCTAAACTGTGGAAACCTCCCACAAGTGATCCCATTTTGGAAACTAGACCCCCCCCAAGGAACTTATCTAGATGTGTGGTGAACATTTTGAACCCCCAAGTGCTTCACAGAAGTTTCTAGAGCCATAAAAATAAAAACATCATATTTTTTTCCACAAAAATGATATTTTTGCCCCCCCCAATTTTTTTATTCTCCCAAGGGTAACAGGAGAAATTGGACCCCAAAAGTCGTTATGCAATTTGTCCTGAGTACGCTGATACCCCATATGTGGGGGTAAACCACTGTTTGGGCGCATGGCAGAGCTTGGAAGGGAAGGAGCACTGTTTGACTTTTTTCAAGGCAGAATTGGCTGGAATTGAGATCAGACGCCATGTCACGTTTGGAGAGCCCCTGATGTGCCTGAACACACCTAGCCCTAGGCCTAACCCTAGCCTTAACCCTAACCCTAATAGGAAAATGGAAATAAATACTTATTTTTAATTTTATTATTTTTCCCTAACTTTATTATTTTTCCCTAACTAACGGGTTGATAATGGGGGGTTTGATTTACTATTTATAGCGGGTTTTATGTTTGGCAGGTGTCATACGCTAAAAGACACTTTTTATTGCAAAAAATTGTTTTTGCATCACAACATTTTGAGAGCTATAATTTTTCCATATTTTGACCCACAGAGTCATGTGAGGTCTTATTTCTTTTGAGGGACGAGTTGACGTTTTTATTGTTATCGTTTTCGGGCATGTGACATTTTTTGATCGCTTTTTATTCCGATTTTTGAGACGCAGAATGAACCAGCATTTCATGAGTTTCTTTTGGGGGGGCGTTTACACCGTTCCGCATGTGGTAAAATTGATAAAGCAGTTTTATTCTTCTGGTCAGTACGATTACAGCGATATCTAATTTATATCATTTTTTATGCTTTGGTACTTTTATACAATAAAAACAATTTTATATAAAAAATTATTTTTGCATCGCTTTATTCTTCAAGCTTTAACTTTTTTATTTTTTTGCTGATGACGCTGCATGGCAGGTCGTTCTTTGCAGGACAAAATGACGTTTTCATTGGTACCATGTTTATTTATATCTGTCTTTTTGATCACTTGATATTGCACTTTTTGTTCTGCGGTATGATAAAGCATTGTTTTTTGCCTTGCTTTTTTTTTTAAGGGGTTCACTAAAGGGGTTAACTAGTGAGACCGTTTTATAGAGTGGGTCGTTACAGACGTGGCAATACTAAATATGTGTACTTTTATTGTATTTTTTTATTTATAAAAAAAAATTTATTAGGGATATTTTTTTTTATTTAGGAATTTTTAAAAAATTATTTTTACACTTGTGTTTTTTTTTTTTTTTGCTTTATTACTTTGTCCCACTTTGCATAGCACTGTGTCAGATCAGCGACCTGACAGGCAGTGCAGGCGACTTTCTCAGCGCCTGCTCTCAGCAGGCACTGAGAAAGCCATCTCCCTGAAGGACTCGGAAGACCCCCGCAGCCATCTTGGATGCAGGGGCCTGCAGGGAGAAAGGCCCTCGGAACAACGAGAGCACATCACGTTGTTCCGAGGGGCTCAGGGAAGCACGCAGGGAGGGGACTCCTTGCGTGATTCTTCCCTATGTCCCCGGAACACTGCGATCATGTTAATGTGCCAGTAGCACTCCTGGCACATAGTGCCGGGTGTCAGCTGTGATAATCAGCTGACACCCGGCCGCGATCAGCTATGATAAAAAGCTGACACCCGGCCACGATCAGCTGCGCTCCCCCCGTGAGCATAGCTGATTGCTATGATGTACTATCCCGTCCATGGGCATACGGGCCCAGGGCACATGGACGGGATAGTACGTCAAATGTCAAAAAGGGGTTAATATCAGCATTTGTGTTTAATTGAATTTGTATAAATGTAAAACATTGGTTAGCAACCCATTATTTTATCATTACGTCATCATTCTTCTTTTTCTAGAAAGACAATGACAAGGATCACTGCGTGCGGTTCGCTCTAGGCAATGGTGTAAGACCTGAGGTTTTGAAAGAGTTCAATGATCGTTTCGGTAAAATTAGAATAATGGAAGTCTATGGAGCAACAGAAGGCAATGTGTGCTTTTTAAACTACTCTAAGAAAGAATGTGCAATAGGCAGATACAACTGGTTCCTAAAGGTAAGACCTGATTAATATTTGACCTTATTTTGATTTAAAATGTTAAACATTGGAGAAACTTCACCACCAATTTTAAAGGGACTCTGTCATCACAGAATGAGTGCTGAAATCAAGTACAGGTGCTCGGTGCTTCATGGAGCTGTCAAACAATGAAGATGGGGTGGATATAGAGGGACAAAAAGAAGGTGAGAAGGTTTATGTAAATGATTGGCCCCGCCATGAAGCACCGAGTGGCAGGACTTTGTCAACATGGAATGACTGTTCAAACTGAGTCCCTTTAACCCCTTAACCCCCAAGGGTGGTTTGCACGTTCATGACCGGGCCAATTTTTACAATTCTGACCACTGTCCCTTTATGAGGTAATAACTCTGGAACGCTTCCATGGATCCCGGTGATTCTGACAATGTTTTCTCGTGACATATTGTACTTCATGTTATTGGTAAAATTTCATTCAAATAACTTGCGTTTATTTGTGAAAAAAAATGGAAATTTGGCAAAATGTTGAAAATTTCGCAATTTTCCAACTTTGAATTTTTATGCCCTTAGATCACAGAGATACGGCACACAAAAAACTTAATAAGTAACATTTCCCACATGTTTACTTTACATCAGCACAATTTTGGAACCAAAATTTTTTTTTGTTAGGAAGTTATAAGGGTTAAAAGTTGACCAGCGATTTCTCATTTTTGCAACATCATTTTTTTTAGGGACCACATCACATTTGAAGTCACTTTGAGGAGTCTATATGATAGAAAATACCCAAAAGTGACACCATTCTAAAAACTGCACCCCTCAAGGTGCTCAAAAACACATTCAAGAAGTTTGTTAACCCTTCAGGTGCTTCACAGGAATTTTTTGAATGTTTAAAAAAATGACCATTTAACTTTTTTTCACAAAAAAATTAATTCAGGTCCAATTTTTTTTATTTTACCAAGGGTAACAGGAGAAATTGGACAGCAAAAGTTATTGTGCAATTTGTCCTGAGTATGCTGATACCTGATATGTGGGGGGGAACCACTGTTTCGGCACATAGCAGAGCTCAGAAGGGAAGGAGCGCCGTTTGACTTTTTCAATGCAAAATTTGCTGGAATTCAGATCGGACACCATGTCACGTTTGGAGAGCCCCTGATATACAGTGGGGGAAAAAAGTATTTAGTCAGTCAGCAATAGTGCAAGTTCCACCACTTAAAAAGATGAGAGGCGTCTGTAATTTACATCATCTCCTCAACTATGGGAGACAAACTGAGAAAAAAAAATCCAGAAAATCACCTTGTCTGTTTTTTTTTCATTTTATTTGCATATTATGGTGGAAAATAAGTATTTGGTCAGAAACAAAATTTCATCTCAATACTTTGTGATATATCCTTTGTTGGCAATGACAGAGGTCAAACATTTTCTGTAAGTCTTCACAAGGTTGCCACACACTGTTGTTGGTATGTTGGCCCATTCCTCCATGCAGATCTCCTCTAGAGCAGTGATGTTTTTGGCTTTTCGCTTGGCAACACGGACTTTCAACTCCCTCCAAAGGTTTTCTATAGGGTTGAGATCTGGAGACTGGCTAGGCCACTCCAGGACCTTGAAATGCTTCTTACGAAGCCACTCCTTCGTTGCCCTGGCGGTGTGCTTTGGATCATTGTCATGTTGAAAGACCCAGCCACGTTTCATCTTCAATGCCCTTGCTGATGGAAGGAGGTTTGCACTCAAAATCTCACGATACATGGCCCCATTCATTCTTTCATGTACCTGGATCAGTCGTCCTGGCCCCTTTGCAGAGAAACAGCCCCAAAGCATGATGTTTCCACCACCATGCTTTACAGTAGGTATGGTGTTTGATGGATGCAACTCAGTATTCTTTTTCCTCCAAACACGACAAGTTGTGTTTCTACCAAACAGTTCCAGTTTGGTTTCATCAGACCATAGGACATTCTCCCAAAACTCCTCTGGATCATCCAAATGCTCTCTAGCAAACTTCAGACGGGCCCGGACATGTACAGGCTTAAGCAGTGGGACACGTCTGGCACTGCAGGATCTGAGTCCATGGTGGCGTAGTGTGTTACTTATGGTAGGCCTTGTTACATTGGTCCCAGCTCTCTGCAGTTCATTCACTAGGTCCCCCCGCGTGGTTCTGGGATTTTTGCTCACCGTTCTTGTGATCATTCTGACCCCACGGGGTGGGATTTTGCGTGGAGCACCAGATCGAGGGAGATTATCAGTGGTCTTGTATGTCTTCCATTTTCTAATTATTGCTCCCACAGTTGATTTCTTCACTCCAAGCTGGTTGGCTATTGCAGATTCAGTCTTCCCAGCCTGGTGCAGGGCTACAATTTTGTTTCTGGTGTCCTTTGACAGCTCTTTGGTCTTCACCATAGTGGAGTTTGGAGTCAGACTGTTTGAGGGTGTGCACAGGTGTCTTTTTATACTGATAACAAGTTTAAACAGGTGCCATTACTACAGGTAATGAGTGGAGGAAAGAGTAGACTCTTAAAGAAGAAGTTACAGGTCTGTGAGAGCCAGAAATCTTGATTGCTTGTTTCTGACCAAATACTTATTTTCCACCATAATATGCAAATAAAATGAAAAAAAAACCAGACAATGTGATTTTCTGGATTTTTTTTTCTCAGTTTGTCTCCCATAGTTGAGGTCTACCTATGATGTAAATTACAGACGCCTCTCATCTTTTTAAGTGGTGGAACTTGCACTATTGCTGACTGACTAAATACTTTTTTTCCCCACTGTACCTAAACAGTGGAAACCCCCACAAGTGACCCCATTTTGGAAACTAGACCCCCCAAGGAACTTATCTAGATATGTGGTGAGTACTTTGGACCCACAAGAGCTTCACAGAAGTTTATAACGTACAGCGGTACAATTAAAAAATCATATTTTTTCCACAAAAATGATCGTTTCACCCCCAATTTTTATTTTCCCACGGGTAACAGGACCCTAAAGTTATTGTGCCATTTGCCCTGAGTACGCTGATACCCCACATGTGGCGCCCCCAGGAGTATGGCCGCCACAGTGACTTTGCCTCCCTCCAGGGAGGGTGAGGTCATGCTTGGAAGCAGTGAAGGGTCTCTCTCGCAGTCAACCTATACATGCAACACAGTTCCACTCCAGGCCAGCAGGGGGAACTCTGAACTGGGATTAAGGGGAGGAGGGCTCTCTGAGGGCCAAGAGGAAGGAGTGGTCAGTTAGCGTGAGGAGGTCCACGTGTGCAGACGTGGAGGGAGAAACTGGAGGTTGAGCTGAGGACGGAGAGCTCCCTCACAGTGAGAGCGCATGAACTGGAACCTGGTCTCCACGGTTGTACGGATATTAACGGTCCTGCAACAGAAACCAGAGGAGTAGGAGGCTGTAAATGCCCTACTCTCATCTAAGACTCAGAGGCACAACAGCACGGAGTGAGCCAAGAGAGGAATGCGGCTACAGCTGTCTGCCATACGAGGAGTGCTAGTAGAAGAGAATTTAGAGGAACTCCAGTGTAACTCAGTACTAGGAGTACTTCATCCAAATAGGCGCTAGGAAGGAGACTGCACAGCCCTTCTGCTGAGAGAGAATCCTGAGCAGCTTCCAGGCTAGCCTGCTCCGTTACCATCTGTAATCAGGACCCTGGACTGCATTTATCAAGTAAAGGTACAGAAATTGCACCCTGCTGTGTCTTTGTCTGTTTCCTACCCGTCCGACACTGCTACATCTCTGTGCCAGCCACATCTACACTGCCCTGGGACTACAGCTTCACCTGTGGGGAGCTTTTACATCTTTGCTGCACCATATCATCAGTCCCAGTGGATCTGCATGCAGCGCCGGCTTAACATCTCACTTGCTGAACACCACAGGTGGCGTCACAAACTATTCCATTAACTACATTCCATCATTTCCATCCGCCCAGGGCCACGGACCAGGTCACTGCTGCTGTGACACATCCCGCTGACACTGGCCCGGTACCGAGTACCCCACAGCCCTGGGAGGGCGACCCACATATGTGGGTGTAAACAACTATTTGGGTGCATGGCAGAGCTCAGAAGGGAAGCAGCGCCATTTGACTTTTTTGGCTGGAATTGAGATCGGATACCATGTCGCGTTTGGAAAGCCCCTGATGTACCAAAACAGTGGAAACCCCCCACAAATGACACAATTTTGGAAACTAGACCCCCCAGGGAACTTATCTAGATGTGTGGTGAGAACTTTGATCCCCCAAGGGCTTCACAGAAGTTTATAACGTACAGCCGTACAATTAAAAAATCACATTTTTTCCCAAAAAATGATCTTTTCTCCCTCAATTCTTATTTTTCCAAGGGTAACAGGACCCTAAAAGTTATTGTGTAATTTGTCCTGAGTACGCTGATACCACATATGCTGGTGTAAACAACTATTTGGGCGCATGGCAGAGCTTGGAAGGGAAGCAGCGCCATTTGACTTTTTTGGCTGGAATTGAGATCGGACACCATGTTGCGTTAGGAAAGCCCCTGATGTACCAAAACAGTGGAAACCCCCCACAAATGACACCATTTTGGAAACTAGACCCCCCAAGGAACTTATCTAGGTGTGTGGTGAGCACTTTGAACCCCCCAGTGCTTCACAGAAGTTTATAATGCCTGGGCGTGAAAATAAAAAAATCGTATTTTTTCCACAAACATAATCTTTAAGTCCCCAATTTTTTATTTTTCCAAGGGTACCAGGAGAAATTGGACCCCAAAAGTTGTTGTCCAATTTGTCCTGAGTACACGGATACCCCATATGTGGGAGAAAACTACTGTATGGTCACACGTCAGGGCTCGGAAGGGAAGTAGTGACGTTTTGGAATGCAGACTTTGATGGAATGGTCTGCGGATGTCATGTTGCCTTTGGAGAGCCCGTGATGTACCTAAACAGTGGAAACCCCCCACAAATGACACCATTTTGGAAACTAGACCCCCTAAGGAACTTATCTAGTTGTGTGGTGAACACTTTGAACCCCCAAGGGCTTCACAGAAGTTTATAATGCCCGGGCGTGAAAATAAAAAAATCGTATTTTTTCCACAAACATGATTATTTAGTCCCCAATTTTTTGTTTTCCCAAGGGTACCAGGAGAAATTGGACCCCAAAAGTTGTTGTCCAATTTGTCCTGAGTACGCTGATACCTCATATGTGGGAGAAAACTACTGTATGGGCACACGTCAGGGCTCGGAAGGGAAGTAGTGACATTTTGGAATGCAGACTTTGATGGAATGGTCTGCGGGTGTCATGTGCGTTTGGAGAGCCTCTGATGTGCCTAAACTATTGAAACTCCCCACAAGTGACCCCATTTTGGAAACTGTACCCCCCACAGAACTTATCTAGATGTGTGGTGAGCGCTTTAAACCCCCAAGTGCTTCACAGAAGTTTATAACGCCCGGGCATGAAAATATAAAAATCTTATTTTTTTTCCACAAAAATGATATTTTTGCCCCCAATTTTTTATTTTCCTTAGGGTAACAGGAGAAATTGGACGCCAAAAGTTGCTTTGCAATTTGTCCTGAGTAGGCTGATACCCCATATGTGGGGGTAAAACACTGTTTGGGTGCATGACAGAGCTTGGAAGGTAAGGAGCACC
Organism: Dendrobates tinctorius; assembly: GCF_039654945.1. Classification (NCBI taxonomy): domain Eukaryota; kingdom Metazoa; phylum Chordata; class Amphibia; order Anura; family Dendrobatidae; genus Dendrobates; species Dendrobates tinctorius. Next base: position 40,607,409 of record NW_027361730.1, read on the forward strand.
ATTTGACTTTTTCAACGCAGAATTGGCTGGAATTGAGATCAGACACCATGTTGCATTTGGAGAGCACCTGATGTGCCCAAACAGTGGAAACCCACCAATTCTAACTCCAACCCTAACCCCAACACACCCCTAACCCTAATCTCAGCCCTAACTCTATCCCTAGCCCTAACCCTAACCTTAGCCCTAACCCTAGCCCTAGCCCTAACCCTAACCCTAACCCTAATGGGAAAATGGAAATAAATACATTTTTTTATTTTATTATTTTTTCCCTAACTAAGGGGTGATAACGTGGGGTTTGATTTACTATTTATGGCGGTTTTTATGTTTGGCAGCTGTCACATGCTAAAAGATGCTTTTTATTGTAAAAATAGTATTTGCATCACCACATATTGAGAGCTATAATTTTTCCGTATTTTGATCCACCGAGTCATGTGAGGTCTTATTTTTTGCGGGACGAGTTGACGTTCTTATTGGTACCATTTTCGGGCACGTGATTTTTTTTGATCGCTTTTTATTACGATTTTTGGGAGGCAGAATGAACAAAAACCAGCATTTCATGAATTTCTTTTGGGGGGGCGTTTATACCGTTCCGCATGTGGTAAAATTGATAAAGCAGTTTTATTCTTCGGGTCAGTATGACTTCAGCTATACCTCATTTATATCATTTTCTATGTTTTAGCGCTTTTATACAATAAAAACAATTTTATATAAAAAAAATAATTATTTTTGCATCGCTTTATTCTGTGAGCTATAACTTTTTTAATTTTTCGCTGATCATGCTATGTCATGGCTCGTTTTTTGCGAGACAAAATGACGTTTTCAGCGGTACCATGTTTATTTATATCCATCTTTTTGATTGCGTGTTATTTCACTTTTTGTTCGGCGGTATGATGATAAAGCATTGTCTTTTTGCCTTTTTTTAAGGAGTTCACTAAAGGGGTTAACTAGTGGGACAGTTTTAAAAAGCGGGTCATTACAGATGCGGCGATACTAAATATGTGTACTTTTATTTTTTTTATTTTACATAAAGAAATGTATTTATTGTGGAATATTTTTTTTTCTTTATTTAGGAATTTTTTTAAAATTATTTTTACCCATTAATTTTTTTTTGTTTTACTTTACTGCATTGTCCCAGGGTGGAGTGTCCAGCAGGGAGGAGGCCCTCGGAACAACGCGATCACATTGCGTTGTTCTGAGGGTCTCAGGGAAGCATGCAGGGAGTCCCCTCCCTGCGCGATTCTTCCCTATGCCACCGGAACACTGCGATCATGTTTGATCGCAGTGTGCCGGGGGTTATTGTGCCGGGAGCAGTCTGTGACCGCTCCTGGCACATAGTGCTTGGTGTCAGCTGTGATAATCAGCTGACACCCGGCCGCGTTCAGCTGCGCTCCCCCCGTGAGCGCAGCTGATCGCGTATGAAATACTATTCCGCCCATGGGCATTAAGTCCCAGGGCACATGGACGGAATAGTATGTCTAATGTCAGAAAGGGGTCGCTTTTTATTCCGATTTTTAGGACGCAGAATGAACAAAAACCAGCGTTTCATTAAAATTCTTTTGGGGGGTGCATTTACACCGTTCCGCGTGCGGTAAAATTGATAAGGTGGTTTTATTCTTCAGGTCAGTATGGTTACAGCGATACCTCATTTATGTCTTTTTTTATGTTTCGGCGCTTTTATGCAATGAAAACAATTTTATATAAAAAATAACTTTTTATGCATCGCTTTATTCTGTGAGCTATAACTTTTTATTTTTTCGCTGATGATGCTGTATGGCAGCTTGTTTTTTGCAGGACAAGATGACGTTTTCAGCGGTACCATGGTTATTTATATGCGTCTTTTTGATCGCGCGTTATTGCACTTTTTGTTCGGCGGTATGATAATAAATCATTATTTTTTGCTTCGTTTATTATTTTTATTTTTAAGGGGTTCGCTAAAGGGGTTAACTAATGGGACAGTTTTATAGGGCGGGTCGTTACGGACATGGTGATATGAAATATGTGTATTTTTTTTGTTTTTTTTTTATTTCCAAGAAATGAATTTATTACGGAATATTTTTTTTTTTTAATTTATTTAGCGATTTTTTTTTTTAAATTAATTTTACACTTTTTTTTTTTTAACATTATTACATTGTCCCAGGGGGGACATCACCGTCCTGTGACAGATCACTGATCTGTCACATCACAGATCGCTGTGACAGATCAGCAATCTGTCACAGGCATTGAAGCAGACTTCCTCATGCCTGCACTTTGCAGGCACTGAGGAAGCCAGCACCCTGCAGGCCCCCGAGGGTCCCCGTCGCCATCTTGGATCCGGGGACCTGCAGGGAAGGAGCCCCCCGCAGCAGCGCTGCACATTGCTATAAGTAAATAAATGAAAAAACAACATGGGTTCCCCTGTATTTTTGATAACCAGCCAGTCAAAACTGACAGCTGGGGGCTGCATCCCTCAGCTGTTAGCTTCAGCAAGGCTGGCTTATCAAGAATAGAGGGGTTGCCACACTGTTTTTTAAAATGATTTAAATAAAAACAAAAAAATATATATACTGTACATGTGGTGCATATATATATTTCTAGTGCGGTGGTGTTCATACTGCACGGCAATGAGGCAGTGACCCATTAGCGTTCAAAGCAACATGTCTTTAATGTCCAAAAACTTACAAATGAAAAACACACGGTATCCCCCAGATCGCAGCTGGGGCATCAAAAACAGTCCGTATCTGAGCCCGGTTTCTGTGGGCGACTGCACCACCATGTCTTTCTGAGGGGCACCAGGAGTTCGCTTCCCTTGGCTCTGTGTTGACTGCAAACATAAGCCGGATGTTGCAGAGCCACCTGCTCTGCAGCTTGCAAACCAACATTGACACACCCAACCCTTTGCTGCAGGATTTTTAAATGGGATCTGGGACCATGGGCCACTTGTAAGACCCGGCTAGAGAGAGTCAACCACCTCAATACAATCCTGTAGTTCACTCCAAAAATAAAAGCTTGTGCAGCATTTCCTTAAATCTGTCTTGGCTAAATAGCTTGACCAAGTTCCACACTTAATTTCATCCTGCACTGCAACCACAGCTACACCTGTGACTGCAATGCACTCCAGTGGCCGCAAAATGCTTCTATGCGCATCCTGGGGTATACATACCGTCCCTCACATATATTACCCCTCACTGCCTCACAATATATGTATAGTGGCTGGTATATTGTAATGGTTAAGTGCACAGCCTACGACATGAGAGACTGGGTTTCAAATCCCATATCTGCCCTGTGGAAAAATAAATTAAATAAATTAAATAAATTATATACCAAGGCTCCTAACACTATAATACACTGGAATACCTACCCTAGGTGGCTGTTATAGTGTAGTAGGTTAAAAGTGCACGGCCAGCAATGTGGTCCTTAGGCAAGACTACTAACACTATAGTGCCTACCTCAATAAACATGAGAGTGTCACAAACAAAGAGTCATGCCGGCTCGCTCTGTGTCAGATGTCAAGGAACCAGGACAATCTGATGAAAAATGGGCTGCTGAAACAAACCATACATGGACAAGGCAGGAGATCCTGGATCTCATGAAATGCTACTATAACAGCAGACCAAATGAGAGAGGATATATGAAGCATATGAGGAAACTCTGGATGGATACAAGACCTGCATGTCCACTGACTGAGAAACAACTAGTCACCCAACGTTTCAATATCATAAAGAGAAAGCTATTATCACAATTTGAGATGTATCAACTGCACTGCAGCTCCATCCATGAAGAAGAACATGTGCAATGAAGATCCTGATCCAATCCAACTATAGAGCCCCCAAAAATCTGAAACAGAAGATCTTAGATAAACTAAATACCATCAATAGCAGAGATCGACTGTATAACGCCGGTGTGTTTGTGCCTTGTTTCCCCGGCGTTAATCTGCATGTCTGTGCTCTTACTCTTTGCTCCTTTCCCCCTAATCAGCTGGAATACTGTTGACTGTTACCTGTGTGGATGCCTCTCAGTTCCCTGCTCTGCTGCGTAGCTGTACAGGTGTTTCGGAGTCTTTACTCCGCTGCATGACTATCTGCATGTGCGGTCTCTGGATGCCGCTGTGGAAGCTATCCGCAGGTTGCGAGGTCTTCTGCAGCTGGTGCATTTTCTTTCCACTCATTCATCCACTCAATGCCAACTTTTATTCCCCATTGATTTGCATTGGGGTCTGGTTTCGGACGAAACTCCGACTTTTTTTGCCCTGGTCGGACCAGTTTCATCTGAAACAAATTTTGTTTCATGAAACCCGATCCGACCAAAGTCGCTCAACTCTAGGTGGGAGCATTGATAGAAGGAGACAGAAATGTTGACATTTGGTTTAAGTTCACATCTTAACCTAGGGATAAAAAGTTTAAAAAATATATAAATTATTAAGAATAATTTTGTAGATTTTACCAATATTAATTATAATAAAGCTTTACAAATAAGCATGGTAAAGTCTGATAATTTACGCATTTTTTTCTTTCAGCTTGTTCAGCCTTTTGAAGTTGTTAAATTTGATGTGGAAAAAAATGAACCAATTCGAGATTCTGCAGGACGTTGCATTAGAGTACCAAGAGGTATGGACAATTATCTACTTAAAAGTATGCAAATTGCCTCTTCAGAGAGGAAGAGGACTTGAACTCTATAGCGCCACCTGTTGGTAGTAGCGATCCTACAAGTCACAATCAACCCTTTAACGAGTCTTGTAATTTGACTTAGGATAAAAGCCAAATCAGAATCTCAATTTGCAGACACGGTATTTTGGGCTATTGGCTCTCGTCAGTGCAAAGTATGAGAACTGATTTGGCTAGGTGAGAGGCTCTGGACTGAGGTCTAAGTAATATGAGGTCTTGTAATATGACTTAGGCTATGTGCACACGCTGCGGTTTTTGCTGCGGTTCCACTGCGGTTTTGGCCGCAGCAGAACTGCAGCAGTTCTGCAGACAGTGTACAGTAGCATGTTATCCTACGGGATTTACATTCTGCTGTGCACATGCTGTGGGTTTTTAACTGCGGAAAAGCTGCGGTTTTGAATCCGCAGAAAGAATTGACATGTCAATTCTTTTCTGCAGATTCTGCTGCGGTTTACCATCTCCTCCATTGTAGAGATGATAAACCGCAGGGAAAACCGCAGGCCAATCCGCAGGTAAAACCGCAGGGCATTTTACCAGCGGTTTTACCTGCAGTTCCGCAGATAAAAAGTCCGCAGACCAATCCGCAGCGTGTGCACTTAGCCTTAAGATAAAAGCCAAATCAAGTCGATAAAAGCCAAATCAAAAGCCGGAGTTCAAGTCCTCTTCCTCTCTGAAAAGGCAATTTGCATATTATTTTCCCAGAGGAGCATTGCACGGCGAATAAGCCTCCTTACCTTGACAAGCCAGAGCTGGTATGTCACGCTCCACAAGGAGAAATCTTACCCCTTAGACCTACTTAAAAGTACAAACAGAACAAATTGCATTTTTTACGCAATTCACCAAAATCCTGCACCATGACTGCAAATTGTGAAAATAGCCTATGGGTTATCAATGCAAAATTGAACTAAACCACAGGGGTCTGCCATTCTAGCATGAGATATTAACGATATTTGACTGATCAATAAGATCAATAGACCTATTCACCCATCTAGGTTACACATCCCTCTGAAAGCTTGTGGCATATTATGAAATTCTGTAATTTTTTGGGCAGACAGAGGGGTCTTAGCTTTTTTAATAGAGGAACTGATTTCAATTGCTGGACCCAGAACCTTAAAAGCTGTACTGTTGCAGCAGGAACCTGTTTTGCAGGCAACAAATCATCATAATTGTATCTCAACTAAAAATAAAAATTGATGAATTCTGATATGCACAGATAGTACTTTTATATGTCATGACATGCTAAATATAGGTTAAATCTTTAATAGATTAAAAACAAAATTTGCCTTGCCACTTAAAGCCATCCACTCAATATGTAACGACCAGTGCGCCGGTCGTTGTTTGAGAATGGGATACGGCGCTGCTATGAACGACTCTGACCGCGATATGATACTCAACCAACTTTTCTTTATAACTTGGGCAAAAGATAACAGGATTCTACTTCACAACAAAATATGGGCCATAACAGCCACAATCCACAGAATACATATTATGCAGCCTGAGAGAACCCAAGTGTCAGCTTCATGGAAAGGAGCAAGACTACCCCAAAACTATGCCACTCCCTCCTTTATCCAGTACAGGGCCTAACTGAGGTTCTACTGTGACCGTGACATGTCGTCCTCTCAGGTATACAATCTTACACCTGCCTCCCACCTTAATTACAATAGATTCCAGGTACCCTGTTTTCCCCTTTATATATGTATATATATTTACATGACTAGTCACTTGAACCGACACCACATGTACACAGTGCACTGTCCTCTTTGTGAGCACTCAGAGCGGATGCCCTGACAGAATATACTCAAGCGGAAAACAACTGGACTTGTTATTCTGACGTCCGGCCACTAGATTTAATTAGCTTTTTAGGTAACCAAATCCACTGATACAGGTGCAAGTGAGGATTCAAATCCGTCCCAGTAGTACTTCACGGAGCTCTCCTATGGCATTCACGTTTTACCTGAATCTTGATATACAAGAATTCACACAGTCTCAATCAGTCCATATGCAATATCAGTAACAGGAATGTTCTTGAAGATGCTGAGAATCCTATCTAACTCTCCCTATCTAACTAAACAGTCGGTGACCGGTCACACATGTCAGATTACTCATGGGAGTCACTCCCTCTGGATCACACCGTCCAACTTGGATCACTTCAGGCTCTCGATCCTTCTCAGTCTCTCAGGGGCAGGCAGGGCTCCTTCTCTTCATTTTTCCTCAGGAGCTCTAATCTCCAAAGCAGTTCATGTTTCCAGAACTTTCTCCTCTTGTTCCAAAGTGACCTCTAGTGGCCGAACTAAATTACTGCAACATTATTTCTTATAACAGGAAACATTAACATGCTACACTCTACCCCTCTTATAATTTGGCGTCCCGACAAATGGCTTCCCACAACTCACATGCAGCATGTACTCATCAGAATTATACCGTATCGGGGGAAGTCCAGCTGTGCTCCTCTCCGACCTCAGTAAGCCAGTACCTGCCATACTCAATGGAATATTCGTCATATCTGGTGAAACAGTAACATCAAGGGCCCTCTGTGGTATATCTGGAATTTGCACTGTCGGACTCTGCACTTCTGGGAGTATGCCCTCAAAGTCATCCCAACAGTCACATTCAACATTGCTCTGTTGTACCACCGTTGGGGATCAGACAACTCAGGGGGACAGACAGATGCCTTGGACATACACCGCTTTAGCCAATTCGTGCAATGGGGTCCGATGTAGAGCGCCTGCCATGGCTGTGGAGTACTCGGTACCGGGCCATTTCTTAAAGGGGCAGTGTCACGGCAGCGATTACATGGTCTTTGGCCTTGGGCATCCAATAAAAGGGGATATTTACAACAGAAAAATAAAGAGTTTGTAAAGTGTTCATGACGCCACCTGTGGTGTCTGATCAGAGGTGACCAGCGCTGCAGTGAAGATCCTCTGGGACTGATGGTGATGCAGCAGAGTTGGTATAGCTCTCCACAGGCAGAGCTTTGTCCCAGAGCAGTTGTGGTAGTGAAGATGTTGTATTTGAGGATGATAGATGTAGCAGAGTTGGATAGGTGATGCAGGAATAACTAGAGGACACAACAGAGTGAAGTTTCCTTTACCTTTTACTGAGCTGTCTAGGTAGAGTCCAGGGCTCAGGTTACAGATGATTCTGGAGTCAGTCAGCCTGGAAGCAATTTGGGTATCTCCTTATTCAAGTGGGTTGTGAGGCCTCCTCTCTTGCGCTATTCTCTGAGATACTTGCTGCTGTGAACTCTATTCAAGTTCCTCTCTCTGTCTGCTACTTAGGTAGAACTCCACTTGCATGACAGGCAGCTGTAGCATGCTTCAGGGATCGCTCCTATATGGTGTCTCTGGCTCACATGTGCTGCTATGTCTTCGAGTCTCAGTTGGGGACAGAGGATCTGCGTTCTTCTGTCCTCTGGATTCTGCTGCAGGGACTTTAGTACTCACACAGCCTCGGACTCCGGAGTCCGGTCTCTGGCGCTCAAGCCTGGGGGTGAGCTCCACTATGGCTCCTGTCCCCAGCTTCTCTCCGCACGTCCTCTCTTCAGGCATTAACTCCTACTAACTTTCTCCACCTGACCAGAGAGAGCAGCTCCCCTGAAGTTGGGTTTAGAGCTCCCCCTGCTGGCCTGGAGCAGGAACTGTGTTGTATGCTGGAACTACCTGATAAGGGAATCCCTTCCTTGCTTCCAGGCATGACATCACTCCCCCTGGAGGGAGGCAAGGCCATTGTGGCAACAAAACTCCTGGGGTGCCACAGATGCACCCCTCAGGAACCATTGTGTACACACCCCTGGAAACACTCTTTCCACTTCTGTGTAAAGCGTATCCTCCTACCTGTCACTCATCTTCCCTTTTGGACGCGTTACTCGCACTAGCACCTTATCACCCTCCCAGAACTCATCCACGTGCACCGGTCCCCGATCTCGGTGGGGATGTTCCTGTACACGTTCTTTCACTATTTGATGAATTTCTCGCAACTTTCGATGGTGATCCTGGACCCACTCACTGCCTGTATGATACTCAGGCTCATCCGGTACAGTCAAACCCATTTTTTCGATTTCTCATCCAGGCCGAACAAACATCATTATGTAAGGTGTGAACCCTGTTGCTATAGGCCCACGTAAGTTCTGGGAGGAACTCAGTCCATTGCTCCTTTTGCCTCTGTTCCAATGTTCTCAGCATCTGGAGCAGTGTTCAGTTGAATCGCTCACAAGCCCCATTTCCCTGTGGGTGATAGGGTGTCATGCGCGATTGCTGAATCCCATAGACTTGCAACAACTCGGTCATGATCTAACCCTAAAAGCAGGCACCTTGAACTGAATGCACCCTTTGGGGACACCCATAAACTGGGATGAAATGCTTACAGATTGCCTCTGCTGTGGACTTAGCAGTCTGATCCTTGGTGGGAAGGCCACAGCAAATTTTGTAAAATGATCGGTCATGACTAGGCATGATTGATGATCACATCTGGAGTACCCGATTGACAGATAATCCACCAATAATACCTCCAACATGGCAGACACCACAATTGTCTGAACAGGAGCTCTCTGTTCTGGGGACTTATTCAATTCACAGGAAAATATGACTAATTTTTCATGATTTAGATTGCACATACCGTGCTTTCTGCTGCATCTCCTTGGTTTTTAAGAGAACATGCTGCCCTTCCCCCCCTTTTCATTTCTCCAGACACACAGCTGCAGGTCTCACTGCCAGCACTGTGTAATTCTACCCCTGTCTTTTCCCCTCCCTCGAGATTCTGGCTTTTGAAAAGGCAAATCCAGTCTGTCTGCAGCACATGGTTTTGGAAGTCCATTTGTTCATTCTGGATCGAATATAATAACACAGAATATTCTTAGAGGCAGGAAACTTACATTTTTGGGATCTAAATCATTAAAGCTATTCATCACAGCATTTGGCGATGTCTGCACCCACCAGAAAGCGAGTGAAGGTTATCTGCCTTCCGGTAATACCTAGATATAGGATGCTTGGTTTTAAATGAAAGCTAATTTTGTAAGAATACATAGAATACTTCTGTCATCTCTCTGGAAGCCTCACAGCCAGAGTTATGGCTCTCATAAATTTTTAGTAACTTTCAAAAGGGAGAGCATTCCATAGCTCCACCCACCCAGTGAAGTCATCCAGAGAAAAAGTATAAGGCTAGGATGCCTAATTAGGAATTTGTTATTCACCCGGAGTGCCAGCTAGGAAGCTGTGCTGATAGACCATTTTCCCTTCGGGAAGGTGCCCCTCCTCCACATGGCATGCCATTGACTGAGATATGTAAGTTTCATATTTTAATACATTTTATTTAATAATTATCTGTATATATTATATCTTGTTTTGTTTGTAACATCTTTTATATTTTTGTAAACACTGCCTATATTTTCTGGAGTAAATCTGTAAAATTTACTAGTTTCGTTTTCCTTGCTCTATAACGTACCGCCACGTTCCCCGTGCTAAAATTTATGCCACCTTTTGGGTTGGCACCTGACCCGATATTGATTTTTATGTAGAACGAGGAGTTGGTGGCAGCAAAGTGTTCTGAGGTATTGGGGAGACCCTGGCAGTGATGGAGCAGAGGTTTTATGTGTGTATTTCCTGTCTGAGACTGGGGATATACATACCGCCTTCACTGCAGAGTGCCCAACAGCCATTACACGACAAGGCAGCTTTTCTGGGGGACTATTTATTCTAGGTGTAGTTCCCTGACTGACCTGAGGGTAAGGGGGGTGCCAGAGAGCTGCAAGTTCCAAAACCGGAACTGAAGGTGTAAACAAAAGTTGTGGGTGGTTATATAACCCATGGCCACTAATAAATAGTACATTTGTGGCAATTGGTTGGATATAATAAATCCCTGACAACTGGGGGGCAACCTCACACTCCTCAGTTCAAGACAGCTGGCACCTAGCACACACCTCTCTCACGACTTCTAAGCCAGGTGTGTACATGAACCGATGCAACCATCGATAGATGAGTCTTCTCTGGACCAAAATGTTCACCCTGTGTATGAGCCTCTATGGCAATGTCTGGAGCCACTGAGGCTGGGAATACCACCTGCCAACAGCACCCCAGCTCTGCCGCTATGTAGATCGAGCGATACAGTACCCCTTCTGCTATGGCCAATTGGTCCCACTGCTGTAGCAGTTTCTGCCCCTCTCATAACAGCTCGGAGTCCGCATCCTGTAAATTGGCTCACTCCTCACGAGTCTTTCCCAGCAACGTGGTGACCTGTGTCGCCATCCCACTTGAAAGTGCCACATCCATGAACACATGTAATCACCTCAGGTTGGGAATCTCAGAATCCTCGAAGTCTTCATCCACCACATGCTCGGGTGTACCTCGAGTCACTCGTGACATAGCGTCGGCATTGGAGTTCTCTTTACCAGAACGGAACCGAATCCGGTAATTAAACTTGGATATCCGTGCTACCCACCTCTAATCCAGGGCTCTCAGCTTGGCATTCTCCATGTGCGCCAGTGGATTATTATCTATCATCATGAGAATCTCCAAGCCAGATATTCTGCAAATTTCTCAGTCATGGCCCACACCAAGGCCAACATCTCCAGTTTGAATGAGCTGTAATTATCTGGGTTTCGCTCAGTGTCCTGTAGAAGCCAGCTGGCAAATGCAATGACCCTCTCACGCCCCTCCTGTTCTTGGGCTAACACGGCTCCCAAGCCATGGAGTCTCCCATCAGTGTACAGGATGAAAGGTCAGTCAAAGCGTGCATACGCCAACAAGGTGCCTGCACAAGGCGGCTCGGATCCGATCGAATGCCTTTTGCTGTTGGTCCGTCCATTGAATAGGCTGGTTCCTGGGCCTTCGCACCATCCCTCTCAACAGCTCATTCAGTGGCTCAGCCACTTTAGCAAAGTCTTTCACAAACTAACGGTAGTATCTGGCTAAACTGAGAAACGCCTGTACTTCCCTCTGGATCTTGGGCCTGGGCCTCAATTTTGCTTGGTGCCGGCATCACACCCTCAGCCGATACTACATGCCCCAGATACTCGATCTGCATCCGGAACAGGTGACACTTTTTGGGCTTGATCTTAAGTCCATTGTCTCTCAGACGGTGCAACACTTGCCGGAGCTTTTTCAGGTGATCGTCACACAATTCTCTGAATACAATCACATCATCCAGGCTTTCCACACCATAGATCAACACGGACTCGAAATTGTAATTACCCAAGCAATATTCCATCAGCCACTGAAACTTTCCTGGGGCATTAGTCAGTCTGTAGGACATTCGTTTAAACTCGTACAGACCCATCGGTAAGATGAATGCTATCTTTTGCCGATCTCAAGCCGCGATGGGCACCTGCCAGGAGCCACTGGCCAGGTCAAGTGTGGAGACTTACTTCACCTTTTCCAGGGCAGACAGGGATTCCTCAATTCTTGGCAACTGGTAGGAGTCATGTACAGTGTGTGCATTCAGCTTGCGGTAATCAACACAAAACCGTATGGACCCGTCCTTCTTCCATACCAATACGACTGGTGCGGCCCAAGGACTCTGACTCTGGTGGATCACCCCATTATACAGCATATGCGCTAGCATCCCCTTGACCTCTTGGTAGAGGTTCGGTGGAATCTGGCGATATCTCTCCCAAATTGGGGGTGTTTTCTGTGGTTATCTCGTGTTCCACTGCCTTCGTGCAACCAAAGTCTTCATCACCCATGGAGAAAGCAGCCTGATATTCCTAGAGTGTAGCCTCCAGCCTGTGTGCCTGCTTGGATGTCAACTGGGACTCATCCACTCCCACAATCTCCATAATCTTCCTGCCATTCCACGCAGGTGTGGGGGCTCTTCTGCTGTCATCTGCATTGACAGGGTTCAGGCGGTCTGGCGGTCTGCCCTCAGTGTGAACTGACTTTTGGGAATGACTCCTTCGCCCCACACACATTCATTAGCCAACTTAGTGCCTACCACCAGAGTTACCTCTTGATTCTGCAGATTCAGACACCTTAGTGGGACACTTCCATCTTGTACAACGGCCAATATTCGGGCTATCATCGGACTATCCATGTCTTCTGACAGACCCACCAGCTCTAGAACCTTCTCCACACCGTTCAGTTTTCTGTGTGTCCCTATCGACATCAACACATGCTTCTTTTGACCCTGGCCGATGACCGCAGCAGACCCATGTGGGACATACACCACTCCCACCGGTCTTCCTTCTGCCGAACTTTTCTGAACACTGCACGAATGGACCACCTGCTGCAGAACTGAGTGGTTTTGTGGGGTGTCAATACCTAAGACCAACGCGCTCAAACAGAAGGGAGTCCAGCTCTCTCAGGATATTCATTCCCAGAACCACCAGGAGGTTCGTCCTCACCTGTGTCTTAATGGGTACCCCTTCTTTGGTTTCCAACTCCTGGCCACACAGCTGCACCTTCATCCATGCAATGCCAACCATTGGAATTTCCTCATTATTAGTGGCCTTCAGCCTTAACAGATGTCCCGACTCCGGTTTGACAGTCCCTTCTAAGTGCACCTTGAAAAATTTAATTGGCATCGTCGTCGCCTCCGATCCGGTATCCACCAAGCACGCCACCTTCTTTCCTGCAAACTGCACCTCCAGGGTGAGACTCTCTGCAATCAGATCCTTGGAATAGACATTGGGTGTTGATTTTTGTTCCGGCCTTGCCGTATGCCCAACTATGGCGAGGGCCTCTCTTTTGCAGACACCGGGACTTCAGCTGGCAGCTTCTTCTGGCAGCCTCGCTGCATATGACTGAGTTCTCGGCATTGCCAATATTGCATTGGTCTTCTTGCCCTGTGTCAGGGGCAGATAGCGCTGCCACCCAGGAGGCAAGGACACCAGCTACAAGTATGTGCAGGATTCTTACCCACCGCGGTGAGAGTCAGGAGTATGGCGCGGGTATGGCTAGACCAGCTCCAGGACCTGCGGGGAGGGCAGAGCGATAGTGAAGCGCCAAATGCACGCAGGACCTGCGATCACGTGACCGCGTGTCAGAGAACTGGGTGGGACTACAGCCGAGCTCTCGCAGCGTGGAGAGTATCAAAGCGGCTCAGAGAAAATAACAATAGTCAGGCAAGCAATAAGGTCATACACAGGGCGGGCGGCGAAGTACAGGAGGGATATTCAAAGGAAGGTCAAGAACGTAGCCAAGGGTCATACACAGGACGGGCAGCGTGGTACACAATCAGCAGACAAGAGACGTTAACAGTGACAGGACCGGGTCAAGCACCAAGCAGACAAACAACGATTGGCATGAAGCACAGACAAAGCAAGGTCAGGCACACTGAGCTAAGAGTATAAACGACAGGGGACGGCGCTACCATGTGGCTATAAGAACCCTCCCTGGATTCTCAGAGAGGCTTTCCATGTTAACTCTTACACCACCTAACCTGACGTCTCAGTAAACCATGACTGTACCCCCCTTTCAACGGGGGGGCCTCTGGACCCCCAGGCCTTTCAGGATATCGAGCATAGTATGCCCTAACCAGGCGATCGGCGTGCACCAATCTGGCTGTTACCCAAGACCGGTCCTCAGGGCTGTACCCCTTCCAATGCACCAGGTATTGCAAAGACCCACGAACCCATCGAGAATGTACAATGTGTTGAACTTCAAATTCCATATGTCCATCAACCAATACCGGGGTTGCAAGGGAATCTGGTTCCTCTACCACTGAACCTAATGGTTTAAGCAAGGACCTATGGAAAACATCATGGAGTTTCAAAGATGAAGGGAGAAGTAAGTGATACACTACCGGGTTAATCACTTCACTTATCTTATAAGGGCTAATGAATTTCAGCCCCAGTATGGCGGAGGGTAACCTTAGGCTTATGTTTCGCAAGGAAAGCCACACCTTATCTCCACACTGTAACGTCTGACCCGAGTCCCTCTTATTATCCGCGAAATATTTATATTTCCCTTGTGCTTTGGAATCATTCAAACGAACCTTTGACCACAGATCACTGATCCGGTTGACACAATCCTCAGTCCCCGGACAGTTAGAATCCAGACGTGAAAATTCACCGAAATGAGGGTTTAATCCGTAATTAATAAAAAATGGTGACCTACCAGTGGATTGATTTATTCGATTGTTGAAGGCGAATTCCGCCAAAGACAAAGCATCGCACCAGTCATCCTGCAAAGTGGAAGAGAATCTGTTCCAGCGACTGCTTCGTGCGCTCCGTTTATCCATTGCTTTCTGGGTGATAAGCTGAGGAAAAAGACAGAGATATCCCCAAATTCTTGCAAAAGGCCTGCCAAAACTTAGTTACAAATTGCGTCCCCCTATCGGATACAATGTTCATAGGTACCCCATGAAGAAGAACAACCTGGGAGAGGAAATGTCTAGAAAGGACTTCTGCTGACGGTAACTTAGCCATAGGTACGAAGTGTGCCAACTTGGAGAATCTGTCCACAATTACCCAAACCACAGTATTACCCCGGGATGGAGGGAGATTAGTAATGAAGTCCATGGACAAATGAGTCCAAGGTCTTCTCGGTATTGGTAAAGGCACCAATTCCCCGGCCGGCAATGAGAGCTCTTGGAACGGGCACATATCCCACATGCTGCGACATATCTCTTAACCTCTGCAGACATTAATGGCCACCAAAAAACTCTTTTTACTGCTTCACATGTGGCTGTAATACCTGGATAAGCGCACAATTTTGAGTCATGGAATTCCCACAGGAGATTGGTGCGCAAGTGTTGTGGAACAAACAATTTATGTGCTGGTTTGGACCTTGGAGCGAAAGATTGAGCCCCCACAATCTCCCGCTCCAATTCCGATGACAGCTCCGCTATAACCACAACGGGTTAAAGAATGGAGGACGGTGGGTCAGGGGCGGACAACGGCTCAAAACTGCGTGATAACGCATCTGCTTTCACATTTTTAGATCCTGGCCAAAAAGTAATAGAAAATTGAAACCTGGAGAAAAAAAGTCACCAGCGGGCCTGCCTGCGAGTCAATCTTTTGGCTGTTTTAATATACTCCAAATTTTTGTGATCAGTAATGACTGTGATAGGGTGAGCTGCCCCCTCCAAAAAATGCTTCCACTCTTCGAGCGCCAACTTGATTGCCAGAAGCTCTCTGTTCCCAACGTCGTAGTTTCTCTCTGCTGGAGAAAATTTTTTCGAAAAATAGGCACAAGGCCTAAGGTTAGAGAGAGTAGCTGACCCCTGAGACAACACAGCCCCCACCCCTACCTCTGAAGCATCAACCTCCACTACAAATGGCAAGGATGGGTCTGGTTGAACCAATATCGGAGCAGACATAAAGCAGTTCTTTAGAACAAGAAAACATTGTCTAGCTGGAGGGGGCCAATTCCTTATATCAGCCCCTTTACACATGAGATCAGTAAGAGGCTTGATTATCTGCGAAAAGCCTTTGATGAACCTGCGATAATAGTTCGCGAATCCCAAGAAGCGCTAAAGTCCTTTCAGGTCCTGAGCATGGACCAACTCCACAATGGCTTGCACCTTCTTGGGATCTATCTGAAACCCCTGTGGCGAGATTATGAGCCCTAAAAATGTTAACTCCTGGACAAAAAACGTACATTTTTCAAGCTTGGCGAACAGTTGATTTTCTCTGAGTCTTTGAAGTACCATTCTGACATGCAATAAATGAGAATCCTTGTCAGCAGAATATATTAGGATGTCATCTAAGTAGACAACAACAAAGTGGCCAATGAGATCCCCAAATACCACATTGATGAAATTCTGGAAGACAGCTGGTGCATTAGTGAGACCAAATGCAAATAATCCCACTGACGTGAGAAAAGCTGTCTTCCATTCATCTCCTTCTCTGATTCTTATCAAGTTATAGCCCCCTCTAAGATCCAATTTAGAAAACCCTTAGCCCCAGAGAGCTGGTTACACAAATCTGGAATCAGGAGTAAGGGATATGTATTCCTGACGGTAATTTTGTTGAGTTCTCGAAAGTCGAGGCAGGGACGTAGGCCACCATCTTTCTTTTAAACAAAGAAAAATCCTGCTGCTACTGGGGAAACTGAAGGTCTTATGTGCCATTTCCGGAGACTTTCAGTGATATATTCCTTCATAGCAAGATGCTCAGGGCCTGACAAATTGAATAAACGGGCTTTGGGCAATTTGACCCCAGGAATCAGATCAATTGTGCAGTCAAATGGCCTAAGCGGGGGTAATGCCTCGGCCTCGCTTTCCGAAAACATCCTCAAAGTCCTTAAGGTACTCCGGAATACCCTCCAGACTGACAGAAGACTCGTAGACAGATTTTGCGGTTGTCACACAAAAAACAGATTTATAGCAACAGTCCATACATTTAGAACCCGACTTGACAATTTCCCTTTTTTCCCAATCAATCACTGGGTTGTGCCGTTGAAGCCACGGCATGCCCAATACCAGCCCCGCGGGCAATTTGTCCATCACAAAACACTTAATTTCCTCTAGATGAGAGGAACCAATTTGCAGGGAAAAACTGTCAGAAACATAAAGAATCCCTGAACGGGTGAGGGGAGAAGAGTTGATGGCCACAATTTTCAGTGGGGTCTCCAGCCTGACTGTCCCTATCTTGAGTTGGGAGATGATACAGGAGCTGACCAGATTGAGTGATGAACTGCAGTCCACCAATGCTGTAGAAACAAAATGATAATTGTCTACCACCAGTTCGACTTTAAGCAAGATTTTAGGGCATGAGGAAAAAAGTACCTGAAGGTCTAGGCAGCTTCCTCGATCACTACCCAGACCTAGTAGTTTCCCGTCGACTTAGAGGACGACGGACACGATGGGCAATCCCTCCTCCAATGTCTCGATTCTCCACAATAGAAACAGAGCTGCTTCTCTCGGCAGCGTTTTCTTTCTTTCTCTTTAACTGAGGTGACACCAATTTCCATTGGCATAGGACTGGCATCAACCTCTTTACTGCCAGAATATAAGGAGGTTTCCGAGTGCATAACTCCTCTGGCTCTTAGCCGGCGATCCATCCCCATGGCTTAGGTCATGGCATCCTCCAGAGTATCAGGAGGCGGATGCAGGGCTAAGGCATCCTGAAGGCGTTCTGACAGGCTTCTACGGAATAGTCCCCGGAGAGCAGCATCATCCCAGGAGACCTCCGCTGCCCACCGTCGGAACTCTGAGCAGGACCACTCCGCTGAGTGCTGACCCTGCCATGCATTTATCACCATATCCTCAGCCATCCGAACCCTATCTGGTTCGTCATAAATGCGACCCAGGGCCTCAAAAAAACGCATCAACAGTCATTCGTTCTGGGGCCGTGGGAGCAAGAGAAAACACCCAGGCTTGTGGGGCACCCCGAAGTAGAGAGATAATCACCCCAACCCTCTGAAACTCTCCCCCGGAAGAACGGGGTCTCAGGGAGAAGAACAGTTTGCACCCTTCCCTGAAAGCCCTGTATTCCCTTTTGTCCCCAGAAAAGGAGTCCGGCAGTTTAACAGGAGACTCAGTGGACACAAGTGACACATCCTTAATCTCAGGACCGAGAGCCCCCGCAGAGACGGCCCCCTACATTGTGTCCACCAGCTGTTGCTGGGTATGGGCCATAGTGCGCTGCTCCACATTTAATTTTTGGAACATTTGAGTCAGATGTTTTACCTGGTATGACAGCACCTGCATGGGATCCATGACACAAGCTTGTAATAACCAAACACACACACACTTTTCCCAGAGAGGGGAGGGAAGAAAAAACTGTAACGGTCATTTATAATGTCAGGGGCAGATAGCGCTGCCACCCAGGAAGCAAGGACTCCAGCTACAAGTATGTGCAGGATTCTTACCCACCGCGGTGAGAGTCAGGAGTATGGCACAGGTATGGCTAGACCAGCTCCAGGACCTGCGGGGAGGGCGGAGCGATAGTGAAGCGTCCGATGCCTGCAGGACCTGCGATCACGTGACCGCGCGTCTGAGAACTGGGCGGGACTACAGCTGAGCTCCCACAGCACCGAGAGTAATACTGGTATCAAAGCGGCTCAGAGAAAATAACAATAGTCAGGCAAGCAATAAGGTCATACACGGGGCGGGCGGCGAAGTACAGGAGGGATATTTAAAGGAAGGTCAAGAATGTAGCCAAGGGTCATACACAGGACGGGCAGCGTGGTACACAATCAGCAGACAAGAAACGTTAACAGTGACAGGACCAGGTCAAGCACCAAGCAGACAAACAACGATAGGCATGAAGCACAGACAAAGCAGGGTCAGGCACACTCAGCTAAGAGTATAAACAACAGGGGACGGCTCTACCATGATGCTATAAGAACCCTCCCTGGATTCACAGAGAGCCTTTCCATGTTAGCTCTTACACCACCTCACCTGACGTCTCATTAGAATCATAGAATCATAGAATCGTAGAGTTGGAAGGGACCTCCTGGGCCATCTGGTCCAACCCCCTGCTCAAAGCAGGATTCACTAAATCATCCCAGTCAGATGTCTGTCCAGCCTCTGTTTGAAGACTTCCATTGAAGGAGAACTCACCACTCCTCGTGGCAGCCTGTTCCACTCTTTGATCACTCTAACTGTCAAAAAGTTTTTTCTAATATCTAATCTGTGTCTCATCCCATTCAGTTTCATCCCATTGCTTCTAGTCTTTCCTTGTGCAAATGAGAATAAAGATGATCCTTCTACAATGTGACAGCCCTTTAGATATTTGTACACAGCTATTAAGTCTCCTCTCAGTCTTCTCTTTTGCAAACTAAACATTCCCACATCCTGCAACCTTTCCTCATAAGACAGGGTTTGCAGATCAGTCACCATTCTGGTTGCTCTTTTCTGAACTTGCTCCAGTTTGTTGATGTCTTTTTTTAAAATGTGGTGCCCAAAACTGGACACAATATTCCAGATGAGGTCTGACCAAAAAGTAGTAGAGGGCAATAATGACTTCACATGATCTAGACTGTATGCTTCTGTTAATACATCCTAGAATTGCATTTGCCTTTTTTGCTACTGCATCACACTGTTGACTCATATTCAGTCTGTGATCTATTAGTATACCCAAGTCTTTTTCACATGTGCTGTTGCTTAGCCCTATTCCTCCCATTCTGTATATGCTTTTTTCATTTTTATTGCCCAGATGTAGTACTTTGCATTTTTCCCTGTTAAAAACCATTCTGTTAGTTGCCCACTGCTCCAGTTTATTTATATCTTTTTGAATCCTCTCTCTCTCTTCTCTAGTATTAGCTATCCCTCCTAGCTTTGTGTCATCAGCAAATTTAATCAGTTTACCCTCAATTCCTTCATCTAAATCGTTGATAAAGATGTTGAACAATACAGGGCCCAGGACAGAGCCCTGTGGTACCCCACTTGAGACATTCTTCCAACTGGATGTGCAGCCATTTATGACCACTCTTTGGGTCCGATCACTAAGCCAGTTTTGAATCCACCTAACAGTTGCCTTGTCCATTCCATACTTAGTCATTTTTTCAATAAGGATTGTATGAGATACTTTGTCAAATGCTTTGCTGAAGTCAAGGTATACTATATCTACAGCATTTCTTTGATCCACCCAATCAGTGATTCCGTCATAGAAGGAAATTAAGTTAGTCTGACATGACTTATTAGTTACAAACCCATGCTGACTCTGTTTAATCACTTCATTCTTATCCAGGTACTGACATACATGTTGTTTAATAATTTGTTCAAAGATCTTTCCTGGTATAGAAGTCAGACTCACCGGCCTATAGTTGCCTGGGTCCACCTTCTTCCCCTTTTTGAAGATAGGAACAACATTTGCTCTTCTCCAGTCTTCTGGGACTTCTCCTGTTCTCCAAGAATTTTCAAAGATTATGGAGAGGGGTTCAAAATTTTCTTCTGCTATATCCTTCAGTACTCTGGGGTGTAATTCATCTGGACCTGGAGACTTGAATTCATTTAGGTTAGCTAAGTGTTTCCTCACTATCTTTCTGTTTATAGATATCCTGGATTCTTCTATTCCCTTAATAGGACAGTGAAGAACAGTTGATGTTACATTTCCTTTCTGAGAGAAGAACAGATGCAAAATAGGAATTTAAAAGTTCGGCCTTCTCAACATCCTGTCTTACCATTTCATCATTTTCCTCCTGTAAAAATCCTATAGCATCTTTGACTTTTCTTTTACTTTTGACATATCCCCAAAATCCTTTATTATTGCTTTTGACATCTCTTGCAAGCCTCAATTCATTGTCAGCTTTAGCTAATCTGATTTGTGCCCTGCAGGTTCTGAAGACATCATTATATTCTTCTTTAGATATGCCTCCCTGTTTCCATTTTATAATCATTTCTTTCTTCCTTTTTAACATGTGCTTAAGTTCTGTGTTCATCCATCCTGGTTTCCTTAAATGCTTCCTATTCTTCCCTCTTTTCGGAATTGTTAACAATTGTGCTTTGAGAATTTCATTTTTCAAGATTTCCCATCCTTCCTGGACATTTTTGTCTTTAAGGATATCCAGCCATTGGATCCCTCCAATTCTCTTTCTGAATCCCTTAAAATCTGCCTTTCTGAAATCTAACCTTGAAGTCTGAGTCTTCACAGGTCTTCCTCCTCTAGTTATCCAAAATTCTAAAATAGCATGGTCGCTACCTCCTAGGGTCCCAGCCACTTTTACCTCCTCAACCATTTCCTCCCTGTTTATAAGGATTTAATCCAAGGTAGCAGTTCCCCTTGTTTTCTCCCCTACCTTTTGGAAGATAAAGTTGTCAGCAAGGGAGGATAAGAATTTCCTTGACCTGTTAGTTTTGCCTGAGAGAGATTCCCAACAAATGTCTGGATAGTTGAAATCTCCCATGACAACTATGTCATATTTTTGGAGAACTTGGCCATTTGATGCATAAAGAGTTCATCCATATCTTCAGCTTGCACAGGCGGCCTGTAGTAAATGCCTACAATGGTGTCCTTGCCATTGTTCTGTCCTTGTATTCTTACCCAAACAGTTTCCACAGAACTCCCAGTCTCTGAAGCTTCAATCTCTGTGCAGATATACGCGTTTCTAACATACAATGCGACACCTCCTCCTCGTTTATCAAGTCTGTTTCTTGCAAATAAGTTGTATCCTTCTAGTCTTGTATTCCAATCATGTGTATCGTTCCACCAAGTTTCAGTGATTCCAATGACATCATATTTCTTTTCCTGCGTTAGTAGTTCCAATTCTCCTTGTTTGTTGCCCATGCTTTGTGCATTAGTATAAAAACATTTTAGCTTGTGATTGTTTTCTCTTTCTCCAATATTTTTATTATTTAGATTCTTTTGTCTTTGTTCTTTCTTTTATACTTCTAATAGCAGAGTTCTCAATAGCATTTGTCAGGTGTATGGCTTTTTCTAGTCTTTTGCTTCCCTTCCCACGTTGTTCTAGTTTAAAGCTCTCCTTACATGTGTAGCAAGGAGACTTCCAAATACTTGTTTTCCAGTCTTCGTAAGGTGCACCCTATCTCTAGCAAGTAGTCCATCGTATAGGTAATTCACTCCGTGATCCATGAATCCAAATCGTTGCTGACGGCACCATCGACGTAGCCAGTTGTTCACCTGCAGAATCTTATTCCACCTCCTTGTTCCATGGCCATCCACTGGGAGGATGGAAGAGAAGACCACCTGCGCTCCCAGTTCTTTCACTTTCTTGCCTAAGTTTTCAAAGTCTCTGCAGATGGTTTCCAGGTCATTTCTTGTGGTGTCATTTGTCCCCACATGTAGTAGCAGGAATGGGTAGTCATCATTAGGTCTGAAAAGTCCTGATATCCTGTCAGACACATCTTTAATTTTTGCACCTGGAAGACAGCACATTTCTCTTGAAGTTATATCCGGTCTGCAGATAGCGGCTTCTGTTCCTCTCAACAGGGAATCCCCCATGACCACCATTCTCCGTTTCTTCTTCACAACATTTTTCTTTCTTCATCCAGGAGGACTCTGAAGGCGTACAAGGTTGCTGATTGTGGGCAAAGTCTTATCCTGATGTATTTCTTCATCGTTTTCCTGCGTGAGAGCCTGGTACTGGTTCCTTAGAAGTATGGGTTCTGACTGCCTCCTGATCCTCCTGCTTCTCTGGGTCACATGTTTCCATTCCTCTGTTTCTTCAGGTGCACTTCGAATTTCTTCTCTTTCTGTAACATGAAGACATAATTCTGCTCTGTCTAAGAACTCTTCACCTTCCTTAATGATCTTCAACGTAGCTAACCTCTCTTCGAGATTTTGCAACTTTTCCTCCAACAGGGACACAAGCTTGCATTTGTGGCATGTGAAGTTTGGCTTTTACACTGGTAAGTCTGTGAACATGTAGCAAGAAATGCAGCTCACCAAATGGCTCCTGGCCTCTTCCATATTGAGATTTCTTAAAAACGATGAAAGATGAGCCAAAATTCGGTGCCATGACACCCTGCCTCCAGATGCCTTAGGTCTTAAAGCCGTCGACACTCCCCCTGGGGTATAGGGTGATTGCCCATACAGCAGAGTAGAGGAGTTAGTCAGCGCCGAATATATCAGAGGCATTTCCCTAACCCGCATCTGCTGCATCTGTTATGCCAGGCTTTCTACGGTTTTCTGTAAAGCCGCCAACTATGCCTGGACAGGGTCTAGTCTTGGCCCTCTTGTATCAGCTACCTGCTGGTTACTCCACTGCAGAGCGGGCTTCACTTCTAAGGTTCATGCTACCGCCTCTTCCTGTATTTCAGAATGGTTAACACCAGGGTTACTCCGCCCCTTCAGTAACAATTCACTCCTTAGTGCCTCACTCTATATTCCCTCAAAAAACTGATCCCAAAGAATGCTGTCAACATCGGCCTCAGTACCCACGGTCACAGGCAACTTCTTTTTGATCTCCTTATGCAGTTCCTCCAATGCTATAGCATACTAATTCAGGCTTTCTCCGTCTCTCTGGGTCCAGGCAAAAAACTGTACTTGTAGTTGTCCTGCTGCCGCCACATGATCAAATGCTTTTTCCAATATCAGAATAATGTCATCAACCATCCTCTGCCTATCTTCGAATTTCAGCAAGACAACTTTGCGAGTGTCTCCCTCTAGAGCATTCAGTGCAACTTCCGGCTGCAGTCGGGGGCTAACACCGTGCAATGCAATGGTGTTCCTCAACCTGCCTACCCAATCACTGAACAACAAGTTGTATCCATTGAACTTGGCCAGGTGGTTGAGCAGTGCTCCAGTGGCGGAGCAACCCATTAACCGATCCCTACCAGACAAAATGGGGGAAGGGGGGTGAAGAACTACAGCAGGCACAGCAGCTCATTCCTGCCGACTATGCCAAAATGTAACAAACGGTACGCCGGTCGTTGCTTGAGAAAGGGATACGGCGCTGCTATGAATGACTCTGACCATGGTATAATACTAAACCAACTTGTCTTTATAACTTGTGCAAAAGATAACAGGATTCTATTTCTCGGGATATGGGATAACTTGCCAATTGCTGGGATCCCCATAATCTCGAAAATCGGAGCTCTGAAGAGTATCATGTAAATAGAGCTGTGGTTGATCCTGCGCACTGCGGCACCATTCACTTGTGGCTCCTCAAATAACTCCTCTAAAGCACCACTCCAGCATAATTTTTTTAATTGTATGACTGGAATGGTACTTTAATTGGAAGTCCGTTGCCCCCTGTCTCACACTCACCTTCCGCTGCCTTGATTGGTCTCCAGCATTGCTCTGGTTTGTCTCCGGTGAAAAGTGACCTGCTTGCAGCTCTAGTTTTTCATGGAGTGGCGTGGAGGTCACTTTTCAGTGCAAGTCTATGAGAGCCTCATCCTGGCCTCTTTCTGGCTCTGTTAACCTTGTATTGAGAGCTGGTGATGTAACTTCTGACTTCCGGCTGTCAGAAGCTGCGCTTACAAAATGGTGCCCTGGGACCAGAGCAGTGCTAAAAAGCAGGGAAGACACCAAAGCGTGAGAATATCACTGGGTTCAGGTGGCTTACACTTGAAACGCCACTCCAGCACTGAAACAAAACGCTGGACTAAGTAAATAAAAATCCACTGATCGGGGGTGGGACGTGCTATAGTATGTGGGCTTTTGGGATTGTGTGGCAGGGCTGCTTTTTTGTCCCAGTCCGGCCCTGGTTGTAAGTATGGTTTAATTAAGATTATTAAAGGAGTCTGTTATTTTTTCAATTAAAGGACTTTATTCTTGGTGTGTGTGTTTTTATACAATGTGACTATGGGGTTAGTAATGGGGCGTCTTGTTGACACCTCTCCATTACTAACCTCGGGGCTTGATGTCACCTGACAATACAAAGGGGACATCAACCCCACAAATATGAACCCCACTTGCAACCGCTACAGGGCAAGTGGGAAGAGCCGGGCAAAGCATCAGAATTGGCGCTTCTAATAGACGTGCCTTTTCTGGGCAGTTGCGGGCTGCTATTTTTAGGCTGGGGGGCCAATATCCATCTGCCGCTCCTGCTCTCACTGTTATTAGTGGCAGCAAGTGGCAGCTGATGGGATCTGTAGTCCCATCAGCTGACACCAGTGACCGGAGGTAAACTTTATACCTCCGATCACAGCTGAGTGCTCACACTGTCTTCTGACAGCATGAGAACTGCGGCTCTCTGACTAGCGTGGAGGATTTCACCGCCGATCAGAAGTGCTACGCCGGTGTTTCCCGCCATGTCACAAAGCTTGGGGAAACACAGGTTTTTGTGCTTTGTTCGGCTATATTTGCGATTTTATTGACAAATCGGCGGATATTGCAAATTCGACGATGGTAAGCTGGACCGAACATTGAAATATTCGCTCATCTTTAATTATAATCCCTATTATTCCTATTGGAGATCAAAATCTAAATTCCCTATCAATACATCTTTGGCATGTATTGTTAAAAAAAAATAAAATATAAAAATAAACATGTAGTATTACTGCATGTAGATGGATCCAAACCAGTAAAATGTCACAGTATTTATCTTGTATGTAAATGCTGTTAAAAAAAAATTTTGTAGCATTGCTCTTTTTCGGACATCTTGTAACAAAAAATGAAATAAAAATTGATCAAAATTTTTTATGTTGATCAAATATTTACAAATAAAACCTAGAACTCATCTTGCAAGAAATAAGCCTTAAAACAGCTTCATCAAGGGAAAATAAAAAAAAAAGTTTTGGTAAAAATAAGCTAAATTTATAAAAGTAATCGTGATATTTGCTTACCTTGCTTTTTGTTAATATCACGCACTGGAATTATATTAGCACTCAGAGCAGAACTATATAAACTGTAGAGTGTTATGCCTTGTGCAAGACCTAGGGATATTTTGACACAGGGTGCCAAAAACATCAAAGAAAGAATTTATTTTCTTTAATCATTTTCTGTATATAGCACCATCATATTCCACAGCGCTTTACAGACATCATCACTGTCCCCATTGGGGTTCACGAGCTAAATTTCCCTCGAGAATGACTTTGGAATGTGGGACGAAGCTGGAGAACCCGGAAGAAACCCACACAAACACGGGAAGAACATACAAACTCCTTGTTGTCCTTGGTGAGATTTTAATCCAGGACCCCAGTGCTGCAAAGCAGTGAGCCAAGGTGCTGTCCTCAATGTGTCTTGCATTGCCGCATCACACATGCAGTAGGCAAACAACAGTTTATCTATTGTGCCCCAAGTTTTCCTTTTAATAATTATATTACATGGTTAGTGTTAAATGGTTAATATTTTTCCTCTGTCTTAGGTGAGACTGGACTACTGATTGCAAAACATTTGAAAAGTAATCCATTCGTTGGATATGCAGGAAATAGAAACCAGACCGAAAAGAAGAAACTCCACAATGTTCTTGAAAAAGGAGATACATATTTTAACACTGGAGATTTGATCATGGTTGACAAAGAAGGGTTTGTTTTCTTTCAGGATCGTGTAGGAGATACATTTCGGTAAATATTTTTCTAAATTTGACGCTATAAAATATGTATTAGATTCTCTAATCAATACTGGTTAAATTCCATAATTTAGTCCAGTTGAAACATATAGCGCTCTGTTTATACACAATTTTTAATTCTAACCTTTTTATTTGCTTTCTTTCATTTGTTGCTGGCATTTTGAAATGCTGTGTTTTGATAACTGACTCGAAATGGCAACAAAAAAGGCAAAAGGAAAATTAATGTTTTATATTAAAAAACCACTGAAAAGCCTTTCATAAACATGCTTAAATACAGGATTAAATTACACCACTTGTCAATGGAGGAATTATATTTATGCTCACTTGAGTAAGGTTGACAAGTACACTCGGAATAGTTGTAAAATTAGGGTTTTTAATGTGTCATTTGGCAGTTAAACTTGTATAGTGGAAACTGCAATTTCTCACATAGCCAAATATGTTTCTGAACAGTCTCAGGGTCATTAATGGGGTATACATCAGCAATATCTGTGCTTAGTTAGAGGAGTCCCGGGGATACAGCTGCTCAGAGGATGTCCGG
This sequence comes from Dendrobates tinctorius, assembly GCF_039654945.1. NCBI lineage: Eukaryota > Metazoa > Chordata > Amphibia > Anura > Dendrobatidae > Dendrobates > Dendrobates tinctorius. The sequence goes on from NW_027361730.1 coordinate 40,634,381, forward strand.
AACTCAACACAAATGCAATCTTAACGGTTGAACCCAAGTTAACAATGATGTTCTGAGTGCCTATCCATTTCCTTCAATACCTCTCCTGACCAAGGATCTGGTGACCTTTGGAGAGCAGCCTGCGAAAAGTAGGCCACTGTCAGTGCCGTACATGGTAATGGCCATCTTTCTCAGGATCTTGGTCTTCCTCTTCTCCATTTGGCACAGGAGACTATTGCCAACTCTCAAATGTTTATGGGACTTTTTTGGAGTGTTGTCCCCATTCTTCATCCACAAGTATAATCTCTGCTGTCGGACTGCTTATCATAGTGTGTTCTGGTGCATTTCTCGTGGATCTGTATTTTCTCAGGATTTTATAATAATTGGTCTGCATTGGACTTTTCGTGCTTCAATTACTGATTGAATGTAAAAGTACAGAGTCCTAGTTGCTTAGCTACCAAGTTGTGAAACTCCTGTATCTCAATTTCATACCATTATTGACACATATGCAGTCTCCACTCTTCACTTACTGCATGCTGGCTTCATCTTATCAAGAGGACATTATCTATTTCTCCGAAATAAGAGTAGGAAGAGAATTACAAATGACAGAATTCCCTGGGCTGTTGTACTCTCATACCAGTTCATAAATATAGTCTAACTACCTGTCCTCCTTCCGTTATGACAACGTTTTTACGAGATGTAATGGGGCAACTCAGAGATGCCTACAGTTGTTACTTCCATATCGGTGGTAGTGTGCATCTTCTTTGTATGGTTTAACCAGCATATTTGTTCAGTCACTCTGCCCTCAAATCAGACCCATTGACAGAATGTAACTGGGAGAGGAATCCATAAAACAGAATGTAATTCTTAGGGTCCCATTACACTAAACGATGCACCAGCGATCCCGACAACGATATGACCTGGTCAAGATCGCTGGTGCGTCACTACATGATTGCTGGTGAGCTCTCAAACAGGCAGACTCACCAGCGATCAGGACCAGCGAGGACGCTGGTATCCAGGGTAAATAGCGGGTAACTAAGCGTGCGCGGCGCTTAGTTACTCGCTGTTTACCTTGGATACCAGCTCCCAGCGCGAGCACGCTGGTATCCAGAGTACACAGCGGGTAACTAAGGGACACACGCACTTAGTTACCCTGGATACCAGCTCCCAGCGTCTGCTTACAGCGCAGGGAGATCACTGATCGTTGGTCTCCCGCTGCCACATGCAGCAATGCATACTAGTCAGCAGGAGACCAACGATCAAAAAATGGCCCAGGACATTCCTGCACGATCTGTGATACCCGGCGGGGGGGGCTGGTCACTGATGCATGCCACACACAGCGAGATCGCTGGTGAGATCGCTGATGCATCACAAAATCGGTGACGCATCAGCGATCTCGTTAGAGCTCTCGCTTAGTGTGAAGTACCTCTTACACATGGCCTGTGCTGCTGTGATTGGGTGCTCATCTTTCACCTTAGTACACCCTGGTTGGTACCATGCCTTAAACTTGAATTTGAATTATGCATGGATACCAGTACCACATTGTTATTGCACCTATACTGTATATTGCAGCGACTCATATTAACGTACCATATATACTCGTGTTTAAGCCGACCCGCATATAAGCCGACCCCCCTAATTTTGCCACAAAAAACTGGGAAAACATATTGACTCATTTATAAGCTGAGGGTGATGCTGCACAAGGGTTTATGGTGGTCCAAGAAGATGCTCCATAGATACATACCCCCATAAAATGCTGCACAAGGGTTAATGGTGGCCCAAGAAGATGCTCCATAGATAAACCCCCCTCATATGCTGCTGCACAAGGGTTAATGCTGGCCCAAGAAGATGCTCCATAAATACCCCCCATATGCATCAGCACAAGGGTTAATGCTGGCCCAAGAAGATGCTCCATAAATACCCCCCATATGCTGCTGCACAAGGGTTAATGCTGGCCCAAGAAGATGCTCCATAAATACCCCCCATATGCTGCTGCACAAGGGTTAATGCTGGCCCAAGAAGATGCTCCATAAATACCCCCATATGCTGCTGCACAAGGGTTAATGCTGGCCCAAAAAGATGCTCCATAAATACCCCCATATGCTGTTGCTCAAGGGTTACTGCTGTCCCAAGAAGATGCTCCATAAATTATCAACGATTTAGATGAAGGAATTGAGGGTAAACTGATTAAATTTGCTGATGACACAAAGCTAGGAGGGATAGCTAATACTAGAGAAGAGAGAGAGAGGATTCAAAAAGATATAAATAAACTGGAGAAGTGGGCAGCAACTAACAGAATGGTTTTTAACAGGGAAAAATGCAAAGTACTGCATCTGGGCAATAAAAATGAAAAAAGCATATACAGAATGGGAGGAATAGGGCTAAGCAACAGCACATGTGAAAAAGAGTTGGGTATACTAATAGATCACAGACTGAATATGAGTCAACAGTGTGATGCAGCAGCAAAAAAGACAAATGCAATTCTAGGATGTATTAACAGAAGCATACAGTCTAGATCACGTGAAGTCATTATTTCCCTCTACTCCTCTTTGGTCAGACCTCATCTGGAATATTGCGTCCAGTTTTGGGCACCACATTTAAAAAAAGACATCAACAAACTGGAGCAAGTTCAGAAAAGAGCAACCAGAATGGTGACCGGTCTGCAAACCCTGTCTTATGAGGAAAGGTTGCAGGATTTGGGATTGTTTAGTTTGCAAAAGAGAAGACTGAGAGGAGACTTAATAGCTGTCTACAAATATCTAAAGGGCTGTCACATTGTTGAAGGATCATCTTTATTCTCATTTGCACAAGGAAAGACTAGAAGCAATGGGATGAAACTGAATGGGAGGAGACACAGATTAGTTATTAGAAAAAACTTTTTGACAGTTAGAGTGATCAATGAGTGGAACAAGCTGCCACGAGAAGTGGTGAGTTCTCCTTCAATGGAAGTCTTCAAACAGAGGCTGGACAGACATCTGACTGGGATGATTTAGCGAATCCTGCTTTGAGCAGGGGGTTGGACCAGATGGCCCAGGAGGTCCCTTCCAACTCTACGATTCTAAGATTCTATGATTTAAATACCCCCCATATGCTGCTGCACAAGGGTTAATGCTGGCCCAAGAAGATGCTCCATAAATACCCCTCATATGCTGCTGCAAAAGGGTTAATGTTGGCCCAAGAAGATGCTCCATAAATGCCCCCATATGCTGCTGCCGCTGCTGCAATTAAAGAAAAAAATGACATACTCGCCTCTCGTCGCTGGGGTCCAGGTGCCGTTGTCACCGCTTGCTCAGGCCCCTGGCACTGGCGATATTTATTGGTCCCAGATCCATCGCTGAGCGCTGCTGTGTCTCCCGGGTCTCTGCAGTGATGTTCAGCAGAGGGCGCACACTGACTACGTCATCGCACCCTCTGCTGAACGTCACAGCCAGAGGACCCGGAGACAGAGCGGTGCACGGTTGTGGAACAGAGACAGGTGAATATTGCTCTGCCCCCGTCATACTCACCCCCTCCTGGCGCACGGTCTTCTCTGCAGCCCCTGCTTCTCCCTCGGTCGTCTTCTTCCTGCGTTCAGCGGTCACGTGGTACCGCTCATTAAAGACATGAATATGCACATATTCATGACTTTAATTAGTGGTACCACGTAACCCTGAACACAGGCGCAGGAGAACTATGGAGAATCAGGGGCTGCAGAGACCGTGCCAGGAGGGGGTGAGTATGATCACTGACACCCCCGCTCCCCCTCCCCCGCCAACCCCCGGCAAATGACTCACGTATAAGCTGAGAGGGGGACTTTCAGCCTTAAAAAATGGGCTGAAAATCTTGGCTTATACGCGAGTATACACGTATATACGGTGTATTATAAAGAGGACTAGAGTCAGAATAGGATAAAAAAATTAAAGTTTATTAATTACAAAAGAAAATAATCACAAAATATATATTAATACATAATTATAGGTACAGTTGTGATGTAATCCCAAGGTAAAAAGTTTGGCCATGGAATAGATCAGGACATGATACACTGCTCAAAAAAATAAAGGGAACACTCAAATAACACATCCTAGATCTAAATGAATGAAATATTCTCATTGAATACTTTGTTCTGTACAAAGCTGAATGTGCTGTCAACATAATCACACAAAAATCATCAATGGAAATCAAATTTTTGAACCAATGGAGGCCTGGATTTGGAGAGACCCCCAAAATTAAAGTCGAAACAAGTCAAAATGAAAATCAAAACAAGACAAAATTAAAGTGGAAACAAGTCAAAATGATTCTCAGTATTGTGTGTGGCCTCCACGTGCCTATATGAACTTCCTACAACACCTGGACAAGCTCCTGATGAGGTTGCGGATGTTCTCCTGAGGGATCTCCTCCCAGACCTGGACTAAAGCATCCATCAACTCCTGGACAGTCTGTGGTGCAATGTGACGTTGGTGGATGGAGCGCGACATGCTGTCCCAGATGTGCTCAATCGGATTGAGGTCTGGGGAACGGGCAGGCCAGTCCATAGCTTCAATGCCTTCATCTTGCAGGAACTGCGACACACTCCAGCCACATGAGGTCTGGCATTGTCCTGCATTAGGAGGAACCCAGGGCCAACCGCACCAGCATATGGTCTCACAAGGGACAACAAAGAGTCCTATGGTTTCGAAAAGACACATATCAGTAATCTGATGTCAATAGTGTAATCCGAAGATAAATAAAAGGGTCTAGGACAATAGTTTAATGTCTGTTAGAAAGTAACAACAGAGTCATGCTGGATGTATTATGTATTGAAGTGGTAATGGTTAGAAAGAGTATTCACCCATTGTATCAAGTAGTCCTGTCTGCTCCACAACCGCATTCCCCAATATTCGTGTCAATATTGCTTCCTCGGGGGCAGCCCAGTGAGAGGGCAACATTTACACAAAAACGCTCGTTGGAGAAATGCAGCCATGGAGCAGACAGGACTACTTGATGCTTTGACCAGGGTGCTAGGGGCTGTTGTTACTCAAAAATGGATTTACTGATAGAAAGATAAGTCAATGGCCATAAAGGGCACGAGGAGAAAAACACCTAAGGGAAAACAATACATCTGAAAATGTGAATTGTATACTGTATGTTATCGACAATGGGGAAAATAGTTATTTGATACACTGTCGAAGTTTTCCCACCTACAAAGAATAGAGAGGTTTGCAATTTTTTATCGTAGTTACACTTCAGCTTTGAGAGAATCTAAAAATAATAACCAGAAAATAACATTGTGTGATTTTTAAAAAAATAAATTGCATTTTATTGAATAGTATCTGATCACCTACCAACCAGCAAGAATTCTGGCTCTCACAGACCTGTTAGTGTTTCTTTAAGAAACTCTCCTACTCTACACTCATTACTTGTATTAATTGCACGTGTTTGAACTGATTACCTGTATAAAAGACACCTGTTCACACACTCAATCACACTCCAACCTCTCCACCATGGCCAAGACCAAAGATCTGTCTAAGGACACCTGGAACAAAATTGTAGACCTGCACAATGCTGGGATGGGCTATAGGACAATAGTCAAGCAGCTTGGTGAGAAGACAACAACTTTTGGCGCATTTATTAGAAAATGGAAGAAACACAAGATGACTATCAATCTTCCTCGATCTGGGTCTTT